>NC_091282.1:810371863-811055196 GCF_032444005.1 Ranitomeya imitator | reverse complement strand
CACTTTAACATTGGTTCCAGGGGTACACGGGCAGCAGTAGACTGGTCAGTGGAGGCCTAGTGGAAGGAGGGACCGCAGACAGGCTTCGAAGGCCTAACATAATAAATTAGGGCTGTAGGCACTTTAACATTGGTTCCAGGGGTACACGGGCAGCAGTAGACTGGTCAGTGGAGGCCTAGTGGAAGGAGGGACCGCAGACAGGCTTCGAAGGCCTAACATAATAAATTAGGGCTGTAGGCACTTTAACATTGGTTCCAGGGGAACACGGGCAGCAGTAGACAGGTCAGTGGAGGCCTAGTGGAAGGAGGGACCGCAGACAGGCTTCGAAGGCCTAACATAATAAATTAGGGCTGTAGGCACTTTAACATTGGTTCCAGGGGTACACGGGCAGCAGTAGACTGGTCAGTGGAGGCCTAGTGGAAGGAGGGACCGCAGACAGGCTTCGAAGGCCTAACATAATAAATTAGGGCTGTAGGCACTTTAACATTGGTTCCAGGGGTACACGGGCAGCAGTAGACTGGTCAGTGGAGGCCTAGTGGAAGGAGGGACCGCAGACAGGCTTCGAAGGCCTAACATAATAAATTAGGGCTGTAGGCACTTTAACATTGGTTCCAGGGGTACACGGGCAGCAGTAGAGTGGTCAGTGGAGGCCTAGTGGAAGGAGGGACCGCAAACAGGCTTCAAAGGCCTAACATAATAAATTAGGGCTGTAGGCACTTTAACATTGGTTCCAGGGGAACACGGGCAGCAGTAGACAGGTCAGTGGAGGCCTAGTGGAAGGAGGGACCGCAGACAGGCTTCGAAGGCCTAACATAATAAATTAGGGCTGTGGGCACTTTAACATTGGTTCCAGGGGTACATGGGCAGCAGTGGTCTGGTCAGTGGAGGAGTAGTAGAAAGAACGGACCGCAGACAGGCTTCGAAGGCCTAACATAATAAAAATGGGCTGTAGGCACTTTATAATTGGTTCCAGGGGTACACGGGCAGCAGTGGTCTGGTCAGTGGAGGAGTAGTAGAAAGAAGGGACTGCAGACAGGCTTCGAAGGCCTAACATACAAAAATTGGGCTGTAGGCACTTTTAAATAGGTTCCAGGGGTACATGGGCAGCAGTGGTCTGGTCAGTGGAGGAGTAGTAGAAAGAAGGGACCGCAGACAGGCTTCGAAGGCCTAACATAATAAAATTGGGCTGTAGGCACTTTATAATTGGTTCCAGGGGTACACGGGCAGCAGTGGTCTGGTCAGTGGAGGAGTAGTAGAAAGAAGGGACCGCAGACAGGCTTCGAAGGCCTAACATACAAAAATTGGGCTGTAGGCACTTTTAAATAGGTTCCAGGGGTACACGGGCAGCAGTGGTCTGGTCAGTGGAGGAGTAGTAGAAAGAAGGGACCGCAGACAGGCTTCGAAGGCCTAACATAAAAAAATTGGGCTGTAGGCACTTTTAAATAGGTTCCAGGGGTACACGGGCAGCAGTGGTCTGGTCAGTGGAGGAGTAGTAGAAAGAACGGACCGCAGACAGGCTTTGAAGGCCTAACATAATAAAATTGGTCTGTAGGCACTTTATAATTGGTTCCAGGGGTACACGGGCAGCAGTGGTCTGGTCAGTGGAGGAGTAGTAGAAAGAAGGGACCGCAGACAGGCTTCGAAGGCCTAACATAAAAAATTGGGCTGTAGGCACTTTTAAATAGGTTCCAGGGGTACACGGGCAGCAGTGGTCTGGTCAGTGGAGGAGTAGTAGAAAGAACGGACCGCAGACAGGCTTCGAAGGCCTAACATAAAAAAATTGGGCTGTAGGCACTTTATAATTGGTTCCAGGGGTACACGGGCAGCAGTGTTCTGGTCAGTGGAGGAGTAGTAGAAAGAATGGACCGCAGACAGGCTTCGAAGGCCTAACATAATAAAATTGTGCTGTAGGCACTTTATAATTGGTTCCAGGGGTACACGGGCAGCAGTGGTCTGGTCAGTGGAGGAGTAGTAGAAAGAACGGACTGCAGACAGGCTTCGAAGGCCTAACATAATAAAATTGGGCTGTAGGCACTTTTTAATTGGTTCCAGGGGTACACGGGCAGCAGTGGTCTGGTCAGTGGAGGAGTAGTAGAAAGAACGGACCGCAGACAGGCTTCGAAGGCCTAACATAAAAAAATTGGGCTGTAGGCACTTTTAAATAGGTTCCAGGGGTACACGGGCAGCAGTGGTCTGGTCAGTGGAGGAGTAGTAGAAAGAACGGACTGCAGACAGGCTTCGAAGGCCTAACATAATAAAATTGGGCTGTAGGCACTTTATAATTGGTTCCAGGGGTACACGGGCAGCAGTGGTCTGGTCAGTGGAGGAGTAGTAGAAAGAATGGACCGCAGACAGGCTTCAAAGGCCTAACATAATAAAATTGGGCTGTAGGCACTTTATAATTGGTTCCAGGGGTACACGGGCAGCAGTGGTCTGGTCAGTGGAGGAGTAGTAGAAAGAAGGGACCGCAGACAGGCTTCGAAGGCCTAACATAATAAAATATGGCTGTATGCACTTTAGAATTGGTTCCAGGGGTGCACGGGCAGCAGTAGACAGGTCAGTGGAGGCCTAGTGGAAGGAGGGACCGCAGACAGGCTTCGGAGGCCTAACATAATAAATTAGGGCTGTAGGCACTTTGAATTCTCTTGCAGGGGTACACAGGCAGTGGGCACCATTGCTGTTGTCAGCGGCGGCCGATTGTAATGAGTGTCTGCCAGTTAGTAGTCCCAAAAAATCAATACATGTTAATGTCTCGCATTACAACAAAAAGAAAAACCAAAAGGGTGCAATCATTAGGTACAGGGTTGGGCTCTTCTGCGTAGTTTCAGACCTAGTAACTTTGCACAAAGTATTTACTTGGGTAAATATAGGACACTGCCCCTGACTATGTTAAGTACCATCATACATGTCAACACAATGGTATTGTCAGTGGCAGTAATTTACGGATGTCCGCGCATAGACTAAACATAGGTGTAACTGTGAGAGATAATTGTGCAAGTGGTAGAGCAATGTTTGAGCTGGGGGTGGGTGAATTCTCTTGTGGCCGGCGGTACATGCCCAGGGCCCCTCATGTTACAACAGTGTGTCTGACGTTGGGTGCGCACCACCACCGCCAGAGACACTTTTTTGTACTATGAGGGACCCAGTGGCAGTGCCGTAGACTAAAAGCGGGCACACCCACCTCTTCAGACAAACAGCACTCTCACGGGTGCTTGCGCCAAGTGGCGATACCACGGCCCCGTGTGGGGAGTTTGGTCATTTAGGGAGGTGTAAACATGTCGTATGCTGGACAATCAGCTGCTGCAAATTACGAGATTGGTAAAGTCATTCAGAGTAGTCCACAGGCAATACCTTTTCATAGGAAAGCTAGGTGTCGGCCGGGCAAGGTGGGGCAAAAGAATTCGAAATCCAGTTGTGGTTCATTTTAATGAAGGTTAGATCATCAACATTTTGGGTGGCCAGACGAGTCCTTTTTTCGGTTAATATTGAACCTGCAGCACTGAATACTCGTTCTGATAGGACACTAGCTGCCGGGCAAGCAAGCTCCTGCAATGCATATTCTGCCAATTCTGGCCAGGTGTCTAATTTGGATGCCCAGTAATCAAATGGGAATGACGGTTGAGGTAGAACATCGATAAGTGATGAAAAATAGTTAGTAACCATACTGGACAAATGTTGTCTCCTGTCACTTTGAATTGATGCAGCAGTACCTGTCCTGTCTGCGGTCATAGCAAAATCACTCCACAACCTGGTCAGAAAACCCCTCTGTCCAACGCCACTTCGGATTTCTGCACCTCTAACACTTCTGTTCTGCTGCCCCCTGCTGCTTGTGTGAGAACGATCACGGGCGCTGTGTGCTGGGAATGCCTGAAGCAAACGGTCAACAAGAGTTGATTGTTTGGTTGCTAATATTAGTTCCAAGTTCTCATGTGGCATAATATTTTGCAATTTGCCTTTATAGCGAGGATCAAGGAGGCAGGCCAACCAGTAATCGTCATCGTTCATCATTTTAGTAATGCGTGTGTCCCTTGTGAGGATACGTAAGGCATAATCCGCCATGTGGGCCAAACTTCCAGTTGTCAAATCAGCGGTTGTGCTTGGTTGAGGGGCAGTTTCAGGCAAATCTACGTCACTTGTGTCCCTCAAAAAACCAGAACCCGGCCTTGCCACGCCACCAATTTCCAGTGGCCCCGG
This sequence comes from Ranitomeya imitator, assembly GCF_032444005.1. NCBI lineage: Eukaryota > Metazoa > Chordata > Amphibia > Anura > Dendrobatidae > Ranitomeya > Ranitomeya imitator. Next base: position 811,051,002 of record NC_091282.1, on the reverse strand, counting down.
AAAAGCTTCCTCATTAAAAATATACTCATCCCCATCATCCTCCTCGTCCTCCTCCTCTTCGCCTGCTACCTCGTTCTGTACACTGCCCTGACCAGACAATGGCTGACTGTCATCAAGGCTTTCCTCTTCCTCTGCTGCAGACGCCTGATTTTTTATGTGCATCAAACTTTGCATCAGCAGAGGCATTAGGGGGATGCTCATGCTTATTATGGCGTTGTCTGCACTAACCAGCCGTGTGCATTCCTCAAAACACTGAAGGACTTGACACTAGGGTTGAGCGAAACGGGTCGTTCATTTTCAAAAGTCGCCGACTTTTGGCAAAGTCGGGTTTCATGAAACCCGATCCGACCCCTGTGCGGGGTCGGCCATGCGGTACGCGACTTTCGCGCCAAAGTCGCGTTTCAATGACGCGAAAAGCGCCATTTCTCAGCCAATGAAGGTAAACGCAGAGTGTGGGCAGCGTGATGACATAGGTCCTGGTCCCCACCATCTTAGAGAAGGGCATTGCAGTGATTGGCTTGCTGTCTGCGGCGTCACAGGGGCTATAAAGGGGCGTTCCCGCCGACCGCCATGTTACTGCTGCTGATCTGAGCTTAGGGAGAGGTTGCTGCCGCTTCGTCAGAAGCAGGGATAGCGTTAGGCAGGGTCCATTAACCACCAAACCGCTTGTGCTGTAGCGATTTCCACTGCCCAACACCACCTTCGGTGTGCAGGGACAGTGGAAGCTACATTTTTTTTTTTTTTCCCCTCAGCGCTGTAGCTCATTGGGCTGCCCTAGAAGGCTCCCTGATAGCTGCATTGCTGTGTGTACGCCGCTGTGCAAACCAACTGCTTTTTTCAAAGCACAAATCCTCTTGTTCCTTCCTTTCTGCACAGCTATCTTTTTTGTTTGTCCACACTTTTTATTTAATTTGTGCATCAGTCCACTCCTTATTGCTGCCTGCCATACCTGGTTGAGATTACTGCAGGGAGATAGTAATTGTTGGACACTCCCTGTTGTTTTTTTTTTTTTTTTTTTTTTTTTTTGTGGGAGATTAAGATTGACATTTCTGCTAGAGTGCCATCCCTGTGTGTGCCATCTCTCACTCAGTGGGCCATAGAAAGCCTATTTATTTTTTTGCTTGATTTGGGTTATAAAATCTACCTGAAAAAATCACTACATCAATCAGTGGGAGAAAAATATTGGCCTCAGGGCTTGTGTGCCACTCTTGACTCCTGTGTGTGCCATCTCTCAGTCAGTGGGCCATAGAAAGCCTATTTATTTTTTTGCTTGATTTGGGTTCTAAAATCTACCTGAAAAAATCACTACATCAATCAGTGGGAGAAAAATATTGGCCTCAGGGCTTGTGTGCCACTCCTGACTCCTGTGTGCATCATCACTCACTCAGTGGGCCATAGAAAGCCCTTTTTTTTTTTTTTTGCTTTATTTGGGTTCTAAATTCAACCTGAAAAAATCAATAAATCAATCAGTGGGAGATTAATATTGGCCTTTGGGCTTGTGTGCCAGTCCTAAGCGTGCCATCTCTCTCTCTCAGATAGTGGGCCATAGAAAGCCTATTTATAATTTTTTTTATTGGGTTTATAAATTTTCCCTGGAACAAAAAAAAAAAAAAGTGGGAGATTAATATTGGCCTCTGGGCTTGTGTGCCAGTCCTGAGCGTGCCATCTCTCTCACAAATAGTGGGCCATAGAAAGCCTATTTATTTTTTTGCTTGATTTGGGTTCTAAAATCTACCTGAAAAAATCACTACATCAATCAGTGGGAGATAAATATTGGCCTCAGGGCTTGTGTGCCACTCCTGACTCCTGTGTGCATCATCACTCACTCAGTGGGCCATAGAAAGCCCATTTTTTTTATTTTTTTGCTTTATTTGGGTTCTAAATTCTACCTGAAAAAATCAATAAATCAATCAGTGGGAGATTAATATTGGCCTTTGGGCTTGTGTGCCAGTCCTAAGCGTGCCATCTCTCTCTCTCAGATAGTGGGCCATAGAAAGCCTATTTATTATTTTTTTTATTGTGTTTATAAATTTTCCCTGGAACAAAAAAAAAAAAGTGGGAGACTAATATTGGCCTCTTGGCTTGTGTGCCAGTCCTGAGCGTGCCATCTCTCTCACAAATAGTGGGCCATAGAAAGCCTATTTATTTATTTTTTTTTGGTTTTATAAATTCTCCCTGAAAAAAAATAGGGAGATTAATATTGGCCTTTGGGCTTGTGTGCCAGTCCTAAGCGTGCCATCTCTCTCTCTCAGATAGTGGGCCATAGAAAGCCTATTTATTTATTTTTTTATTGGGTTTATAAATTTTCCCTGGAACAAAAAAAAAAAAAGTGGGAGATTAATATTGGCCTCTGGGCTTGTGTGCCAGTCCTGAGCGTGCCATGTCTCTCACAAATAGTGGGCCATAGAAAGCCTTTTTTTTTTTTTTTTTTTTTGGTTTTATAAATTCTCCCTGAAAAAAAAAAGGGAGATTAATATTGGCCTTTGGGCTTGTGTGCCAGTCCTAAGCGTGCCATCTCTCTCTCTCAGATAGTGGGCCATAGAAAGCCTATTTATTTATTTTTTTATTGGGTTTATAAATTTTCCCTGAAAAAAAATAAAAAGTGGGAGATTAATATTGGCCTCTGGGCTTGTGTGCCAGTCCTGAGCGTGCCATCTCTCTCACAAATAGTGGGCCATAGAAAGCCTATTTATGTTTTTGGTTGATTTGGGTTCTAAATTCTACCTGAAAAAATCAATAAATCAATCAGTGGGAGATAAATATTGGCCTCTGGGCTTATGTGCCACTCCTGACTCCTGTGTGCGTCATCTCTCACTCAGTGGGCCATAGAAAGCCTTTTTTTGTTTTATTTGTTTTCTAAATTCTCCCTGAAAAAATCATTTTATTTTATTTGCTTTCTAAATTCTTCCTGAAAAAATCATTTTATTCTATTATTTTTTTTTCCTAAAGTCTCCCTGAAAAAAAAAAACAAACAAATCAGTGGGAGATTAATATTGCCCTTTCTGCTTGTGTGCCAGTCTTGACTCCTGGGTGTGCCATCTCTCTCTCTCTCTCTCCAATTGTGGGCCATAGAAAGCCTATTATTTTTTTAGCTTGATTTGAGTTCCAAAATCTACCTGAAAATATCACTACATCAATCAGTGGGAGATAAATATTGGCCTCTGGGCTTGTGTGCCACTCCTGACTCCTGTGTGCGTCATCTCTCACTCAGTGGGCCATAGAAAGCCTTTTTTTGTTTTATTTGTTTTCTATATTCTCCCTGAAAAAATCATTTAATTTTATTTGGTTTCTAAATTCTTCCTGAAAAAATCATTTTATTCTATTATTTTTTTTTCCTAAAGTCTCCCTGAAAAAAAAACAAAAAACAAATCAGCGGGAGATTAATATTGCCCTTTCTGCTTGTGTGCCAGTCTTGACTCCTGGGTGTGCCATCTCTCTCTCTCTCTCCAATTGTGGGCCATAGAAAGCCTATTATTTTTTTAGCTTGATTTGGGTTCCAAAATCTACCTGAAAAAATCACTACATCAATCAGTGGGAGATAAATATTGGCCTCTGGGCTTGTGTGCCACTCCTGACTCCTGTGTGCATCATCTCTCACTCAGTGGGCCATAGAAAGCCTTTTTTTGTTTTATTTGTTTTCTAAATTCTCCCTGAAAAAATCATTTTATTTTATTTGGTTTCTAAATTCTTCCTGAAAAAATCATTTTATTCTATTATTTTTTTTTCCTAAAGTCTCCCTGAAAAAAAACAAAAAACAAATCAGTGGGAGATTAATATTGCCCTTTCTGCTTGTGTGCCAGTCTTGACTCCTGGGTGTGCCATCTCTCTCTCTCTCTCTCCAATTGTGGGCCATAGAAAGCCTATTATTTTTTTAGCTTGATTTGGGTTCCAAAATCTACCTGAAAATATCACTACATCAATCAGTGGGAGATAAATATTGGCCTCTGGGCTTGTGTGCCACTCCTGACTCCTGTGTGCGTCATCTCTCACTCAGTGGGCCATAGAAAGCCTTTTTTTGTTTTATTTGTTTTCTATATTCTCCCTGAAAAAATCATTTAATTTTATTTGGTTTCTAAATTCTTCCTGAAAAAATCATTTTATTCTATTATTTTTTTTTCCTAAAGTCTCCCTGAAAAAAAAACAAAAAACAAATCAGCGGGAGATTAATATTGCCCTTTCTGCTTGTGTGCCAGTCTTGACTCCTGGGTGTGCCATCTCTCTCTCTCTCTCCAATTGTGGGCCATAGAAAGCCTATTATTTTTTTAGCTTGATTTGGGTTCCAAAATCTACCTGAAAAAATCACTACATCAATCAGTGGGAGATAAATATTGGCCTCTGGGCTTGTGTGCCACTCCTGACTCCTGTGTGCATCATCTCTCACTCAGTGGGCCATAGAAAGCCTTTTTTTGTTTTATTTGTTTTCTAAATTCTCCCTGAAAAAATCATTTTATTTTATTTGGTTTCTAAATTCTTCCTGAAAAAATCATTTTATTCTATTATTTTTTTTTCCTAAAGTCTCCCTGAAAAAAAAACAAAAAACAAATCAGCGGGAGATTAATATTGCCCTTTCTGCTTGTGTGCCAGTCTTGACTCCTGGGTGTGCCATCTCTCTCTCTCTCTCCAATTGTGGGCCATAGAAAGCCTATTATTTTTTTAGCTTGATTTGGGTTCCAAAATCTACCTGAAAAAATCACTACATCAATCAGTGGGAGATAAATATTGGCCTCTGGGCTTGTGTGCCACTCCTGACTCCTGTGTGCATCATCTCTCACTCAGTGGGCCATAGAAAGCCTTTTTTTGTTTTATTTGTTTTCTAAATTCTCCCTGAAAAAATCATTTTATTTTATTTGCTTTCTAAATTCTTCCTGAAAAAATCATTTTATTCTATTATTTTTTTTTCCTAAAGTCTCCCTGAAAAAAAACAAAAAACAAATCAGTGGGAGATTAATATTGCCCTTTCTGCTTGTGTGCCAGTCTTGACTCCTGGGTGTGCCATCTCTCTCTCTCTCTCTCCAATTGTGGGCCATAGAAAGCCTATTATTTTTTTAGCTTGATTTGGGTTCCAAAATCTACCTGAAAAAATCACTACATCAATCAGTGGGAGATAAATATTGGCCTCTGGGCTTGTGTGCCACTCCTGACTCCTGTGTGCGTCATCTCTCACTCAGTGGGCCATAGAAAGCCTTTTTTTGTTTTATTTGTTTTCTAAATTCTCCCTGAAAAAATCATTTTATTTTATTTGGTTTCTAAATTCTTCGTGAAAAAATCATTTTATTCTATTATTTTTTTTTCCTAAAGTCTCCCTGAAAAAAAAAAAAAAATCAAATCAGTGGGAGATTAATATTTACATTTGTGCTTCAGTGACAGTCCTGCGTGTGTGGCATCTCTCTCATTTGTTGCCACCAACAACAGAGTGTGTAACATTGTGCCTGATTTTCGTTGTGGTCTCACTCACCTGTAAAGGGGTAGCTAAATCATACTGAAGTTATAGCTCACCGTGTAAGTTGTGTGACAGCAACAAATACCGTTAGTTTACGTTTTTAAAACAATGAGAAAGTCTGGTGGAAGAGGTCGTGGCCGGGGGCGTTCATTGTCAGCTGGTAATGAGGGTAGTGGTAGTGGTGGAGCATCAGCTGGTCGTGGGAAAAAAAATATTGCACCTAAGTCTGGAGCTGTGGAGCCAGGTTCGTTGTCTGGCTACACAAGGCCTCGAACGCTCTCTTTTCTGGGAGTAGGAAAACCGCTTTTAAAGCCGGAGCAGCAAGAGCAAGTTTTGGCTTATCTTGCTGACTCAGCCTCTAGCTCTTTTGCCTCCTCTCGTGAAACTGGTAAATGTCAAAGCAGCGCGTCGTTAGTGGATGTTCACGGTCAGGGACAAGTCGCTTCCTTGTCCTCTTCAGCAAAAACAACAACAGAGAAGAATGCAGCAGGCGAAACAATGGGTTACTCCATGGAGCTCTTTACACATACCGTCCCTGGCTTAGAAAGTGAAGCAGTTAACAGTCCATGCCCATTACAAGTTGAATCTGACATGGAGTGCACTGATGCACAGCCACAGCCAGATTACTATGCTGGTCATTTGACTCAGACCACAACATTGCCCTCGCAGGGTAATGATCAAGAATCAGACCCTGATGAGACTATGTTGCCCCATCACGAATGCTATACCACCGACCGACACGGTGACACAGACGAAGTTGCACACGAGCTACAAGAAGAGGTAATAGATGACCCAGTTCTTGACCCCGATTGGCAGCCATTGGGGGAACAGGGTGCAGACGGCAGCAGTTCTGAAGCGGAGGAGGAGGGGCCGCAGCAGGCATCAACATCGCAACAGGTTCCATCTGCCGGGCCCGTATCTTGCACAAAACGCGTGGCAAAGCCAAAACCTGTTGGAGGACAGCGTGGCCATCCGGTTAAAGCTCAGTCTGCAATGCCTGAAAAGGTATCCGATGCTAGAAAGAGTGCAGTCTGGCATTTTTTTAAACAACATCCAATTGATCAGCGCAAAGTCATCTGTCAAAAATGTTCAACTACCTTAAGCAGAGGACAGAATCTGAAAAGTCTCAATACAAGTTGCATGCATAGACATTTAACCACCATGCATTTGCAAGCCTGGACTAACTACCAAACGTCCCTTAAGGTTGTAGCACCCTCGGCCAATGAAGCTAGTCAGCAACGCAACATCCCTTCCGGCAGTGTAGGGCCACCATTTTCCGCACCACCTGCAGTATCTGTGCAGGTTTCTTTGCCAGGCCAAAGCAGTCAGGGTCAGGGAATCACCAGTTTCGTAGTAGGAAACACTGCATCTAGGGCACCGGCGGCAACAATACCATCTCCCACTGTCTCTCAGTCTGCCATGTCCACCGGCACCCCCGCTAGTTCCACGATCTCCAGCTCTCCAGTCCAGCTCACCCTACATGAGACTATGGTTAGAAAAAGGAAGTACTTAGCCTCGCATCCGCGGGATTTGAACGCCCACATAGCTAGACTAATCTCGTTAGAGATGATGCCCTACCGGTTAGTTGAAAGCGAAGCTTTCAAAGCCCTGATGGACTACGCTGTACCACGCTACGAGCTACCCAGTCGACACTTTTTTTCCAGAAAAGCCATCCCAGCCCTCCACCAGCATGTTAAAGAGCGCATCGTCCATGCACTCAGGCAATCTGTGAGCACAAAGGTGCACCTGACAACAGATGCATGGACCAGTAGGCATGGCCAGGGACGTTACGTGTCCATCACGGCACACTGGGTGAATGTTGTGGATGCAGGGTCCACAGGGGACAGCAAGTTTGGGACAGTTCTGCCTAGCCCACGGTCTAGGAAACAGTTGGCTGTAGCCGTTCGCACCCCCTCCTCCTCCTCTTCGTCCTCCTGCAGAAGCGAGAGCTCGTCCACAGACCGCAGTCGCACAACCACTCCATCCGCAGCTGCCACTGTTGCACACCAGGTCTCCCATTATGGGGCAGCTACTGGCAAACGTCAGCAGGCTGTATTGGCTATGAAGTGTTTGGGCGACAACAGACACACCGCGGAAGTTCTGTCCGAGTTCTTGCAGAAAGAAACGCAGTCGTGGCTGGGCACTGTAGATCTTGAGGCAGGCAAGGTAGTGAGTGATAACGGAAGGAATTTCATGGCTGCCATCTCCCTTTCCCAACTGAAACACATTCCTTGCCTGGCTCACACCTTAAACCTGGTGGTGCAGTGCTTCCTGAAAAGTTATCCGGGGTTATCCGACCTGCTCCTCAAAGTGCGTGGACTTTGCTCACATATCCGCCGTTCGCCCGTACACTCCAGCCGTATGCAGACCTATCAGCGTTCTTTGAACCTTCCCCAGCATCGCCTAATCATAGACGTTGCAACAAGGTGGAACTCAACACTGCACATGCTTCAGAGACTGTGCGAACAGAGGCGGGCTGTTATGTTTTTGTGGGAGTATACACATACACGGGCAGGCAGTAGGATGGCAGACATGGAGTTGTCAGGTGTGCAGTGGTCGAAGATTCAAGACATGTGTCAAGTCCTTCAGTGTTTTGAGGAATGCACACGGCTGGTTAGTGCAGACAACGCCATAATAAGCATGAGCATCCCCCTAATGCGTCTGCTGATGCAAAGTTTGACGCACATAAAGGATCAGGCGTCTGCAGCTGAGGAAGAGGAAAGCCTTGATGACAGTCAGCCATTGTCTGGCCAGGGCAGTGTACAGGACGAGGTAGCAGGCGAAGAGGAGGAGGAGGACAAGGAGGATGATGGGGATGATTATATTTTTAATGAGGAAGCTTTTCCGGGGCCACTGGAAATTGGTGGCGCGGCAAGGCCGGGTTCTGGTTTTTGGAGGGACACAAGTGACGTGGATTTGCCTGAAACTGCCCCTCAACCAAGCACAACCGCAGATTTGAGAACTGGAACTTTGGCCCACATGGCGGATTATGCCTTACGTATCCTCAAAAGGGACACACGCATAACTAAAATGATGAACGATGACGATTACTGGTTGGCCTGCCTCCTTGATCCTCGCTATAAAGGCAAATTGCAAAATATAATGCCACATGAGAACTTGGAACTAATATTAGCAACCAAACAATCAACTCTTGTTGACCGTTTGCTTCTGGCATTCCCTGCACACAGCGCCCGTGATCGTTCTCACACGAGCTGCAGGGGCCAGCAGACCAGAGGAGTTAGAGGGGCAGAAATCAGAAGTGGCGTTGGCCAGAGGGGTTTTCTGACCAGGTTGTGGAGTGATTTTGCTATGACCGCAGACAGGACAGGTACTGCAGCATCAATTCAAAGTGACAGGAGACAACATTTGTCCAGTATGGTTACAAACTATTTTTCATCCCTTATCGATGTTCTCCCTCAACCGTCATTCCCATTTGATTACTGGGCATCAAAATTAGACACCTGGCCAGAATTGGCAGAATATGCATTGCAGGAGCTTGCTTGCCCGGCAGCTAGTGTCCTATCAGAAAGAGTATTCAGTGCTGCAGGTTCAATACTAACAGAAAAAAGGACTCGTCTGGCTACCCAAAATGTAGATGATCTAACCTTCATTAAAATGAACCACAACTGGATTTCGAAATCTTTTGCCCCACCTTGCCCGGCTGACACCTAGCTTTCCTATGAAAAGGTCTTGCCTGTGGACTATTCTGAATGCCTTTTCCAATCTCGTAATTTTCTGCACCTGATTGTCCAGCATACGACATGTTTACACCTCACTAAATGGCAAAACTCCCCACACGGGGCCGTGGTATCGACACTTGGCGACAGCACCCGTGAGAGTGCTGTTTGTCTGAAGAGGTGGGTGTGCCCGCTTTTGGTCGACGGCACTGCCACTGGGTCCCTCCTAGTACAATAAAGTGTCTCTGGCGGTGGTGGTGCGCACCCAACGTCAGACACACCGTTGTAATATGAGGGGCCCTGGGCCTGTACCGCCGGCCACAAGACAGTCCCCCCCCCCAGCTCAAACAGTGCTCTACCACTTGCAAAATTATCTCACAGCTCCACCAATGTTTAGTCTATGCGCTGACATCCTTCAATGCCTGCCACTGACAATACCATTTTATTGACATTTTTGTTATGTTAGGCCTTCGAAGCCTGTCTGCGGTCACTCCTTCCACTATGCCTCCACTGACCACACCACTGCTGCCTGTGTACCCCTGGAACCAATTTAAAATTGCCTACAGCCAGCCCAATTTTTTTATTTTAGGCCTTCGATGCCTGTCTGCGGTCACTCCTTCCACTATGCCTCCACTGACCACACCACTGCTGCCCATGTACCCCTGGAACCAATTTAAAATTGCCTACAGCCATGTGTTATTATTTTAGGCCTTCGATGCCTGTCTGCGGTCACTCCTTCCACTAGGCCTCCACTGACCACACCACTGCTGCCCGTGTACCCCTGGAACCAATTTAAAATTGCCTACAGCCATGTGTTATTATTTTAGGCCTTCGATGCCTGTCTGCGGTCACTCCTTCCACTAGGCCTCCACTGACCACACCACTGCTGCCCGTGTACCCCTGGAACCAATTTAAAATTGCCTACAGCCATGTGTTATTATTTTAGGCCTTCGATGCCTGTCTGCGGTCACTCCTTACAATATGCCTCCACTGACCACACCACTGCTGCCCGTGTACCCCTGGAACCAATTTAAAATTGCCTACAGCCAGCCCAATTTTTTTACTTTAGGCCTTCGATGCCTGTCTGCGGTCACTCCTTCCACTAGGCCTCCACTGACCACACCACTGCTGCCCGTGTACCCCTGGAACCAATTTAAAATTGCCTACAGCCATGTGTTATTATTTTAGGCCTTCGATGCCTGTCTGCGGTCACTCCTTACAATATGCCTCCACTGACCACACCACTGCTGCCCGTGTACCCCTGGAACCAATTTAAAATTGCCTACAGCCAGCCCAATTTTTTTATTTTAGGCCTTCGATGCCTGTCTGCGGTCCGTTCTTTCTACTACTACTACACTGACCAGGCCACTGCTGCCCGTGTTCCCCTGGAACCAATTTAAAATTACCAACAGCAATGTGTTATTATGTTAGGCCTTCGATGCCTGTTTGCGGTCACTCCTTCCAATAGTTCTCCACTGACCAGACCAATGCTGGCCGTGTACCCCTGGAACCCAGCTGAAAGTGCATGTAGCCTCCTTTTTTTCTTTGTTTTATATTTAGAAAGCCCAGATGAACTACGCTGTGCAACGGTTCAAGCTACCCAGTCGACATTTCTTTTGCGAGAAAAGCCATCCCAGCCCTCCACCGGCATGAAAAAGTCTGCATTGTCATAGCACTCAGGCAATCAAACAGTAGAAAGGTGCACCTGACAAGAGACGCATGGACCAGTAGGCATGTCCACAAAAAGTTACGTGTCCATTACAGCGCACTGGGTTAATGTGTTGGATGCATGGTCCACAGGGGACAGCCTACAAAGTCTGTCTGCAGTCCCTAATTCCAATTTTCCTCCGCTGACCACACCACTGCTGCCCGTGTACCCCTGGAACCAATTTTACAGTGTCTACAGCCTAATTTTGTTATGTTAGGCCTACTACGCCTGTCTGCGGTCCCTCCTTCCGATACTCGTCCACTGACCACACCACTGCTGCCCGTGGACCCCTGGAACCTATTTTTAATTGCATAGAGCATCCTTTTTTTAATAGTAGGCGTACAAAGTCTGTCTGCGGTCCACTATTGAAATTGTCCTCCACTGCCCAGAGCACTGCTGCTTGTGTACCCCAGTAACCTTTTTAAGCTGCAGTGAGCCACATTTTTGGGTTAAGTCCTACTACCTGTGTCTGTCTGCGCCACTCAATTCAGCTGTGTTCCTTTGAAAAAAGCTGAGCGTCAATAGTCTTGTTTTCAGCCTCTAGGAATTTTAAAACTGCATTGGGGGTACAACTTTGGTAGGGCCTACTAGCGGTGTCTGCCTCCCCAAGGTGTGCCCCAGGTTTCCTCGCCATTGCTTCGATCTTAATGCTCTCGTTTAGTAGTTGTTGGAAACTACACTGCATTAGGCCTACAAATTGGGTATGGGGTGTAGAGAGATGGTGTGTTCCACTCCAAGGTGTTCTCCAGGTTGCCTTTCCTGAGCTTCGATCTTCCGGCTCTCGTTTAGTAGTTGTTGGAAACTACGCTGCATTAGGCCTACAAATTGGGTATGGGGTGTAGAGAGATGGTGTGTTCCACTCCAAGGTGTTCCCCAGGTTTCCTCGCCAATGCTTCAATCTTCATGCTCTCGTTTAGTAGTTGTTGGAAACTACACTGCATTAGGCCTACAAATTGGGTATGGGGTGTAGAGAGATGGTGTGTTCCACTCCAAGGTGTTCTCCAGGTTGCCTTTCCTGAGCTTCGATCTTCCGGCTCTCGTTTAGTAGTTCTTGGAAACTACACTGCATTAGGCCTACAAATTGGGTATGGGGTGTAGAGAGATGGTGTGTTCCACTCCAAGGTGTTCTCCAGGTTGCCTTTCCTGAGCTTCGATCTTCCGGCTCTCGTTTAGTAGTTCTTGGAAACTACACTGCATTAGGCCTACAAATTGGGTATGGGGTGTAGAGAGATGGTGTGTTCCACTCCAAGGTGTTCTCCAGGTTGCCTTTCCTGAGCTTCGATCTTCCGGCTCTCGTTTAGTAGTTGTTGGAAACTACGCTGCATTAGGCCTACAAATTGGGTATGGGGTGTAGAGAGATGGTGTGTTCCACTCCAAGGTGTTCCCCAGGTTTCCTCGCCAACGCTTCAATCTTCATGCTCTCGTTTAGTAGTTGTTGGAAACTACACTGCATTACGCCTACAAATTGGGTATGGGGTGTAGAGAGATGGTGTGTTCCACTCCAAGGTGTTCTCCAGGTTGCCTTTCCTGAGCTTCGATCTTCCGGCTCTCGTTTAGTAGTTCTTGGAAACTACACTGCATTAGGCCTACAAATTGGGTATGGGGTGTAGAGAGATGGTGTGTTCCACTCCAAGGTGTTCTCCAGGTTGCCTTTCCTGAGCTTCGATCTTCCGGCTCTCGTTTAGTAGTTCTTGGAAACTACACTGCATTAGGCCTACAAATTGGGTATGGGGTGTAGAGAGATGGTGTGTTCCACTCCAAGGTGTTCTCCAGGTTGCCTTTCCTGAGCTTCGATCTTCCGGCTCTCGTTTAGTAGTTCTTGGAAACTACACTGCATTAGGCCTACAAATTGGGTATGGGGTGTAGAGAGATGGTGTGTTCCACTCCAAGGTGTTCTCCAGGTTGCCTTTCCTGAGCTTCGATCTTCCGGCTCTCGTTTAGTAGTTCTTGGAAACTACACTGCATTAGGCCTACAAATTGGGTATGGGGTGTAGAGAGATGGTGTGTTCCACTCCAAGGTGTTCTCCAGGTTGCCTTTCCTGAGCTTCGATCTTCCGGCTCTCGTTTAGTAGTTCTTGGAAACTACACTGCATTAGGCCTACAAATTGGGTATGGGGTGTAGAGAGATCGTGTGTTCCACTCCAAGGTGTTCTCCAGGTTGCCTTTCCTGAACTTCTATCTTCAGGCTCTCATTAAATTGTAGTTAAATGGAACAACTGCATTTGGCGTACTAGTTGGTTTGGGGCCTACTATCGGTGTCTGCCACTCCTTGCTGTTCTCCTGGTTTCCTGTCCTGAAATTCCATTTTCAGGCTCTTGTTAAGTAGTTGTTAATGTTACACTGCATTTGGCCTACTAGTTGGGTTGGGGCCTACTATCGGTGTCTGCCACTCCTTGCTGTTCTCCTCAACTGAACAAAGCTGGGCCGCCTGTTTACTACGGTTGCCAATTTTGAACTGCATGTCGACTACTTACTGATTTGGGCCTACTCTCTGTGTCAGCCTCTCATTCCAGTTGTCCTCCACTGCAATGCCCCCTGGTTAGTCCTGTGTTACCAATTTTGAACTGCATTTAGCCCACTTTATTCTTTGGGCCTATATCTGTGTTTCCTCCTCATCCTGCCCATTGCCCAGCCAGTGATAGATGAGTCTGCTGGTACATTGACCCATAACGCAAAATTCCCCGTGCACGCTACACAGCAAGATTGTGACCCTGCTGAAAGTCAGGTTCCTCTTCCCGCATACCATACCACCTTACACGGGGACAAAGAGGAAGGTGCAGATGAAAGTGCAGGTTCCTTCATCAGGTGGGGGGAGGAATACTAGTTGGCGACGTCACTGGCACAGGGCCTCTCATAGTACGCAAAAGTGTTGCTGCCGGTGGGAGGCGCCCCCGCCGTGCAAACACACCGCTGTACTTTGAGGGGCCCGGTGCCAGTGCCAATGCCAACGAATGGGCCCCCCCTGCTTGCTCAGGATCACAGCACTTGCAAAGTTTAAATACTTACCTCTCCCTGCTCCACTGCCGTGACGTGGTCCAGATTTACTGGGCCCACTAATTACTTGAACCAGCCCTACCCCCCACAACTTTAGCCAAATGACCCCCAATTTCAAATGCCTTCCAATTATTATAAGGTAAATTACGATTGACAAGCTTCTTTAACAAGAATGGATGTTTTTGCCATTAAAATGGGCAGTGTAGGTGTTTTCCTGGCCTCCACTCACTGCCGACTATGCTCCCCCATTGACTTGCATTGGGTTTCGTGTTTCGGGCGATACCCGACTTTTCGCGATAATCGGCCGATTCCACTCGACTCGACTTCTAAGATAGTCGGGTTTCGCGAAACACGGCTCGACTCTAAAAAGGTCAAGGTCGCTCAACCCTACTTGACACATGTCTTGTATCTTCGACCACTGCACACCAGACAACTCCATGTCTGCCATCCTACTGCCTGCCCGTGTATGCGTATCCTCCCACAAAAACATTTACAGCCCGCCTCTGTTCGCACAGTCTCTGAAGCATGTGCAGTGTTGAGTTCCACCTTGTTGCAACGTCTATGATTAGGCGATGCTGGGGAAGGTTCAAAGACCGTTGATAGGTCTGCATACGGCTGGAGTGTACGGGCGAACGGCGGATATGTGAGCAAAGTCCGCGCACTTTGAGGAGCAGGTCGGATAACCCCGGATAACTTTTCAGGAAGCACTGCACCACCAGGTTTAAGGTGTGAGCCAGGCAAGGAATGTGTTTCAGTTGGGAAAGGGAGATGGCAGCCATGAAATTCCTTCCGATTTGGTGGTTAATGGACCCTGCCTAACGCTATCCCTGCTTCTGACGAAGCGGCAGCAACCTCTCCCTAGGCTCAGATCAGCAGCAGTAAGATGGCGGTCGGCGGGAACGCCCCTTTATAGCCCCTGTGACGCCGCAGACAGCAAGCCAATCACTGCAATGCCCTTCTCTAAGATGGTGGGGACCAGGACCTATGTCATCACGCTGCCCACACTCTGCATCCACCTTCATTGGTTGAGAAATGGCGCTTTTCGCGTCATTGAAACGCGACTTTGGCGTGAAAGTCGAGTACCGCATGGCCGACCCCACACAAGGGTCGGATCGGGTTTCATGAAACCCGACTTTGCCAAAAGTCAGCGACTTTAAAAATGAACGATCCGTTTCGCTCAACCCTACTGGTAAGATGATACTGTATAGGGACAGATTGATCTACTAGTGATCATTCTGTCCCCATCATTATTCCTCAGCAGGTGTAAAGAGGCTGGGAAACAAGTTGCAAATGACTTCAATATTATTGATCACACTCTTTTAGTGGCCTGAAATCAGCACATGTAGCTACAACCAAACTGTAATATAGTTAATATACTATAGTATAGTTATAATATAGTTAATATATATACTTATTTTAAAAATAAAATAACAATTACTTAATTAAATGCAAAAAAATCTTATTCTGAATGATTATACGATCGATCGACACTTGAGGGGATCATGAGGGAAAAACTTGCTCTTTTAGATAAGCGTGGATCATGCATTTTTAATTTCCCTATTCCCCATTTCATTTATCCTTTCCATCCTTTAATTGATTTCGATGAACATGTATCGTTGTTTGAACCATGCCATCTAGCTATATGAACAGAGCCTTAAGGTACCGTCACACTCAGCAACTTTACAACGAGAATGACAATGATCCGTGACGTTGCAGCGTCCTGGATAGCGATCTCGTTGTGTTTGACACGCAGCAGCGATCTGGATCCTGCTGTGATATCGCTGGTCGGAGCTAGAAGTCCAGAACTTTATTTGGTCATCAGGTCGGCGTGATTTGTCATGTTTGACATCAAAAGCAACGATGCCTGCACTGTTTTACATGGAGCTAACAACCAGCGAGAACGATAAGTGAGTCGCCGTTACGTCACTGGATCGCTCCTGCATCGTTCTGGAGTTGCTGTGTTTGACATCTCTACAGCGACCTAAACAGTGACGCTCCAGCGATCGGCTCGTTGTCTATATCGCTGCCGCGTCACTGAGTGTGATGGTACCTTAAGAATCTCTGATATCTTATCAGAGAAATCTGCTTTGTTCCCCACTTATGAGTCACTTCTTTCTCTCTTGCCTACCTCCTCATGGCACCGAAGAAGACAAATTTGAGATGGAGTAAAAAATCTATTCAAGGTCAGTGTTGAAAGAAACCTAGCAGGATTGTGCACAGTAACCTACAGACAGTGTCAGGTTGGCTCTGTTATACTGATTCAAATTATACCTTGGTTGATGAAATCCATCTTGTGGCTGTTGTTTAATCTTTATTTTCAGTTAATGATATGCTCAGATTAGATATACACCAATGTGGCTTCTGACAGGTCACTGATCCCTCAGTGACCTGCCCTCTATTTTACATAATGAATATTCTATATATTGAAAAAAAATGGTGGCAACATCTTGTTAGAGGAAAAAAAAATTGTTTCCACTAAGATGGCACCGGCCATGTCTGCACAGCAGCATCTATCGGCGATCTGATAGAAGCTACTGTGCAGGCGCCAGCAGCGCCATCTTGGAGGGGACATTTTGATTTCTCTAGCAACATGGCGCCGCCTGCGCCTGTGCAGTAGCATCTATGAAATCACTGATAATTGCTACTGTACAGCCATTTTGAGACAGTTTTTTTTTAATGAATTTATAGCATCAAATAAAAGACTCATATGCACATTTTACATGTGATCGTGCTGCTGATCACATGTAAAATATTCATTATGTAAAATAGCAGGCAGGTCACTGAGGGATCAGTGACCTGCCAAAAGCTATACTGGTGAATACCTAATCAGAGCACCACAGGCCACTACAAAGCACAATCATATCATTAACTCAAAACTGAAAATAAGGATTAAACAACAACCACAAGACAGATTTCATCAACCAAGACATCAATGTAATCAGTATAACGGCACCGACCTGACACTGTCAGTAGGTTACTGTGCACAATCCTACTGACAGGTTCCCTTTGAGCAATAGTTTATAATGGAACCAAAGGCAAATGCCACTCTCTGGGAAATTGCAAGAGATCTCAGAATAATCCAAGGATTTGACTACAGGTAAGTATATGCCATGCAAAATGTGAAATAAAGGTAAAGTACAAACAACTTCAAAATCTTACTTTTATTGATTATTGAATATTCTTATTTTACTGTAATAGTAGGGGCAGTATAATGAGAAAAATGAATATGAGGGGGAGGGGGGAGATAATAGTGTCCCCCAGTAATATAAATGTGCAAGTATCAGATGGTGTCTGTGCTTTCATATTTGGAGATGGTTTGTTTGATCCATTCCAAGTATTTTCCAACTCTTGCATATACACCAGGAGGGTGATGATATCCAAATGACACAATGCCTTCTAAAGCCTCATTGCAAACAAGGGGTCCCCCTGAGTCTCCCTGTAAACACAAAAAGAAAAAATTAAGAGATACACACGGAATAGTATACATTGTCCTTAAAGGGAGCCTGTAAGTAGAATCAACCCTCTTAAGGAATCTATATGGGCATGTAGGTCATAGATGAATAAAATAATATCTTGATATCTGTGATCCAATATCTTATTCCAGAGAAATCCACTTTTTTCTTATATGCAAATGAGCTCTTAAGATCTATGGATTGGCAGTGATCTACATGATAATCTGCCTCCAGGGCTTACTCTAAAGCACCACTCCACCACTTTTTTTTCCATTTTAGTGCTGAAGTGGTGCCACTTATCTACCGTATATACTCGAGTATAAACTGACCCGAATATGAGCCGAGGTACCTAATTTTACCAGAAAAAACTGGGAAAACTTATTGACTTGAATATAAACCTGGGATACATTGTCCCTTCATTCCCATCCTGGTATGCATGGCTCCTCATACCTATCCTGGTATGCATGGTCACCTCGTCCCTATCCTGGTATGTGTAATAGAGTGCAGGGTTGAGCATGTCACCACAGAACAGACAGACCAACTGTTGAGGGGAATTTATTAACAGGAGTAAGATTCTCCTCGCAGGGAGTAAACAGGGGGTTAATAGAGACAAATCAAACAGTAAACAGTTAAGCGGAATCAAAAGGGTTAACGAGTGTTCTTGTAACTTATCAGTCCAGGGAGGTCCTGACTGGAGGGTCCTTATTCCAACGTGGGTACAGTCACCAGCAGGGCTTGAGATCTTGAAGTCTCTTCTCTGTCTCCTGGAAACTCCGGGGTTAAGCCTCTGCAGCCTGTTCTCCCTGTGCAGCTGAAAGCAGGAAGTCACACAGCCACTCTGCTGGAGTCTCTGGAATAGGCTGACAGTCTCTCTCTCTTCAGCAAGAATACACACACACACTGAGCAGTTTCCTTAGTCACACTCAGGGGTCCTGGCTTGTCAGTGCGGTCACCGGGGCTGTGCGCTCAGGCCACTGTAAGGGGATATGTCGTCTCTTATTATGGAGGCTTCCAAGTCACCACTCTCACTCCAGCTTTAGTGCCCTCATGGGGAGCACTCTGTCATGGGGAGCGCGGCGCTGCAGCCTGCTTTCTCTCTGGCACGCTGTCCCCTCTGTCTGGCGCACTCTGCTCTCCCGCCCTTTTTTGACCACACCCCCCTCTCTTCCTCTCTGCCCCCAGCCGTCACATGGTCCCTTCTGTCCAGGGCAGAAAGTCTTCCCCCTGACAATCCAGCTGTCTGACTAAGTGGTTCCAGGTAAGGAGCAGGGAAAGCAACCTCCTTACATATGCATGGTCCCCTCATCCCTATCCTTGTATGCATGATCCCCTCATCCCTATCTAGCTATGCATGGCCCCTTCATCCCTATCCTGGTATGCATGGTCCCCTCATACCTATCCTGGTATGCATGGCTCTTCATCCCTACCCTGATATGCATGGCCCTCATCTCTATCCTGGTATGCATGTCCCTCTCATCCCTATCCTTGTATGCATGGCTCCTCATCCTTATCCTGGTATGCATGGCTCCTCATCCCTATCCTGGTATGCATGGCTCCTCATCCCTATCCTGGTATGCATGGCCCCCTCATCCCTATCCTTGTATGCATGGCTCCTCATCCCTATCCTGGTATGCATGGCTCCTCATCCCTATCCTGGTATGCATGGCCCCTTCATCCCTATCCTGGTATTCATGGCTCGTCATCCCTATCCTGATATGCATGGCCCTCATCCCTATCCTGGTATCATGTCCCTCTCATCCCTATGCATTACCCCTTCATCTTTATCCTGGTTTACATGGCCCTAATAATTGCATGCTCGTTTCAAAAAACAAGTAACATAGTAACATAGTAACATAGTTAGTAAGGCCGAAAAAAGACATTTGTCCATCCAGTTCAGCCTATATTCCATCATAATAAATCCCCAGATCTACGTCCTTCTACAGAACCTAATAAGTGTATGATACAATAAGTGTAATGGGAATCAGTGGGAAAGCTGAGCTTTTTTCCGTCAGCCCCTACAAAGAGGTTTGGGGGGCAGTGAAAATGTTGGCATGGATGGGAAAAGTGCTGAATGGAAGGAGAGCAGCATGGGGAAGATCCCTGGAAGCATCTCTGATGCCCAGATCGCTGATGAGAACAACGGTGTCACACTTTTACTCCATTCTAAGGAGTGACAATAAAACATTCAAAACCCACGAGAAATTTTATTTTACAGGAAAAAAAACATGTTAAGAAACATTTTTTCCTGTATAATGACTTGTATATCAGGCAAAATTTAAAAAGCATGTAAAAATTATAATTTGAGTAAACCACATTTATTTCATTACAAGAACAGGAAATTTCAGTTTAGTTTATGAAGAAAGCAAGAACTGACAAAACTAATGGACTCAGATATACCCTGTATTCAGGGCCGGACTGGCCATCGGGCACTTCTGGTAAATGCCAGAAGGGCTGGTGCCAGTAGTGGGCCATTCGATCCCTGTACGCTCTGCCACTGGGCCGACTCCCCGTCACCAGCATCGACTCACCCCCTGCCAGTGCTGCCTCATTCAACTATACCGGCATCTATGACGCCAGTACAGTTGAATGCAATGATCATTCCCCGCTCTGCCTCTGACACTGCCGGTGCGTGATGACGTCATATCATCGAATACTTGCTGTGTGCCGGGCGGACTGCAGCCGCTGAGACCGGAGCCAGGAGCCAGGAGCAGCGCGAGGCACGAGGAGAGGTGAGGAAAGTTTCTTTTAATATATCAATGAGTGATAACTGGATTGTGGGGCTATTAGGGGCTCTACATTACATTCTATGGGGGGGGGGCTGTATTACATTCTATGGGGGGGCTGTATTACATTCTATGGGGGGCTGTATTACATTCTATGGGGGTGCTGTATTACATTCTATGGGGGGGCTGTATTACATTCTATGGGAGGTTGTATTATATTCTATGGGGGGCTGTATTACATTCTATGGGGGCTCAATTACATTCTATGCGGGGGCTGTATTACATTCTATGGGGGGCTGTATTACATTCTATGGGGGGTTGTATTATATTCTGTGGGGGGCTGTATTACATTCTATGGGGGGCTGTATTACATTCTATGGGGGGTTGTATTATATTCTATGGGGGCTGTATTACATTCTATGGGGGGCTTATTACATTCTATGGAGGCTGTATTATATTTTATGGGGGGCTGTATTACATTCTATGGGGGCTGTATTACATTCTATGAGGGGGCTGTATTACATTCTATGGGGGGCTATATTACCTTCTATTGTGGGTTGTATTATATTCTACGGGGGGCTGTATTACATTCTATGGGGGCTGTATTACATTCCATGGGGACTGTATTACATTCTATGGGGGGTGTATTACATTCTATGGGGGGTGGTATTACATTCTATGGGGGGCTGTATTAGATTCTATTGTGGGTTGTATTATATTCTATGGGGGCTGTATTACATTCTAAGGGGGGCTGTATTACATTCTATGGGGGGCTGTATTACATTCTACGGGGGGCTGTATTACATTCTATTGCGGGTTGTATTCTATGGAGGGCTGTATTACATTCTAAGAGGCCTGTATTACATTCTATGGGGTGTTGTATTATATTCTATGGGGGGGCTGTATTACATTCTATGGAGGCTGTATTACATTCTATGAGGGGGCTGTATTACATTCTATGGGGGGCTGTATTACATTCCATGGGGGGCTGTATTACATTCTATGGGGGGTGTATTACATTCTATGGGGGGCTGTATTGCATTCTATTGTGGGTTGTATTATATTCTATGGGGGGCTATATTACATTCTATGGGGAGGCTGTATTACATTCCATGGGGATTGTATTATATTCTATGGGGTGCTGTATTACATTCTATGACGGAGAATTGCATCATACTCTTTTATGGGGCTACATTATATTCTATGGGGAGGTAGGCTGTATTATATTATATATTAAATGTAGTCTATGTATTAAATTTATTATATTCTATGAGGGGTGATTGCATCATACTCTATGAAGAGTCTACATTATATTCTATGGGGAGCTGCATTATACTATATGAGGAGGGCTGGATTTTATTCTATGGAGGGGCTACATTATATTCTATGAGGGGCTGCATTATGCTCTATGAAGGGGCTACCATATATTATATATGCCGGGACTGCATTACACTATATGCGGGGGCTGCATTATATTCTCTGGGGGGTTACATTATACTTGGGGCTACAATATATTCTGTGGGGTGGCTGCAGTATTCTCTGGGGTGGCATCATTATACTATATGTGGGCTGCATTATACTTTATCGAGGACTATGGGGAATACATTATACTATATGAAGAACTATGGGGTGCAATATACTATGGGAAGGGAATTGTACTACATGGATGACTATGGCGGTGCATTATACTATATGGAGCACTATGAGGAGTGTTTTTATACTATATGGAGGACTGAGCAGTGTATTTTAATATATGGAGGACTATGAGGAGTGTATTATACTATATGGAGGACTGAGGAGTGTATTATACTATATGGAGGACTGAGGAGTGTATTCTACTATATTGAGGACTGAGGAGTGTATTATATTATATGGAGGACGGAGGAATATATTTACTATATGGAAGACTGAGGAGTGTATTATACTATATGGAGGACTATGAGGAATGTATTATACTATTTGGAGGACTGAGGTGCATATCTACTATACTGTATAATTGTCTAAGGGTCACTTCCGTCTTTCTGTCTTTCCTTCTTTCTGTCATGGATATTCATTGGCCGCGGCCTCTGTCTGTAATGGAAATCCAAGTCGCTGATTGGTCGCGGCAAAACAGCCACGACCAATCAGCGTCGGGCACAGTCCGGAAGAAAATGGCCGCTCCTTACTCCCCGCAGTCAGTGCCCGGCGCCCGCATACTCCCCTCCAGTCACCGCTCACATAGGGTTAATGCCGGCGGTAACGGACCGCGTTATGCCGCGGGTAACGCACTCCGTGACCGCTGCTATTAACCCTGTGTGACCAACTTTTTTACTATTGATGCTGCCTATGCGGCATCAATAGTAAAAAAAATGTAATGTGTAAGATTGCACTTACTAACGGGTAGGGGATTACTCGCTTGGCACGGGATTGACGTAGTCAGGCACGATTTTTTCAAACAAAACCGTCCATACGGTTTATTTTCAAGTCATAAACCACGCCGTAAGCCAGGTTACCTATCACCGGCTTACATATAGTCCATTACACACAGTATCATTGGCTTGCATTATCCCTTTGCAGTAACTAAACACGCTGGTCCT
This sequence comes from Ranitomeya imitator, assembly GCF_032444005.1. NCBI lineage: Eukaryota > Metazoa > Chordata > Amphibia > Anura > Dendrobatidae > Ranitomeya > Ranitomeya imitator. Next base: position 811,028,432 of record NC_091282.1, on the reverse strand, counting down.
CTTCTGACCAGTTGCCGTGGGTTACCACACAGTTTATATCACAAGCACCAACAGTTTGTTTAGGTACCTGACGGGAGCTCCTGCTCCACCTGCTGACTCCTTGTCAGTCCTCTGGGAAAGCTGCCTCACAGGGATCACCAACTTGCCTGTGTGGCATATCCTAGTCAGTCCAGACCCACCGAAGGACGGTAGCTTCCCCAACAGTTCTTCAGTGTGCTATTCAGGACTCCTACTCCCAGGAAATCCAAAACACCAGGCTCACCAGGTCCAAAGCCCCACCATGTGCTCTTCAGGACTCCTACTCCAAGAAAATCCAACACAGGTGGTTCAGTGTGCTATTCAGGGATCCGGTCCTACTCCCAGAACCTCCCAACACACAGGCTCTCCAGGACCTTCCAGTGGAACCACACAGGAACCATACACAGGAACATGTGACCCACACCCTGGTCACATTATATACCTTGAACCACTCCCCTGGGTGGGAGTGTGGGTGTGTGGCTAGTTTGTCCCGCCCATCTCACATAAATAGCCCTGCCAAACCTCCCATGACTTAATATACAACACTATAACTATAGGACTACAGGTCCCAGACCACCACATCGCTTCAGGCTGGCAGCGCAGAGTCTCCTCCTCTGCGACACATATATCGGCCATTCACCACAATGCCGGACTTTGTCACATAATCACATCCATGCATGCAACTGCCATGCACTCTCACAGCCTCAATACACCTCTGTGTGCATACTGGAGAGACCATGCAGCGCCCCCTACCTGTTACAGGGGTCACTGCATCACAAATGTTAAAAATAATAAAAAAACTAAAAACCTGCTATTTTCACCCTCCGTAGTCCGCCGAGCCGCCCGCGCCTGCCGCCATCTTCTGTTCCCGGCAATGAATTGCAAAATTACCCAGAAGACTTAGCAGTCTCGCGAGACTGCGTGGCCACTGTTGTATATTGCGTGGCCTGTATTAATGCATTGGGTATTCTACAATATGTTTGTATATAGCAGCCACATAGTATATAGCACAGGCCACGTAGTATTTGTCTGCTATATACTACATGGCTCCTATATACTATGTGGCCTGTGCTATATACTATGTGGCTGCTATATGCATACATAAATACATATTCTAGAATACCCGATGCATTAGAATCGGGCCACCATCTAGTTATAATATATGGAGGACTATGGGGTGTATTATACTAAACAAGCAAAATGCTGCCTATTCATCGAGTGATTGGATAGTTTAAGTAGGAACAGAAATCCTTGTTCTCAGCAGCACACCGCCTGTGTAAACTGTAGTTGTGCTGCTGATAACATGATACTGTATGGGGACAGATTGATCTAATTGTTATTGTTCTGTTCCCTTCATTCTTTCTCAGTTGGTGTGAAGAGGCCGGGAAACAAGCAAACGACTTCAGTATTGTCGATCACAGTGACCTGAAATCAGCGCATGTAAATACAACAGAAATGCTTCGCAGGAAGACCAGGCAAAGATGAAGGCAAAGTTGTAGTTAGCACCTGTAGTCCCAGCTCTATGCAGGTCATTCACTAGGTCCCCGTGTGGTACTGGGATTTTTGCTCACCGTTCTTATGATCATTTTGACCCCATGGGGTGAGATCTTGGGTGGAGCCCCAGATTGATGGAGATTATCAGTGGTCTTGTATGTCTTCCATTTTCTTATTAGTGCTCCCACAGTTGATTTCATCACACCAAGCTGCTTGCCTATTGCAGATTCAGTCTTCCTAGCCTGGTGCAGAGTTACAATTTTGATTCTGGTGTCCTTCGACAGCTCTTTGGTCTTCACCATAGTAGAGTTTGGAGTGTGACTGTTTGAGGTTGAGGACAGGAGTCTTTTATACTGATAACAAGTTCAAACAGGTGCCATTACTACAGATAATGAGTGGAGGACAAAGGAGCCTCTTAAAGAAGAAGTTACAGGTCTGTGAGAGCCAGAAATCTTGCACAATTTTAAGTGATCAAATACTTATTTTCCACTATAATTTGCAAATTAAATCTTGCCAAATCAGACAAGGTTATTTTCTTGATTTGTTTTCTCATTTTGACTCTCATAGTTGTGGTCTACCTATGATGTCAACTACAGGTCTCTCTCATCTTTTTAAGAGGGAGAACTTGCACAATTGGTGGCTGACTAAATACTTTTTCCCCACTATATATACAAGGAAATATGCTCCAGACAAAGGAATAGTCTATGGGTGAGCATGTTGAGTAAAATTTCTGCACCATTTCTTGGCAGGAAAAACGCAGCTGCAAAAACGTGTGTTTTAGGTATGTTTTTGCCGTGTTTTTGGTGCATTTTTGTCCCGTGTGTTTTGGTTGATTTGAGTGAAATGAATGGTGAAAAACACAGAGCAAAAACACAGAGAATTGACACAAAATCGCACTGAACAAACATGTCAAAAAAAAAGCAAATCTGCAATGTGTGCACATAGGCTAAAATATTGAACATGTTTTTGGCTTTTATGCCAACGAAATGGACTCCATATCATGGAATAGTCTCTAGGTGAGCTATATAATACCGATACATGTTGAAAACGTTTTTTGAGCCTTTTATGGAAAAATCTGGGGCACCATGCAAAATCTCACCTCATGGGGTATCCTTGATCATGAGGAAGGTAAGAGATCAGCCTAAAACTACACGGAGGGAACTTGTTAATGATCTCAAGGCAGCTGGGACCACAGTCACCAAGAAAACCATTGGTAACACATTATGCCATAAAGGTTTAAAATCCTGCAGTGCCCGCAATGTCCCCCTGCTCAAGAAGGCACATGTGCAGGCCCATTTCAAGTTTGCCCATGAACACCTGGATGATTTTGTGAGTGATTGGGAGAAGGTGCTGTGGTCAGATGAGACAAAAATTGAGGTTTTCGCATTAACTCAACTTACCGTGTTTGGAGGAAGAGAAATGCTGCCTATGACCCAAAGTACACCGTCCCCACTGTCAAATATGGAGGTGGAAACATTATGTTTTTGGGGTGTTTCTCTGCTAAGCGCACAGGACTACTTCACTGCATCAATGGGAAAAATGGATGAAGCCATGTACCGTAAAATCAAGAATGATAACCTCCTTCCCTCCGCCAGGACATTAAAAATGTGTTGTGCCTGGGTTTCCAGCAAGACAATGACCTAAAACATACAGCTAAGGCAAAAGAAGAGTTCCTCAAAAAGAAGCACATTAAGGTCCTGGAGAGGCCTAGCCAGTCTCCAGACCTTAATTTCATAGAAAACTTATGGAGAGAATTGAAGCTCCGAGTTGCCAAGCGACAGTCTCAAAATCTTAATGATTTAGAGATGACCTGCAAATTTCCTCCTGACATGTGCGCAAACCTCATCATCAACTACAAAAAAAAGTCTGACTGCTGTGCTTGCCAACAAGGGTTCTGCCACCAAGTATTAAGTCTTGTATGCCAGGGGTATCAAATACTTATTTCTCACTGCAAAATGCAAATACATTTATATAATGTATACAATGTGATTTTCTGGATTTTATTTTTGATATTCTATCTCTCAATGTTAAAATTAACCTACCCTTAAAATTATAGACTGTTCATGTCTTTGTCAGTGTGCAAACTTACCAAATCAGCAAGGGATCAAATACTAAATTCCCCCACTATATATGCAACCCCTGGCAAAAATTATGTAATCACCGGCCTTGGAGGATGTTCATTCAGTTGCTTAATTTTGTAGGAAAAAAGCAGATTACAGACATGGCAAAAAACTAAAGTCATTTCAAATGGTAACTTTCTGGCTTTAAGAAACACTAAAAGAAATCAAGAACAAAAAAATTTGGTAGTCAGTAATGGTTACTTTTTTAACCAAGCATAGGGAAAAAATTATGGAATCACTCAATTCTGGGGAAAAAATTATGGAATCACCCTGTAAATTTTCATACCCAATTTTCAAACCAGCTGACATGTCCCGGCTTTGATGCGGGCTCACCGTCACAGCCCGCATCAAAGCGGGGGTACCGACCTCCGCAGTAAGGCTACGTTCACATTTGCGTTGTGCGGTGCTGTGTCGGCGACGCAACTCACAACGCATGCAAAAACGCATGCAAAACACAGCTTTTTGTGACGCATGTGTTCATTTTTGCATGATTTTTGGTGCAGAAAAAATTGCATCATGCTGCTTCCTCTGCGCCCTGACATTTGCGCCAAAATGACGCATGCGTCACAAAATGCAAGACAACGCATGTCCATGCGCCCCCCATGTTAAATATAGGGGCGCATGACGCATGCGTCGCCGCGGCTGCGCCCGATGCAGCCCCGCACAACGCTAATGTGAACGTAGCCTAATAGTACGGCGGAGGTCGGGAAGGGGATACTAGTGATGTTTTGGACAGTTTTTTTGTTTGTTTGTTTTTCATGATTCCAGAATTTTTTCCTCAGAATTGAGTGATTTCATATTTTTCCCCTATGCTTGATTTTAAAAAAAGTAACCAATACTGACTACCACATTTTTTGTTCTTGATTTCATTTAGTGTTTCTAAAAGCCAGAAAGTTGCCATTCAAAATTACTTTAGTTTTGTGCCATGTCTGTTATCTGCTTTTTTTCTACAAAATTAAACAACTGAATGAACATCCTCCAAGGCCGGTGATTCCATAATTTTTGCCAGGACTTGTATACATATTATATATATATATATATATATATATATATATATACAGTATATATATACACACACAGTAACAGTATAATGGTCCCATAGGTTGAGCGCTTTGGTTGTTAATTTTGGGGGCTATGTGAGGCTCATATTGTATGTAGGGGGCTGTCAGCATGCTTAATTCTGCTCAACATTAAGTTATACAATTATTGAACAGAATTAATTAATTAACCTTTTTGTACGGCCTCCACAACAGTCATTGTCTGTCATGTTACCTCCCACCTCTACTCCACTTCGTACACAACTATGTTATTTATAGTTCGTACATAAAGGAAAATTATGCGCATTTGACATTTTCAGTGTATGGATGTGCACCAGAGCATCTGTGTGTTACTCACATGACCTATCACATGATCTATCGGGGGATCATCTGACATGTCACGTGATACATCAGGTACTTGGAGGTCCACGCCTTCTAAACTACCTGGGGCCCTGGCTACTCTTAACCCACCCCTGATCGCATCTGATGGATAAGCCTTTTTCTTCCCCTCTGAATGACTACCAGCTTGTTAAGAGACATTAATAACTGGAAGCTAGGAATCCTTGTTCCAAGTTATCTGTCTAAATTCACTCTAACCCAATTTTGCTATTTTGGCACAAAATATAATTGAGGTGCATTCCGAGAATGTGATAGTGGCCCATTAGCAAGCAGTTTGTATAGCGTTTTACCTGACTGGAGTCTGTGATTCTTTTAGGGCTCCCTGCACAAATCATCCCATCAGACAATCCAGGGTAGTAACGGTGACACAACCGGCGGCTAACAATAGTGACATTCGTCTCAAATAATTTATCTGTGTCACGTGTCCGGTCAATTAGTCCCCAGCCTGCGATACTGCATGGTGTATCTTTTGGAAGGTCACTGCTACTGGAAGGAAGAGGAATTGTCTGTACATATTCATTTAACACAGCCCGAGATGAAAGCTAGTAGGAGGAGAAACATAATGATGAGTATTACACATTTAGCTGGGTTATAAGAAGTACTGCTCAGAAAGATGTTTTCACTATATAATACTACATCTATTCAGTTCCATTACAACATTTGTGAATTTAGCCCCAGATCAAAATTGCTAGGTCTTAAATTTTAATTTTGAAAAAGGGGATTTGAAAGATGGCTTAAATGGTTTGACCAGTACCTGGACAACAACATGTGTTTAAAATAAGTAGTTCCCATTGTGAAATAAAAATAACATATTCTCACTTTGTGCACTGGGGCGATTTCAGCTATGTCGGCGCTGGATCTCCAGGAGCTCACATGACATTTTTATGCCACGTGAGCCCTGCAGGACTTAAATTGCATAACCATTTCACATGAGCCACCGAAAGACATGGCACCGGCATTGCTGAAATTTAGTCAGTGCAGAAAGCTGGTATATTTACATAGCTACACAGGTTGAAAAAAGACCTAGGTCTATCAATTTCAACCTTTCTCCCCCAACTGTACATTTTGTCACTAAATTATCTATAACCACCAATGTTACGTATATTGAGGAAATCATCCAGCCCTATTTAAAGGCTGTTATAATGTCTGCCATTACTACCTCTTGTGGTCGGGCATTCCACAGTCTGACTCATCTAATGGTAAAGAACCCTTTCATATTTAGCTGCCAAAATCACCTTTCCACCTGTAATGAATGCCCCCTGGTCCTTAGTATGGTCTTTGGAAGAAAAAAAAACACCAATGTCCCTCGGTGGGCTCTAATCTTTTGGTTAGCAGCCTGTTATTTTTACTTTACACAGGGGGACTACTTATTTTAAAAATGGATTGTCCATGTAGCGGACAACCCCTTCACAGAGGACCGTTAGATTTAAACTGACTGTTATTTTGGAACAGTTTTTCCTTTTTCTTTGTGCCCCTCTTCCAAAAGTTGTGATCTCCGGAAATAAAGATGAGCGTCTTCCCTTCAACCAACTGAGCAGACACCATGGAACTTATCTTACGGCGTTTGTTTTTTCTCATTTATGCCCACAAAGAAGGTCACAGCTGCAGTTTGGCTCAGCGTGTCCTCCTCAGATGAGTTCTGTCTCGTAAACACCATGTCCTATCCTGATCAGCATTACTGGAGCGCCGGGGCAAATGAGAAAAGCAACACTGATGGATCTGGCTCTCCCGCACTGCTGCTGCCGATGCTCCACTAGCTGCTTTCAGCGTGGTCATGTGAGACAAATCTCATCTTAGAAGAACACGCCGAGTCAGGTTGTAGCTACACCCTTTTCTGTGGATATTTGCTTTATCTCCTCTGTGAAACGGCCTTGTTTTATTGACCAGAGTCATAGAGGAGAAAAAATGTTCACAGAGCTGTTGTGCCTTGTTTGCCCAGTTGATAGAAGAAAAAAATTGCACCTTAACTACCTCGGATACAATTTTGGAATAGAGGACACAAAAGAAAATAAAAAAAACTGTTCCAGAGTCAGTGGAGCAGCTCCAGGTGGAGGAGGTACTCAATTTAAAGGGGATATCCGAGACTTTAAAAAAAAAGGACGTTGTTGCAAACAGAGCAACTATCTGTTGCTGCCAGCGCTAATCATTGACCTCTCCTGCCATAGATTCAGCTACTCTTTGTCAACAGTTCAGTAGTTTTTCTTCATCTAGACAGAGCGGGACTACTGGAGACTGATTGACCGCCGTCTCTCTGCTGTCTAATTGGCAGAAGCCGGCTGTCAATCAGCATGACTTCAGAAGTCTCGCCCTGTCTACAGGAAGAGAAACTGGTGCTCTGTTGGCAGGAATTAGCTGAAGCTCAATGACCGGTGCCGGGTACAACAGACAGGTACTTACCTCTGATAGCAACTACATGCTTTTTTTTTAAGTCCAGGAAATATCCTATAAAAGAAAAAATCCAGTGAAAGGTTTAAAAGAAGATAGATTTTTACACTGCAAACACAAACCTAAAAAGGTACAATTAAGAAAAAGCAGGAATTTCATGATATTATATCATTTAGATATGATGTATTTTTAATATTTACATCAGTAACTGAAAGATGTACCCAATACAGTAGCAGACACATTACCTTAGATAATTTGATAGACATATTGTCCCCATATACAGTGACATGGTAATACAAGGTGACGCCTGTCTGAACAGCATAAATAGCAGAGTAGAGTTTAACTAGTTGGGGGTGTAACTACAATGGGTGCAGGGCTGGACTTTAATTTCTCCTTGGTCCTGAAGCCTTGGAAGCAGCTAGGATGGCCCAAAAGGTCCCTTTGGCCAATATGAAAAATACAATTATATTGATAGTTGCAGGCCTCGCTACTAATTCAGCATTTGGGCCCACAACCTACAAGTTTTGTTACTTTCTACTAGTGCTGCGAGCCCTTAACCCCTTAAGGACCATGGGTATTTCCGTTTTTGCATTTCCATTTTTTCCTCCCCTTCTTCCCTCAGCCATAACTTTTTAATTTTTCCGTCAATATGGCCATGTGAGGGCTTGTTTCTTGCAGGATGAGTTGTACTTTTGAATAGTACCATTGATTTTACCATATCGTGTACTAGAAAACGGGAAAAAAAATTCCAAATGAAATTGCAAAAAAAGGGCAATTCTCCAATTGTTTTTTGGATTTTTTTTTACCATATTCACTAAATGATGAAACTGACCATCCAATAGGATTCTCCAGATCATTATGACTTCACAGACACCCAACATGTATAAGTTCTTTTTTTATTTAAGTGGTGAAAAAAAAATCCCAAATTTGTCCAAAAAAAAAGCTGCCATTTTCCGAGACCCGTAGCACCTCCATTTTCAGGATCTGGGGGCCAGGTGAGGGCTTATTTTTGCATGCTGATCTGATGTTTTTATTGATACCATTTTGGTGCAGATACAATTTTTTCATTGCATTTCATTGCAATGGTGCAGCGACCAAGCAAACTTAATTATGGCATTTCGACTTTTTTTCTAGCTACGCCGTTTACCGATGGGATTAATTCTTTATATATCTTGATAGATCAGGAGATTCTGAATGCAGCGATACCAAATATGTGTATGTTTGAATTTTTGTATTGTTTTATTTTGAATGGAACGTAAGGTAAGGGGAGTGATTTGAACATTTATTTTTAAAAACATCTTTTATATTTTTAAAAACATTTTTTTTTTTAATTTTGGCACGCTTCAATAGTCTCCATGTAAGACTAGAAGCTGCCGTAACCCGTTCAAATCTGCTACATACAGGCTATGATCATATTGCCTTTGTGTAGCAGAATTATTCACTTGCTATTAGCACCAACCACCGGGCGGCACTCATAGCAACCGGCAGTGACAACCATAGAGGTCTGCGTTAGACCTTTGGTTGTCATGCCAATCCATCAGTGACCTGTGATCAGTCACCAATGGTGGATTTCTGGCGCAATTGCCAGAAGCGCATGTTAAATGCCGCTGTCCGAGTTTGACAGCGGCATTTAACGGGTTAACAGTGGCGGGAGGCTCTCCATTCCTCCGGCGGCTCTTAGGGGCACATGACAGCTGATCAGATCAGCTGTCAAGTGCCGGACAAGGTGAGGGCTCATTGCTGGAGCCCGCACCAAACAGGGGGAGGCGTGCAATGACGGATAGATCCGTCATTGGACATTAAAGGGTTAAAATCTGCTGAACTAAATGTAGGTGGGTTGATAAAATGAAAACCACAGGCAAAGCTAGAGCTCTGTGAATGCTTACACAGCTTGCAAGAAAAGACCAGGAGGCCAATTAGGCATCCATGTTTTGCATCTTTTCATGAAGTTATCCACTTACTGCCAGTCTGCTGTTAGTATATAGATATATATGTTTACCTACTGTAACTGTCCTTAATAATTTAAAGAGAAGTAGAAAAGATAATTCTTACCTTCAATAATAATACATCATTGAATGGCATGTATTCTTCATCATATTCTGGGTGTATGTGATGGCTCTCGACTGCTAGAACCTGTTGTGTTTCTTCTGGCTGAGAAACATCATGAGCCCCAAGAATGACAACAATGTCCCTGAAAAATGCCATATATTGGAGTCATCTAAAGTTTCTTATATTTATATTTTTGCTTGGTTGTTTACATCAGCAAAATCATAGTAGACTCCTGCACATTACAGTGGATTTCTACAGAAAAGCTTTAAAGCAATAAACCTAAAAATGTAAAAATCAAAATGTATCTGTGTAGTTTGCCACATTAGTAAGTTGATAAATTTACATAATGATATGCCACCTTTCTGTTTTTGTGCACCTTTCAAAAAATCTATTTCTTTAGCAAGTTGTCTCCCTAAGACAACCCTTCTGCATATGCTCTGAGGGCTTATACAGCTCTGGTAAAAATTAAGAGACCACTGCATAATGTTCAGTTTATCTGATTTTTCTTTTTATAGGTACTGTATATTTTTGTGTAAAATATAAATTGTTATTTTATTCTATAAACTTCTGACAACACGTCTCCGAATTTCCAAGCGATAAATTTTGTATTTTTTTCTGACAAGGAAAAATGGTCAAAATAAAAAGAAAATCCAGTGCTTTCAGACCTCAAATAATGCAAAGAAAACAATCATTATTATCACAATAATAATTTAGAAACAACAATACTACTGTAATGTTTTAACTCAGGAAGAGTTCAGAAATCAATATTTTGTGGAATAACCATGATTTTTAATCACAGCTTTCATGCGTCTTGGCATGCTTTCCACCAGTCTTTCACACTGCTTTTGGGTGACTTTATGCCACTCCTGGCACAAAAATGTAAGCAGTTCTTCTTTGTTTGATGGTTTGTGACTATCCATCATCCTTTTGATTACATTCTTTTGATTACATTCAGGTTTTCAATGGGGTTCAGGTCTGGAGATTGGGCTGCCCATGACAGGGTTTTGATGTGGTGGTCTCTTAATTTATGCCAGAGCTGTAGATGACAGAGCAGATCCTCTTACTCACCATCTTCTTCTACTAGCCAGAGCACAAAGCTGTGGACAAATAGTGCCCATCAGCATGGCATACGCACCGGAAACAAGTGTTACATGGTAGGCCATTTATTTTAACGGCTGGTATATAATACCAGGTTTCTAAAAAAAGTTGTGGCTGCATTGGAAAGTGTGTCTACTACTAGCATTCCCTCTGCATTCAGCAGTTATTAGAACATAATACAAGGAAATGTTTCTATTGATGGGTCTAGACAAATGTGATTAAACATAAATAGCTAGTATTGTGAATGGTATAACCCAAAGAACTGGACTATATTAGGCTAGGGGGACAGTCAGTGGAAATACATGAGAAAAAAAGGAAGTAGAAGAACCGACCAAAAAAGTCCCAGTAAAGAAGATGGTGATTACAAATAATACTTTATTGAAACCAGGTAATAACAGGGGTGACAGAACAATGATAAAAATTATGTTTTAAACCCTTAACGACCGCCGATACGCCTTTTAACGGCGGCCGCTAAGGGTACTTAAACCACAGCGCCGTTAAATAACGGCGCTGTGGAAAAAGTAAATAGCGCCCCCCATAGTCGGATTTTCTCCAGGGTCTTGGCTGCCGGGGGTAGCCAAGACCCCAGAGAACATGATTCGGGGTTTTTTTACAGACCCCGCATTTGCAATCGCCGGTAATTAACCGTTTACCGGCGATCGCAAAAAAAAACAAAAACGCGATTTCTTTTTAATTTCTCTGTCCTCCGATGTGATCACACATCAGAGGACAGAGAATGGTGTCCCAGGTAGCCCCCCAATACTTACTTGTCTCCTCCGGTGCTCCTCGTGGCTCCCGATGGGCGCCGCCATCTTCAAAATGGCGGGCGCATGCGCTGTGCGCCCGCCGGCCGGCACGGGAGAATCTTTGGGGTCTCGGCTGCTGGGGGTAGCCGAGACCCCAAAGAACATAATCGGGGTCGGTTTTACCGACCCCTGTTTTGCGATCGCCGGTAATTAACTGTTTACCGGCGACCGCAAAAAAAAAAAAAAAGAAAAGCAAAGTGTAATTCTCTGTCCTCTGATGTGATCGCACATCAGAGGACAAAGAAATAGGGGGATTCGGGGACCCTATTATACTCACCAGTGTCCCTGGGTCCTCCTGCTGCTCCTCCTGGTCTTCTTGGCAAAAGAATATGGCGGGCGCATGCGCAGTGCGCCCGCCATCTGTCGCCATCTGCCGGCCGGCAGGAGAAGAGCAGTTGGGGCTAAAATTAGGGTTAGGGCTAGGGTTAGGGCTAGGGTTAGGGTTAGGGCTAGGGTTAGGGTTAGGTTAGGGCAAGGGTTAGGGCTAGGGTTAGGGCTAGGGTTAGGGATAGGGCTAGGGTTAGGGTTAGGGCTAGGGTTAGGGCTAGGGTTAGGGTTAGGGCTAGGGTTAGGGCTAGGGTTAGGGCTAGGGCTAGGGTTAGGGTTGGGGCTAGGGCTAGGGTTAGGGTTGGGGCTAAATTTAGGGTTAGGGCTGGGGCTAAATTTAGGGTTAGGGTTGGGGCTAACTTTAGGGTTAGGGTTCTTTCACACTTGCATCGATACGGGGCCGTCGCAATGCGTCGGCCTGACATACCAACGCACGTTGTGAAAAATGTGCACAACGTGGGCAGCGGATGTAGTTTTTCAACGCATCTGCTGCCCAATCTATGTCCTGGGGAGGAGGGGGCGGAGTTCGGGCAACGCATGCACGGTCAGAAATGGCGGACGCGACGTACAAAAAAAGTTACATTGAACGCTTTTTGTGCCGACGGTCCGCCAAAACACAACTGATCCAGTGCACGACGGACGCGACGTGTGGCCATCCGTCACGATCCGACGGCAATACAAGTCTATGGGCAAAAAACGCATCCTGCGGGCACATTTGCAGGATCCTTTTTTTGTCCAAAACGACGGATTGCGACGGATGCCAAACGACGCAAGTGTGAAAGTAGCCTTAGGGTTAGGGTTGGGGCTAAAGTTAGGGCTAGGGTTGGGGCTAAAGTTAGGGTTAGAGTTGGGATTAGAGTTAGGGTTTGGATTAGGGTTGGTATTAGGGTTGGGGTTGGCATTAGGGTTACGCTTGGGATTAGGGTTAGGTTTGGGATTAGGGTTAAGGTTAGGGTTGTGATTAGGGGTGTATTGGAATTAGGGTTTGGTTTGAGGTTAGGGTTGAGATTAGGATTAGGGGTGTGTTGGATTTAGGGTTTTGATTAGGGTTATGGTTAGGGTTGACATTAGGGTTGTTTTGGGGTAAGGGTTGTGATTATCGTTAGGGTTAGTGATTAGGATTATGGATCGGGTTGGGATTAGGGTTAGGGGTGTGTTGGGGTTAGGGTTGGAACTAGAATTGGGGGGTTTCCACTTTTTAGTTACATCAGGGGGTCTCCAAACACGACAGCCAATTTTTCTCAAAAAGTCAAATGGTGCTCCCTCCCTTCTGAGCTCTGCCGTGCGCGCAAACAGTGGGTTATCCCCACATATGGGGCATCAGTGTACCCGGGATAAATTGGATAACAACTTTTGGGGTCAGATTTCTCTTGTTACCCTTTGTGAAAATAAAAACTTGGGGGCTACAAAATCTTTTTTGTGGAAAAAAAAATATTTTTTTTATTTTCACGACTCTGCATTCTAAACTTCTGTGAAGCACTTGGGCATTCAAAGTTCTCACCACACATCTAGATAAGTTCCTTGGGGGGGGTCTAGTTTCCAAAATGGGGTCACTTGTGGAGGGTTTCTACTGTTTAGGTACATCAGGGGCTCTGCAAACGCAACATAACGCCCGCAGACCATTCTATCTAAGTCTGTATTCCAAAACGGCGCTCCTTCCCTTCCGAGCTTTGCCGTGCGCCCAAACAGTGGTTTACCCCACATATGGGGTACCAGCATACTCGGGATAAATTGGACAACAACTTTTCTGGTCCGATTTCTCTTGGGGGCTAAAAAATATTTTTGGGGAAATTTTTTTTTTAATTTTCACGACTCTGCATTCTAAACTTCTGTGAAGCACTTGGGCATTCAAAGTTCTCACCACACATCTAGATAAGTTCCATGGGGGGTCTAGTTTCCAAAATGGGGTCAATTGTGGGGGGTTTCCACTGTTTAGGCACATCAGGGGTTCTCCAAACGCGACGTAGCGTTCGATCTCAATTCCAGACAATTCTACATTGAATAAGTAAAACGGCACTCCTTCTCTTCCAAGCTCTGCGGTGCGCCCAAACAGTGGTTTACCCTCACATATGGGGTATCGACGTATTCAGGAGAAATCGCACAACAACTTTTGTGGTCTAATTTCTCCTGTTACCCTTGTGAAAATAAGAATTTGTGGGCGAAAAATCATTTTTGTGTAAACAAATGCGATTTTTTATTTTCACGGTTCTACGTTATAAACTTCTGTGAAGCTCTTGGGGGTTCAAAGTGCTTACCACACATCTAGATAAGTTCCTTAAGGGGTCTAGTTTACAAAATGGTGTCACTTGTGGGGGGTTTCCACTGTTTAAGCACATCAGGGGCTCTCTAAATGTGACATGGCGTCCGATCTCAATTCCAGCCAATTCTGCATTGAAAAAGTCAAACGGCGCTCCTTCACTTCCAAGTTCATTCAGGAGAAATTGCATAACAAAATTTATGGTTACATTTCTGTTTTTATACTTGTGAAAATTAAAAAAATGGTTCTGAATTAAAATGTTTGCAAAAAAAAGTTAAATGTTCATTTTTTCCTTCCACATTGTTTCAGTTCCTGTGAAGCACGTAAAGGGTTAATAAACTTCTTGAATGTGGTTTTGAGAACCTTGAGGGGTGTAGTTAGAATGGTGTCACACTTCATTATTTTCTATCATATAGACCCCTCAAAATGACTTCAAATGTGATGTGGTCCCTAAAAAAAAAGGTGTTGTAAAAATGAGAAATTGCTGGTCAACTTTTAACCCTTATAACTCCCTAACAAAAAAAAAATTTGATTCCAAAATTGTGCTGATGTAAAGTAGACATGTGGGAAATGTTATTTATTAACTATTTTTCGTGACATATCTCTCTGATTTAAGGGCATAAAAATACAAAGTTTGAAAATTGCAAAATTTTAAAAATTTTCGCCATATTTCCGTTTTTTCCATAAATAATCGCAAGTAATATCGAAGAAATGTTACCACTAACATGAAGTACAATATGTCACGAAAAAACAATCTCAGAATCAGCGGGATCCGTTGAAGCGTTCCAGAGTTATAACCTCATAAAGTGACAGTGGTCAGAATTGCAAAAATTGGCTCGGTCATTAAGTACCAAATTGGCTCTGTCACTAAGGGGTTAAAAATGTGTATAAAAACCACGGACACACACCCTGGATAGCAAAGTCATCCTGTAAGGAGAACCAGAGAGGCTATCACAGTATAGTCATGATGAACATAGGAATACGCGCAATAAAGTGAATAGCCAGATAAGAACAATTAGATATAGATTCTATAAGGATAAACAAAGTGCAGGTGCAATCGGTGATAGTGTAAATCAGTGTGTATTAGACAACTGAAGAGAGGTCCATATGCTGTTAGTACAGGGGTAGAAAAATAGATATATGTGAGACAGTGCTCATATTGTGCTATGGATTATAATAAATCACCTACCAGTGTAAGCCATGAGATGGTCACATAGTGGGATCTAAAACATTAGTGTGGCCTAAATTACAGGTCACTGAACCTTCAGGGACCTGCCTCCTATTTTAGATATTGGTGTTCAATGAGATTTAGATCAAGACTCATTGCTGGCCACTTCAGAACACTCCAGTACTTTGTTTCCATCCATCTTCGGTTGCTTCATGAAATATGTTTGGGCTCATTGCACTGCTGGAAGACCCATGACTTAGAATGCAAACCCTGCATTCTGGCACTGGGCACTACAATGTGACTTGAAATCCTATGATAATCTTCAGATTTCATGATGTCTTGCACAAGGCCAAGACACCCAGTGCAAGAGGCAGCAAAACAACCCGAAAACATCTTTGAAACTCCACCATATTTGACTGTAGGTACTGTATTTTTTTTTAGTATGCCTCATTCCATTTTGGCTTACTCACATACATTTTGAAAAACTGCAGTCTAGCTTTTTTATGTCTCTGTATCTGCAGTGGGGTCCTCCTAAGTCTCCTGCTATAGTGTTTAATTTCATTCAAATGTCGATGAATAGTTTTCATTGAAACTGATGCACCCTGAGCCTGCAGGACAGCTTAAAGTTGACATCGCATCACCTAGGGTGACCCAGTCTCATGCACTCCCCCTGAGTGACTGGACTGTGAGCGGTGTTTCACCACACATCACAGTACAGTATCAAGCGCATGCCTGCGGGGCTCTGCCAATGAAAGCAGTAGTGAGAGGGAAAGCATCTACAGCGCACACTGGGCTGTGACGTGCAGTGAAAGATGGCCCACAGGCCAGCCAATCAGGGGGAGTGCGTGAGACTGGGTCACACCTCAGTGATGCAAGGTCAACTTCCAGAGTCTGGAAGTTGATGTGACAGCATCAGATATCAACAGCGGCTGCAGTCGGGTGTCACGTGATTGGGACTGAGCAAGCAGCAAGTGTTGCTAAGAGGCAAATATGTCTGCATTAAGTATTTGCAAAAATACCTATTTGAAAGTTTTAAATCGATGTGTACAATATACATTGTAGTGGACCACTTCTTTAAACTACTCTATAGAAATCAGACATGCCTGCTCAGTGTTAAATTAACTGAAAAAAAGCCTAACTTAAGCCTCCCATACATACGAGACTAATGTTGCTAAATCTGCCAATATTGATGCAATTGCCCTACAGTCTGTATATGGTAGCACCAGACATTTTACTGTTGGGGTAAGTGATCAAATTGACTGCCAGATATAAGCTGTCACCAGTCATGTCTGGCAATGATTCTTTCATAGATAATACAGGAATGCTTGGCTGAATAATCATTCTTGTGTATGACTGAGCCCGCGAGGTGGCCATTGTTTAGTCAACAGCCATCTAATGCAGTGTTGGGATTCAGGCAGTTGTCCCTGGTTTTGTGGAACTGCTTGTTAAAATAAAATAACAGGTGGCTTCTCGAACTAGCAAGATGCAGTGTCCCAATCAGGTTCCCTGGCCCGCAATTTCAACTGAATGTGCATCCCCGTAGCCACCCACTTCCTGCACTGCAATAGTTAACAGCTGCCAGCCGATCAGAGGCTAGCAGCTGATGTCGACGGCGT
This sequence comes from Ranitomeya imitator, assembly GCF_032444005.1. Lineage (NCBI taxonomy): Eukaryota > Metazoa > Chordata > Amphibia > Anura > Dendrobatidae > Ranitomeya > Ranitomeya imitator. Next base: position 811,011,658 of record NC_091282.1, on the reverse strand, counting down.
ATGACGCCTGCCATGCTCCAGCCTGTCCGCACCACATTTCAAGAAGGAAGAGGACACCGCTGGGCTGTGGCCAGGTAAGAAGAAACTATTTTTTTTCACTGAAAATCCGCAATATGGGGGACAGTCAAATGGGGACCAGAATGGAGATTTATGGGGCCAGGATGGAGACATATGGGGCCAGGATGGACACATATGGAGCCAGGATGGGGACATATGGGGCTAGGATTGAGACATATGGGGCCCAGGATGAAGAACATATGGGGACAAGGATGGGGGACAGATGGGAGACATATGTGGACCATGATGGAAGATATAGGGGCACAGGATGGGGAAAATGATACATTAAGGGGCCCAGGATGAGGGGCATTAAAGAAGGGGCCTGTCCTGGTTCTCCTCCTACCTTTCTGACCGCTCCTTCAGTGTTCTGTTCTCTGGCTCCACTTCATCTCCTCTTCCTCTCACTGTTGGGGTACCTCAGGGCTCAGTCCTTGGCCCCCTTCTGTTCTCTCTCTACACGGCCCCAATTGGACAGACCATCAGCAGATTTGGCTTTCAGTACCATCTTTATGCCGACGACACACAACTATATACGTCATCCCCTGACCTTACCCCCGCTGTACTACAGAACGCCACTGACTGTCTGTCCGCAGTCTCCAACATCATGTCCGCTCTCTATCTGAAACTCAACCTCTCCAAAATTGAACTTCTTCTGCTCCCACCATCTACTAACCTCCCTAAATCTGACATTTCCCTCTCCGTGGGTGGCACCATAATAACACCCCGGCAGCAGGCACTCTGTCTGGGTGTTATGTTTGATTCCGATCTCTCCTTCACCTCCCATATACAATCTCTAGCCCGCTCGTGCCGCTTACACCTAAAGAACATCTCTAGAATCCGCCCTTTTCTCACCATGGAAACGGCTAAAACCCTCACTGTCGCCCTGATCCACTCCCGCCTGGACTACTGTAACGCTCTATTAATTGGCCTCCCCCTCACTCGACTTTCCCCTCTCCAGTCCATCCTTAATGCAGCAGCCAGGGTCGTCCATCTGCATAATCGTTACTCGGACGCGTCCGCTCTTCGCCAGTCGTTACACTGGCTACCCATTCATTACAGGATACAATCCAAGTACTTGTTCTCACCCACAAAGCTGTCCACAGTGCGGCACCCCCTTACATCGCCTCCCTCATTTCTGTCTATCAGCCTAACAGACCACTGCGCTCTGCAAATGACTTTCAATTAACCTCTGCACTAATCCGTACCTCCCACTCCCGACTCCAAGACTTCTCCCGTGCTGCGCCAATCCTCTGGAATGCTCTACCCCAAGATATTAGGACCATCCATTATTTGCATAGTTTTAGGCGCTCGCTCAAAACACATTTGTTCAGAGCAGCCTATCACGTTCACTAATCAAAGTTATGTTATGTTTGTGTGTGTGTAGCCCATTCACTATCCCCATCTATTCCCCAACCCCTGAAGATGGCTGGACCATGATTGTAAATACATCATTGTAAATACACACCTGTACTTTGCATCTCCCCCACCTCATTGTAGATTGTAAGCTCTCACGAGCAGGGTCGTCTTATTTTGCTTTAATTATTGTATTGTTAACGTTGTTACTTATGACTTTTGTGTTTGAAACTGTTAAACTGTAAAGCACTGCGGAATATGTTGGCGCTATATAAATAAAGATTATTATTATTATTATTATTATTATTAAGGGGCCCATAAAAGACTGTATTTTAGGAAGATGCCAGGATGGAGGGCATTATTACAGGAAGGGCCCGGAATAAAGGACATTATAACCATAGAGGCTAATTAAGGGATATTATTACTGCTGTGATGTATTTTATTTTTAAGGATACTGTTTCCAATGGGGGTCCTGTTACTGTCCAGGGTGGCACTTTGTTGCTTTTTTTTGTTCATCTGATGAAGAGTAGAATCTGTGTAAAAAGTAGGGAATGTGATTTAGAAGTTATCAGCTATAGATGATTGTGTGTTATTTTCTGTAGAGACGAGTCCTGGCTGGAAGAAGTGATGGCGGTCTGCACTGGCTGAAGAAGAAAAGCAAAAAGAATCCCTTCAACTACAGATGGCACTGGTAAGTATCTGTGTTATCTGTACATTTACACTGTACAATATATAGTTTATGAAGAGCTCCTGTATATAATGTCACTGGTAATCCCTATATTACCTGTACACTGATACTATACACAGAGCTCCTATGTATAGTGTTACTAGTGATCACTGTATTACCTGTACACTATACACTATATACAGAGCTCCTGTGTATAATGCCACTGGTAATCACTATAGTACCTGTACTGTTATGATCTGGTGGCCTTGGAGCAGCATGAGACGTACTCTGGAGAAGGTGGTCCCTGTACTGACCGCAAACCCTGAACCTAGCAGCGCAACTAAAAGTAGCCATGGGGGGTACCTAACGCTCCCTAGACCCCTCGACACAGCCTAAGAACTAACTACCCCTAAAGACAGAAACAGGAAACCTATCTTGCCTCAGAGAAAATCCCCAAAGGATAGATAGCCCCCCACAAATATTGACTGTGAGAGGAGAGGGAAATAACATACGTAGATATGAAATCAGATTTAGCATAGGAGGCCATACTAGCTAAAAAGAAAGAATAGAACAGAGTACTATGCAGTCGGTATAAAAACACTAGAAAATATCCACCGCAGAAAATACGGATCACCACATCTGACTAAAGACATGGGGGGTATATCTGCATCAACAGAGAAATAGCTAGGCTGCAAAAAATCCTTCAAAGACCAAGCTGGACAAGACAAAAACATGAAAATGCACAGAACTATAAGGTCCACTGCAGGTGGACAGCAAAAACAAAGCCAGGACTTATCTTTGTAGAAAAACACAGCAAACTGGAGAGACCAGCAGGGAAGTGAATCCTTCAAGAACAATGGACAACTGGAACTGACTAAAGGATCCAGGAAAGCTATATACCCCAGTCAGTTTTGCAATTAGTAGATACACCTGTCCACTCCTGCGGTCCAGGCATTACCCTCTACAACCACCGGAGGGAGCCCAAAAGCTGAATTCACAACAGTACCCCCCCTTGAGGAGGGGTCACCGAACCCTCACCAGAGCCCCCAGGCCGATCAGGATGAGCCCGATGAAAGGCACGAACCAAATCAACGGCATGGACATCAGAGGCAGAAACCCAAGAATAATCCTCCTGGCCATAACCCTTCCACTTGACAAGGTACTGAAGCTTCCGCCTCGAAAGACGGGAATCCAAAATCTTCTCAACAACATATTCCAACTCCCCATCGACCAATACAGGGGCCGGAGGATCAACAGAGGGAACAAGGGGCTCCACATATTTCCGCAACAAAGATCTATGGAAGACATTATGAATAGCAAAAGAGGCCGGAAGCGCCAGGCGAAAGGACACCGGATTAATAATCTCAGAAATCCTATAAGGACCAATAAATCGAGGCTTAAACTTAGGGGAAGAAACCTTCATAGGAACATGACGGGAAGATAACCAAACCAGATCACCAACTCGAAGCCGGGAACCAACACACCGACGATGGTTAGCAAAACGCTGAGCCTCCTCCTGAGACAGCACCAAATTGTCCACCACACAAGCCCACATCTGCTGCAACCTGTCGACCACAGAATCCACACCAGGAAGGTCAGAAGGCTCAACCTGCCCAGAAGAAAACGAGGATGAAAACCAAAATTACAAAAAAAGGCGAAACCAAAGTAACCGAACTAGCCCGATTATTAAGGGCAAACTCGGCCAATGGCAAAAAAGCCACCCAATCATCCTGATCAGCAGACACAAAGCATCTCAAATAGGTCTCCAAGGTCTGATTAGTTCGCTCAGTCTGGCCATTTGTCTGAGGATGAAATGCAGAGGAAAAAGACAAATCAATGCCCAGCTTGGCACAAAAGGCCCGCCAAAACCTGGAAACAAACTGGGAACCTCTGTCGGACACAATATTCTCCGGAATACCATGCAAACGGACCACATGCTGAAAAAACAACGGAACCAAATCAGAAGAAGAAGGCAATTTATTCAAAGGCACCAAATGAACCATCTTAGAAAATTGGTCACAGACAACCCAGATAACCGACATTCTTTGGGAAACAGGAAGATCGGAAATAAAATGCATAGAAATATGCGTCCAAGGTCTCTCAGGGACCGGCAATGGCAAAAGCAACCCACTAGCGCGGGAACAGCAAGGCTTACCCGCGCACAAATCCCACAGGACTGCACAAAAGAACGCACATCCCGTGACAAAGAAGGCCACCAAAAGGACCTACCAACCAAATCTCTGGTACCAAAAATCCCAGGATGGCCAGCCAACACAGAACAATGAACCTCAGAAATCACTTTACTAGTCCATCTATCAGGAACAAACAGTTTCCCCACAGGACAACGGTCAGGCTTATCAGCCTGAAATTCCTGAAGAACCCGTCGCAAATCAGGGGAGATGGCAGAAAGAATCACCCCTTCCTTCAAAATGCCGACCGGCTCAAGAACCCCAGGGGAATCAGGAAAATAACTCCTAGAGAGGACATCCGCCTTAACATTCTTAGTACCAGGAATGTACGAGACCACAAAATCAAAACGGGAGAAAAACAGGGACCATCGAGCCTGTCTAGGATTCAGCCGTTTGGCAGACTCGAGGTAAATCAGATTCTTATGATCGGTCAGGACCACAATACGGTGCTTGGCCCCCTCAAGCCAATGTCGCCACTCCTCAAATGCCCACTTCATAGCCAACAACTCCCGATTGCCAACATCATAATTGCGTTCCGCAGGCGAAAACTTCCGAGAAAAGAAGGCACACGGTTTCATCAAGGAACCATCAGAATTCCTCTGAGATAAAACGGCCCCTGCCCCAATCTCAGACGCGTCAACCTCAACCTGAAATGGAAGAGAAACATCTGGCTGACGCAACACAGGGGCAGAAGTAAATCGGCGTTTAAGCTCCTGAAAGGCAGAAACAGCCGCGGAGGACCAATTCGTCACATCAGCGCCTTTCTTGGTCAAATCGGTTAGAGGTTTAACCACACTGGAGAAGTTGACAATGAAACGACGATAAAAATTAGCAAAGCCCAAAAATTTCTGAAGGCTTTTCACAGATGTGGGCTGAATCCAATCATGAATGGCCTGAACCTTAACCGGATCCATTTCTATAGATGAGGGAGAAAAAATGAAACCCAAAAAAGAAACCTCCTGCACTCAAAAGAGGCACTTTGACCCCTTCACAAATAAAGCATTATTATGGAGGATCTGAAATACCATCCTGACCTGTTTCACATGAGACTCCCAATCATTGGAAAAAATCAAAATATCATCCAAATATACAACCATGAATTTATCAAGATAACTCCGAAAGATATCATGCATGAAGGATTGGAACACAGATGGGGCATTAGAGAGTCCGAATGGCATCACAAGGTATTCAAAATGGCCTTCGGGCGTATTAAATGCAGTTTTCCATTCGTCACCCTGCTTGATACGAATAAGATTATATGCCCTTCGAAGGTCAATCTTAGTAAACAAGCTAGCCCCCTTAATCCTAGCAAACAAATCAGTAAGCAAAGGCAAGGGGTATTGAAATTTAACCGTGATCTTATTCAAGAGGCGATAATCAATACAGGGTCTCAAGGAGCCATCCTTCTTGGCAACAAAAAAGAACCCCGCTCCCAACGGTGAAGAAGATGGCCGAATATGCCCTTTCTCCAAAGACTCCTTAATATAGCTCCGCATGGCGGTATGTTCAGGCACAGACAGGTTGAAAAGTCGGCCCTTAGGGAACTTACAACCTGGAATCAAATCAATAGCACAATCACAGTCTCTATGCGGTGGAAGGGAACTGGATTTGGGCTCATCGAATAGATCCTGGAAGTCAGACAAAAACTCAGGAACTTCAGAAGAGGGGGGAGAGGAGATTGACATCAAAGGAACCTGATCATGAAGCCCCTGACAACCCCAACTAGTCACAGACATGGATTTCCAATCTAACACCGGATTATGTAGCTGCAACCATGGAAAACCCAGCACAATATCATTATGCAAATTATGCAACACCAGAAAACGACAATCTTCCTGATGGGCTGGCGTCATGCGCATGGTCAGCTGTGTCCAAAACTGAGGTTTATTTTTAGCCAACGGTGTAGCATCTATGCCCCTCAAAGGAATAAGGTTCTGCAAAGGCTGCAAGGGAAAACCACAATGTCTGTTAAATTCTAAGTCCATTAAGTTCAGAGCGGCGCCTGAATCCACAAATGCCATGACAGAAAATGATGATAATGAGCAGATCAAGGTCACAGATAACAGAAATTTAGGTTATATAGTACTGATGGCAACAGAACTAGCGATTCTCTTAGTACGCTTAGGGCAATCAGAAATAACATGAGCAGAATCGCCGCAGTAAAAACACAACCTATTCTAACGCCTGAATGTTTGACGTTCAGCTCCAGACAAAATCCTGTCACACTGCATAGGCTCAGGGCTCCGCTCAGAGGACAACGCCACAGTGTGCACAATTCTGCGCTCACGCAAGCGCCGATCATTCTGAATGGCCAGAGACATAGAATCACTCAGACCAGCAGGCGTGGGGAACCCCACCATAACATCTTTAACGGATTCAGAAAGACCCTTTCTGAAAATTGCCGCCAAGGCATCCTCATTCCATTTAGTCAGTACAGACCATTTTCTAAATTTCTGGCAATATAATTCTGCCGCTTCTTGACCTTGACACAGGGCTAACAAGATTTAGTCAGCCTGATCCACAGAATTAGGCTCATCATACAACAACCCCAATGCCTGAAAGAACGAATCAACATTAAGCAAAGCAGGATTGCCAGATTCCAGGGAAAATGCCCAATCCTGTGGGTCACCACGCAGCAGAGATATGATGATTTTAACCTGCTGAATAGGATCACCAGAAGACCGGGGTCTTAATGCAAAAAACAGTTTACAGTTATTTTTGAAACTCAAAAATTTGGATCTGTCACCAAAGAATAAATCAGGAGTGGAAATCTTAGGCTCTAAGGCAGGAGTCTGAACAATGAAATCTGAAATACCCTGTACCCTAGCAGCAAGCTGATCCACCCAAGAAACTAACTCCTGAACATTCATGTTAATACTAGACTCCGTAGCCACCCAGAGGTAAAGAGGGAGGAACAGACCAAACAGGCTAAGGAAAAAAAATGGCTCAAAATCTTTCCACCCTTCTTCTGAGATGCAATTAACTCATTGTTGGCCAGTTGTACTGTTATGATCTGGTGGCCTTGGAGCAGCATGAGACGTACTCTGGAGAAGGTGGTCCCTGTACTGACCGCAAACCCTGAACCTAGCAGCGCAACTAAAAGTAGCCATGGGGGGTACCTAACGCTTCCTAGACCCCTCGACACAGCCTAAGAACTAACTACCCCTAAAGACAGAAACAGGAAACCTATCTTGCCTCAGAGAAAATCCCCAAAGGATAGATAGCCCCCCACAAATATTGACTGTGAGAGGAGAGGGAAATAACATACGTAGATATGAAATCAGATTTAGCATAGGAGGCCATACTAGCTAAAAAGAAAGAATAGAACAGAGTACTATGCGGTCGGTATAATAACACTAGAAAATATTCACCGCAGAAAATACGGATCACCACATCTGACTAAAGACATGGGGGGTATATCTGCATCTCCAGAGAAATAGCTAGGCTGCAAAAAATCCTTCACAGACCAAGCTGGACAAGACAAAAACATGAAAATGCACAGAACTATAAGGTCCACTGCAGGTGGACAGCAAAAACAAAGTCAGGACTTATCTTTGTAGAAAAACACAGCAAACTGGAGAGACCAGCAGGGAAGTGAATCCTTCAAGAACAATGGACAACTGGCACTGACTAAAGGATCCAGCAAAGCTATATACCCCAGTCAGTTTTGCAATTAGTAGATACACCTGTCTACTCCTGCGGTCCAGGCACAACTGCTTACCCTCTACAACCACCGGAGGGAGCCCAAAAGCTGAATTCACAACACTGTACATTATACGCTATTTACAGTGCTCCTGTGTATTGTGTCACTGGTGATCACTATATTACTTGTACATTATAGGCTATATACAGAGCTCCTGTGTATAATATCACTGGTGAGTCACTGCATTACCTATACACTATACACTGTATACTATATACAGAGCTCTTGTGTATAATAGCAATTATGTAATATTAGTGTTATTTGAATTGTGGTTTTATTTTTTTTGCTTTCTATTAATAATCAGTATTATAGTATTTGGTCACTATGTGGGTGTAAATATGTGTTCTGGTCACAGTGTGGTGATATTTATCCAATGTATGTGGTATTATTTGGTCATTATGTGGTGGTAATATGTAGTCTGGTCATGGTGGGATATTATTTTGCACATATTTGCGGCTGAGGCCAGAGATGAGTTGCAGCAGACAGTTGAATTAACAGATGGACAGGTGGTCATCCTTTCCTATTTGAGCAGGTTCCTTTGGTACTAATTTTCAAAACTTGTTGAAAACCTTTTAAAACTATCCACCATACTAAGAAGTGACTGACAGTGACTGGGACAATGTGTGCTAGACAGGAGGCAATGAGACTATAAATGAAGGCACCGGTGGGGTAAGAAAGGTAAAGCTCCTTTACTATTAGTTACCGTTAATTGTATTTGTGGTTAATGAAAATGTGTGTCAAAATGGGCGTGGCTAGTAAAAAATGAGTGTGTCTTTTAATGGCCATGTTTTTTTTACAATGGGTATCGCTTCCTAACACAAACAGGGGAACCTGTTGTTAAAAAATTGAATCCTATCCCTGATCTAATGAGTATGGCGGCGGCCTTTGCAGTAGTGACTGAAAATACCAGCATAAAAATAAACTAAACTAATGACAGCTTTTCTTTAACTGCAAAACAAGTCAAGCTTTACACAAGTATTGCATAATTCTGTATTGTTCATATGTTTAAGAGTTGTTGGATTAACTTACCCATTGCAATGGGCAGCAGATAAGACCCAGTCTGGGGCAATCAAAGAACCACCACAAAATGAGTCATCAATTTTTAAGTATGCCATATAAGGTCTTGAATGTGGTTTGGCTTCATTACCCCCAATAATCCGATTATTCATTTTTTCTGTAATAAACACAACATTTAATTAAAATTAATTGGTAATCATATAATTTAGACATTACAATTTAGCATTATGTAAAAGAAACATATGCAATTTTCTACTATTTTTCCAATGGTGGAGAGTGCAAAATACCCTGCAATTATTTTGCCAATTTCCTACATGCACCATTTGAGATATTTTTACATTGGGTTTTAGGATGGGTAGTAATTGTATTCCTGTAAAATACCTGTTTGTTCTAGAGTGTTTTAATGGATAACAACCAGTATCTAACTTGATGTTATCCTTTGTCCACAGCAATCTTGAGTGTTTATGGGCCAATACTCAAACTTCTGTAGGACAGCAGGATTAATAATTAATACTTAATATTTCTGGTGGTTTAGGATAGTGAAAAGGTTGATGGAGGTACAGGTAGTATAAATGAAATGTACAAGCAATATATACAAGCTTCTTTACCCTCTTAATGACCAAGCCTGTAAAGTAATGACAGGTCTTTTTTTTTACCTCTCTGCATGTTAACATTTTAAGTTTTTCTTCCTAACATGACTGTACAAGGCTTTGTTTTATGTAGTACACAATTACATTATTTTTCAGTGCTTTTTGGGGTGCATATACATTGCTATGCAATTTATATACTTTTGTAAATAGAAAAAAGGGATTTGGGGGATTTTTTTAAAGGGTACCACTTAAAATGGTTGATGTCTTACACTAAATAACCTGGTAAATGTATTTTTCAGGCTACTATGGTCATGTGGATATAAAATGTGTTTACATTTTAATTTTTTCAATAAAATGTGTTTTCTAGTGAATATTGAAGCTTTTACATATTTTAAAAAAGGGAAATGAATCATATTCCTTTGATTACATCATTTATACATAGCCAATGAGCCTGAAATGGTGATAAATCACTAATATCTTCTCCCCTGGGTCCTTGAATGCCTGCATAAAAAATGTTGCTGCAGACTAGAGATGCACACTGCACTGCTGCAGACTGGAGATGAGCGGTGTTCGAGTCGAACTGTTCGCCAATTTCAAATTCGAGCTGTTTTGGGCGGTGTTCGAGTCGTTCGACGAACTTGAACAATTTGCTTAAAATTCGGCTGTTCGAGTTTCTGTTCGATAACTGTTCGTTCACCAAAAGCCTAACTTGATTTGCACATTAAAACTGTTTATCATTGTTAATAGACTGTTTCAGTGTATAGTGGGCGGGGGATAGATCTGTACTGAAAAAACGCCGATCTCCATTTTTTTTTCTTTCCCGCATTTACAGTGTACAGTGCAGTCTCTCAGCCTATCAGCAGTGCACACACACAGCAAAAGTGCATGTGATGCACACAAGCAAGGGCATGTGTCATTGGCTGTGTATGTCACATGTCCTTGCCCTATAAGAACCAGCTATTTGCCCCTTCGCCACCATTTCCTCACTGCTGCAGCTTAGTGTTATACGGCACCGCTGCTGCTGTTGCCACTGTACAGACTAAGAGTCTTTTTTGGGAGTGAATTTTCAGAGAGATAGGATTAGGGAGTCGTGAGGAGTCGGGACTAGTTGTAATCTCAGCCCTTTTCAGGGTAGGTTACAGCAGTTCCAAGCACTTTTTGCCAGACAGGTCTGTGCCAGTGCTGTACAAGTGTTTGTCACAGCATTTCGTGTAATCTAGCTCAGCCAATCCTTTTGGGCTAGTAGCATTGTCTGGTAGTCATCTGAGTAGCCCGTCTGTGAAGCTAGCTACACCGCCTGTGTATCTAAATTTTTACTGCATCTAACCCAGTAAATCTTTTTAGGCTTAGTAGCAGTGTCTGCACGTCAGCGGAGTAGCCCGCCTGTGAAGCTAGCTACACCGCCTGTGTATCTAAATTTTTACTGCATCTAACCCAGTAAATAGTTTTGGGCTTAGTAGCAGTGTCCGCACGTCAGCGGAGTAGCCCGCCTGTGAAGCTAGCTACACCGCCTGTGTATCTAAATTTTCACTGCATCTAACCCAGTAAATAGTTTTGGGCCTAGGAGCAGTGTCTGCACATCAACGTAGTAGCCCGCCTGTGAAGCTAACTACACCGCCTGTGTATCTAAATTTTTACTGCATCTAACCCAGTAAATAGTTTTGGGCCTAGGAGCAGTGTCTGCACGCTTGTGTATCTAAATTTTTACTGCATTTAACCCAGTAAATAGTTTGGGGCCTTGGAGCAGTGTCTGCACGTCAGCGTAGTAGCCCGCTTGTGAAGCTAACTACACCGCTTGTGTATCTAAATTTTTACTGCATCTAACCCAGTAAATTGTTTTGGGCCTAGGAGCAGTGTCTGCACGCCTGTGTATCTAAATTTTTACTGCATCTAACTAAGTAAATAGTTTTGGGCCTAGGAGCAGTGTCTGCACGTGAACGGAGTAGCCCGCCTGTGAAGCTAACTACACCACCTGTGTATCTATATTTTTACTGCATCTAACCAAGTAAATAGATTTGGGCCTAGGAGCAGTGTCTGCACGTCAGCGGAGTAGCCCACCTGTGAAGCTAGCTACACTGCCTGTGTATCTACATTTTTACTGCATCTAACCCAGTAAATCCTTTTGGGCCTAGTACCACAGTTTGGCCGCTCAGTTCTGCTCGGTTTTCATCCATCGGTTGTTGTGCCAACAACTACAGATACAGAGTTGCAATTAGTTAAGCACCAAAATGGGTGGCAAAAGGCCTGCTGCTGGTGGAAAGGGGAATAGGCATGTTGGAAAGGGAAAAAAAGGTTGTGTCCGTGGGGTAGGCGGTAAAGCAACAGTAACATCTGCAGAAGAAAGACCATCTTCCCACCAAAGTAAGATGTCTACTTCTTTTTGTGGACAATCTGATATGATCCCTTTCTTACCACCATCGCTATGAGCATCGCCAAAAATTCCAGATGAGGCACAAAAACAGCAGGTGCTTGAACGGATATCAAGTGCTCGTTCAAGTGGGCTCTCCTCTATGTCAACTTCAACATCACAACTACTCCAGTCCTCAGAGTTTTCACCTCAATCGCACTTGCTTCCTCACAGCTCCCAAGTCTCCAGCCGCCCATCTGATTATGGGGTAACACAGATGGTTGAGTCTGCAGAGCTGTTTACTCATACTATAGCCTGGGAATCAGAGGTCTGCTCCAGAGCTTCTGTGAATCCAGACAAGGAAATGATCTGCACTGATGCCCAGAATCTTTGTGAGTCGGATCCAGGCCCAGATGAAGAAGGTTCTGACCATAATGTAGACCCTCGTTCCCAAACTGTAACTCCTGTTGGTGGAGACAATGAGGAAGATGATGATGAGACTGAGATACCTGATTGGAACGAAAACTTGACTTTTTGGTCAGGGTAGGAAGAGGTTGGCTCTGAGGACGACGGTTGTGAGAACACACAGGATGATGATGACGAGGTTGGAGACCCCACTTACAGTCAACCCCCAGTCCGCCAGTCCATGAGGTCAGCAGAGGAGGTGGAGGAGGATGCTAGTGACGAGTCTGACGATGAGGTTAGGTTGCTCCTTCTTGGTCAGAGACGGAGTACTGGAAGCACGTCAACAACTGCATCTTCAACTCCAACTGTGCCTCTGAGCAGAAGTCATGGTGGCTCTTCAGATCGCATGGGCTTTAAGCCTTGCATAGCCTGGGCACTTTTTGACATCGCAAGGGATGACCCAAGTAATGTTGTCTGTAAGATTTGTCACCAAAATCTCAGTAGAGGCCAAAAAATGACTAGCTTGAGTACTTCATGCATGAACCGTCACATGGATATGAGGCATAAGTTGCAGTGGGAAGCTCACTGTGCTACAATGTGGCCTAGTGGGCCGAGTCAACCACCGTCTGCCCCATCAAGTGCATCCGCGTCCTTTTCATCCTCTGTCACTGTGGGGACAGCAGTCGCACATGGTTTTGGACGCAGACCTTCCACCTCTTACCCGCAACAGCCAGTGTCGTCAGGACATTTGCAAGTGGAAACACATGCTGGTGTTGAGCGCTCTCCGACATCGACACCACATTTTGATCAAGGCAACATAACATCTCTGCCTGCACCTTCCTCACAGACCAGCAGTTTGCCGGGTACACCCTACTCAACTCCGTCTAAGCACGGCAGCCCTCAGTCCCTCAGATGTGGACAAGTAAAAGACCATTTCCTCCTAGCCATGACAAAGCTAAGAGGTTGAATTTCACCATCTGCAACAAAGACAAAGATGTTTAGTGCTGACGATGCCATTATCAGCATGACTATTTTGGTGATTTACATGCTGGAGCACACCCTAAATAGTATTCGGAGTCAGGTGGTGGAGCAAGAGGAGGAGGAGGAAGAACAGGAGGAGTCATATGCGGAAGGGACAATATCTCCAAGATCCAGACGTTCGTCAGCACCAAGGCGGCTGGCATTGGAGGCTGGGGGAGAGGGATTACCGAGGGCGCATGGTAGCAGCCAAACTGTTGAGGAAGGTGCAGGAGGCAAGGAAGAAGTGGAGGACAAACTGGCGCTGGGCATGGAAGTCTCATCAGATGAGGGAGACCTTGATCAAATTTCTGTTGTGCGAGGTTGGGGGGAGAGGGCAGAGGACTTGGTCCTCCTGGATGCGCAAGACACATGAGTGCCTTCTTGCTGCACTACCTGCAACATGACCCTCAGATTGTCAGAATCTGAAGTAATGCCGACTACTGGGTTGCCACACTCTTAGATCCCCGGTACAAAAGTAAATTTGGTGAAATTATTCCTGCCATAGAAAGGGATTCACGCATGCAGGAGTATCAGCAGAGACTGTTATAGAATCTAACATCTGCTTTTCCACAAAACACCAGTGGTGCACGTAGTGAATCTCTGAGTTCTAACTTGCCAACCGTGGGACTATCGAGTCATCACTCAAACCGTAACAGTAACATCGTATCTGGTGGTAACAGCAATTTTTTCCAATCGTTTCAAGATTTTTTTAGACCATCCTTTACAAGGCCACAGGAGACAAGAAGTCTGACGCACAGCCAACGCCTAGAGAGGATGGTACAAGAGTATCTCCAAGTTAACATCGATGCCATGACTGTGGAACTGGACCCTTGCTCATTTTGGTCTTCCAATCTTGAAAAATGGCCTGAGCTCGCCACTCACGCCTTGGAGATCTTGTCGTGCCCCGCAGCCAGCGTTCTCTCTGAACGTGTGTTCAGTGCTGCTGGTGGTTTGTTGACAGATAAGCGCACGCGGCTGTCCAGTGACAATGTAGACAGACTAACGTTCATCAAGATGAACAAATCCTGGATCCATAAGGACTTTTCTACCCCTGTGTCATCCTGGGGAGACTAAAAGCTTGATGATTTTTGAAAATCACCTCACCAACTATTTTAAAAAAACTCTGGCGAAATTGATGCCACTTAAGTGGTGTCCGTGGCCAAATTTTTGGAAAAAATGGAGACTATTGAGTCCCCTTGCTGTGTTTTACATGACATTGCCATCGTCGATTCCAGGTGGGTGGGGTCGTCTGCAGAGTTGTTTACTCAAACTATGGCGTGGGATTCAGAGGTCTGCTCCAAGGCTTCAGTGTCTGCTAGTCAGCAGAGTAGCCCACCCACCCACCGCCTGTTTACCTATGTACTATTTTTTAACGCCATCTAGCCCAGGAAATCCTTTTGGGCCCAGTAGAATTTTGTGCTACTCAGCCGAGTACCCCACCCATGAAGCAAGCTACACCGCCTGTTTACCTAAGTACTATTTTTTAACGGCATCTGGCCCAGGAAATCCTTTTGGGCCTAGTAGCAATTTCTGCTACTCAGCAGAGTACCCCACCCATGAAGCAAGCTACACCGCCTGTTGATCTAATTACTAGTTTTTAACTGCATCTAGCCCAGGAAATCCTTTTGTGCCTAGTAGCAATTTCTGCTACTCAGCAGAGTACCCCACCCATGAAGCAAGCTACACCGCCTGTTTACCTAAGTACTATTTTTTAACGGCATCTGGCCCAGGAAATCCTTTTGGGCCTAGTAGCAATTTCTGCTACTCAGCAGAGTACCCCACCCATGAAACAAGCTACACTGCCTGTTTACCTATGTACTATTTTTTAATTGCATCTAGCCCAGGAAATCCTTTTGGGCCTAGTAGAATTTTGTGCTACTCAGCAGAGTACCCCACCCATGAAGCAAGCTACACCGCCTGTTTACCTAAGTACTATTTTTTAACTGCATCCAGCCCAGGAAATCCTTTTGGGTCTAGTAGAATTTTTTGCTACTCAGCAGAGTACCCCACCCATGAAGTAAGCTACACCGCCTGTTTACCTAAGTACTATTTTTTAATGGCATCTGGCCCAGGAAATCCTTTTGGGCCTAGTAGCAATTTCTGCTACTCAGCAGAGTACCTCACCCATGAAGCAAGCTACGCCGCCTGTTTATCCAAGTACTATTTTTTAACAGCATCTAGCCCAGGAAATCCTTTTGGGCTTAGCAGCAATTTCTGTGGCAAATCTTTTGGGCCCAGGCATAAGAAGTCATCGAAGTAAGGGATAATATGTGCTGCCTTAGATACGACCATGACAACCCATTTGAGGAAGCACCTAAACGCCTCAAATAGTGAGCAGGATATGGAGCACCCCATGGGCAAACAGCGATCTATTTAGTATGCTCCTTCACAGAAGCAGCCCAATGGGAGGACACTATTCGGAGACATAGGTAGTAACTGGAACGCCCCCTCAATGTCTGTTTTGGCCATTAGGGTGCCCCTTACCAACTTCTTGACCAGCCTGATTGCTTCGTCAAAGGAGGTGCAGTACATAGTACTGTACTTGGTTCCGAGTCGATGTTGTCGTTTACTGACCTGCCCCTTGGTTATGACAAATGGTAGATTAGTCTGCATATATTGGGTTCCTTTTTTGGCACAACTCCCAACAGGGGTACCACTACGTCTTCTAAGGAAAGTGTTCTGAATGGACCCGCCGCCATTCTACCTAAAGATATTTCTTTTTTAATTTTTTTGTCATGACGTCTGGGTGTTGGTAGGGTGATTTTAGATTTTTACTCCAGCCTTTCTTGATTTTAGAATGGCATGACATGGCTAATCTGTGTCTCCTCCTCCTTTTACTCCTCCACCTCTTTTCTTTTCGCATGACTATATGTAGTTGTGACTTTTCCATGTGTTTGTTGTGTCTTCTGAGCAGTTTGTCAGCTTTTGGACACCTTTTAAGTTGTTTTCTATGTGTTTTCTATGTGTTTTCTATGTGTTTGTATGTGTTTGTGTTTGCCTGCCATTGGTTTCAATGGGGTTCAACAGTGTTCGTCGAACGTTCGACGAACATTCGTCAAACATGCCCCAGTTCAACGAACCGAACTCGAACACTAGGGGGGTGGCTCAACACTACTGCAGACTAGAGATGCACACTTCACTGCTGCAGACTAGAGATGCACACTGCACTGCTGCAGACTGGAGATGCACACTGCACTGCTGCAGACTGGAGATGCCCTCTGCACTGCTGCAGACCAGAGATGCACACTGCACTGTTGCAAACTAGAGATGCACACTCCACTGTTGCAGACTGGAGATGCACACTGCACTGCTTTAGACTAGAGATGCCCTCTGCACTGCTGCAGACCAGAGATGCACACTGCACTGTTGCAAACTAGAGATGCACACTGCACTGTTGCAGACTGGAGATGCACACTGCACTGCTGCAGACCAGAGATGCACACTGCACTGTTGCAAACTAGAGATGCACACTGCACTGCTGCAGACTGGAGATGCACACTGCACTGCTGCAGACTGGAGATGCACACTGCACTGTTGCAGACTAGAGATGCACAATGCACTGTTTCAGACTGGAGATGCACACTGCACTGTTGCAGACTGGAGATGCACACTGCACTGCTGCAGACTGGAGATGCACACTGCACTGCTGCAGACTGGAGATGCACACTGCACTGTTGCAGACTAGAGATGCACAATGCACTGTTTCAGACTGGAGATGCACACTGCACTGTTGCAGACTGGAGATGCACACTGCACTGTTGCAGACTGGAGATGCACACTGCACTGTTGCAGACTGGAGATGCACAATGCACTGTTTCAGACTGGAGATGCACACTGCACTGCTGCAGACTAGACATGCACACTGCACTGCTGCAGACTATGCACACTGTACAATTTCAAAAGACAGTGCGTGGTCATAAAAGAGTAGAGGGTTGATGTTCTGTTTTTCTGATCCAATGCTCTAACAGCCCTTTTGCCATTCATACAGCTACCTAGCCACTTAGAGAGCTGAAAAGTACTGCAGTGATGGTATGGGCTATGCTATACTGGACTATGATATTAACGTCACATGGAAGCTGTTGTATTGGGGGCTGCTGCATCTGTAGGTCCAAAGTGGTAGAAAAAAATTCAACATTTAATTACTGTAGTTGGCTTCTCTAAAACATCTTGGAAGAGAGATAACAAACAATAGAAAATTCACTCTAAGTGCATAGAGAATGAACCGGCCAAATTGCACTCTGGGATGTTCCGTCTAATGATTATATTCTTTGAGAGTTACTTCTGAAAATATAACCTTACTAAAAGATTTTTGACATGGGTGTAAAATATCTCCCTGTGAATTCTGCCAAGTTTGCGTAAGAAAATTTATGGGTCACGCAATGCTCCTCTTGGAATTTAAATATGTAAATATCCTTTTCAAAAACTAAGAGAACAGGAACTCTAGCACCACCTATTGGGCGTAGCATTCATAACAGTCAATATTGACCCTTTAAAAGGCTTTGTCAAGTGACTTAGGATAGGAAGCTAAACCAAAAATAGCATTTTCAGACATGTTTCAGGGTTTCTGCCCCTCACCAGTGCAAATCAAGAGAACTGGTTGGCAGGGAGAGAGACATTTTACAGGGATAAAATTAGATGCAAAATGCTCTCTGCTCTTTATTTAATATTTAATAACTCTGTGCTGTTCTATACTAATCATGTGAAATGTAAGAAATCTCTGGCAAGATATTTGCAATTTCCTTTATGTGAGAGTGGCATTAGGATCTTGTCTTTAGCAGTATGTCACCCTTAATAAAAGCAATTTACCACTTTGTATCCAGGCACAAAATTTTAGGATGTCTTATTAAAAAAAAAAAATTCAATAATAATCTTATTTTTAGTTAGGACAAGCCATAAACAGCGTTACAGACAACTATCATGTAAATAATTTATTTCATCGTTATAGTCTGGGAGACAATCGTACAAGGGTGAAACTTCATACATTAGAAGGTAAAAATGCAATACCTGCACTCATGTTTTGTTTTTTCCTGTTTATTTTATTTAAGTTGCAGAACCTTTTCATGTGTATGAACAAATAAATATGATGATTTTACAAATGTATAGAGATAATATGGATACATATAGATAAAACTGACCTGCTCTTGGTGTTGATATGAAGATAGAAGATAAAAAGATCACAAGGATGACATCAACGTGTTCCATCATGAGCTGCTTCTAATCACTCGCTGCTTTTATTTCAACTTTATGACCTTTATAATAACTGCAGTCACACCCCTGACCAATCACATGGTAAACTGTTTTTAAGCTAAGGAAATAGGGGGTATGCTGGCTTCTTAAAAATGAAAGGGATAATCTCATCTCATATATTTATAGAATGCCCTCAGGTTATTCCATAAATGTATAGATGAGGATCTCACTAATGGGACTTGACTGTCTCAAGAAAGGGGCCCAATCATGAGCTGCTGTCGGTGGAGAGATGGTTAAAATTCCCATACAAATGATTCTAAAGACAAAATTTGGTAGGTGAATAATATTTCACTCACCTAGTCTGGATGTGCAAGGCAAGCACAACACTCTGTATAGTCAGGGTAAATTCCTCCAAAAGGCTGCTGCTGTAACCACTGGTTCCTACAGTTATGAATGCTAGAATTGAAGACCATTAATTTGCAGAAAAAATAGCGGATCTGAGAAGCATTGATCTGGAACAGATATGATAAAAAACTTTATTAAAACATCATCTACGCATAACAGAGTTGGTCCAACTACTTCATCAGGTATATAATAACAGGAATATATCACCTACCACCTATATATACAGCTGTGTGAAAATGTGTTTGCCTTCTTCCTTCTTTCCCATTCTTTTGCATGTTTGCCACACTTAAATGTTTCAGACCAGCAAACAAATTTAAATATTACATAGTTACATAGTTATTAAGGTTGAAGGAAGACTTTAAGTCCATCTAGTTCAACCCATAGCCTAACCTAACATGTTGATCCAGAGGAAGGCAAAAAAAACCATGTGGCAAACAGTAAGCTCCACATTGGGGAAAAAAATGCCTTCCCGACTCCACATACGGCAATCAGACTAGTTCCCTGTATCAACGCCCTATCAAGGAATCTAGTATATATATCCTGTAACATTATACTTTTCCAGAAAGGTATCCAGTCCCCTCTTACATTTAAGTAATGAGTCACTCATTACAACATCATATGGCAGAGAGTTCCATAGTCTCACTGCTCTTACAGTAAAGAATCCGCGTCTGTTATTGTGCCTAAACCTTCTTTCCTCCAGAAGAAGAGGATGCCCCCTTGTCCCTGTCTCAGGTCTATGATTAAAAAGATCATCAGAAAGGTCTTTGTACTGTCCCCTCATATATTTATACATTAACATAAGATCACCCCTTAGCAGGGCCGGCTCCAGGTTTTCGAGGGCCCCGGGCGAAAGAGTCTCAGTGGGCCCCCCCTTTAACACATACCCCGATTTATGATGCACAGATACGGCAGAGAAATGTATAGTACAATGCCAGATTTCACTTCTTACATGAGTGACAGCTATTGTGGATTCTGCAGTGTATATATACAGGAGGAAAGGTGCTGTGCAGTGTATATATACAGGAGAGGTGCTGTGCAGTGTATATATACAGGAGGAAAGGTGCTGTGCAGTGTATATATACAGTAGAGGTGCTTTTCTGTTTTGAGTTTTTCTATGAAACAAAGACTTTTCTACATAAACAACGTTGGTTTTGCGGCCCCAACAGATCTGTGCTACAAAGTAACAGGCGGCTCGGGCATTAATGAGGGACCTGATGCTGAATCCTTTCCACAAACCCTAATGACCCAATTAGTGCCCCGTCATTAGAAGCTCATTAAACGCCTCCCTGTCCCGAGCAGTCATTTACAGTATGGGGGGATCCTGCAGCCCACCCCCTGACTGCTCCATACCATACACTGCCCTCTGTCGCTCTCACTATTATCCTGTGCATTTCTCTGTCATCGTTACCCCATGTTACACTTGTCACCCCCCACTACAGAGTAGCAGGGCAGCCAATGTCACCCCCTCCCGGACCCTAATGGCAGCAGGAAATGTCTGCTCCTCTATTGGGTTGGAACCTGATTTAATCAAGGAATAATGTGGATTTGTTGCCGGTGGCTGCAGGGGAAGGGTTAAGTGATGCCATGTCCTTGGTGGGAGCAGTGGCATCTGCTGGGACCTGGACAGACACAACCAATGTTGCTGTGACTGCACAGTGTGATGTGGAGGAGAGAAGCTGAGACTCCGGAGCAGAAATCACCCACATGCCAGCACTGGGCAGAGTCCCTCCAGTCACCAGCCTGGGGCCACGGGGCCCCAACCTACAGCCCACAGCTCAGATTTATCCATGGCAGCAGCTCCCCTTCCTCCTGGCATCTGGTTAACCCCACTTATGCGGGTCGGATTGTTATCTTTAAGGTTCAGCAATAACCTTCATACAGATGGGAAGGGCTTAAGCTTCTTCCTACCCCACTGGTGCAGGTTTGGTGCAGCATGCATGTATTCTGGGTGAGCTGGGCGGCTACAGGCTGCACCCCACCAGCTGCTCCTCCAGACATCACCCACATTTTTAGGCAGCGGAGAAAGACAGCAGCAGACTGAGCCACAAGTCCAACTGCAACCACTGCTGGATACCTTTGCACTCACTCAGGCACTAGTAGGACGGAGCTCCTCGGAATCTGCCTGATAAACTTCAGCACTGTCTGCAGCCACCCAGGGGGGAGAGCAGAGAACTGCTCTCTCCGCCCACAATGTCACACTGGCTGCCTTCTGTTAACCCCTATGTGTGCCTGCCTGGCTGCACTGACTGAGTGAGAAGATGCTTGTGTCAGAGCTGGCACATAGGGGTTAAGAGAACGCAGCCAGCATGACTTTGTGGGGGGAGAGAGCATGTTATCTCCTGCTCTGCTCTCCCAGCTGTATCTATGACAGCATGAGTGGGCCCCCCCCCTCTCCCCAGGGCCCCGGCATTTGCCCGCTGTGCCGGGTGCTGACGCCGGCCCTGCCCCTTAGCCTTCGTTTTTCCAAACTAAATAGCCCCAAGTGTAATAGCCTATCTTGGTATTGCAGACTCCCCAGACCTCTAATAACCTTGGTCGCTCTTCTCTGCACCCGCTCCAGTTCAACTAAGTCTTTCTTATACACCGAAGACCAGAACTGTGCACAGTATTCTAAGTGTGATCGAACAAGTGACTTGTATAGAGGTAAAATTATGTTCTCCTCATGAGCATCTATGCCCCTTTTAATGCATCCCATTATTTTATTTGCCTTAGTAGCAGCTGCCTGACACTGGCCACTGAATATGAGTTTGTCATCCACCGGTACACCTGTCAAGGTAAAAATATACGTTTTTATACTCTTTTGTACTTTTATATATTCTTATGCTGTGAAACAATAAGTTTTTCCCCTTTGCTTGCTAAATGCAAATTTAACTGTATTTAAGATGGCTGCCAGTATTCACTTTTGCCTTAGTTTTTGTACTTGCCAAGAATCTACTTTCGTTTCTGAAGCTGAAGTATCGTCCCTGGAGAAATGGAAACTTAACAAGATGTGGACAAAGGAAGATTCATCAGATGATGTCATAGCCAATCAGAGGGACTGAATACTAGATACATTGCTTAAACCCCGCCTAACCCCGCCCTCTGCACACCTTCCCCCAATGGACTATATAATGTTATGTATATGAAATAAACAGTTCAGTTGCTGTGACGTTACACACGAGCGTGCAATGAGTTTGAACCAGCATTGTGTCTGACTCATTCTTATCCGGTACCAACATGCTCCTAATCTGATTTGGAATGACTGGTGGATGAAGGGTATTGTCGTGACGACCCCGACAATTTGGCGCCCAACGTGGGGCGTGGCCCGCGATCCGAGACCCCCTGGACCCATGCCTGGACGTCCGTGGACGACACCCGTAGTGGCTGACCTCGAGGACTGATCACCCTCCAAACACGGTAAGTGGAGATCGCATACTATGTATGTGTCACACTTGCTAGTGTTTCAGCCATTATTGGTTAGTCTGTGGTCTCCTTGGGTCTGGGGAGTGACTGGTCGAGTGGTGAGACCGAGCGCGATCCCGTGCCACGCTTCGAACCAGCAACTGAGAGACGTCGCACTCTGCGCGTCCTCGTGTACACCACACCTCCTCCACCGGTCATTGTACTCCATTCAACCACCCTACCCGTGACTGTTGCCTAGTAGTGATAGAGTGAAAGATTGAGAAGTTTGTGGATTGGGATAGGAGACGTAGCCTCTGTGATATTGCACGCACATACATCGGTAATTAAGACGTCCCAAGAGGGGGACCACCAGAAACACTTGCACACACTTGCACATATCGGTAATTAAGACGTCCCAAGAGGGGGACCACCAGAAACACAGTGGAGGGGTCTCACTAGGAGACAGCCTCCCAACGTTTAGAATATCGTGACAGGACAGACTGTAATCACTGGTGTTCAGGTTAGGGAAAAATATTGAGCGCGAGGCTCTTTATTCATAACACGTGGAGCGCGAGGCTCCGTGTTAGGACACACGTGTTGCTGTCGCTGTCAGCGGCCTACTGCAGAAGGGCGTAGTATTCTGTGAGTCATGTTACGTCTCTTAAAGAAGAAGTCCGTGCCCCACGAGTTAGATGAGGATGCTGTGGAAGTCAAGACAATAGTAGAGTCACGGGAGGGCAAGAAGGCAGTCAAGAATGTCGAGAAGGTGTACGAGCATGTAGGATTGCCCTCGACAGGGAGATTGCAGCTGTCTACATGGCACCATCTCATAAAGAACGAGCAAAAAGGTTGATGGAGAGGAAAGATGAAAGGATGCAGAGCCCGTGTTTGGCTATAAAATACCTCAATTATTAGTTTTTCTAGGGTGTTCTGGCAAATGAGTTGTGTGAAGGTTTTGTAGAAATTAATTGAGTCTGAGAACTGCTGTATTTCGTCACACTGTGTGGTTTTCCGAGACACCCAATGGGAGGGGTGAACCCGTGCGTGAATTGTTTGTGATTTTTCCTCTTTGTGCTGCCGGCCAGAGAAAGGGGGGCCAAAGTTTCCAGAAGAACTTAACCCAGTCTGTATCAGCAGCTGCAGCGATCCTCACTCGCTCTCTAGTCCCCCTCCCCTCGCAGCTTCAAGGACACAACTCGCAGCTCGCTTCCTTATCAGTGGCCCAAGAAGCAGAAGACTTCAGCTCCAGCTCCCCCTCCCTTACACAAATCTAGTCTCATATTCCAATATTCATTTTAACCCTGTGTCTGGAAATCTCTCTCGCCATGTTAATTCTCAGACCAAGATAGGACAGATGGATTTGTAAATATTGCGGTCAGACAAACCCAGACTGGAGAAATACTTGTATAATCTGTGCTGCAACCTGACCTAAGTGAATTACGCTGATTCCAGATCACATGTAGTGATAAGCTGACACAGGATAGTGGGTAGTGGGGACATTAACTTTGGGAGTAAGCTGACAGTAATCCTTTTGGGAAGGAGCTGTAGACCAGCATGTCATGTCACCCCCAACCGGTTATCTAGTCACCCCCACCACCAGAGAACCAACCACACCAGGTAGTGTAAGACAGATACAGGAGTATTATCCCTGGAAGCCCTCTGACTAGCTAGCTACGCTAAAATAATTGGCTGACCCTGAGAACAAACCTTTCCCATTATACAGACAAAGAGAATATGATGGACGTATAAGTGCACCTGAGCAGACCTAGAGAGTTGGTGAGCCAAGATGATGGTCAGATGGTATTTATGTTATATAACCCCTATGTAGATGAGTATAATGAGATGTATATCTTACATGCCCTTTCCACGGTTATGATGGCCCTGATAGGCCCAGATCCACCCTCAATAATGCCTGTAGAAAAAAAAATAAATAAATAAAATAGGGGGGATAGTGTCTCTAACCCTGTCAGTTAGAATATGCCTATGTCACGTTACTTCAGTATGTGGGTAATTTTTTTTGTTTTTTGTTGTGTGCACAGACATAGCAGGAAGCCATTGTTGCCACTGTTAGTTTTCGCAAGTATCTGGCAGATCTGAACTGTCGGGCTTCGGCCTTGAAACTTCGGTTCTGCCTTGGTCAAGTGATATTTTTGGGTCACTGTCTCCTTCAGGGTGCCAGACACCTCACAGAAGAAAGAAAAAAAATAGCCGTCAGCTCCCTTCCATTCCCAAAAGATGAGACTGAACTCCAGCGTTTTCTTGGACTATGTACTTATTGTTGTCAGTGGATACCGGACGCATCCCGCATAATGCAATTTCTCTACAAGGCCCTGAAAGACTGTTCAAGATATGGTGATGATTTTGGCAGATTTCACACATGATACGCTGTTACTACGGAAGACACTGTATTGCAAGGAGCTGCACTCACTCCCTTCCACCCTGTCAGCGCAAGAAGCAGAACGTCAGGATCTGTCTACTGCATGTACTTTGGCCAAGGACAGGCGGGCTAATAAATACACAGACTCACAGTATGCATTTGGTATTGTTCATGATTTCAGAGCCTATGAGCCAATCGAGGATTTGTTACTACCGCCGGGACTCAGTGAAGAATGTTGAAGCTGTTAAAGCTCTCATGGACTCAATCGAATTACCTACCCAGGTGGCCATTATGAAAGTTAAGGAGCACGGTACTATGGAACAGTCCACAGACTGTTGGTAATGCCTCTGCGGATATGCAAGCAAAAGCCGCTGCTCTCCTACTCGTTGAACTGACCATACCAGCTATGGTGACCACACGCTCTCTGCGTAAACAGTTACAAGAAACACTGACTCTACAGGAACCTGATGATCTATGCCAGTCTGAGGTTTTCTGCCGGACCCTGCGAGACCGCTTAATGACGATGCAGAGAATGTCTCCAAAGGAAGAAGTGAAGCAGTGGAAAGCTGATGGAGCACGTATGGACAATGGTCGCTGGAAAAAGGACCAACTTGTGTGTCTCCCTAAGCAGATGTACCCTGCTATTGCCACGTGGGCGCATGGGCCCACACATCGAGGTATCTGTCAGACCTGCTAACCCGGTCAACTTCAACGTGTACCCCCGAAGCATCTTGCTAAGCCCGATTATCATTTCCAAGAGCTCCAGGTGGACCTCATCATGTTGCCGAAGTCTGGAAGGTATGACTATTGTCTGGTGGTTGTCGACATGTTCTCCAGTTGGCCAGAAGCATTCCCCGTTACCAACGTGACTGCAAAGACCACAGCAAAGAAACTGGTGATGGAAGTTATATGCAGATATGGTGTTCCAGAAGTTGCTGAAAGTGACCAAGGCCCGGACTTTTCTTCTCATGTGTATCAGGAGGTTCTGACAATGCTTGGATCCACTGTAGCCCTCCATACTCCATACTCTCCACAATCCAGTGGGAAAGTTAAGAGGCTGAACGGCACACTGAGGGGACAATTGACCAAAATGATGCAGGAGACTACGGCTCCATGGCCAGGGCTCTTACACATTCGTACTACCCTATTGCAAAACATGGCCTGTCCCCATATGAGATATTGTTTGGTGCTAGGTTCTCAGTTGTAAATTTTCAAGTCTCAGTAGTTGTCAGAAGAAACTGACCGTGCTGTTCAATATGTTATTCAGTTTAGTAAGAAATGTTGCTAACACCCATGTTTTAGTTTCTTTTTCCCTTCCAGATTCAGCAGAAACCGACACTGGTCACAATTTGATGCCTGGTGGTTTTATGGTCGTGAAAAGCTATGTCAGTAAAACTTGAAGGAAAGAGCACCTGGATCTACGCTTTACACTGCAAAAGAGACCGGACCAGCGCTTAGTCACAGTGGTGATCGAAGGAAAATGTTGCTGTTGTTTTTGGTCCTGAGGCTGGGGGCCATCCTCGCCCCTACCTCCTCGGCCCCTATTGTAAATAAGAATTCCGGTGCCACTATTCTCTGGGTAAACCTAACGGCCCCGGTAAATATCTGGTGATTTGATTTCTGCGATGTAGTCAAGTGCCCCAAGACTCAGCGGGTGGTAGAGGGAATTATCCAGTATTATATATGTGTTACCAGAGATAACAATTGTACTGGGGAGGTATTTTCATAATGTGTTTAATAGTGGATACTATGGGAATTTAGGCCATATACAGCTCCAGGATATTAGTTTCAGACCAACCAAGGCCCCCGTTACCAGTACAGCTAAAACAGGCCCAGGTAAACGTTTGCAAAATATAGTTAACGAAGTAATCCCCATTCCAGGTCTTAGTTGGCAAGAAGTCTTCTCTATAGAAACACAAACAGTCCCAAGGACAAATTTATGGTTAGAATGGGTAAGATACAATGTACGAGTCCAGAATATCTCTGTAGGATGTGTTGCTTGTGCTGCAGCGAATACACATCTATACACACATGCATTGTTTTTTCCTGATGACAATACCACTACCTGTGTTATGAATCTGTTGAAGGGTCTAAAGCCCACTGATTGCTCAGATTATGTCCCACTAATTCATGAAGCACCTAAACTAAAGGTCCCAGGAGGGATAACCGTATTAGCTGATAATTATACCTGCTATAATACCCACGACACTACAGGTACACTAGTAGGGGTCTTCAAGACAGGTTTCTGTAAAGAGAACAGTTCACTGGATACTGATTTCCTAACTAAACATACACAGTACATGTACGACATTTATTGGTTATGTGGAGATGGTAAGCTCCGTCCTAGGTTGCCTAATACCTGGACAGGTCAATGCACCCTTGTTAAACTAGCTATGCATTTCAAGATTTTACCTTGGGATCCAGAGACACCTGATGAATATACCAGAATGAGGAGAAGCCTTGATCAGCTCCACATGAGTTATGAAGAAGATCCATTGTTATATGTCGATGGCATTGGAGTGCCAAGGGGGGTGCCTGACCAATTTAAAGCCGAGAACCAGATCTATGCTGGCTTTGCTTCTATAATCCCACAGGTGCAGATTAATAAAAATGTTGATGGGATCAATTACACATATTACAGTGAACAAAGGTTTGTAAATTTTACCTGTGATGCTTTGCAGGGTATAGTTGAGGAATTGGGCCCTAACACTAGAATGACCCTCCAAAACCGACTAGCCCTTGATATGATCTTAGCTGAGAAAGGAGGAGTCTGTGGGATGGTGGGAGAGGAGTGTTGTACCTATATCCCTCAGAACTCTGGGGTAAATGGAAAGACCATGATAGCCCTTAAGAAGATAAATGGGTTAGTAGCAGAATTAAAATCTAATGCTGGAGTAGACACATCTTTCTTTTCCGGTTGGTTGGGTGGGCTCAAAGGATTCCTCCAACAAGCTTGTCTGGTACTGATTGCCCTTCTTGTAGTTGGATCGATAATCCTCTGTTGTGTTATTCCCCTGTATAAAAAGGTTATCACTGAGGCAACTCCGACTGGCACCTTCCCCAACCAAGAAGTAGACCCACCAGAGTACGATGGCACTGATCCAGGGGAAATCTCTAAGTACGCCCCCTCAAGATGTTAGACAAAACCCCTTACTCTCAGATGATGCAAAGAGATTTAGTTTAGGGACAGCGGGAGACTACATCTACTGGGTTCCCTTGGTCCAGTCCAGGACTAACCTCTTCATAGAAACTGATCAAATTAATCTGACATGAACGGTCCCTACTAAACTCGTGCTAATACTGGGTCATGAGGTTATTCCTCTTCAGATACTCCAGCATAGCATCCCTTAGAATGCCCTCCAGTATTTTACCCACAGTAGAGGTTAAGCTTACTGGCCTATAATTACCGAGCTCAGTTTTTGTCCCCTTTTTGAATATTGGCACCACATTTGCTATACGCCAGTCCTGTGGTACAGACCCTGTTATTATGGAGTCTTTAAAGATTAAAAATAATGGTCTATCAATGACTGTACTTAATTCCTGAAGTACTCGGGGGTGTATCCCATCCGGGCCCGGAGATTTGTCAATTTTAGTGATTTTTAGACACCGCCGTACTTCCTGCTGGGTTAAACAGGTGACACTTAGTGTGGAATTTTTGTTATCACTGATCATATTGTCTGCCATGGGATTTTCTTTTGTAAATACTGATGAAAAAAAGTCATTTAGCATATCGGCTTTTTCCTCATCCTCATCCACCATTTCACCCAGACTATTTTTAAGGGGGCAAACACTATCATTTTTTAGTTTCTTACTATTTACGTACTTAAATAATATTTTGGGATTATTTTTACTCTCTCTGGCAATGAGTCTCTCTGTCTCAATCTTTGCTGCCTTGATTTGCTTTTTACAGACTTTATTTAATTTTCTGTATTTATTTAATGCCTCATCACTACCTACTTCCTTTAATTCTCTAAATGCTTTCTTTTTGTCACTTATTGCGCCCCTTACAGCTCTATTTAGCCATATTGGTTTCCTCCTATTTCTGTATGTTTATTCCCATACGGTATATACTGTGCACAGGTCCTATCCAGGATGCTAATAAACGTCTCCCATTTTCTTTCTGTATTTTTATGTCTCAGGATATCGTCCCAGTTAATTGCACCAAGTTCATCTCTCATCCGTTGGAAATTTGCCCTCCTGAAGTTTAGTGTCCGTGTAAACCCTCTACTACATATCTTATTAAAGGATACATGAAAACTTATTATTTTGCGAGCACTATTCCCTAAGTGACCCCCAACCCTTATATTTGATATGCAGTCTGGCCTGTTGGTTAATATTAGGTCTAGCAGAGCCCCCCTTCTTGTTGGGTCCTGAACCAGTTGTAAAAGGTAATTGTAATTTGGAATCCACGGTCTGTATGCAACAAGCTTCCTTTCCTACACAATTACTTTCTGAAAAACTCTCTGAATCTGCTGGCCCTCACGGAAACCTGGATTCAGGATTCTGACACTGTCTCTCCTGCTTCCATTTCCCATGGTGGCTTACAATTCTCCCATTCCCCGAGACCCACAAACAGACCTGGTGGTGGAGTTGGCATACTCCTGTCCCCACAATGCACTTTCCAGGTCATCCCCCCAGCTCCACCACTCTCATTCCCTTCTTTTGAGGTCCACACCATCAGGCTCTTTTGTCCCCTCTCCCTCAGAGTAGCGGTCATATCCTGGACCATTTCTCTGCCTGGCTGCCGCACTTCATATCCTCAGAACTTCCAACCCTTATCCTGGGAGACTTCAATATCCCCATTAACAGCCCCACTTCCACATCTGCATCCCAGCTTCTATCACTAACCACTTCTCTCAGCCTCTCACAGCTCTCAACCTCGGAAACACACAAAGACGGTAACACCCTGGACCTGGTTTTCGCCCGGCTCTGCTCAATCTCCTACCTAGATAACTAACCGCTTCCCCTCTCTGACCACAACATTCTCTCCTTCACACTCACAAATCCTCGCTCACCCCAGCACCCTCCTACCTACCATTCAGTCAGAAATCTACAAGCCATTAACCCTCATACACTTTCAGACTCCCTACGCTCATCATTGTCCCCAATCTCTTCTTTTTCCTGTCCTGATCTGGCTGTACATCACTACAATGACACTCTTAGAAGCACCCTTGACCAAGTAGCGCCCCTCACCCTCAGAACCTCCAAACACAGAGTGAAACAGCCCTGGCTCACATCGCAAACCCGATTTCTCCAGCGATGCTCTAGATGTGCTGAACGCTTATGGAGGAAAACTCGCACACCAGAAGACTTCATACACTTCAAATTTATTCATAAAGATCCTCGGTCGCCACCTGGTAGACCAATCGTGTCTGGTAGGGGTAACTTCCTTGAAAGAGTGAATAAATGGATAGATTATTATCTTCAACCACTGGTACGGGACCTTCCCTCCTTCCTCAAGGATACTGGGGACTTACTGCGCAGGGTCGATGGTTTGTGTTTTGAGGGTGATACTCTGTTAGCCTCCGTGGATGTAGAGTCCCTCTATACCAACATTCGTCATTCCGATGGGCTTCGTGCTGTTAGATTCTTTTTGGGTATGTCCAATCTCCCAGTTACCACGAGGGACCTCATCCTGGAGCTACTGGAGTTCACCCTCACCCACAATTTTTTTGTGTTCAAAGGATCCTTCTACCTACAACTCCAGGGTACAGCCATGGGAGCGGCCTTTGCGCCATCCTATGCTAATCTGTTCCTGGGGTTGTGGGAGAGGGACCTTTTCCTGTCAGACAAACAGGGGTCAATGGACCGCGTCCTTTTTTGGGCGCGCTATATTGATGATATCTTCTTTGTCTGGCAGGGCACGGCTATCTACCTTGCGCAGTTCGTGTCCATAATGAATAACAACGATCTGAATATCCGTCTTGCCCCGGTGTGGGATATGGATAAAATTGATTTCCTTGACGTCACCATCCGTAAGGATGGTGATGGTCTATTACAGACGGATATTTTTAGAAAGAATACGGCCACCATTTCTCTGCTACATGCCACCTCATGCCATCCAGATCATATGATCCGAGCAATCCCAGTAGGCCAGTTTCTCCGCCTCCGTCGAGTTTGCTCTACTGATGCAGACTTCGAGAGGAGGGCGGGTGAGTTAAAAGCACGCTTTTACGCGAGAGGGTACAGTCGTCGCAGCGTGAAGCGCGCCTATCATCGTGCTAAACATTCCAACCGCAATAACCTCCTATACGGTAGAACAACTAAACCAGCCGGAGGAGGTAGTATGGCTAGATTTGTTACATCTTATAACCTACAGCACCGTGAAATACGGGCGGCGATTGGTAAGGCTTGGCCCATCCTTAGGGTGGACCCTATTATTAGGAAATTCCTACCAGAGAATCCCTCGATTGCATTTAGACGGGCTACCAACCTCCGCGATCGGCTTACATGTAGCCATTATGTCAGGCAGACTTTGCCCACATTTCTGGATGTGATGAGACCGGGGGGTGGCTGTGTCCCGTGTGGGAGATGCGTCGCATGCCCAAACATTGAGAAATGTACCACCTTCTCTGATTCCAGTGGTACTAATATTTATACAATCAAACAACATATATCTTGTATCTCTAGATATGTTATATACCACGCCACTTGTCCATGTGGGCTTGTCTATATCGGATTGACCACACGACAATTGAAAGTGCGCGTTAGGGAACATGTTTTGGGCATAGTGGCGGCATCTACATGTACGGACACAGCCACCCTCAAAACACTTCCACGGCACTTTAGGGAATTTCACCAATGTGATGCCTCTGGCCTTAAAGTCCGAGGGATTGATCTTTTGAAGATCAATATTAGGGGGGGTAATTTGAGCAAACGTCTTGCCCAGATGGAGGCTCGATGGATCTGGACTCTCCAGACTATCCACCCTAAGGGACTTAATGAGAATATTTCATTTGCACCTTTCTTGTAATCCAGATCCGCTGCATCTCTGATGATGCATCTTTATGGCTTGTACTTGTTTTTAACTTTTTTATTATTTTTCTAGACATATTGTTGACCATAAGCTTTGGCTGGAGGTTGTATTGGGCGTGATGACTACAATCAATACTACGTCAACATATACTTCTATCAACACCTGCTGCTTGACGGAGCGTTATATTGGACTATCTTTGATGTTTTTTCTACGAGTAACCTTTTCATTCGTTTGATGTAGTCCTGTTCGGCAGAGGCATATATGTCCATTTTATGGGTGGGAGTGTTATAAGTTTTTGTTTTTTATTAATTTGTTTTTGTGTTGGTGATTGTATCTATATTGGTATATTGTGGCATGTAGTTTGGTCTTTTGTTCCTCTATTTATACTTTGTGGCCATATATACTATAATGCAGGTATTCTGTTGTACATTTCCTGTTCACAAGTCTGATGTGGTCTGCTCTTTTAGATTCCCTTTTCCATCATTACCGCGGTTATGCCGCGCCTGCGCACTGCCTATATTATCTTATTATCTACGCCAGTTGTCTCCTGTATGCCGTGTCTCCATGGCTACCTGATGGGGGATCACGTGGGTTCCGCGTGGTTCCTGCCGCGGGGGGTGATGTGAGTACTTGGCGCAGGGGATCTGGCGTTCGGCGGGCGGCTGGCATACTTCTTTCAGGCACCTTAGTTTGGGTCTTATTCCTGATAAGGTTTGCCCTTTCAGGTTCCCTTACCTATCATGGCCGCGGCCGTGCTGCGTCTGCGCACTGCCTGCACTCTCCCGTATGCCGCGTCTCCATGGCTACTCGATGGGGGATCACGTGGGGCCCCGCGTGCTTCCTGCCTCGGCTGGCGGTGTGAGTGCCTGGCGTAGGGGATCTGTTGCTCGGCGTGCGGCAGGCATATTACCCTCACACACTTCCGGTTTAGCGCTATATAAAGTGATATGCACATTAGATCTATATGCCCCCTGAGGAAGGAGCGGTGTGCTCCGAAACGCGCGTTGGGGTGGACTCGGGACCTCTCACTGTGGCACTGGTAGGTAACTAAACCTTCTATGGGTGCCCCTTGGTCATGTTAGAGTTATCTATTTATTTGTATATAGCTATGTACATAGGCCACTGTTGCTGTATATGGGATCATGGATCCTTGTAATATGTATTTAGGCCAAGGGTCCCGGTGATATATGAGTATGTGATTAGTTCCGCAGTGATGGGTGTCCGTGTCCTTTGGTCACTTTAAGTACCGCCATATTGTGCTTCATTCGTCCTCTGTTTTCCAGAGGCCTGTTCACATATGATTTTTTATTCATTGGTTTGTTAATAAAATTTGACTTTTAATGGGACTTTGTTTGACTGCAATTTTCCTTGTGAGCTACTTCAAATTTATGTTAAGGACCTATAACTGTGCCCTTCACCACGCCAAACAGACATACTTCACCACCCTGATCTCCTCACTATCCAACAACCCCAAGAAACTTTTTGACACCTTTCACTCGCTCCTGAGGCCAAAAGCACAAGCCCCTATCACAGACATTTGTGCTGATGACCTGGCCTCCCACTTTATAGAGAAAATAGACAATATCCATCAGGAAATCCGCTCCCAACCACTAAGTTCAGTAACTCCCATCCCTCCCCTCATTTCCCCTGGCTCACTCTCCACATTCGATCCCATCACAGAAGAAGATGTCTCCAAGCTCCTTTCCTCTTCTCGTCCGACTACATGCACTACCGACCCCATTCCCTCACATCTCCTCCAGTCTCTCTCTCCAGTCGTCACAAGTCACCTAACTACAATCTTTAATCTCTCCCTCTCCTCTGGCATTTTCCCCTCCTCCTTCAAACACTCTATCATTACTCCATTACTAAAGAAACCCACCCTCGACCCATCCTGCACAAACAACTGCACAAACAGACCGGTCTCCAATCTCCTCTTCATCTCTAAACTCTTGGAGTGCCTGATATACTCCCGCCTTACCCGTTACCTCTCCACTCACTCCCTCCTAGACCCTTCACAGTCCGGTTTCCGCCCCCTACATTTGACAGAAACTGCGCTCATCAAAGTGATCAATGACCTTCTGACAGCAAAACGTAATGGTGACCACTCTCTGCTCATTCTTCTCGATCTTTCTGCAGCTTTTGACACGGTTGACCACCCTCTCTTACTCTCTAGGCTCCAGTCACTAGGCATTAAGGACACTGCTCTCTCCTGGTTCTCCTCCTACCTTTCTGACCGCTCCTTCAGTGTTCTGTTCTCTGGCTCCACTTCATCTCCTCTTCCTCTCGCTGTCGTTGCACCTCAGGGCTCAGTCCTCGGCCCCCTTCTCTTCTCTCTCTACATGGCCCCAATTGAACAGACCATCAGCAGATTTGGCTTTCAGTACCATCTTTATGTTGATGACAGACAACTATATACGTCATCCCCTGACCTTACCCCCGCTGTACTACAGAACGCCACTGACTGTCTGTCTGCAGTCTCCAACATCATGTCTGCTCTCTATCTGAAACTCAACCTCTCCAAAACTGAACTTCTTCTGCTCCCGCCATCTACTAACTAAATCTGACATTTCTCTCTCCGTGAGTGGCACCATAATAACACCCCGGCAGCAGGTGCGCTGTCTGGGTGTTATGTTTGACTCAGATCTCTCCTTCACATCCCATATACAATCTCTTGCCTGCTCGTGCCGCTTACACCTAAAGAACATCTCTAGAATCCGCCCTTTTCTCACCATGGAGACAACTAAAACCCTCACTGTCGCCCTGATCCACTCCCGCCTGGACTACTGCAATGCTCTATTAATTGGCCTCCCCCTCACTCGACTTTCCCCTCCCCAGTCCATCCTTAATGCAGCAGCCAGGGTCGTCCATCTGGCTAATCGTTACTCAGACGCGTCCGCTCTTCGCCAGTCGATACACTGGCTGCCCATTCATTACAGGATACAATTCAAAGTACTTGTTCTCACCCACAAAGCTCTCCACAGTTCAGCACCCCCTTACATCTCCTCCCTCATTTCTGTCTATCGGCCTAACAGACCACTGCGCTCTGCAAATTACTTTCGACTAACCTCTGCACTAATCCGTACCTCCCACTCCCGACTCCAAGACTTCTCCCGTGCTGCGCCAATCCTCTGGAATGCTCTTCCCCAAGATATTAGGACCATCCACAATTTGCATTATTTTAGGCGCTCGCTCAAAACACATTTGTTCAGAGCGACCTATCACGTTCACTAACCAAAGGCCTTTTTCTGTTTGTGTGTGTAGCCCATTCACTATCCCTATCTATTACCCAACCCCTGAAGATGGTTGGACCATGATTGTAAATACATTATTGTAAATACACACCTGTACTTTGTATCTCCCCCACCTCATTGTAGATTGTAAGCTCTCACGAGCAGGGTCGTCTTATTTCGCT
The DNA here is from genome assembly GCF_032444005.1 of Ranitomeya imitator. Taxonomy (NCBI): domain Eukaryota; kingdom Metazoa; phylum Chordata; class Amphibia; order Anura; family Dendrobatidae; genus Ranitomeya; species Ranitomeya imitator. The sequence goes on along the minus strand of NC_091282.1, from coordinate 810,976,572 downwards.
TTAATTATTGTATTGTATTAACATTGTATTGTTAACGTTGTTACTTATGACTTTTGTGTTTGAAACTGTTAACCCCTTAACGACCGCCGATACGCCTTTTAACGGCAGCCGCTAAGGGTACTTAAACCACAGCGCCGTTAATTAACGGCGCTGTGAAAAAAGTAAATAGCGCCCCCCAGAGTCCGATTTTCTCCCGGGTCTCGGCTGCCGGGGGTAGCCGAGACCCCAGAGAACATGATTCGGGGTTTTTTTTACCGACCCCGCTTTTGCGATCGCCGTTTACCGGCGATCGCAAAAAAAAACACGATTTCTTTTTAATTTCTCTGTCCTCCGATGTGATCGCACATCAGAGGACAGAGAAATGGGGTCCCAGGTAGCCCCCCGGTGCTCCTCGTGGCTCCCAATGGGTGCCGCCATCTTTTTCCGGCAAAAAAATGGCGGGTGCATGCGCAGTGTGCCCGCCGGCCGGCACCGGGAAAATCTTTGGGGTCTCGGCTGCCGGGGGTAGCCGAGACCCCAAAGAACATGATCGGGGTCGGTTTTACTGACCCCGGTTTTGCGATCGCCGGTAATTAACTGTTTACCGGCGACCGCAAAAAAAAAAAAAGTAATGTGTAATTCTCTCTCCTCTGATGCGATCGCACATCAGAGGACAGATAAATAGGGGGATTCGGGGACCCTGCCATACTTACCGGTGTCCCTGGGTCCTCCTGCTGCTCCTCCTGGCCACCGGCATCTTCATGGCAAAAGAAAATGGTGGGCGCATGCGCAGTGCACCCGTCATCTGTCGCCATCTGCTGGCCGGCAGGAGAAGAGTAGTTGGGGCTAAAATTAGGGTTAGGGCTAGGGTTAGGGTTAGGGCTAGGGTTAGGGCTAGGGTTAGGGCTAGGGTTAGGGCTAGGGTTAGGGTTGGGGCTAAATTTAGGGTTAGGGTTGGGGCTAAATTTAGGGTTAGGGTTGGGGCTAAATTTAAGGGTTAGGCTTCTTTCACACTTACGTCGGTACGGGGCCGTCGCAATGCCTCGGCCCGACATACCGACGCACGTTGTGAAAATTGTACACAACGTGGGCAGCGGATGTAGTTTTTCAACGCATCCGCTGCCCAATCTATGTCCTGGGGAGGAGGGGGCGGAGTTACGGCCACGCATGCGTGATCAGAAATGGCGGACGCGACATACAAAAAAACGTTACATTGAACGTTTTTTGTGCCGACGGTCCGCCAAAACACAACTGATCCAGTGCACGAAGTACGCGACGTGTGGCCATCCGTCATGATCCGTCGGCAATACAAGTCTATGGGCAAAAAACACATCCTGCGGGCACATTTGCAGGATCCGTTTTTTGCCCAAAACGACGGATTGCGAAGGATGCCAAACGACGCAAGTGTGAAAGTAGCCTTAGGGCTAGGATTAGGATTGGGGCTAAAGTTAGGGCTAGGGTTGGGGCTAAAGTTAGGGTTAGAGTTGGGATTAGGGTTAGGGTTTGGATTAGGGTTGGTATTAGGGTTAGGGTTGGCATTAGGGTTACGCTTGGGATTAGGGTTAGGTTTGGGATTAGGGTTAAGGTTAGGGTTGTGATTAGGGGTGTATTGGGATTAGGGTTAGGTTTGAGGTTAGGGTTGAGATTAGGATTAGGGGTGTGTTGGATTTAGGGTTTTGATTAGGGTTATGGTTAGGGTTGACATTAGGGTTGTTTTGGGGTAAGGGTTGTGATTATCGTTAGGGTTAGTGATTAGGATTCTGGATCGGGTTGGGATTAGGGTTAGGGGTCTGTTGGGGTTAGGGTTGGAGCTAAAATTGGGGGGTTTCCACTGTTTAGGTACATCAGGGGGTCTCCAAACACGACAGCCAATTTTACGCTCAAAAAGTCAAATGGTGCTCCCTCCCTTCTGAGCTCTGCCGTGCGCCCAAACAGTGGGTTACATCCACATATGGGGCATCAGCGTACTTGGGATAAATTGGACAACTTTTGGGGTCCAATTTCTCCTGTTACCCTTGTGAAAATAAAAACTTGGGGGCTACAAAATCTTTTTTGTGGAAAAAAAATATTTTTTATTTTCATGACTCTGCATTATAAACTTCTGTGAAGCACTTGGGCTCACCACAAATCTAGATAAGTTCCTTGGGGGGTCTAGTTTCCAAAATGGGGTCACTTGTGGGGGGTTACTACTCTTTAGGTACATCGGGGGCTCTGCAAACGCAACATAACACCCACAGACCATTCTATCTAAGTCTGCATTCCAAAACGGCGCTCCTTCCCTTCCGAGCTCTGCCATGCGCCCAAACAGTGGTTTACCCCCACATATGGGGTATTGACGTACTCAGGAGAAATTGCACAACAACTTTTGTGGTCTAATTTCTCCTGTTACCCTTGTGAAAATAAAAATTTGAGGACAAAAAGATCATTTTTGTAGAAAAAATGCGATTTTTTATTTTCACGGCTCTACGTTATAAACTTCTGTGAAGCACCTGGGGGTTTAAAGTGCTCACCACACATCTCAATAAGTTCCTTAAGGGGTCTAGTTTCCATAATGGGGTCACTTGTGGGGGGTTTCCACTGTTTAGGCACATCAGGGGCTCTCCAAACGCGACATGGCGTCCGTTCTCAATTCCAGACAATTCTACATTGAAAAAGTAAAACGGCACTCCTTCTCTTCCAAGCTCTGCGGTGCGCCCAAACAGTGGTTTACCCCCACATATGGGGTATTGACGTACTCAGGAGAAATTGCACAACAACTTTTGTGGTCTAATTTCTCCTGTTACGCTTGTGAAAATAAAAATTTGGGGGCAAAAATATCATTTTTGTAGAAAAAATGCGATTTTTTATTTTCACGGCTCAACGTTATAAACTTCTGTGAATCACATGGGGGTTCAGAGTGCTCACCACACATCTAGATAAGTTCCTTAAGGGGTCTAGTTTCCAAAATGGTGTCACTTGTGGGGGGTTTCCACTGTTTAGGCACATCAGGGGCTATCTAAACGTGACATGGTGTCCGATCTCAATTCCAGCCAATTCTGCATTGAAAAAGTCAAACGGCGCTCCTTCACTTCCAAGTTCTGCGGTGCGCCCAAAAAGTGATCTACCCCCACATATGAGGTATTGGCGTATTCAGGAGAAATTGAATAACAAAATTTATGGTTACATTTCTGTTTTTACACTTGTGAAAATAAAAAAAATGGTTCTGAATTAAAATGTTTGCAAAAAAGGTTAAATGTTCATTTTTTCCTTCCACATTGTTTCAGTTCCTGTGAAGCACGTAAAGGGTTAATAAACTTCTTGAATGTGGTTTTGAGAACCTTGAGGGGTGTAGGTTTTAGAATGGTGTCACACTTTGTTATTTTCTATCATATAGACCCCTCAAAATGACTTCAAATGTGATGTGGTCCCTAAAAAAAAGGTGTTGTAAAAATGAGAAATTGCTGGTCAACTTTTAACCCTTATAACTCCCTAACAAAAAAAATGTTGTTTCCAAAATTGTGCTGATGTAAAGTAGACATGTGTGAAATGTTATTTATTAACTATTTTTTGTGACATATCTCTCTGATTTAAGGGCATAAAAATACAAAGTTTGAAAATTGCAAAATTTTAAAAATTTTCGCCATATTTCCGTTTTTTTCATAAATAATCGCAAGTAATATCAAAGAAATGTTACCACTAACATGAAGTACAATATGTCATGAAAAAACAGTCTCAGAATCAGTGGGATCCGTTGAAGCATTCCAGAGTTATAACCTCATAAAATGACAGTGGTCAGAATTGTAAAAATTGGCCCGGTCATTAAGTACCAAATTGGCTCTGTCACTAAGGGGTTAAACTGTAAAGCGCTGCGGAATATGTTGGCGCTATATAAATAAAGATTTTTTATTATTATTATTAATTGTCTCTCATAGTTGTCAAAAACCGATTACCTTTGCTGGAACTGCAGGTTTCTGTTCCCCAATCTATTTCAGGGTAGTTGAAGTCCCCCATAATAATGACTTCTCCTTGATTTGCAGCTTCATCTATTTGCTTTATGAGGATATTCTCCATTGCTTCCAATATTTTTGGAGATTTATAACAAACCCCTATCAGTAATTTATTATTTTTTCCCCATCCCCTTATCTCCACCCACAGGGACTCTACATTTTCATTAGATTCACCTATATTATCACGCAGGATGGGTTTTAAGGACGATTTTACATATAGACACACCCCTCCCCCTCGCTTATCTGTACGGTTATTTCTGAACAGACTATAACCCTGCAAGTTAACAGCCCAGTTATGGCTCTCATCCAGCCACGTTTCAGCTATCCCCACCATGTCATAATTATGCTCCAACAACATTAATTCTAATTCATCCATTTTGTTGGCGAGGCTTCTAGCATTATTATACATGCACTTGATGTTCCTCTCTGTACCTCTATTCTTTCTTAAATTAACTGTTCTAACCCCACCCCCCATGCCACCGACACCCTCAACTTCCTTATTTGTGCCCAGGTCTCTGTCTGCACTAACTTCCCCTCCTATAAATTGAATACCCTCCCCCCCAATTCCTAGTTTAAACACTCCTCCAACCTTCTAGCCATTTTCTCCCCCAGCACAGCTGCACCTTGCCCATTGAGATGCAGCCCGTCCCTAGCGTAGAGCCTGTAGCCAACTGAGAAGTTGGCCCAGTTCTGAAGGAACCCAAACCCCTCCTTCCTACACCAATTCTTGAGCCACTTATTAACCTCCCAAATCTCCTGTTGCCTCTCTGGCGTGGCACGTGGTACAGGCAGTATTTCGGAAAATACCACGTTGGAGGTCCTTGCTTTCAGCTTGCAGCCTGATTCCCTGAAATCATCTTTAAGGACCTTCCACCTACCTCTAACTTTGTCATTTGTGCCAATGTGCACCATGACCGCTGGGTCCTCACCAGCCCCTCCCAGTAATCTGTCCACCCGATCAGCGATGTGTCAGACTCGAGCGCCAGGTAGGCAGAACACCGTTCGATGATCCCTGTCTTTGTGACAGATTGCCCTATCTGTTCCCCTAATAATTGAGTCACCCACTACCAGCACCTGTCTGGCCTGCCCTGCTCTCCTATTTCCCTCCTTACTGGAGCAGTCACTCCTCCGGCTTTCAGAGGACATGCCTGGCTGCAGCAGTGCTACTCCTGTACTGGCACCCCCCTCATCTGCCAACTTAGCAAACTTATTGGGGTGTGCCAGATCAGGACTAGCCTCCCTTGCACTCTTCCCTCTACCCCGCTTCCTAACTGTCACCCAGCTTGCTACTTCACTGTTCTGCAGCTCCATCCTACCATCCCCCCATCTATCCCATTGAGTATCTGTTCAGTGAGCAGAAGACTCCTCTCCATAGTGTTTATGGATCTCAGTGTTGCCAGCTGCACATTTAGATCCAGAATCTGGGTTTCAAAATGCACAACGTGCTCACATCTCGTACAGCAGTATGCACCCTCGACCGGCTGCTCAAGGACTGCATACATGTGGCAAGATGTGCACTGGATGGCATTAACAATAGTGGAGCACATTTCCTAATGGGGATTGCACCAGACAAAAGCGTTAAATAAAAATAAATACAAAGTATTAATAAAATACAGACAGCAATTCCTCCCTTGGAAACTCCCTGACTCCAAAGTCACTGAATCACAAGTCACACTTACCGCCGTTCACACTTACGCTCAGGTTCTTTTTTTCTTTTTCCCCTCTGCAGCAATCCGCCTTGCTGTTCAATGCACCTCCAAAAAGCAATTAGACAAAGATAAAACACAACATGCAGTTTATAAATGAAGGTCTGTATTATTAAGCGAAAAATAAATCCAAATCTACAGGGTCCTGTGTGAAAAAGTGTTTGCCCCTTAAAAAGTGGTTTGGCCACCCTTAGCAACAACAACTGCAATCAAGAATTTGTAACAACTGGCAATAAGTACTTTACAACTCTCTGGAGGAATTTTGGCCCACTCATCTTTACAGAATTGTTGTAATTTAGCCACATTGGAGGGTTTCCCAGTATCAACCTCTTTTTTAAGGTCATGTCACAGCATTACAATTTAGGTCAGGACTTTGACTAGGCCACTCCAAAGTCTTAACCTCTTAGTGACAGAGCCAATTTGGTACTTAATGACCAAGCCAATTTTTACAATTCTGACCACTGTCACTTTATGAGGTTATAAATTTGGAATGCTTCAACGGATCTTGATTATTCTGGTCTATATGGCAGAAAATACCCACCATTCTAAAATCCGCACCCCCAAAGGTGCACAAAACCACATTCAAGAACTCTATTAACCCTTCAGGTGCTTCACAGGAGCTGAAGCAATGTGGAAGGAAAAAAATTAACATTTAACTTTTTTTCACAAATATTTTTACCAATTTTTTTATTTTCACAAGTGTAAAAAGTGAAAATGAAGCACAAAATTTGTTGTGAAATATATGTCCTGAGTATGCCGATACCCCATATGTGGGGTGAACCACTGTTTGGGTGCACAGTAGAGCTCAGAAGGGAAGGAGAGCCTTTTGACTTTTTCAAAGCAGAATTGGCTGGCATTGAGATCGGATGCCATGTCACGTTTAGAGAGCCCCTGATGTGCCTAAACAGTGGAAACTCCCTACAAGTGACACTATTTTGGAAACTAGACCCCCTAAGGAACTTATCTAGATGTGTGGTGAGCACTTTGAACCCCCAAGTGCTTCACAGAAGTTTATAACAATGCAAAAATACCCAGACTCATATTGTTCAGTATGCCAAGCAACTAATGCCTAGCTACTTACATACTACTCCATGATAATTATATTCAAAAAGGAGAAACATTGGAGTTTTTGGCAAGATTTCTACATCAACCTTTATTGAAACAGACCATCAAACATGGTCTTGACAAAGCAAGGCTATAGACCGGCGAAACGTGCGTCGGGGTATGTCCAGCAGTGTGCCTCAGTCTATGTAAGATGACCCTTTTATTCAACTTATCATAGGTTGATTTTTGTGACCATAAGTATTAAGGGGGCAGTGTGGGAGAGGAATCCCCACAGAAGATTCTACAACAGCCACTGGGCTATAATGATTAATGTCCTCCCTCCATTAACCTTTGGGAGCAGGTGGATGGACATTGTAGGTGATGAGGTCCTTAAAATATCATGTTGATTGAAGCCCTTTAGTATTACATTTAGTACTGAGTGCGGCCAGTGTTTGTGCTTGTTTGTTAATATACAGTATGTTTGGTCTGTTTCAATAAAGGTTGATATAGAAATTTTGCCGTTTGACTTTTTAACCCCTTTCTGACATGTGACATACTATCTCGTCAAGGTGGAGTTGGCCCGTATGCCCACCGACGGGATAGCATGTCATAGCGATTGGCCATGCTCACGGGGGGGTGCGGCCGATCGTTGCCGGGTGCCAGCTGACTATTGCAGCTGACATCCGGCACATTAACCCCCGGCACACTGCGATCAAACATGATCGTAGTGTTCCGGCGGTATAGGGAAGCATCGCGCAGGGAGGGGGCTTCCTGCGTGCTTCCCTGAGACCCCCGGAGCAATGCGATGTGATCGCGTTGCTCCGAGGGTCTCCTACCTCTTCCTTCATGCAGGCCCCAGATCCAAAATGGCTCCGGGGCTGCATCCGGATCCTGCAGGGAGGTGGCTTACCAAGCGTCTGCTCAGTGCAAGCGCTGGTAAGCCTGCAGGAGTGCACGTCAGATCGCTAATCTGACACAGTGCACAGCAAAGTGTCAGATCAGCGATCTTACACTATAACATGATGCTTCCACCTGGGGCAATGTTATAGTGTAAAAAAAAATATTCACATGTGTAAAAAAAAATGTAAAAAATTCCTAAAAATAAATATATACTGTATATATATTGTTTCCATAAATAATTTCTTTATCTAAATAAAAAAAAACAATAAAAGTATACATATTTAGTATCGCCGCGTCCGTAACGAACCGACCTATAAAACTGTCCCACTAGTTAACCCCTTCAGTGAACACTGTAAAAAAAAAAAACAAGGCAAAAAACAATGCTTTATTATCATACCGCCAAACAAAAAGTGGAATAACACGCGATCAAAAAGACGGATATAAATAACCATGGTACCACTGAAAACGTCATCTTGTCCCACAAAAATCGAGCTGCCATACAGCATCATCAGCAAAAAAATAAAAAAGTTATAGTCCTAAGGATAGAGCGATGCAAAAATTATTTTTTCTATAAAATAGTTTTTATCGTATAAAAGTGCCAAAACATAAAAAAATGATATAAATGAGGTATCACTGTAATCGTACTGACCCGAAAAATAAAACTGCTTTATCCATTTTACCAAACGCGGAATGGTATAAGCGCCCCCCAAAAAGAAATTCATGAATAGCTGGTTTTTGGTCATTCTGCCTCACAAAAATTGGAATAAAAATTTCACATGCCCAAAAATGTTACCAATAAAAACGTCAACTCGTCCTGCAAAAAACAAGACTTCACATGACTCTGTGGACCAAAATATGGAAAAATTATAGCTCTCAAAATGTGGGAACGAAAAAAGATTTTTGGGCAATAAAAAGCGTCTTTTAGTGTGTGACGGCTGTCATTCATAAAAATCTGCTACCCCCCCCCCCCCTATAAATAGTAAATCAAACCCCCCTTCATCACCCTCTTAGTTAGGGAAAAATAAAAAAATAAAAAAATGTATTTATTTCCATTTTCCCATTAGGGTTAGGGCTAGGGCTAGGGTTGGGGCTAGGGTTAGGGCCAGGGTTAGGGCTAGGGTTAGGGCTAGGGTTAGGGTTGGTGCTAGTGTTATGAACAGGTGATTCAGAACCACAATGGACCTAGTGGTTAAGAGCACACAAAGTGATCTGATAGTTACTAACATAGGACGAGCTCTGAGACGTGGGAACTCTGCTGACCGCAATCCCTAATCCTATCATACCACACTAGAGGTAGCCGTGGATTGCGCCTAACGCTCCCTATGCAACTCGGCACAGCCTGAGAAACTAGCTAGCCCTGAAGATAGAAAAATAAGCCTACCTTGCCTCAGAGAAATTTTCCAAAGGAAAAGGCAGCCCCCACATATAATGACTGTGAGTTAAGATTAAAATACAAACACAGAGATGAAATAGATTTTAGCAAAGTGAGGCCCGACTTACTGAATAGACCGAGGATAGGAAAGATAGCTTTGCGGTCAGCACAAAAACCTATAACCAACCACGCAGAGGGGGCAAAAAGACCCTCCGCACCGACTAACGGTACAGAGGTACTCCCTCTGCGTCTCAGAGCTTCCAGCAAGCAAGAAAAACCAATATAGCAAGCTGGACAGAAAATATAGCAAACAAAAGAAACACAAGCAAAACTTAGCTTATGCAGGGCAGACAGGCCACAAGAACGATCCAGGAGAGAGCAAGACCAATACTGGAACATTGACTGGAGGCCAGGAACAAAGAACTAGGTGGAGTTAAATAGAGCAGCACCTAACGACTTAACCTCGTCACCTGAGGAAGGAAACTCAGAAGCCGCAGCCCCACTCACATCCACCAGAGGAAGCTCATAGACAGAACCAGCCGAAGTACCACTCATGACCACAGGAGGGAGCTTGACCACAGAATTCACAACAGTACCCCCCCTTGAGGAGGGGTCACCAAACCCTCACCAGAGCCCCCAGGCCGACCAGGATGAGCCAAATGAAAGGCACGAACCAGATCGGCAGCATGAACATCAGAGGCAAAGACCCAGGAATTATCTTCCTGACCATAACCCTTCCACTTAACCAGGTACTGGAGTTTCCGTCTCGAAATACGAGAATCCAAAATCTTCTCCACTATATACTCCAACTCCCCCTCAACCAAAACCGGGGCAGGAGGATCAACGGATGGAACCACAGGTGCCACGTATCTCCGCAACAATGACCTATGGAATACGTTATGGATGGAAAAAGAAGCTGGAAGGGTCAAACGAAAAGACACAGGATTAAGAACCTCAGAAATCCTATATGGACCAATGAAACGAGGCTTAAACTTAGGAGAGGAAACTTTCATAGGAATATAACGAGATGACAACCAAACCAAATCCCCAACACGAAGTCGGGGACCCACACATCGCCTGCGGTTAGCGAAACGTTGAGCCTTCTCCAGAGACAATGTCAAATTGTCCACCACATGAGTCCAAATCTACTGCAACCTATCCACCACAGTATCCACACCAGGACAGTCAGAAGACTCAACCTGCCCTGAAGAGAAACGAGGATGGAAACCAGAATTGCAGAAAAACGGCGAAACCAAAGTAGCCGAGCTGGCCCGATTATTAAGGGCGAACTCAGCAAAAGGCAAAAAGGACACCCAATCATCCTGATTGGCAGAAACAAAACATCTCAGTTATGTTTCCAAGGTCTGATTGGTTCGTTCAGTCTGGCCATTTGTCTGAGGATGGAAAGCCGAGGAAAAAGACAAATCAATGCCCATCCTAGCACAAAAGGCTCGCCAAAACCTCGAAACAAACTGGGAACCTCTGTCAGAAACGATGTTCTCCGGAATGCCATGTAAACGAACCACATGCTGGAAGAACAATGGCACCAAATCAGAGGAGGAAGGCAATTTAGACAAGGGTACCAAATGGACCATCTTAGAGAAGCGATCACAAACAACCCAAATGACCGACATTTTTTGAGAGACGGGGAGATCCGAAATAAAATCCATAGAGATATATGTCCATGGCCTCTTCGGGACTGGCAAGGGCAAAAGCAACCCACCAGGGGAGATGGCAGACAAAATTACCCCCTCTTTGAGAATACCCACCGGCTCAGACAAACCCGGAGAGTCGGGCACAAAACTCCTAGACAGGGCATCCGCCTTCACATTTTTAGAGCCCAGAAGGTACGAAACCACAAAGTCAAAACGGGAGAAAAACAGCGACCAACGAGCCTGTCTAGGATTCAACCGTTTGGCAGACTCGAGATAAGTCAAGTTCTTGTGATCAGTCAAGACCACCACGTGATGCTTAGCTCCCTCAAGCCAATGACGCCACTCCTCGAATGCCCACTTCATGGCCAGCAACTCTCGATTGCCAACATCATAATTACGCTCAGCAGGCGAAAACTTCCTGGAAAAGAAGGCGCATGGTTTCATCACCGAGCCATCAGAACTTCTTTGCGACAAAACAGCCCCTGCTCCAATCTCAGAAGCATCAACCTCGACCTGGAACGGGAGCGAAACATCTGGTTGGCACAACACAGGGGCAGAAGAAAAACGACGCTTCAACTCTTGAAAAGCTTCCACAGCAGCAGAAGACCAATTGACCACATCAGCACCCTTCTTAGTTAAATCAGTCAACGGTTTAGCAATACTAGAAAAATTATTGATGAAGCGACGATAAAAATTAGCAAAGCCCAGGAACTTTTGCAGACTCTTCAGAGATGTCGGCTGAGTCCAATCATAAATGGCCTGAACTTTAACAGGGTCCATCTCAATAGTAGAAGGGGAAAAATGAAACCCAAAAATGAAACCTTCTGAACACCAAAGAGACACTTTGACCCCTTCACAAACAAAGAATTCGCACGCAGGACCTGGAACACCATTCTGACCTGCTTCACGTGAGACTCCCAATCATCCGAGAAGACCAAAATATCATCCAAGTATACAATCAGGAATTTATCCAGGTACTCTCGGAAGATGTCATGCATAAAGGACTGAAACACTGATGGAGCATTAGAAAGCCCGAATGGCATAACCAGGTACTCAAAATGGCCCTCGGGCGTATTAAATGCTGTTTTCCATTCATCACCCTGTTTAATATGCACAAGATTATACGCACCACGAAGATCTATCTTGGTGAACCAACTAGCCCCCTTAATCCGAGCAAACAAATCAGACAGTAGCGGCAAGGGGTACTGAAATTTGACCGTGATTTTATTTAGAAGGCGGTAATCAATAAAAGGTCTCAGCGAACCATCCTTCTTGGCAACAAAAAAGAACCCTGCTCCCAATGGCGACGACGACGGGCGAATATGACCCTTCTCCAAGGATTCCTTTACGTAACTCCGCATAGCGGCGTGCTCAGGCACAGACAAATTAAACAGTCGACCTTTAGGAAACTTACTACCAGGAATCAATTCGATAGCACAATCACAATCCCTATGCGGAGGTAGGGCACTGGACTTGGGCTCATCAAATACATCCCGGTAATCCGACAAGAACTCTGGGACCTCAGAAGGGGTGGATGATGAAAAAGACAGAAATGGAACATCACCATGTACCCCCTGACAACCCCAGCTGGACACAGACATTGATTTCCAATCCAATACTGGGTTATGGACTTGTAGCCATGGCAACCCCAACACGACCACATCATGCAGATTATGCAACACCAAAAAGCGAATATCCTCCTGATGCGCAGGAGCCATGCACATGGTCAGCTGGGTCCAGTACTGAGGCTTATTCTTGGCCAAAGGCGTAGCATCAATTCCTCTCAATGGAATAGGATACTGCAAGGGCTCCAAGAAAAACCCACAGCGTCTAGCATACTCCAAGTCCATCAAATTCAGGGCAGCGCCTGAATCCACAAATGCCATGATAGAATAGGATGACAAAGAGCATATCAAAGTAACGGACAAAAGAAATTTCGACTGTACCGTACCAATGGTGGCAGACCTAGCGAACCGCTTAGTGCGCTTAGGACAATCGGAGATAGCATGAGTGGAATCACCACAGTAAAAACACAGTCCATTCTGACGTCTGTGTTCTTGCCGTTCAGCTCTGGTCAAAGTCCTATTGCACTGCATAGGCTCAGGTCCATGCTCAGATAATACTGCCAAATGGTGCACAGTTTTACGCTCACACAAGCGTCGACCGATCTGAATGGCCAAAGACATAGACTCATTCAGACCAGCAGGCATGGGAAATCCCACCATGACATCCTTAAGGGCTTCAGAGAGACCTTTTCTGAAAAATGCTGCCAGCGCACATTCATTCCATTGAGTGATCACAGACCACTTCCTAAACTTCTGACAATATATCTCTACCTCATCCTGACCCTGACACAGAGCCAGCAAATTTTTCTCTGCCTGATCCACTGAATTAGGTTCATCATACAGCAATCCGAGCGCCAGAAAAAACGCATCAATATTACATAATGCAGGATCTCCTGGCGCAAGGGAAAATGCCCAGTCTTGAGGGTCGCCACGAAATAAAGAAATAATGATCTTAACTTGTTGAACTGGGTCACCAGAGGAGCGGGGTTTCAAAGCCAGAAACAGTTTACAATTATTCTTAAAGCTCAGAAACTTAGCTCTATCTCCAGAAAACAAATCAGGAAAAGGAATTCTTGGTTCTAACATAGAATTCTGAACCACAAAGTCTTGAATATTTTGTACTCTTGCAGTGAGATGATCCACACAAGAAGTCAGATCTTTAATGTCCATCACTACACCTGTGTCCTGAACCACCCAAATGTCTAGGGGAAAAGAAATACAAAACACAGTGCAGAGAAAAAAAATGGTCTCAGAACTTCTCTTTTCCCTCTATTGAGAAGCATTAGTACTTTGGGCCTCCAGTACTGTTGTGAACAGGTGATTCAGAACCACAATGGACCTAGTGGTTAAGAGCACACAAAGTGACCTGATAGTTACTAACATAGGACAAGCTCTGAGACGTGGGAACTCTGCTGACCGCAATCCCTAATCCTATCATACCACACTAGAGGTAGCCGTGGATTGCGCCTAACGCTCCCTATGCAACTCGGCACAGCCTGAGAAACTAGCTAGCCCTGAAGATAGAAAAATAAGCCTACCTTGCCTCAGAGAAATTTCCCAAAGGAAAAGGCAGCCCCCCACATATAATGACTGTGAGTTAAGATGAAAATACAAACACAGAGAATAAATAGATTTTAGCAAAGTGAGGCCCGACTTACTGAATAGACCGAGGATAGGAAAGATAGCTTTGCGGTCAGCACAAAAACCTACAAACAACCACGCAGAGGGGGCAAAAAGACCCTCCGCACCGACTAACGGTACGGAGGTACTCCCTCTGCGTCTCAGAGCTTCCAGCAAGCAAGAAAAAACAATATAGCAAGCTGGACAGAAAATATGGCAAACAAAAGAAACACAAGCAAAACTTAGCTTATGCAGGGCAGACAGGCCACAAGAACGATTCAGGAGAGAGCAAGACCAATACTGGAACATTGACTGGAGGCCAGGAACAAAGAACTAGGTGGAGTTAAATAGAGCAGCACCTAACGACTTAACCTCGTCACCTGAGGAAGGAAACTCAGAAGCCGCAGCCCCACTCACATCCACCAGAGGAAGCTCATAGACAGAACCAGCCGAAGTACCACTCATGACCACAGGAGGGAGCTTGACCACAGAATTCACAACAGGCTAGGGTTAAGGCTACAGTTAGGGTTGGGGCTAAAGTTAGGCTTAGGGATTGGATTACATTTACGGTTGGGAATAGGGTTGGGATTAGGGTTAGGGGTGTGTCAGGGTTAGGGGCGTGTTTGGATTAGGGTTTCAGTTTTAATTGGGGGGTTTCCACTGTTCAGGCACATCAGGGTCTCTCCAAACGCGACATGGCGTCCGATCTCAATTCCATCCAATTCTGCGTTGAAAAAGTAAAACAGTGCTCCTTTCCTTCTGAGCTCTCCCGTGTGCCCAAACAGGGGTATACCCCAACATATGGGGTATCAGCGTACTCAGGACACATTGGACAACAACTTTGGGGGTCCAATTTCTTCTGTTACCTTTGGGAAAATACAAAACTGGGGGCTAAAAAATAATTTTTGTGGAAAAAAAAGGATTTTTTATTTTCACGGCTCTGCGTTATAAACTGTAGTGAAATACTTGGGGGTTCAAAGCTCTCACAACACATCTAGATGAGTTCCTTAGGGGTCTACTTTCCAAAATGGTGTCACTTGTGGGGGGTTTCAATGTTTAGGCACATCAGTGGCTCTCTAAATGCAACATGGCGTCCCATCTCAATTCCAGTCAATTTTGCATTGAAAAGTCAAATGGCGCTCCTTCCCTTCTGAGCTCTGCCATGCACCCAAACAGTGGTTTACCCCCACATATGGGGTATAAACGTACTCAGGACAAATTGTACAACAACTTTTGGGGTCCAATTTCTTCTCTTACCCTTGGGAAAATAAAAAATTGGGGGCAAAAAATTTTTATGGCTCTGCATTATAAACTTCTGTGAATCACTTAATGGGTCAAAGTGCTCACCACCCATTTAGTTCCTTAGGGGGTCTACTTTCCAAAATGGTGTCACTTGTGGGGGGTTTCAATGTTTAGGCACATCAGGGGCTCTCAAAGCGCAACATGGCGTCCCATCTCAACTCCAGTCAATTTTGCATTGAAAAGTCAAATTGCGCTCCTTCGCTTCCGAGCTCTGCCATGCGCCCAAACAGTGGTTTACCCCCACATATAGGGTATTGGCGTACTCAGGACAAATTGTACAACAACTTTTGTGGTCCATTTTATCCTGTTACCCTTGGTAAAATAAAACAAATTGGAGCTGAAGTAAATTTTTTGTGAAAAAAAGTTAAATGTTCATTTTTATTTAAACATTCCAAAAATTCCTGTAAAACACCTGAAGGGTTAATAAACTTCTTGAATGTGGTTTTGGGCACCTTGAGGGGTGCAGTTTTTAGAATGGTGTCACACTTGGTTATTTTCTATCATATAGACCCCTCAAAATGACTTCAAATTATATGTGGTCACTAAAAAAAACTTTTAACCCTTATTACTCGCTAACGAAAAAAATATTTGGTTTCAAAACTGTGCTCATGTAAAGTAGACATGTGGGAAATGTTACTTATTAAGTATTTTGTGTGACATATCGCTGTGATTTAATTGCATAAAAATTCAAATTTGGAAAATTGTGAAATTTTCAAAATGTTTGCCAAATTTCCTTTTTCTTCACAAATAAACGCAGGTAATATCAAAGAAATTTTACCACTATCGTGAAGTACAATATGTCACGAGAAAACAATGTCACAATCACCGGGATCCGTTGAAGTGTTCCAGAGTTATAACCTCATAAAGGGACAATGGAGAAAGGTGGTGAGACACGGGATTTGTTTCTATGCGGGAATTTTGACCTACCTGAGACTTCATCACCTTCGCGTAGCAGGTCCATGAGATCCTGGAAGACCCTTTGCTCAGTTTGGTCAAATAAAGGAGTAAACTGTGGTCTATTATGAAGAGCCTATAAGACTATATATCTGCAGAAAAAAAAAGATCTTTTATCAAGATGAATTTGTCTCTATAGAAAGTATTGTCTGGTACCAGAGGTTCGGCAAGAACCATAAAGTAAAGCCCATAGTGTATAAGTACGGAACTTCCTCATTTTTAGAAATCCTCCAATAAAATGATCATGCCTGAATCACCAACATAAATATAAGTAATCTAAATGGAAGCCAAAGTTTTGTGTAGCAAGAAAGTCGTAAAAACAGTCAAAGTTAGATAAATGGTCAAAAATGTTTGGGAATAATCAAGTCCTACAATTCATTTTCAGATGATCTGACTTTTCAAGAACATTTGTGGGGTTCACACTATAAAGCATACTGACATGAGTACGTGGACGGGAATTTGTTGGAATAGTAGTTTGGTATGGGATTGATCAAGTCCTAGAATTTTCAGATGACCTGACTTTGCAAGAACATTTGTGGGGTCTACACTCTAGAGCGTACAGACGTGAGTACGTGGACGAGAATTTGTTCGAATAGTAGTTTGGTATGGGATTGATCAAGTCCTAGAATTTTCAGATGACCTGACTTTGGAAGAACATTTGTGGGGTTAGGGTTAGGGTTAGCAGAGGAAATAAAGAAAAAGTTTTTTTTTTATATAATCCTCTGCTGATGATGCAGGGATTACGGAGAATAGGGGTGGGTAAATAGGATCCTTGCAGATGCTGAAATTATGTTTTTTATCACTGACAGCAAAGCACTTCAACTGTAGTCTCTCTCTTCTCTCCCAGAACAACTACAAGGAAAGAAGAGAGAGGTACAGCCCAAGTGCTGCCATGTTTATCAATATTAGGGGTTTTGATCACTGTGATAGGATATATTAAAGTAATAAAAACCCAGCAGCCAATGAGAAAATTCTCACCGATTGCCGGGTGCCGGCCAGCAGATCTGCACATGCACCCGCCATTTTCTTTCTGCTGGAGAAGAAGGGGGGCTGGGTGCCGGGGACAGCTTTTTCTGTGCATAAGGTACCGTGGGGGGCTCGGGGGACCCTATTTCTCTCCCCTCTGATGTGCGATCACAGGACTTTGTGTTTTTGTGATCCCTGTTATATGGGGTGATCTCAACCCCAGGGGTCGGTAAAAACCCCCAGGTTGCGATTGCCCCCGGGGTCGGTAAAAACTGACCCTAATCAGTTTCAAAACCCAGCAGCCGGGTGCCGGCCGACAGATCTTGGTGGGCCAGGGACTGGGGACAACTTTTCCGGTACATAAGGTACCGTGGGGGGCTTGGGGGACCCTATTTCTCTCCCCTCTGATGTGGGATCACATCAGAAGAGAGAGAAATTAAATGCAAAACTGGACTACTTTTTTTGCCACCGCCGTCATTATACGGTAATAACGGCAATTGCAATCCTGGGGTCGGTAAAAACCGACCCGAATCATGTTCTCTGGGCCCCTGCAACCGAGACCCTGGAGAAAATTGGACTCTGGGGGGCGCTATATACATTTTCCACAGCGCCGATAATTAACGGCGCTGTGGTTTAAGTACCCTTAACTGCCGTCGTTACAAAGCATATCGGCGGTCATTAAGGGGTTAATAATGTTTTTCTTATGCGAGTTGCGATTGCCCCCGGGGTCGGTAAAAACCGACCCTAATCAGTTTCAAAACCCAGCAGCCGGGTGCCAGCCGACAGATCTTGGAGGGCCAGGGACCGGGGACAGCTTTTCCGGTACATAAGGTACCGTGGGGGGCTTGGGGGACCCTATTTATCTCCCCTCTGATGTGGGATCACATCAGAAGAGAGAGAAATTAAATGCAAAACTGGACTACTTTTTTTTTTGCCACCGCTGCCATTATACGGTTATAACGGCGATTGCAATCCTGGGGTCAGTAAAAACCGACCCGAATCATGTTCTCTGGGCCCCTGCAACCGAGACCCTGAAGAAAATTGGACTCTGGGGGGCGCTACATACATTTTCCACAGCGCCGATAATTAACAGCGCTGTGGTTTAAGTACCCTTAACTACCGTCGTTACAAAGCATATCGGCGGTCGCTAAGGGGTTAATAATGTTTTTCTTCTGTGATTTGCGATTGCCCCCGGGGTCGGTTTTCTTATGCCATTCAGAGGTGGACTTGCTGTTGTATTTTGGATCATTGTCATTGTTCTGCTGCATAACCCAAGTGCGCCTCAGCTTGAGGTCACAATAGAGATGAGCGAAACTTTCAAAAAAAGTTTCCCAAACAGCTAAAATTGAGACACCATGAAAAGTGGCATAAATTGACCCACAGTGGAAATTTGTAAATGGCACAGCAGCATTCAGCCATACACCTCCGATTTTTTTTCCAGTCACACTCATATGGCATAAACATCAGTTTCATACAGTACTATTGGTAGAAAATGTAAGGAAAGTAATGCAGGTTGTTGACTGGTCAATTGACCCACAGTAGAACCTTTAATAATGGCACAGAAGCAGTCAGCCATGGGCCATGCATGAGGTATCAGGGTTGGGGTCAGCATTAACAGCTTGGAATTGAAGCTTCAATGAAGACCTGATGGTTAAGGGAGTGGTGTAAGCCTCCTTAGTTGGGAGCACTGATATCTCGTGCAACACCTTCAATTTTTTTTTTACAGCCATACTCAGATGGCACAAACATCAGTTTCATACAGTACTATAGGTAGAAAAATGTAAGGAAAGTAACACAGGTAGTTGACTGAAAGTAAGTGCAGGTCTGCCTGTCTGGGAGCCCTACTTACACAGGCAACCCACCAGACGGGGACCCAACTTGGAGTCTCCACATTTCAAAAAATTATTGTCACACACCACTAAAGTGGCATCAATTTTCACAGAGTATAAATATTATAATAGGCCTCTGACACACCTTCCTCCACAGGCAACCCATCAAATGGAGACCCAACTTGGAGTTTCCACATTTAAAAAATTGTTTGCAACATCGGCATCAGTAGCAACAGCAGGCACAGAAGCCACACAAAGGAGGCACAGTCCGCAATAATGCAAGATCAATGAAGGACACTGAAAAATACATCATCACCTAGTCGGCCCAGCCTGTGACTGGGGTGCAAAAGTCATTGGAGATCCATGACTTGTTCATTTTGATGAATGTTAGGCGGTCTACATTTTGAGAGGACAGCTGGATGCGCCTATCTGTCAGGGCACCACCAGCAGTACTGAATACGATCTGAGAGAACGCTGGCTGCTGGGCATAAAAAAACCTTCAAGGCGACACAGGTGAGTTCAGGCCATGCTATCATTTTTGAAGACCAAAATGCAAAAGGGTCCAAATCCCCCCTGATGGCATACTACACCAGCCTATCCAGGCATTCACAATGTATCAGACTTGTACTCTGTTCTGCTGGTGCACGGGCTGGTCTAAAAAATGTATGAAACTCACAGAAACTGCTTATGCCACTTACACTGCTTCCGCTGCTGCTTCAAATGTTTTTTCATTGACACCTTGACATTCCCGGGGTTGGACTTCTAGAACTGGGATGCACACTGTGTGCCTCACTGCTGTCTTGGGAAAAATCACCTTTAACATTGTAAACAAGTGTGTTTCGATATTCCAGCATTGGCGCGTCCCATTCCAGGAGGAGTAGCATCTGGCTAAATTTACTCTTGTACCATGGATCTAACAGAGTCGCAACCCAGTAGTCAGCACTATTTCTAACCCTAAGAATACGGGCATCATGTTGAAGTGCAGTAAGAAGGCGCTCATTTATCAGGTATTTCCATGAGAAACTCCATGTTGTGTTGATGGTGGGGCAATACTCAAGGTTACGTGAGTAATGAGTAAGACTGCCTATGCAGTCGAAACGTGTCGACTTGGTCATGTCGACCATGTAAATTTTTCTTCTGTATGAACTATATTTTCTTTTGAAAAAGAAAAGGAAAGGTCCTGTTGAGCCGGACTCCAATTTTTTTCTATTTTCCTTGATGTGAGGCCAGGGCGAGGCCGGAGTCTCAGCCCTAGGTAGATGAGCATAGAGATACTGGGTGAGCTGGAATCAAGTTTTTCCATAACACTAAAGGTTGCTTCCTCCGACCCCTCCTGCAAACCATGGACAACAGAGATCATTATCCCCTATATCTTATATCTCCTGACTGTTGCATGTCCATCACCTCATCCTCATCCATTCCACTCTTTCCTCGGCTCCTGCACCCTCACTAACTGGTTGTCAGGTACCGTGAACCCCCCTCGATAGCTGAAAGTCACCCTCTCATGGCACCTGCCTTTGCAATGACAATCCGGAAATGTTAGATATTGTTATCCCTTCCACACACACCCCTGCTTCTACCTCTTCCTCTGGGACCACCATCTCCTCACGCAGACTATTCAAAGTGTGCTCCAGCATGTAGATGCCTTGAATAGTGATGCTGATGACAGCATCATCAGTGCTAACCATGTTAGTAGCCATTTCAAAACTGTGCAGAAGGCTGCAGAGGTCCTTCATCTGTACCCACTCCACAAGCGTGATTTGCATTTTGTCCGTAGTGCGTTGGCCCAGGCTGTGCAAAAGGACATACTGCACTAAGGCTCGTCGCTGCTGCCACAGTCACTGCAACATGTGCAGAGTTTAATTCAAAACTAGAGATGAGCGAATATTTCAATGTTTGGTTCGGATTATGATCACCGAATTTGCAAAAATTGCCGATTTAGTCATCGAATATTCACCGAACATAGCTGAATGCCATTCAAGTCAATGGGAGACAAAAACAAATGCATGCACAACACTTTCAAACGGGCCCTAAAGCTGCCAAAACACAACAAATAAGGGACAGACACAGGAAAGTGGCCTCAATTCACCGTACAAATTGTAGCATTGCACGGCAGCAATTTGCCATGCAGGAGGTATCGGGGTCTGGGCCAGCATTTACAGCTTTGAATTGAACATCAAAGTAAGATGAGGTGGGTGAGGGATTGGCGTAGGCCTGCTGTGCTAGGAGCCCTGATACCACATGCAACAGCTCAACCTGCTTTCATGCTCAGCTACACTCAAGTGGCACAAATATCAGTTTTGCAGACTACTATTGTCGGAAAACGCTAAGAATAGTAACACGGTAGTTGACTCAAAGGCAGTGGAGGCCTGACAATCTTGGAGGCCTACTGCTAAAGGCAACATGCTTGAAGGCGACCCAACCAGGAAACTACACATTTACAAAAATTAGTGGCAGACACTAACAAAGTGGCATCAATTGAAAAAGAGTAGAACTAGTATAGCAGGGACTTACACCTCTTCCACTACAGCCAACCCAGCAGATGGAGACTAATGGGCAAGGAGGTGGAATCCCTCGGAAAACCTAGAGAGGCATAACTAGGTGGCCTACCAAATCTCAACTTGGATAAGTGGCAGCAGGCGAAAACTGCAACCCAGGAAGAGACAAGGAGGTGGCACTAGGTGCTACCCCAGAGCTGAGCTAAAGAGGGTGGCAGCTGACCCCCTAGAGCAGGTAGGCTGCTACAGCCCGAAGGAGTAATGAAAAATACAGGCAGGCAGTGTAGGGACTCTGGAACCACAGGTGCATATGGGACCGGCTGAGGAACAGAAAAGTCCTGGCAGGTGTGGGCTGGAGCGGGTGTTAAACAGATGGGCGCTAGCAGGTGCAACCTTGACCGGCGAGTTTTATCACAAACTATTTGGATTAGCTAATTGGGACACTTGGTTGCACCCCAATACAAGGCCTAACGATTTTTAAGTGGAAATCTGGCCTTCTGATTTCTCACTGAAACACAGATTTATCACAAACTATTTGAATTAGCAAATACAGTTTTTGCACAATTTGGTTAGATGATGTATGATCAATTTCACACAGGATAGGATCCTATCTAGCTAACTCACAAGTTTACTTGTAGCACAAGCAGCGGCAGCTTCTCTGCACTTTGACACTGAGAAAATGGTGACAGCAATATAAGATGTCCGCTTTTTATATGGCATGGGACATGTGACTTAGGCAGCCAATCACAGAAGAACTTGTGTCATGACATTGTGGATGGTTTCTGCGCCTTGATTGGCTGTCGGAATTTACACACATAAAGTTAAAAGGAAAAAAAAGAGTGTGCCGCTCCTCTAACCTCTCCACACCCCCTCCTCTCAAATATGTCCTCCTGACCCCCGCTCAAAATACAGCACCACTATCCTAGCCAAAGTTATATCAAAAGCATTAGTGGAAACGCGATGATTTACCAAACTGTGACCGAATTTTGCCGACTTTGAGTAAAAATGCTTGTGAAACTGAACACAAATCCTAATGTGCTACCTTTGTGCTGAATTTCAGATTGTCGAACCTTTTCCGAGCAAATTTGCTCATCTCTAGTCACAAACAGATGGCTGGACAGTCTCATTCAGGAATTGTTGGTAGACAGCAGAATTCATGGTTCCATTTACCCCAGACAATCACACTTCCACCACCATATTGTACTGTTGGTATGATTTTCCTTTTCTGAAATGCTGTGCTACTTCTACTCCAGACTTATTGGGACATATACTTTTAAAAAAGTTCAACTTTTGTCTCGTCAGTCCACAGAGTATTCTCCCAAAAGTCTTGGTGATCAGCAAAACTGAAACAAGCCTTTATTTTCTTATTGCTCAGCAGTGGTTTTCGTCTTGGAACTCTGCCATGCACACCATTTTTGCTCAGTCTCTTTCTTATGGTGAAATCATAAATACTGACCTTAACTGAGGCAAGTGAGGCCTTCAGTTCTTTGGATGTTGTTATGGGGTCTTTTGTGACCTCTTGGATGAGTCGTTGCTGTGCTCTTTGGGGTAATTCTGGTCACCTGGACACTCCTAGGAAGGTTCACCACTGTTCCATTTTTTCGCCATATGTGGATAATGGCTCTCACTATGGTTCATTGGAGTCCCAAAGATTGAGAAATGTTTTTATAACCTTTTCCAGACTGATAGATCTTAATTACTTTGCTTTTCATTTGTTCAGGAATTTCTTTGGATTACAGCATGATGTCTAGCTTTTGAGGATTCTTAGACCTACTTCACTTTGTCAGGCAGTTCCTATTTAAGTGATTTCTTGATTGATAACAGGGATAGCAATAATCAGGCTACGAAATTTGAACTCAGCTTCCCAAAGATGTGATAAATCACGGTTAATTTTTGTTTTGGGGGGGGGATCACGTTTTCACCCAGGGCCCTCTAGGTTTGATTTTTTTTTTCCCTTAATAATAAAGCTCTTAATTAAAAAAAAACTGCATTTTGTGTTTAATTGTGTTATGTTTGTCTAATATTTAAATTTGTTTGGTAATCTGAAACATTTAAGTGTGACAAACATGCAAAAGAATAGGAAATCAGGAACGGGTAAACACTTTCAGACAACTGTAGGTCAGTGGTGACATGGTCAATCAGATACAGATGAAATGCAATAAGTCAATATAATCTTCACCTGTATATTACTGGTTAGATTGTAATAGAAATAAGAATAAATAATGATATTTATTTACTAAAATTAAGGGGGATCCCACATAACTTTTTCAAAATTAATTATTTATTTAATAGGTTAAATGAGGCTAAATGTTCTCTAGTGCCACTTGAAAGTCACTGAAGGATGTTAGTTTATTAAAGGTAGAGGGCATAACATTAAACATCTAGAGGCCATCTATCCTATTTAATCTATTGATCTATCTATTCTGTGTATCTATTCTATCTATATCTGTATATAAGATTTCTTTATTAGTTTATAAGCTTGGTATTACATAATTACTAGTTGATTTTAAAAATACATTGTATACGGATTACATATGCGTGTCATAGAGGTGTCATATGGATGGTAGGTAAGGAATATCGAATTGTACTCATATGACACTAATTCTACTTTTCTGGCTTAACATTGAACAGATTTTTTTATATGCTAGTGTGACTAATAATAGCCTAATACTCAGCCTATATTAAGCCTAATAGTCAGACAAATGAAAGAACCATATCTATCGCTGCAAAATGCTGCATGGTGTCAGGGTCCAATGACATACAGGAAAGTAAAAAGCTGCTTAGGTGTGGTGGCAGATAATCGCAGGCTATACTAGTTGTTCTATTCTATATAAGTTGTGCTTATCACACAATACTGGAATATAACTTTGAATGTGTTAGGACAAAGGCGCCTGAGAAACAGAATAGGGCTAGCTGTAGTTTTTTCAAGTATTATTCTGAGTCTTTTTTTTCAAGTATATCATGTAGTATAATATAAAATTACTGTATTCCATTTTGATCTCTGGTAACACACATATTGCTGCAGTTTTCACAATTTTGCACCTCAAATTATTACAATGCTTTCTCCCAAATGTTCAAAAAAAAATTTCAATTTAAACTGAATATGCGTTTTAACACAAATTAAACTGATTTTTTGTATTCATTGTTTGTCACAGCTCATCGAGATATTGTTTAGATAAGAACTTGTGTGTTGAACAAAAGTCACATCCAGGCAGATAAGCCTCTGATCTAATTTTCCGTTACTAAAGATAAGATATGAGACCAAAAAATAAGTCATGTTGTAGAATAAAATATTTCTTAACTTTCTATTTCCATTGTCAGATAATAATATCAGTAACCACACAAACTAAGGCTCTGTACACATCTGGTTAGATGGACCCCATTTACCCAAAAGATAACAAACATGATTTGAAAACCTAAGTGAGTCACTGAGACTTGACTTTAAAATAGTTTGCAAAATATCTTCTTTGTCATACAGGCCTCATCCACACGCAAACATTTCTTTCTTCTGTGACTAACACAATACAGCACTCATATTTCACCTTGAAATTTACTGTCGCTGAAATCTGAAATTCAGCTGTTTGCAGAGGTGGTGCAGAGTTTAAAATCTAATTTTTTGTTACTAATACTGTGCTCCTACCACACTATTTGAGCAACATGAGTGGGAAAAAGCGAGGCCGTGGTGGAAGGGGAATTGGGCTTGGTGCTCAAGGTTTACATGGGGTAGTTGGTAATGTTTGTGAAAGCACTAGTGAACCAACGTCACACCCTATGCAAAGACAACTGAGAACTTATGTTGCTGTACGGGCTACTCCACTACCTTTCTTTGGCAGATGCACAGCGGTAAGCCTTGTTGATGAGGCCCAGAAAGTGCATGTGCTTGAGGGGATGGTAAGAGCAGATTCAACTGGCCTCTCCTCTTCTTCCACTTCTACATCAAACCCAGTACAGTCCACAGAGGTGGCACCCAAATTCCTCTTGCTTCCCCCCATGAACCTTCACATGCGCAATCAACATACGTTACTGTGGGAATCCCACTGAGCAAAAATGTGGACCAGGGAATCCCAACAACCATCAGCCGCTTAATCAATTGCATCTGCTGCTTCTTCCTCCTCCTTTGTTACTGTGCCAACTACTGAGACACAAGTCTTTGACCGCAGAACTTCGGGTTCTTTACCCGCTCCAGTTGCGCTGACTGAGAGGCACCTTCAGCTGTAACGGAAGCGGACATGCCTGCTGTTTTTGACCACACTCAGAAAAGGAGCACACCCCAACTTTCTCAATCCACCATAATATATCCACCTGCACCTCTCTCATGGTCCAGCAATTTGTCTGGTTCATCATACACCACACTCTCTCAGCCTTGCAGCCAGCCCACAGTTCCGCAGTTGTGGTCACATAAAAGACTGTTTCCTCCTACGCATGACAAAGCTAAAAGGTTGAACTCCACCATATCCTATCTTTTGGCGACGGAAATCCTGCCTTTCAACCCGGTAGATACAGATGGTTTCTGAAAGCTGATGGCTATCGCAGTCCCCAGTACCAATTGCCCAGTCGCCATTGCTTTTCTAAGAAAGCCGTGCCTGCGCTACACCATCATGTTGCAGACATCACACATTTTTTGACTAAATCTCTGTCTGTCAAAGTGCATTTCACCACAGACATATGGACGAGTAAGCATGGCCAAGGGCGTTACATCTCGCTGACTGGGCACTGGGTGACTCTGGTGGCTGTGGGGGCAGGAGCTGCTCCACAAGTCTTGGAATCACCAAGGCTTGCAGGACAAACCTCTACATCTAACACTTCCTCCACTGTTTCTGCCTCCTCCTCTGTCTCCTCTAGGGCATCCACGTGTGCCCTCAACCTCTGCCTTAATGAGAGATGCACTTCAACAGTGCAGAGCGAATCCCCACCACCTCCGTACTGCACAGCCAGGGCTCACCGCAATTAGGCAGTATTAAAATTGATATGCCTTGGAGATCACAGTCATACAGCTGAAAAGTTGTGAACAGCTCTCCAGGCTGAGTTTGATCAATGGCTTTCTCTGCTGAATCTGCATCCAGGGAAGGCCGCGTCCGATAATGGTGCGAACCTTGTGGCGGCCCTAACGCGAGGCAAGCTCACACATGTGCATGGCTCACTGTTGTGAATTCTGTTGTTAAGCTCCCTCCTGTGGTCATGAATGGTACTTCGGCTGGTTCTGTCCATGGGCTTCCTCTGGTGGTTGTGAGTGGGGCTGCGGCTTCTGAGGTTCCTTCCACAGGTGACGAGGTTAATTAGTTAGCTGGCTGCTCTATTTAACTCCACCTAGATCATTGCTCCATGCCACCTGTCAATGTTCCAGTATTGGTCTTGTTCGCTCCTGGATCGTTCTTGTGACCTGTCATCCCAGCAGAAGCTAAGTTCCTGCTTGTTTTTCTCTGTTTGCTATTTTTTCTGTCCAGCTTGCTATTTTGATTTTTGTCTTGCTTGCTGGAAGCTCTGGAACGCAAAGGGAGCGCCTCCGCACCATGAGTCGGTGTGGAGGGTCTTTTTGTGCCCTCTGCGTGGTCTTTTTGTAGTTTTTTTGTGCTGACCGCAAAGTTACCTTTCCTATCCTCTGTCTGTTCAGTAAGTCGGGCCTCACTTTGCTAAATCTATTTCATCTCTGTGTTTGTAATTTTCATCTTAACTCACAGTCATTATATGTGGGGGGCTGCCTGTTCCTTTGGGGAATTTCTCTGAGGCAAGGTAGGCTTTATTTTTCTATCTTTAGGGCTAGCTAAGATTAGGGATTGCGGTCAGCAGAGTTCCCACGTCTCAGAGCTTGTCCTGTATTATTAGTAACTATCAGGTCATTCCGTGTGCTCTTAATCACCAGGTCCATTATTGTCCTCACCACCAGGTCATAACAGTACAGGTGGCCAAAAGAATTAATGCATCTCAATAGAGGGATAAGAGAAGTTCTGATACCATTTTTTTTCTTTGCAGTGTGTTTTGTCTCTCTTTTCCCCTTTACCTCTGGGTGGTTCAGGATACAGGTGTAGATATGGACATTCAAGGTCTGTCCTCTTGTATGGATAATCTCACTGCAAGGGTACAAAACATTCAAGATTTTGTGGTTCAGAGTCCGATGTTAGAGCCTAGGATTCCTATTCCTGATTTGTTTTTTGGGGATAGATCTAAGTTTCTGAATTTCAAAAATAATTGTAAATTGTTTCTTGCTTTGAAACCTCGCTCCTCAGGTGACCCTGTTCAACAAGTGAAAATCATTATTTCTTTGTTACATGGCGACCCTCAAGACTGGGCCTTTTTTCTTGCGCCAGGAGATCCGGCATTGCGTGATGTTGATGCGTTTTTTCTGGCGCTTGGATTGCTTTATGATGAACCAAATTCAGTGGATCAGGCAGAGAAAATCTTGCAGGCTCTGTGTCAGGGTCAGGATGAGGTAGAGATATATTGTCAGAAGTTTAGGAAGTGGTCTGTACTCACACAGTGGAATGAATGTGCGCTGGCAGCAATTTTCAGAAAGGGTCTCTCTGAAGCCCTTAAGGATGTCATGGTGGGATTTCCCATGCCTGCTGGTCTGAATGAGTCTATGTCTTTGGCCATTCAGATCGATCGACGCTTGCGTGAGCATAAAGTTGTGCACCATTTGGCGGTATTATCTGAGCATAGACCTGAGCCTATGCAATGTGATAGGACTTTGACCAGAGCTGAACGGCAAGAACACAGACGTCGGAATGGGCTGTGTTTTCACTGTGGTGATTCCACTCATGCTATCTCCGATTGTCCTAAGCGCACTAAGCGTTTCGCTAGGTCTGCCACCATTGGTACGGTACAGTCGAAATTTCTTTTGTCCGTTACTCTGATTTGCTCTTTGTCATCCTATTCTGTTATGGCATTTGTGGATTCAGGCGCTGCCCTGAATTTGATGGACTTGGAGTTTGCTAGGCGCTGTGGTTTTTTCTTGCAGCCCTTGCAGTATCCTATTCCATTGAGAGGAATTGATGCTACGCCTTTGGCCAAGAATAAGCCCCAGTACTGGACCCAATTGACTATGTGCATGGCTCCTGCACATCAGGAGGATATTCGCTTTTTGGTGTTGCATAATCTGCATGATGTGGTCGTTTTGGGGTTGCCATGGCTACAGGTCCATAATCCAGTATTGGATTGGAAATCTATGTCTGTGTCCAGCTGGGGTTGTCAGGGGGTACATGGTGATGTTCCATTTTTGTCTATTTCGTCATCCACCCCTTCTGAATTCCCGGAGTTTTTGTCGGATTACCGGGATGTATTTGATGAGCCCAAATCCAGTGCCCTACCTCCTCATAGGGATTGCAATTGTGCTATCAATTTGATTCCTGGTAGTAAGTTTCCTAAGGGCCGACTGTTCAATTTATCTGTGCCAGAACACGCCGTTATGCGGAGTTATATAAAGGAATCCTTGGAGAAGGGTCATATTCGCCCGTCGTCATCACCATTGGGAGCAGGGTTCTTTTTTGTGGCCAAGAAGGATGGTTCTTTGAGACCTTGTATTGATTACCGCCTTCTTAATAAGATCACAGTCAAATTTCAGTACCCTTTGCCGCTGCTGTCTGATTTATTTGCTCGGATTAAGGGGGCTAGTTGGTTCACCAAGATAGATCTTCGTGGTGCGTATAATCTTGTGCATATTAAACAGGGAGATGAATGGAAAACAGCATTTAATACACCCGAGGGCCATTTTGAGTACCTGGTTATGCCATTCGGGCTTTCCAATGCTCCATCAGTATTTCAGTCCTTTATGCATGATATCTTCCGAGAGTACCTGATAAATTCCTGATTGTATATTTGGATGATATTTTGGTCTTCTCGGATGATTGGGAGTCTCACGTGAAGCAGGTCAGAATGGTGTTCCAGGTCCTTCGTGCTAATTCTTTGTTTGTGAAGGGGTCTAAGTGTCTCTTTGGAGTTCAGAAGGTTTCATTTTTGGGTTTCATTTTTTCCCCTTCTACTATCGAGATGGACCCTGTTAAAGTCCAGGCCATTTATGATTGGACTCAGCCGACATCTGTGAAGAGTCTGCAAAAGTTCCTGGGCTTTGCTAATTTTTATCGTCGCTTCATCAGTAATTTTTCTAGTATTGCTAAACCGTTGACTGATTTGACCAAGAAGGGTGCTGATGTGGTCAATTGGTCTTCTGCGGCTGTGGAAGCTTTTCAGGAGTTGAAGCGTCATTTTTCTTCTGCCCCTGTGTTGTGCCAGCCAGATGTTTCGCTCCCGTTTCAGGTCGAGGCTGATGCTTCTGAGATTGGAGCAGGAGCTGTTTTGTCGCAAAGAAGTTCTGATGGCTCGGTGATGAAACCATGTGCCTTCTTTTCTAGAAAGTTTTCGCCTGCTGAGCGCAATTATGATGTTGGCAATCGAGAGTTGTTGGCCATGAAGTGGGCATTCGAGGAGTGGCGTCATTGGCTTGAAGGAGCCAAGCATCGCGTGGTGGTCTTGACGGATCACAAGAATTTGACTTATCTCGAGTCTGCCAAACAGTTGAATCCTAGACAGGCTCGTTGGTCGCTATTTTTCTCCCGTTTTGATTTTGTGGTTTCGTACCTTCCGGGCTCTAAGAATGTGAAGGCTGATGCCCTGTCAAGGAGTTTTGTGCCCGACTCTCCGGGTGTTCCTGAGCCGGTGGGTATTCTCAAAGAGGGGGTAATTTTGTCTGCCATCTCCCCTGATTTGCGGCGGGTGCTGCAAAAATTTCAGGCTGATAGACCTGACCGTTGCCCAGCGGAGAAACTGTTTGTCCCTGATAAATGGACTAGTAGAGTTATCTCTGAGGTTCATTGTTCGGTGTTAGCTGGTCATCCTGGAATCTTTGGTACCAGAGATTTGGTGGCTAGATCCTTTTGGTGGCCGTCTTTGTCGCGGGATGTGCGTTCTTTTGTGCAGTCCTGTGGGACTTGTGCTCGGGCTAAGCCCTGCTGTTCTCGTGCCAGTGGGTTGCTTTTGCCCTTGCCGGTCCCGAAGAGGCCCTGGACGCATATCTCTATGGATTTTATTTTGGATCTCCCTGTCTCTCAGAAGATGTCGGTCATTTGGGTGGTTTGTGATCGCTTCTCTAAGATGGTCCATTTGGTACCCTTGTCTAAATTGCCTTCCTCATCTGATTTGGTGCCGTTGTTTTTCCAGCATGTGGTTCATTTACATGGCATTCCGGAGAACATCGTTTCGGACAGAGGTTCCCAGTTTGTTTCGAGGTTTTGGCGATCCTTTTGTGCTAGGATGGGCATTGATTTGTCTTTTTCCTCGGCTTTCCATCCTCAGACAAATGGCCAAACCGGATACAAAAGATGTGTCGGGAGCACAACTAATATTTAAATCTAGCCACTAGGGTGCTACACAATGCATGGAGAGTACAAATACTGAACCAGAGAAAAAAGACACTGCATAAATGTGTGCACACCTACGTATCAATGAGTAACGACTTTATTATAAGGCAAAAAACATACAAAATATAAAAACATTAAAACCATATCCAATGAGGATCAAAAGACAAAAACACCATACTCCTATTATAATAATACAGCAAAAAGCCCAACAAAATGAACGATGCTCATGTACTCATATACATAAATGTATAGATAAATATACATATGATCATCTAAATAAATGAGGGCCTAGCTTTGATGACCTAGATAAATAGATGAAAAAATAAATCATAGATAAATAAAACCGCACAGATCCCGATAACATATGGGCGTCCCCAAAGTTATCATACCATAAACCAAATCCAACCGTGTAAAGTAATCACTATATGTAAGGAACCCTGTGGCTATAGCTGAAGATCTATCACAGGGAACAGAGGATCACAAAAAAGTGGTTATAGGCTGGATCAGCAAAGGGGCACAGAAAAGCGAACCACTGAAGATGTGCACAAGATAGCATACACACAATAACCAGAAGCTGTAAATGAAGTTGGAAAATCACACAGCCAGAGAAATAAACCCCAAAGCTGCACAACCGGCTCATAACAATAGAGAGAGAGCCATAAAAAATAGTAGTTTACATGTCAGTGGTTGCCATGAAACGGACCCCAATGCTGGCGGATCTGCGGGCAATACAGGAGGAGGTGTGGGAGAGTCCCACGCGTATCACTGCGCTAGGCAGCTTCGTCAGGGAAATGGCCAAACCGAACGTACTAATCAGACTTTGGAAACATATCTGAGCTGCTTTGTTTCTGCTGATCAGGATGATTGGGTGTCCTTTTTGCCTTTGGCTGAGTTAGCCCTTAATAATCGGGCCAGCTCGGCTACTTTGGTTTCGCCGTTTTTCTGCAATTCTGGTTTCCATCCTCGTTTCCCTTCAGGGCAGGTTGAGTCTTTGGACTGTCCTGGTGTAGATACTGTGGTGGATAGGTTGCAGCAGATTTGGACTCATGTGGTGGACAATTTGACATTGTCCCAGGAGAAGGCTCAACGTTTCGCTAACCGCCGGCGCTGTGTGGGTCCCCGACTTCGTGTTGGGGATTTGGTTTGGTTGTCGTCTCGTTATGTTCCTATGAAGGTTTCCTCTCCTAAGTTTAAGCCTCGTTTCATTGGTCCGTATAAGATTTCTGAGGTTTTCAATCCTGTGTCATTTCGTTTGACCCTTCCAGCTTCTTTTGCCATCCATAATGTATTCCATAGGTCGTTGTTGCGGAGATACGTGGCGCCTGTGGTTCCATCCGTTGATCCTCCTGCCCCGGTGTTGGTTGAGGGGGAGTTGGAGTATGTGGTGGAGAAGATTTTGGATTCTCGTATTTCGAGACGGAAACTCCAGTACCTGGTCAAGTGGAAGGGTTATGGTCAGGAAGATAATTCCTGGGTCTTTGCCTCTGATGTTCATGCTGCCGATCTGGTTCGTGCCTTTCATTTGGCTCGTCCTGGTCGGCCTGGGGGCTCTGGTGAGGGTTCGGTGACCCCTCCTCAAGGGGGGGGTACTGTTGTGAATTCTGTTGTTAAGCTCCCTCCTGTGGTCATGAATGGTACTTCGGCTGGTTCTGTCCATGGGCTTCCTCTGGTGGTTGTGAGTGAGGCTGCGGCTTCTGAGGTTCCTTCCACAGGTGACAAGGTTAATTCGTTAGCTTGCTGCTCTATTTAACTCCACCTAGATCATTGCTCCATGCCACCTGTCAATGTTCCAATATTGGTCTTGTTCGCTCCTGGATCGTTCTTGTGACCTGTCTTCCCAGCAGAAGCTAAGTTCCTGCTTGTTTTTCTCTGTTTGCTATTTTTTCTGTCCAGCTTGCTATTTTGATTTTTGTCTTGCTTGCTGGAAGCTCTGGGATGCAGAGGGAGCACCTCCGCACCGTGAGTCGGTGCGGAGGGTCTTTTTGCGCCCTCTGCGTGGTCTTTTTGTAGTTTTTTGTGCTGACCGCAAAGTTACCTTTCCTATCCTCTGTCTGTTCAGTAAGTCGGGCCTCACTTTGCTAAATCTATTTCATCTCTGTGTTTGTAATTTTCATCTTAAATCACAGTCATTATATGTGGGGGGCTGCCTGTTCCTTTGGGGAATTTCTCTGAGGCAAGGTAGGCTTTATTTTTCTATCTTTAGGGCTAGCTAGTCCCTTAGGCTGTGACGAGGCGCCTAGGGAGCGTCAGGAGCGCTCCACGGCTATTTCTAGTGTGTGTGATAGGATTAGGGATTGCGGTCAGCAGAGTTCCCACGTCTCAGAGCTTGTCCTGTATTATTAGTAACTATCAGGTCATTCCGTGTGCTCTTAATCACCAGGTCCATTATTGTCCTCACCACCAGGTCATAACAGCTCACATCCTCAACCTGGTGGTAGAGCGTTTTGTCCGCCACTGTAAGGATTCTGGAATTTCCTAGTGCCTGTTCGCCCTGATCCAAGATGGAGTCTTGGATCTCGCCCTGTCATGGAACTTCCTGTCTGTCCTGATTATTTAAGTTCGGGTCATGTGTTCTAAGGTGCCTGAGTATTTTGTGCTGCTGGCTCCTGAGCTTCTGCTATTTTGCTGGTGAACTCCCTGCTTCTTCTGCTCACTACTCGGTGGTCTGCCTTTCTCCATTCAGCTACCTCTCGCCTCTGGAACTTCTGCAACGGGCTGCGCACCTGTGGAAGTATCTTCCTTGTTTGCTAAACTTTTCACAGTGTTGTGCCTCTTTGCACAAGCACACCAGGTGAGCAAGATTCAAGTTGTGCTTGTCTCATCCAGAAATATTTACTCATCTGCTATGCTTAGATAGCGCTCTCCCTCTTTTCCCCTCGTCCTCTCTTTCCAAGGACTCCATTTACACAACGCATCATCCGTGAATTATTGGACTCCTACTAACAAGTACTGGCACATGTGTGATCAAGTTTTGCTCGACTTCCTCATTTAAAGGACAGTGTGCATTTGCACTACAAAATGGACTTCCTTGTTTAAATATCTGCTTACCTCTAAGTTTGCTGTGATTTACTTTATTGTGCTGAGGACCTTGTTAGTACAGCATGAATATCTGTATTATGCTCTGTTTGCTTTTTACTATATAGAGCTGAAGACCTCGTTGCAATTGCAGAAATATCTGGGTCTATTCTGTTTACATTTCTGTTTCGAGTAAAAATATTCTTTGCTGCAACTTTGTTCTCAGACTGGCTTTATCCCATGATATTAGATTCCGTAGTATCCATATAATTATTACAGCCACTCTCCTGGCCTGGATGAGCTGCTCCAGAAAGCACATGAGCTGTGCACTCATTTCCGCCATTCGCAACCCTCAGGTCATCAACTTGCATTGATACAGAGGTCTTTGTTCATGCCAGTTAACAGGTTGATATGTGATTTGCCGACACAGTGGAATTCCACTCTGCACATGTTTGCATCAACTGAGGCAGCAGCAATGATCCCTGATGCAGTATGTCATGTCATATTGCCTGGTCCAACGCAGTACAGACGTGGCGCATATATCACATTTACAGAGTGGGCATAGATTAAGGACCTCTGCACCCTTCTGTACAGTTTTGATGCTGGAGCAGACCTTGAATAGCCTGCGGGAGGAGATAGTGGTCCCAGAAGAAGAGGAAGATGCGGAAGGGATAACATTGTCTCTAAGTTGGAGACTTTCATCACACAGGGGGGGGCAAGGGAGGGTGGATTACTGCGATCGAGGGGGGCTGGTGATAACAGACAAACTGTTATTGAAGGTACAAGATCCGAGGAACAAACGGAGGAGGAGGAGGTGATGGGTGAGCAACTGTCAGGAAATGAAGAAGATAATCCTCCCCTCTCTGTTGTTCATGGTTGGTAGGACGGGATGGAGAAAGCGAGGCTCAGTTACTCAGCCACCTCATGGTAGAGCCTGACATTTTGAGTTCCTTCTTGCTGCACTATCTGCAACATGATCCCCGTATAGTTATGATTATAAATACTGCTGACTACTGGGTTGCCACAGTTAGATCCACATTATAAAACCAAATTTTGCCAGATGCTTCTCGCCCTGGAAAGGGACCCGCGAATGGTGAAGTATTGAATTACGCTTTTACATAACCTTAAGAGAGCTTTTCCCCAAGACAGCAGTGAAGCACACAGTTCGCATTGCAGCTCTACACTTCCAACCTCCGGCATGTCAATTTGTCATCGCCAAAATATTAGCAGCAGCAGCAGCAATGGTGTAAGTAGAAGAAGCAATTTCTGTGAGTCCTTTGACAATTATTTTAGAGCAGCTTGTGCACCAGCACAGCAGAGTCTAAGTCTTACATGTGGTGAATAAATGTGCAGGTTTAGGGGTTAGTTTAGCCTTACCTAGCATGAAAGCACAGTGCACTTCATCATGCGCTGCCGAGGTCTTCAGATTAGTTACTGCGGCTATGGCTTCTGTAGACGTGTCGGAGAAAATGTGGACTTCGCTTCTGGAGGCAGCTGAAGGAGATTTTACAGAATAACAACGTGGAACTTGGAGTTGTTGTAAGACCTTCAGTGACTTCTTCCAGGCCTCCCATCTTTGTTATTTTTGGGATCGCAGCGGAGCATCCCAATCAGTATTTTCATCAGTAAGCTGTCTTAGCAGTATCTTGTTTTGAATAGTGATGGGTGCTACGAACCCAAGAAGATCGTAGATACTGTTTGTGACAGATAGGACTCCTTGTTTGCTGAATGGTTTGTTGCAGGGTGAAACGTGGAAAGTAAATGCGTCCTGTTTAATATCCCATAGCAGACCGAGGCTGCATTGCGTGGGAGGGACGTCCGAACCTAAATCGAGGTCTTTAAAACTTGTGGCATAGTCTTCGGATGGAAACGCTTCCATTACCTCTTGACTGTTGGAGATAATCTTGTGGCATCTGAGATTTGATGAAGAGAGCATTTCCTGAGTCCTGGAGAGCAGATCGATAGCCTCTTCACTTGGGGATAAACATTTGAGCCCATCGTCCACGTAGAAGTTCTTCTCTACAAACTGAAGAGCGTCGCATCCATATTCTCTCTCACCTTCCTGGGCTGCCCGTCTCAGTCCATAGAGCCCTACAGCAGGTGAAGGGCTGTTGCCGAAGATGTGTATCTTCATCCGGTAGTCCATGACCTCGTTGTGGATATCATTGCCCATGTGCAATAGGAAACTGAGATAGTTTCTACTATCTTTCCTCATGATTAAGCAATGAAATATCTGCCTGATGTCAGCCATTATCGCCACAGGTTCCTGTCTGAAGCGATCCAACACTCCTATGAGGCTGTTGTTCATGTTGGGTACAGTAAGAAGCACATTGTTGAAGGAGAAGCCTTCGTGCTGAGCACTGGAGTCAAATACCACCATGATCTGGTTAGGTTTCCAAAGGTGGTAGACCCCGAAGGATGGAATGTACCAGCATTCTTTTCCTTCACTCAGTGGTGGTGCGGGTTCTGTATGATCTCTGTCAAAGATGTTTTGCATGAAATCGATGAAATGTCTTTCCATCTCTGGCCATCTTTTAAAAGTGCGCTTTAAAGAAGAGAACCTTGCTGTTAATTGCTGCAGATTGTTTGGCAACCTTGGTCTTGGAGAATGAAAGGGTAACTGTGCCATCCAGCTTTTGGAGTCATCCTGCAGGAATTCTTTGTCTATAATCCTTATAAATTATTTATATTCTTTTGTGGGTGCCAACTTGTTGTCTTCACTTGTGGAACTGAATACCAATAATCTGAGGTCGTTGTCCCAGAGACAGTCCGTGTTTGCATTGTCAAGTGGTGGACATTCCAACTTGGTGTCGCTCAGTTTCTCTTTAACCCAGTAATGATGTGGGCATGGCTGGAAATGAGTTCTGCGACCATTTGGCAAGATATGCATCTTGTGGGAGAAGATAGCGTTAGGTCTCTTCATTTTGTCGCTATGATCACCCAGCCTATGTCGAAGCGCTTAGCAAATGGTGCATTGTGAGGGCTGTTGATTTGCTGGCGTGCCTTGTGTAAACGGAGGATGCCTCTTCCAAATAGAATCAGGATTTCTGCATTGTGATCGAAAGCTGGAATCTTGCTGGCTATAGTCTTCAGGTGAGGGTGATGAAGAGCAGCTTCAGGTGTTGGGATCTCTTCCTTGTTGGATGGTATCTGATTGCACTCGACGAGTGTGGGTAGAGATACTTCTACGGTATTTTCAAGAGATGTTACCATCAGACCACTGGCCCTTCTTCCAAAGACTTCAGAGATGCTGCTGCAGGTGCATAAGGTGTAGGGGTAGTTGCTTCCCTTTAAATCGAACAAATCAATGAGTTCTGACCTTGCTAGTGATCGGCTGCTCTGATCATCCAGGATGCTACACACCTTGCATTCTTGGAGTGTTTTTTTTCTAAAGCTGATACATTTCTTCAGCGGATGTGGCTTCTTGTGGATGGGACACTGACGGTTTGGATTCTCAACTCTATCACCCTTGTCGTCCTCATCAGGAACCGATGCTGGTGTGGGAAGAATGTCAGTATTTTTCACTGATACTGGGCCTCTACGTTTTCTGTCAATTTGACGAGGGCTCTCATATTTGGGAGCGGATGAGGTTGTGCCTATTGATTCTCCACAGGTGAAGCTTGGGTCGGCCTTGCGCTCTGTAATATCTTTGATGAACTCACAGAAGTAGGAGAACGGAGGAAAGGACACCTGGTGTTCCCTTTTGTAACTTGTCCGTAGCATAGACCACCTTTCTTGCACATTATATGGCAGCTTGGCGACACTGGGTTT
Organism: Ranitomeya imitator; assembly: GCF_032444005.1. NCBI lineage: Eukaryota > Metazoa > Chordata > Amphibia > Anura > Dendrobatidae > Ranitomeya > Ranitomeya imitator. The sequence goes on along the minus strand of NC_091282.1, from coordinate 810,939,060 downwards.
CACCCCACATGCGGTGTCCAGGTAGCTGAAGCCAGTTACATGTGTGTCTGTCTTGGCCAGCTGGAGTTCGAACAGCAGGTTGCTGAGTTCCTGGAATTTTGAAGCATCCTTGCCAGATATTTTAGGAAAATCCTGTAATTGTTTGAGCAGTGCATCTTCTATAGCTTCAGGACTGCCAAAAGCCTTTATCTAGTCTGTCCCATGCAGTCATGAGACCAGCCGCTGGATCGCTGATGTAAATGGATCTGAGTCTCTTGACTCACTCTGCGGATTGTGGTCCCAGCCAAGTGATCAGCAGGTCCAGCTCTTCAGCAGCAGTAATGCTGAGGTCACTAGTTGCTGTTTTAAAAGCACACTTCCACTCTCTGTAGTTTTCAGGTTGGTCGTTGAATCTTGTGAGACTGGTGTTAATGAGTTCTCGGCGAATCACGTACCTCACAAAGTTGAACATGTCTGTTTTTTCTGACTTTGGGAGCACACTTACTGGCTGAGTAGTGCTGTTCGCTTTGGTTGTAGTTTCTTGGTTCAGAAACAAGGGAAGGTATGGAGCGGCATAAGCATTTAACCCAGCAACCGATTTGGTGTTTACAGTCTCTGTTGTATGTGAGGCTGGAGCCATGCGGTTGTCAAAAGTATAGTGACTTGCCATCATGTTACATTGCATTTTGATCTTGGCATATGGCGTTTGCTGAGGTGCAGTGCTTGGCTACGTGTTAGAGAAAGAGTAAGAGATTCGGGTTTGGACATTGGTTGTGCATTGGACTGACCTTGAAAGCTAGGAGCTGCAGGCAGATCAGCATTTTGGTGCCTTGGAGAAGTGTCGGAACTGACAGGAACATTAGTAGTGATCAGTGGTTTCTTTGTTTTTGCTTATTACATAGTCTCTTGTGTGCTTAAGGGGATCTTCTGTATCGATCTCACACAAGCTGATACTGTCCCCTTGACTCCCACTTAGAGATTGTTCAAAGACCTTTCACCTTGCCATGGCTGTCGCATATTCGCATTCCTTCTCTAGGACTTGTATTTCCGCCTTCTTACGTGTAGCTTCAACTTCTGCCCTTGCTATCGACGCATCCATGTCTGCCTTCTTAAGTACAGATTCAGCTTCCATGTCTGCCTTCTTGCGTGCAGATTCAGCTTCAATGTCTGCCTTCTTTTGGGCGAAGACAGCTTGCACTTTCGTAGTTTCTGCTTCGGCATGCGCTCTTATAAGCTGTTCACTGAGGGTAGAGAATTTTGATGCACTTGATTTGGATGAGTGCTTTGAGTACTTAGGTGACCTGGATTTTTGAGATGACATTTCTGACATCTGCATGATTTTTACTTCTGTTTTATTCATGTCACTCACAGTGCAGTCTCATTAAGAATTGAGTTGCTGAAAGCTCTGAAGTTCCTTTAGAGACTCTGGCGTGTTTGGTCTCACCAAGACGGAGGTATATTTCTCACACATGTCCTTGAAAGACTGGTATGCTGAGCACAATTGTTCCAGGGCTCCTTCTGATGGTAACTCATAAGCCCTAGACATAGATAAGACAGTCACTTGAATTCAGTACCCTTTGCCATAGGGTAGATACACTAGAAAGTAATTCACATTTGGCGGTTTCTATATTGTCTTTGCCCTTCCGTGTAGGTTATTCAAGTGTTTGGATCTTTCACTGAAGGCTGAGTGAGATCCTATGTCTTTTTCTTGCTGTTGTAAATCAGGCAGAGAATTAGAGATCCTTGCTGTCCTTGCCATTGTACACAAGAATGCAAAGGTGGGGGCTGTTCTGCTCCTAGCTGCTCCTAGCTGCAGAGGAACTCGCTTAGGCTACGTTCACATTAGCGTTTCGCTAATGTGCGTCGCTGTTGCGTCGGCGACGCAGCGGCGACGCAGCGGCGACGCAGCGGCGACGCGCCCCTATGTTTAACATGGGGGACGCGTGCGTTTTTTTGGTAGCGTTTTCCGACATGTGCGTCGTTTTCGACGCTAGCGTCGGACGCAAGAAAATGCAACAAGTTGCATTTTTCGTGCGTCCGATTTTCGTCAAAAAACGACGCACGCGTCGCAAAACGCAGCGTTTTTGCGCGCGTTTTTGGTGCGTCGTGCGTTGCGTCGCCGTTGCGTCGCCGACGCACCGGCGCGCAACGCTAATGTGAACGTAGCCATACAATGTTGCAGTTTATAAGCAGCTTGGGCAGTGTCTCCAGACTCTATGAAGCTGCTGTGTCTTCACAATTAGCTTGATAGATGTTTTTTTCTCTGAAGTGTACGCTGTATGCTGTTCTTGGTGGCAGGCCACTCTTTCCGCTATTCTGACTCTTCAAGGTAGTGTGAGTCTCTAAATCCTTAGCCATCAATCCCTTAGATAAATGTATGATTGTGGTACTCACATGCGATGCATCCTCAGATAGTTCCAACTCAGCCACACTGACTTGTAATTAGAGTCCAGGAGAAACAGAGTTGATTTTCTCTAAAATATTGTATTTAATCACAATGCAGCAGGAGGAAGGAGTAATCCAAACAGAGAAGTACACATGTACATCCAAAAATGGCTAGAGCAAACTGATAATGAAAAAGAAGGGAGGAGCACAGGCTAACATTATTATCTATCGAAAAGAAGAAGGGATAAACTTCAAGGGGCAGGCTTCTCCCTAGCAACACCAGAATGCAATGAATAACATAGAGAATGCATAACGAGTTGTTCCATTCATGGGACAACACACTCAGTATTAATAACCTATTAATTATAATTATTATTTAATATTATTGTATCATTTAACCCCTTAGTGACCGGGCACATTTTTTAAATCTGACCAGTGTCCCTTTATGTAGTAATAACTCTGGAATGCTTCAACAGATCCCAATGATTTTGAGATAGTTTTTTTCTCGTGACATGTTTTACTTTATGTTAATAATAAATGATCTGAGGACCAACAAATACCCCTTCCTTCAGTTTTGCTGGTGAAATGCTAGAGAATTTCTGTGAAATGTACTTGAACCCTTGTGAATTTGGCTTTGCTATGGCTTTCACAAAGTTTTTTCTCAATCCCAACTTTATATGTAGTGGAGGAAGAAAGATTTTTGTTGAAGCAACTAAAGGATTATGCTGAACATTGTCTCTACCTGGAGCATAAATGTTTCTTTGTCCCCAATCACGATGAACATAATGCTCTACTGTATTTCTATTGTCCCATAAACACAAGAAGCAACAATATTTTGTGAAACCTCCTTACATTCCCATTGGCAGACCAATCACTTTCAAATCTCCACAAATATTCCATTGATGAAGCTTATATTGTATAGCATCCAAAACAACTGACAGATTTTCATAACTTTCCTTTAGATTACATGAGTGAGCAATAGGGATTGATGGTTTCATATTTCCATTGTGAAGCAACAATGCTTTTAAACTTCTCTGGGACAGTAAAAACACACTTTGATATCATCATGAAGACAATTCTTCAGTTTCAACCTAGATGCAAGAAGTACAGCTTTATGTTTTGACAATGAAAGGTCTCTGATGAGATCATTTAATTCATGTTGAGTAAAGCATTCTGGCTGCTCGGCTGCTCCAGCAGGTACAGTCATGGCCAAAAGTATTGACACCCCTGCAATTCTGTCAGATAATATTCAGTTTCTTCCTGAAAATTATTGCAAACACAAATTCTTTGGTATTATTATCTTCATTTAATTTTTCTTAAATGAAAAAACAGAAAAGAGAATGAAGCAAAAAGCAAAACATTGATCATTTCACACAAAACTCCAAAAATGGGGGCCAGACAAAAGTATTGGCACCCTCAGCCTACTACTTGGTTGCACAACCTTTAGCCAAAATAACTGCGACCAACCGCTTCTGGTAACCATCAATGAGTTTCTTACAATGCTCTGCTGGAATTTTAGACCATTCTTCTTTGGCAAACTGCTCCAGGTCCCTGATATTTGAAGGGTGCCTTCTCCAAACTGCCATTTTTAGGTTTCTCCACAGGTGTTCTATGGGATTCAGGTCTGGACTCATTGCTGGCCACCTTAGAAGTTTCCAGTGCTTTCTCTCAAACCATTTTCTAGTGCTTTTTGAAGTGTGTTTTGGGTCATTTTCCTGCTGGAAGACCCATGACCTCTGAGGGAGACCCAGCTTTCTCACACTGGGCCCTACATTATGCTGCAAAATTTGTTGGTAGTGGTCAGACTTCATAATGCCATGCATACGGTAAAGCAGTCCAGTGCCAGTGGCAGCAAAGCAACCCCAAAACATCAGGGAACCTCCGCCATGTTTGACTGTAGGGACCGTGTTCGTTTCTTTGAATGCCTCTTTTTTTCTCCTGTAAACTCTATGTTGATGCCTTTGCCCAAAAAGCTCTACTTTTGTCTCATCTGACAAGAGAACATTCTTCCAAAACGTTTTAGGCTTTTTCAGGTAAGTTTTGGCAAACTCCAGCCAGGCTTTTTTATGTCTCGGGGTAAGAAGTGGGGTCTTCCTGGGTCTCCTACCATACAGTCCCTTTTCATTCAGACGCAGACGGATATTACGGGTTGACACTGTTGTACCCTCGGACTGCAGGGCAGCTTGAACTTGTTTGGATGTTAGTCGAGGTTCTTTATCCAACATCCGCACAATCTTGCGTTGAAATTTCTTGTCAATTTTTCTTTTCTGTCCACATCTAGAGAGGTTAGCCACAGTGCCATGGGCTTTAAACTACTTGATGACACTGCGCACGGTAGACACAGGAACATTCAGGTCTTTGGAGATGGACTTGTAGCCTTAAGATTGCTCATGCTTCCTCACAATTTGGTTTCTCAAGTCCTCAGACAGTTCTTTGGTCTTCTTTCTTTTCTCCATGCTCAATGTGGTACACACAAGGACACAGGACAGAGGTTGAGTCAACTTTAATCCATGTCAACTGGCTGCAAGTGTGATTTAGTTATTGCCAACACCTGTTAGGTGCCACAGGTAAGTTACAGGTGCTCTTAATTACACAAATTAGAGAAGCATCACATGATTTTTCGAACAGTGCCAATACTTTTGTCCACCCCCTTTTTTATGTTTGGTGTGGAATTATATCCAATTTGGCTTTATGACAATTCTTTTTGTGTTTTTTCATTTAAGACAAATTAAATGAAGATAATAATACCAAACAATTTGTGTTTGCAATCATTTTCAGGAAGAAATGACAGAATTGCAGGGGTGTCAATACTTTTGGCCATGACTGTACATACTCATCTTGACTTGAGGTCTTCATGTCTTCGCTAGTAGCTTCAGCTCCATAGTCTTCATATTCTACCTCATTTTCATCCAAACCAGACAACAAAGGTACAGGAACTGGCAAGGCTCCATCATGTAGAACTGGCCTTATCACAGATTCAAGTTCACGGTAATTAATCTTATGCTTGTTCATTGTAGAAAAGCCCTTCAGTTTGACAAAACAAAAGTAGCAGTCATCACTATGATTTTTGAGTTCTCTTCAAATCATGGGAACAGCAAATGGCATAGCCACTTTCCTCATATTCAGCCAGTCACGAAGACCATTTGAACAACTTGAGCATATCACATGAGGAGCCCAGCTTTTGTCTTGATCACCAAGTGGACACAAAGTACATCTGGTACATCTTTTTAATATCACGAGTGATTGAACGTACTTGGCCTTTTGGTGTAAAAGAACCACACACATAGCAGAATCTGTTTAGATGATTGATACACTGTCGAGGCATTTTTCTCTTTTAAATCAGATCAAAAAGTAGAGTAGGTTCAGTTTATTACTCCTTTCCATAAAACTCACTAAAACCTTTACTGATGTTGTCCCTGTAAGAAAATTTACAAATAATTAAGACAAGCAAAGAAATAGGAATAACGTAGGAAAAACCACATATATTGAAAATGCAGAAATAACGTAATAACAAAAATACTTCTATCTCAGAAACTTTACGTGGTAGAGTAAAACTAAGCATGTTTTTGGAATCACCACATCAAACTCCATAAAACAGACATATTACCTTACCTTTGCTGATGATTTTTTGTGTTGATCAGTGTATTGACCAAAATTAAGTATGCTGACATCTTTCTATATACCATTTTAGCCCGCACACAGACCCCTTTATAACACAAGAGCCTCCCCACGATCAGCATGACACCCCATATACAGTGCCTTGCAAAAGTATTCGGCCCCCTGGAACTTTTCAACCTTTTCCCACATATCATGCTTCAAACATAAAGATACCAAATGTAGATTTTTGGTGAAGAATCAACAAGTGGAACACAATTGTGAAGTTGAACGAAATTTATTGGTTATTTTAAATTTTTGTGGAAATTCAAAAACTGAAAAGTGGGACGTGCAATATTATTCGGCCCCTTTAACTTAATACTTTGTTGCGCCACCTTTTGCTGCGATTACAGCTGCAAGTCGCTTGGGGTATGTCTCTATCAGTTTTGTACATCGAGAGACTGAAATTCTTGCCCATTCTTCCTTGGCAAACAGCTCGAGCTCAGTGAGGTTTGATGGAGATTGTTTGTGAACAGCAGTTTTCAGCTCTTTCCACAGATTCTCAATTGGATTGAGGTCTGGACTTTGACTTGGCCATTCTAACACCTAGATACGTTTATTTGTGAACCATTCCATTGTAGATTTTGCTTTATGTTTGGGATCATTGTCTTGTTGGAAGACAAATCTCCTTCCCAGTCTCAGGTCTTTTGCAGACTCCAACAGGTTTTTTTCAGGAATGGCCCTGTATTTGGCTCCATCCATCTTCCCATCAATTTTAACCATCTTCTCTGTCCCTGATGAAGAAAAGCAGGCCCAAACCATGATGCTGCCTCCACCATGTTTGACAGTGGGGATGGTGTGTTCAGGGTGATGAGCTGTGTTGCCTTTATGCCAAACATATCGTTTGGCATTGTTGCCAAAAAAGTTCGATTTTGGTTTCATCTGACCAAAGCACCTTCTTCCTCATGTTTGGTGTGTCTCCCAGGTGGCTTGTTGCAAACTTTTTATGGATATCTTTGAGAAATGGCTTTCTTCTTGCCACTCTTCCATAAAGGCCAGATTTGTGCAGTGTACAACTGATTGTTGTCCTATGGACAGACTGTCCCACCTCAGCTGTAGATCTCTGAAGTTCATCCAGAGTGATCATGGGCCTCGGCTGCATCTCTGATCAGTCTTCTCCTTGTTTGAGATGAAAGTTTAGAGGGACAGCCGGGTCTTGGTAGATTTTCAGTGGTATGATACTCCTTCCATTTCAATATGATCACTTGCACAGTGCTCCTTGGGATGTTTAAAGTTTTGGAAATCATTTTGTATCCAAATCCGGCTTTAAATTTCTCCACAACAGTATCATGGGCCTGCCTGATGTGTTCCTTGGTCTTCATGATGCTCTCTGTGCTCCAAACAGAACCCTGAGACTATCACGGAGCAGGTGCATTTATATGGAGACTTGATTACACACAGGTGGATTATATTTATCATCATTAGGCATTTAGGACAACATTGGATCATTCAGAGATCCACAATGAACTTCTGGAGTGAGTTTGCTGCACTGAAAGTAAAGGGGCCGAATAATATTGCACTTTTCAATTTTTGAATTTCCCCAAAAATTTAAAATAACCAATAAATTTCATTCAACTTTACAGTTGTATTCCACTTGTTGTTTCTTCACCAAAAATGAACATTTAGTATCTTTATGTTTGAAGCATGATATGTGGGAAAAGGTTGAAAAGTTCCAGGGGGCCGAGTTCTTTTGCAAGGCACTGTAGCCTCCCCATGATCGGCATGAGATGCACATAGCCTCCTGATGATCAGCATGAGACCTACATAGCCTCCCCATGATCAGCATGAGACCCACATAGCCTCCCCATGATCAGCATGAGACTCACATAGCCTCCCCATGATCAGCATGAGACCCACATAGCCTCCCGATGATCAGCATGAGACCCACATAGCCTCCCCATGATCAGTATGAGACCCACATAGCCTCCCCATGATCAGCATGAGACCCACATAGCCTCTTCATGATTAGCATGAGACACACATAGCCTCCCGATGATCAGCATGAGACCCACATAGCCTCCCCATGATCAGTATGAGACCCACATAGTCTCCCCATGATCAGCATGAGACCCACATAGCCTCCCCATGATCAGCATGAGACCCACATAGCCTCCCCATGATCAGCATGAGACCCACATAGCCTCCCCATGATCAGCATGAGACCCACATAGCCTCCCGATGTCCAACCAAACGTCCCATACACATGAGAAAAGAAAACCACCTCATACTCACTTTGATTCAATTCTGCCTCTGCTCTCTCCAATGCACTGATTCTCTGCAGTGCACAGCTGATGCGACAAAATGACGTTATCATGTCAGCTGTCTCACATGCTGTCTGGTAGAAGAAGGCCTCCTCAATCGATCCTGAGGGTGCAAATAGTGGTGACAGTGGGCGGCGGTGGACAGGCTGGGGAGGGCATGGTGTGGCCCGTGGGCTACTGTTTTCAGCCCCCTCAGCTGTCTCGGTCTGAAAGCAAAAAAGGAACAGCCAGAGGGCAGGATGTGGCCCACAAGTCGCATTTTACCCAGGTCTGGTCTAATAGAAGCATGGCTCATGCTTCTAATCTCTCCATATCACTGACCAAGTAAAAACAAACATCCCCAGCAGCAGCAATGCCTGTGTGCTGCGTCCTGCTTGCTCTGAGTCCCCGTGTGTTTTGGCTTCTTCATTGCTGCAGACGCACAGGGACCCTGAGGAGCAGACACAGGTTTATCACCACTTGCCTCACTCACGGGAGGACATAAGGCTACGTTCACATTAGCGTTTCGCTAATGTGCGTCGCTGTTGCGTCGGTGACCCAGCGGCGACGCAGCGGCGACGCGACCCCTATGTTTAACATGGGGGACGCGTGCATTTTTTTGGTAGCGTTTTCCGACATGTGCGTCGTTTTCGACGCTAGCGTCGGACGCAAGAAAATGCAACTAGTTGCATTTTTCGTGCGTCCGATTTTCGGCAAAAAACGACGAACGCGTCGCAAAACGCAGTGTTTTTGCGCGCGTTTTTGGTGCGTCGTGCGTTGCGTCGCCGTTGCGTCGCCGACGCACCGGCGCGCAACGCTAATGTGAACGTAGCCTAAGCGCTGGACAGTGGCGGACACAAACAGAAGAGGGCCCATATGCAAGAACTGTAAATTGGCCCCTTGCAGTCCAATACCTCATCAAAATGCAATGACTAATCTGCTTTGGAGGTGGAAATGGGCCTTTTAGTCTATTGGGCCCCTGTGCTGCTGCACAGGTTGCACCAATGATATGTCTGCCCCTGGTGCTGGATGTGGGGGGCACTCTGCAGGAGGGGGCATAATCAGAAGCTGCAGTTGGTGTGGCCTGAAGCCAGTGGGGGAGTGGCGGCTACTTCTCACTGCACTGCGAGACAAGTAGATCCCGGCTGTGACAGCGGGGTAGAGTCTCAAAATCGGGACTGTCCCACTGTTATTCATGATGGTTGTGAGCTATGCCTATGGATCTACTTTTTTGTTCATTCATCGATTAATCAATTAGAAACAACAATACTAATGTTTTATCTCAGGAAGAGTTCAGTAATCAATATTTTGTGGAATAACCATGATTTTTAATCACAGCTTTCATGCGTCTTGGCATGCTTTCCACCAGTCTTTCACACTGCTTCTGGTGCAAAAATGTAAGCAGTTCTTCTTTTTTTGATGGCTTGTGACTATCCATCATCCTCTTGATTACATTCCAGAGGTTTTCAATGGGGTTCAGGTCTGGAGATTGGGCTGCCCATGACAGGGTTTTGATGTGGTGGTCTCTTAATTTTTGTCAGAGCTGTAGATCAAGTGCACAAAAGTCTCCCCATGGCATCACAAGAGCTTGTGGCTCAGCAGCTTAACGCATCTCTCTGTAATGTTAAGGTTGTGGATTCAAGACTTGGGAGACTCACAGAAAAAATGTTTTTTTTATAATTGCTTATTATTTTTACTACTTTTATAGGAACAAAAAAATATATTTTTCTTCTCAGTATACAGGCACCATATAGACACAAGAAATTATTTCTATAGAAATGTATTCTCTGCTTCTGGGTTCATTGCCTGCAATATAGAGGTCAAGATAACCAAATTCACCTATCTCCAGCATTGTGAATAACCTATATTAGCCAAAATTGTGGTGCAAATTATAGACAAAGTATCAACCACTATCTAGCAAATTCATGAAAATAAAGAGCTATATATGGAAACTAGAAAACCTATATGCAAAAATTATAGAGCCAGAGGTATAATAAAAATTATAAACCTTTATTAATGAAATATGATAAAGGGAAGTAAATAACAAAAAATAAAAGTGACCAAGCTAAGGCAACAATTTGCCAGCAGGGGGAGATGTACAGCAGATTTTCACAGGAAAACACACCAGGTGAGTGTACAGATATAGGGTACTAGATGGTGGCCCGATTCTAACGCATTGGGTATTCTAGAATATGTATGTCCACGTAGTATATTGCCCAGCCACGTAGTATATTGCCCAGTCACGTAGTATATTGCCCAGTCACATAGTATATTGCCCAGCCACGTAGTATATTGCCCAGCCACGTAGTATATTGCCCAGCCACGTAGTATATTTCCCAGCCACGTAGTATATTGCCCAGTGACATAGTATATTGCCCTGTCACGTAGTATATTGCCCAGTTGCATAGTATATTGCCCAGCGACGTAGTATACAGCACAGAGCCACGTAGTATATTGCACAGCGACGTAGTATACAGCACAGAGCCACGTAGTATTCTGCCCAGCCACATAGTATATTGCCCAGTAACGTAGTATATTGCCTAGCTACGTAGTATATTGGCCAGTCACGTAGTATATTGCCCAGCTACGTAGTATATTGCCCAGCCACGTAGTATATTGCCCAGCTACGTAGTATATTGCCCAGCCACGTATGTCACAGGTTAAAAAATAAAAAATAAACATATACTCACCTTCCGAGGGCCCTTGTAGTTCGGTCACATGACCATGATGTCATGGCAGGTCCTTCTCGCGCAAGTGCTCAGGACCTGTCATGACGTCGCGGTCACATGACCGTGACGTCATGGCAGGTCCTTCTCCCATACCGTTCTTGGCACCAGAACCTGCCAGAGGTCACCGGAGTGTCGTGAAAGGTGAGTATATAATGATTTGTTATTTTTTAATTATTTTTAACATTAGATGTTTTTACTATTGACGCTGCATAGGCAGCATCAATAGTAAAAACTTGGTCACACAGGGTTAATAGCGGTGGTAACGGAGTGAGTTACCTGCGGCATAACGCAGTCTGTTACCGCTGGCATTAACCCTGTGTGAGCGGTGACTGCCGGGAGTATGGAGCGGGCGCCGACTGCAGGGGAGTAGGGAGGGACTAATCGGCATGTGGCCGTTGCTGATTGGTCACGGCAGCCATGACAGGTAGCTGGCGAGACCAATCAGCGACTTGGATTCCATGACAGACAAAGGCCGCGACCAATGAATATCCGTGACAGACAGAAGGACAGACAGAAAGACGGAAGTGACCCTTAGACAATTATATAGTAGATAAGGGTATGTGCACATGTAGAATGGTCCTCTGCTGATTTTTCCGCAGTGGATTTGATAAATCTGCAGGGCAAAAACGCTGCGTTTTTGCTGCAGATTTATTGCGGATTTACCGCGTTTTTTTGCGGATTTCACTGCGGTTTTACACCTGCGGTTTACTATTGGAACAGGTGTAAAACCGCTGCGAAATCCGCAGAAAGAAGTGACATGCTGCGGAATGTAAACCGCTGCGTTTCCACGCGTTTTTTTCCACAGCATGTGCACAGCGTTTTCTGTTTCCCATAGGTTTACATTGTAATGTAAACTCATGGGAAACTGCTGCGGACCCGCAGCTGCGGAAACGCTGCGGATCCACAGCAAAATCTGCATCGTGTGCACATAGCCTAACACACCAACAAGAGACAAAAAACACAGCGCTATAAAAAACACAGCGCTATAAAAAACATACGTAAAAATAATGCACTAAAAACGCAATGAAAAAATGAAAGTAATTTAATAGATACAGAAATTGTACAGAAAATCTGTAGCACAAAAAAAATTACCAAAAGTTCATCATGGGAACTTAGCATAAAAAAGCATGAAATCTGCACCAAAAACTAGTCAAATAAGGGGAAAATGCATTAAAAAAAACAAAATGTGCAGATAAAATGCCGCAGACAAAATCACAGAATTGTGAACACGGACCTCAGCATTACATTTTTATTGCATTTTTTATGGGTTTAATAGTGAAAATCAACAACACATTTTTTTTTACGCCATTTGATGACTTTTTCACTCTGTTATAGGGATTGTTACTATTACAGAAATATATCTCTGTTATTTGGTGATTTCTGATGTTTTTTTTATTTTTTAAGTTACGGTAATTAAAAATGACATTTTTATAATTGTTTCATTATTTTTTTGTAATAAGTAAACATCGCCATCTAGTGGCCAGAGGTTGTAGGAATAAGAGCGAAGAGCAAGCAGAAACTGCAATACGAATGAGAGTTTCCTAGCCTAGAGGGACTAGATAAGAAGAAACACCAGGTCATGTGACAGTTGTGTTGCAGTTAGGAAATATAAAAACCCCTTATGCCAGTGTAGAGGATGAGTCATTGCATGGACCTGTGTCAGGCCAGACATGCAGTGCTAGCTGAACTGGGGTACATGCATATGCAAGAGAACAGCCCAGACTAAGATGAAGCCTGGTTATATACAGGAAGTCTTCTTAAAGGGAAGGTGCCGCGTTTTAATATTGTAAAAAAAAAAAAAAACCTCTTTAATTCCTTATTTTTATAAGTTATTTTCAAGTGCACAGTATTTATTGTTTTTTTTTTATTCATTTTTTTTTCTGCCACTGGGCGCCGCCATTTTCATTTTCAGGACTGTAAGTGTAGCTGCACGACACTTACAGTCTTCACATACGGCTGCCCTGGACATAGACATCTGTAGTCGGAAGGCGACCCCATAGCTAGTAATGCATTATAAGCTTCTCTCTGCTCTGATGTGGCCACGCCCCCTGGGCTGTCTCCACATCACAGCAGAGGCAGGAGGTCGGCGCCATCTTGCTTCAGCCTACAGTGGAGTGTACCTGTGAGCTCCACTGTGACTGAGAGCTGTGCTGTTGGAGGGGCAGCTACATCTGTCTCCCCTTCACACTGTCAGCGGCCGTTCCCTGTCCTCTGCTGCCTGGTGTGTGGCTGAATCTCTAGAATCGCTAGAGAGGGTGAAGTGCTGGGGTCTGATGTTCTCTTATCAGGAGCTGCAGAGAGGTAACAGAGGGGGATGGGGGAGGCTCTGTGCTGCTCCGACCTCACTGCAGCTCCTCACAGGACATCAGACCGTGCATCTATCACTATACTGTGCTGAGCCATGTATCTAATCCTCTCCTGTGTAATACTGTCTGCTGGCCCCCGTATCTAATCCTATCCTGTGCTGACCTGTGTATCTAATCCTGTGGAATACTGACTGCTGAGCCGTGTATCTAATCCTCTCCTGTGTGATAGTGTCTGCTGAGCCGTGTATCTAATCCTATCCTGTGCTGACCTGTGTATCTAATCCTGTGGAATACTGACTGCTGAGCCGTGTATCTAATCCTATCCTGTGTGATACTGTCTGCTGAGCCGTGTATCTAATCCTCTCCTGTGTGATACTGACTGCTGAGCCGTGTATCTAATCCTCTCCTGTGTGATACTGACTGCTGAGCCGTGTATCTAATCCTCTCCTGTGTGATACTGTCTGCTGAGCCGTGTATCTAATCCTCTCCTGTGTGATACTGACTGCTGAGCCGTGTATCTAATCCTCTCCTGTGTGATACTGACTGCTGAGCCGTGTATCTAATCCTCTCCTGTGTGATACTGTCTGCTGAGCCGTGTATCTAATCCTCTCCTGTGTGATACTGACTGCTGAGCCGTGTATCTAATCCTCTCCTGTGTGATACTGACTGCTGAGCCATGTATCTAATCCTCTCCTGTGTGATACTGACTGCTGAGCCGTGTATCTAATCCTCTCCTGTGTGATACTGTCTGCTGAGCCGTGTATCTAATCCTCTCCTGTGTGATACTGTCTGGTGAACCGTGTATCTAATATACTTCTATGCACTCCTCTCCCCCCTGCATATCTTTCCCCATTGCACACACAACTCAATGCGTGCGATAACAGGAGCTGCGGGCGTCATGCTGTATTATGGCATTATGTGAGATCTATATGACGGTATTATGTGATCTGTATGGTGGTATTATGCTTGATCAGTATTGTGAGAATTATATGGTGGTATTGTGTGTGATCTATATGGCGGTATTATGTGAGAACACTGGCAGCATTATGTGTGATCTATATGGCGGTATTATGTGAGAACACTATGGCAGTATTATGTGTGATCTACATGGCGGTATTATGTGAGAACACTATGGCAGTATTATGTGTGATCTATATGGCGGTATTATGTGAGAACACTGGCAGTATTATGTGTGATCTATATGGCGGTATTATGTGAGAACACTATGGCAGTATTATGTGTGATCTATATGGTGGTATGTGAGAACACTGGCGGTATTATGTGTGATCTATATGGCGGTATTATGTGAGAACACTGGCGGTATTATGTGTGATCTATATGGTGGTATTATGTGAGAACACTGGCATTATGTGTGATCTATATGGCAGTATGTGAGAACACTGGCGGTATTATGTGTGATCTATATGGTGGTATTATGTGAGAACTGTATGACAGTATTGTGTGATCTATTTGATAGTATTGTGTGTGATCTATATGGCGCTATTATGTGAGAACACTATGGCAGTATTATCTTCAGAAAGCGGACCCATTCTATGGTGGTTCTGGCTGAGCACCTGCACGCGGGTCTGGGGTAATAGAGGGGGCAGCATGACCTCCAGTTAGATGCAGTCAGGGCTGGTGAGGCAGCTGAAGAGAAGCGTCTCATTTTTATCGTTACTATATGGCTACATTTCCCTCCCAGCGTCACCCCAGACTGCGCCTGTCGCCTCACTTTCACATATTGCCAGGACAGGATGGAGAAGACAGGATCTGAGGAGCGGAATGGGGTCTGTATGCAAAGTCTGGATCAGAACAGGCCATCAATCCGCAGAAATGTTTCCTGGATTTCTGTGGAGCAAACAAGCAGACGGTCCATCCATGTGTATAAAAGACAGCGCTCTATGTACAATCCCTGGCTGCTCCGCACACCAAACAGGGGGCCCCTATAGACCAGCACACTGCTCTCCTGAAATACTCTGTGCTGTTGTCACCCTGCTCCCTCCACCACATATCTCCCAGAATCCTTGCTGCCTGCCATCCTCGGTGACCGTAGACTTGTCAGTATAAGGCTGCTTTCACACTAGCATCGGTACGGGCCCGTCGCAGTGCGTCGTACCGACGCATGCTGTGAAAGAAATGTCTTACGACGCTTCCGCTGCCCCATTGTAAGGTCTGGGGAGGATGGGGCGGAGTTTCAGCCGTGCATGTGCGGTCGAAAATGGTGGACTCGATGCACAAACGTCACATGTAACTTTTTTTGTGGCGGCGGTCCACCAAAACATGATGCAACCGTCGCACGACAGTTACGACGTGTGGCAATACGTCGCAATGCGTCGGTAATGTTAGTCTATGGGGAAAAAACGCATCCTGCAGACAACTTTGCAGGATGCGTTTTTTCTTCTGAATGACGCATTTCAACGTACAGCCAACAACGCTAGTGTGAAAGTAGCCTAAGGCTGCCGTCCACTATCAGTATTTGGTCAGTATTTTACATCAGTATTTGTAAGCCAAAACCAGGAGTGGGTGATAAATACAGAAGTGGTGACCTGTTTCTATTATACTTTTCCTCTAATTGTTCCACTCCTGGTTTTGGCTTACAAATACTGAGGTAAAATACTGACCAAATACTGATAGTGTGACGGCAGCCATACTCTGCAGTCACCAACAAAATGGCTGCTCGCTGGGTTCCTGAATATCATCCTCTCTAATCACTTAGCAAACACCCAGAAGGGGAGGAGAGGAGACATCACACGTCAGCAGACTCCGCCCATAATTACTGCAGTGCAGTAATGTGAGCTAGTTGTACACTAGGTTTTTCTGAATTTTCAGCAGCTGCTCCCCCTAGTGTTGAAAAGTGGAAATTCCAAAACTTTTCAAATTATTTTTCATATTTTACTAGATTATAAACAAATGATAATATTTTTTTAAGAAAATGTAATCATTAATTCTTTACATTTTTACAATTTCTGAAAAAAAAATGTTTTTGATGGCACCTTCCCTTTAAAGGAACCATCGATCTTGTGGCCAGTTAAAGACAGGAGGCCTTCTTAACCCCTTTACCCCCAAGGGTGGTTTGCATGTTAATGACTGAGCCAATTTTTACAATTCTGACCACTGTCCCTTTATGAGGTTATAACTCTGCAACGCGTCAACAGATCCCAGTGATTCTGACATTGTTTTCTCGTGACATATTGTACTTCATGATAGTGGTAAAATTTCCTTGACAATACTTGAGTTTATTTGTGAAAAAACGGAAATTTGGCGAAAATTTTGAAAATGACGCAATTTTCCAACTTTGAATTTTCATGCCCTTAAATCACAGAGATATGTCACACAAAATACTTAGGTAATAAGTAACATTTCCCACATGTCTACTTTACATCAGCACAATTTTGGATCCAACATTTTTTTTTGTTAGGGAGTTATAAGGGTTAAAAGTTGACCAGCAATTTCTCATTTTTACAACACCATTTTTTTTTAGGGACCACATCTCATTTGAAGTCATTTTGAGGGGTCTATATGATAGAAAATACCCAAGTGTGACACCATTCTAAAAACTGCACCCCTCAAGGTGCTCAAAACCACATTCAGGAAGTTTATTAACCCTTCAGGTGCTTCCCAGGAATGTTTGGAATGTTTAAAAAAAATGAACATTTAACTTTTTTTCACAAAAAATGTACTTCTAATCCAATTTGTTTTATTTTACCAAGGTAACAGGAGAAGTTGGACCCCAAAAGTTGTTGTACAATTTGTCCTCAGTACGCTGATACCCTATATGTGGGGGTAAACCACTGTTTGGGCGCATGGCAGAGCTCGGAAGGGAAGGAGCGCAATTTGACTTTTCAATGCAAAATTAGCTGAAATTGAGATAGGACGCCATGTCGCATTTGGAGAGCCTCTCATGTGCCTAAACAGTGGAAACCCCCCACAAGTGACACCATTTTGGAAAGTAGACACCCTAAGGAACTTATCTAGATGTGTGGTGAGCACTTTAAACCCCCTAGTGCTTCACAGAAGTTTATAATATAGAGCCGTAATAATAAAAAATCTTATTTTTTTTCACAAAAATGATTTTTCGCCCCAAATTTTTATTTTCCCAAGGGTAACAGGAGAAATTGGACCCCAAACGTTGTTGTGCAACTTGTCCTGAGTACACTGATACCCCATATGTGCGGGTAAACCACTGTTTGGGCGCATGGCAGAGCTCAGAAGGGAAGAAGCGCCATTTGCCTTTTTAAGGCAAAATTGGCTGGAATTGAGATCGGATGCCATGTCTCATTTGGAGAGCCCCTGATGTGCCTAGACAGTGGAAACCCCCCAAAAGTGACCCCATTTTGGATAGTAGACCCCCTAAGGAACTTATCTAGATGTGTGGTGAGTAGTGATGAGCGAGTATACTCGTGGCTCGGGTTTTCCCTAGCACGCTCGGGTGTCCTCTGAGTATTTGTTAGTGTTCGGAGATTAAGTTTTCATCACCTCAGCTGAATGATTTACAGCTATTAACCAGGCTTAGTACATGTGGGGGTTGCCTGGTTGCCAGGGAATCCTCACATGGAATCAAGCTGTCTAGTAGCTGTAAATCATTCAGCTGCAGTGATGAAAACTTAATCTCCGAACATTAACAAAGACTCAGATTACTTGAGCAACGAGTGCACTCGCTCATCACTAGTGGTGAGCACTTTTGAACCCTAAACAGTGGAAACCTCCCAATTCTAACTCCAACCCCAACACACCCCTAAGCCTAATCCCAACCATAACCACACCCCTAACCTCAACACACCCCAAATCCTAATCCCAACCCTAACCACACCCCTAACCCCAACACACCCCTAATCCTAATCCCAACCCTAACCACACCCCTAACCCGTACACCCCCCCTAACACCAATATAAACCCCAACTCACCCCTAGCCCCAACAGACCCCTATCCCTAATCCCAAACCTAACCATACCCCTAACCCTGACACACCCCAAACCCAACCGTAAACGTAATCCAAACCCTAACCCCAACTCTAGCCCCAACCCTAACTTTAGCCCCATCCCTAACTTTAGCCCCAACCCTAACTTTAGCCCAACCCTAACCCTAACTTTAGCCCCAACCCTAACTTTAGCCCCAACCCTAACCCTAATGGGAAAATGGAAATAAATACATTTTTTTAATTTTATTATTTTTCCCTAACTAAGGCGGTGATAATGGGGGGTTTGATTTACTATTTATAGGGGGTTTTATTAGCGGGTTTTTATGTTTGGCAGCTGTCACACACTAAAAGGCGCTTTTTATTGCAAAAAATATTTTTTGTGCTACCACATTCTGAGATTCATAATTTTTCCATATTTTGGTCCACAGAGTCATGTGAGGTCTTGTTTTTTGCGAGACAAGTTGACGTTTTTATTGGTATCATTTTCAGGCACATGACATTTTTTGATCACTTTTTATTCCAATTTGTTTTAGGCAGAATGAACAAAAACCAGCTATTCGTGAATTTCTTTTGGGGGGGGGGGGGCGTTTATACTGTTCCGCGTTTGGTAAAATTTAAGTTTTATTCTTTGGGTCAGTATGATTACAGAGATACCTCATTTATATAATTTTTTTATGTTTTGGCACTTTTATACAATAAAAACTATTTTATAGAAAAAAATAATTATTTTTGCATTGCTTTATTCTGAGGGATATAACTTTTTCATTTTTTCACTGATGATACTGTATGGCGGCTCGTTTTTTGCGGGACAAGATGATGCTTTCGGCAGTACAATGTTTATTTATATCCGTCTTTTTGATCGCGTGTTGTTCCACTTTTTGTTCGGCAGTTATTTACATAAAGAAATGTATTTATTGGAACAATATATATATTTTTTTATTTAGGATTTTTTTTTTTTTACACATGTAATATTTTTTTTTTTATTTTTTACTTTGTCCCAGTGTGGGACATCATGGTAAAGTGTCAGATCGCTGATCTGACAGTTTGCAATGCACTGTGTCAGATCAGCAATCTGACAGGCACTGCAGGAGGCTTGCCGGCGCCTGCTCTGAGCAGGTGCTTGCTAGCCACCTCCCTGCCGGACCCAGAAGGAGCCCAGTGGCCATCTTGGATACGGGGCCTGCAGGGAGGAGGACGCAGGAGATGCTCGGAGCAACGCGATCACATCGCGTTGCTCCTTGGGAAGCACGCAGGGAGCCCCCTCCCTGCGCGATGCTTCCCTATGCCGCTGGAACGCTGCGTTCATGTTTGATCGCAGTGTTCCGGGGGTTGATGTGCCAGGGGCGGTCCATGACCGCTCCTGGCACATAGTGCCGGATGTCAGCTGTGATAGCTGACCCCCAGTCGCGATCGGCCGCACTCCCCCCCGTGAGCGTGGCTGATCGCGTTAGACGTACTATCCCGTCGGTGGTCATTCGGGCCCATACCACCTCGACGGGATAGTATGTCTCATGTCAGAAAGGGGTTAAAGATATGGATGGTTATGTGAGCAGGAAGTGCTGGAAACATTCTTAAAGGAAAGATCATTGAACGGGAAGTGCAGGAAGCCGTCTTAAAGGAATACGGACAATCAAGTGAGCGGTTGAAGATTCGGAAGCCAAAGTGAGCTGAAATCCGGAGACCTAGACGATGATACGGAGACAACCGGGGCTGCACTCTAGGAGACGGAGGCAGCCAGAATGACACGCTGGTGAAGTGACTCGTCAGTATGCAATTGCAATAGACTTGCGGCCTATTGGAGAAATAGAGCTGACTCTCATTGAAGTCGGTTACAGCGACTATCACAACAGACTAAGGGTACCGTCACACTATACCATTTCGATCGCTACAACGGTACGATTCGTGACGTTCCAGCGATATCATTACGATATCGCTGTGTCTGACACGCAGCAGCGATCAGGGATCCTGCTGAGAATCGTACGTCGTAGCAGATCGTTTAGAACTTACTTTCATCGCTGGATCTCCCGCTGTCATCGCTAGATCGGTGTGTGTGACACCGATCTAGCGATCTAGCGATGCGATCCAGCGATGCGTTCGCTTGTAACCAGGGTAAACATCGGGTAACTAAGCGCAGGACCGCGCTTAGTAACCCGATGTTTACCCTGGTTACAAGCGTAAAACTAAAAAAAACAAACAGCACATACTTACATTCTGGTGTCCGTCAGGTCCCTTGCCGTCTGCTTCCCGCACTGTGACTGCCGGCCATAAAGTGAAAGCAGAGCACAGCGGCTGTGCTTTCACTTTCACTTTACGGCCGGCAGTCACAGTGCGGGAAGCAGACGGCAAGGGACCTGACGGACACCAGAATGTAAGTATGTGCTGTTTGTTTTTTTTTAGTTTTACGCTTGTAACCAGGGTAAACATCGGGTTACTAAGCGCGGTCCTGCGCTTAGTTACCCGATGTTTACCCTGGTTACCCAGGGACC
The DNA here is from genome assembly GCF_032444005.1 of Ranitomeya imitator. Classification (NCBI taxonomy): domain Eukaryota; kingdom Metazoa; phylum Chordata; class Amphibia; order Anura; family Dendrobatidae; genus Ranitomeya; species Ranitomeya imitator. Next base: position 810,918,363 of record NC_091282.1, on the reverse strand, counting down.
TCGGCATCGTTGGTCGCTGGAGAGCTGTCTGTGTGACAGCTCCCCAGCGACCACACTACGATTTACCTACGATCACGGCCAGGTCATATCGCTGGTCGTGATCGTAGGTAAATCGTATAGTGTGACGGTACCCTTAGTGTTTCGGTGATGACTACTACATGGACTTTGACATACTATGGACTATAGTACCAGTAGAAATATCTTTTGCTGTATTAGTTAACTATGTGTTTCAAAACTTTGTTTGGAAACAAAGATTCTGCTTGTATACCTAGAATTATATTGTGAACTAGTTTAATGTTTCTTGTAAATCACTAAAGCTTTAGACCGTTGCCACTGAGTCTTTCTCTCCAGTGCCGATGCATCTGCATGCCTGGTTACACTTGGTGTAGTCGGCAGGATGCAACACTCAGGTGCAGAAATGACAGATCAGTCAATAACTGAGGCCACAAGCGGTAGTCTACCCCTCGGAACTATATACCAAAGTTTATAGATTACAATTTATAGGCAGAGTTAGCATTACTGACTACAGACGGAGAGGCACGACAGATGATCATGTTGGGATGGCCAAGAGACAGCTTTATAATGAATTCGGCACCTCTAATTCCTGCACCTGTACGGTCATCATTAAGAATAGCGTATGAAACATCAGTCTTAACAAATCAGGGCCGTAGGCTTTCCTCTGACCATACACACCATATAATGTGTAAGGTGGCCTTCTGTAAGAGGATGTAGAAGGAGAGAAGGATTCAGACTTTTGAATTTCAATAGTCGTTCCCTTTGCTTGGTTCAGAAATCGGCTGGGCTGTGTCATAGAGAACGCTGGAATTCTCGGATGAGCCTTTTTCTGTATAAAGGAGTCAGGAAAGAGAGCCGTCTGCTCATCCATGATAGCTATACGGCCATCTGTTTCTTCAAGACTCTCTGGCATCTGCCTCACATATACATGCATGTTTTGCCAAATCGAGCATGCATGTTCAAGTCTTCTCACAAAATTAGAATATCATCAAAAAGTTAATTTAATTCAGTTCTTCAATGCAAAAAGTGAAACTCGTATTTTATATAGAGTCATTAAAAACAGAGTGATCTATTTCAAGTGTTTATTTGTTAATGTTTATGATTATGTCTTACAGCCAATGAAAACCCAAAAGTCATTATCTCAGGAAATTAGAATACTTTATAACACCAGCTTGAAAAATGATTTAAAAATCCAAAATGTTGGCCTACTGAAATGTACATTCAGTAAATGCACTCATTCCTTAGTCGGGGCTCCTTTTGCATCAATTACTGCATCAATGCGGTGTGGCATGGAGGCGATCAGCCTGTGGCACTGCTGAGGTGTTATGGAAGCCCAGGTTGCTTTGATATCAGCCTTCAACTGGTCTGCATTGTTGGGTATGTTGTCTCTCATCTTCCTCTTGACAATTCCCCATAGATTCTCTTAAGGTCAGGCAAGTTTGCTGGCCAATCAAGCACAGTGATACCGTTGTTTATAAACCAGGTGTTGGTACTTTTGGCAGTGTGGACAGGTGTCAAGTCCTGTTGGATAATGAAATTTCCATCTCCAAAAAGCTTCTCGGCAGAGGGAATCATGAAGTGCTCTAAAATTTCATAGTAGCCGGCTGCGCTGACTTTGGTCTTGATAAAACACAGTGGACCTACACCAGCAGATAGTAGAATAAACAAAGAGCTAGCACTCGACTTGGAAGGGATATAGACGGTGCAAGTGAAAGGAGTCGGATGACCCCCAAAAACTTGAAGAAAACGAATCACTGCACACGTCAAAATCAGTCAACTTTTGCTGAGGTGAAACTTTATTCAGGTGCAAAAACAATGAAGGACGTAACAAGGCAACAGTTCAAAGTTTCTGACGTTTCGGCCACACAGTGGCCTTGATCACAGAGTGGTGCTGTAAAGATGAAAAACATATAAATATACAATATATACAGTGGTAAACAAACAGTTATATACATAATATGTACAAGAAGACTCAGTGTGGAATAACGGACCACAGACCGAGCCCTAGGGGAAATGGAACACATGTCAATAGAGTTAATGTAATAAGCTAGATCAGGAAATCAACAACCTGAGGATAATATTTATAAGGCAAAAGGACAAAGAAATGGGGCCTATAGGAGACAGAGAACGTAAGGATCGAATTACAACAACAGGAGGACAGAATAAACTTACATACCCTCGGTAGTAGTCCCAATTGAATAATAGGGAATATCGAATTCAATGGTGAGTATGGCCTGGGGTTCCCTAGTAACGCAAAATAGGGAAACGAGACAGGGTATTGGTATACACATGGGATGAATAATAAAGGTCACGTGTGGGTATGAGAACCACTAAAAAGATATATATGATTAGTCCAGTAGAGGAACTATATATGTTGGAGTTATTTACCCAGATGGATGCCAGCAGGTGATTAAAGTTTTAGTTTTTGTGTAGTACAACGGTCCAGTGTAGACTTCAACTGAAACAAAAAATTGCGTACATGTATACATGTCTATAGATGCATATCCAATGTGTGGGGTTATATGCTAGCAATAGAGTAGTGAAATGTGTTCCACATAAAAGAGTAACTACCTAGGATCCTAACGCATCACGGGTTCCATAGAACTATATGGAGGGAATGTGGACGGCAGTGGCATACAGCATAGATCTGTCCGTGTGGGTAAAACCCATAAAAGTACTGTAGAGAGATACATAATAAATAATGTATGGTGGTAACCCATGTGGGGGGATAAATTATGCAAAAAGAAGTGGTTTAAGCACAATGATACTTGTGCATAAAAAGTGCCGCCTACCTAGGGTCCCAGCACAATAGGTGTAATTTGGAGACAGTGGTCCGGACATTAGACTTTAGAATAAACCCTGGAATGGCGTGGGTTCACCTGTATAGAAACGCATATTAACTACAAAGCGGAATGATCCAAAAAGGAGTACTTATCTGAGATAGGAATCTCACATCCATTGGTGGTGCAGGGGATCCGTCCGCTGTGGAGGTACAGGTTTAGACGCCGACACGCAGTGTCCTGGCAGGGAGGCGGATGTGTAATGGAGCTAGCGGCGCGCTGTTATAAGGGCGCCCGACCGGAAGTAGGGGGAACAAGACGGCGCCTGCGTGTGGACTTCTCTGCGCAGGAGCCGTCAGAGGAAACCCGCGCTTGCGTAGTGACTACAGTACACTGGCGAGCAGCCAGGAAAGGCGGCGCGCGCGCCGTCATCATGAAGGGAGTGGGCGGGAGCGGTTCTAGAATGAGTATTTTGTGCACTACTGGTGGAGAAATTTAGCGTGGGGCACTGGCGTCCAGGGAACCCTGAATGAATAAAGTATACTATGTGGAGTGGGAATGAATGGCGGTCATGGATGAAGAGCTAGTGCAAGGGGATAGTGGCAGGTCACTAGGTAGTGTGCTGTCTAGCACAGCCACCCGATATACACAGGGAAAGATGTTGACAATAAGTGTACATATATCTATATGTGGAAAAAGATGCAGGCCTAAATGAATTCTAGTGCCTAAAGGTGTCAGTATGCACTATGCATAGAAAGTAACAAAATTATAGACATAAGTTGCATATGAGTAGTAGGAGTCCACAAACATCCTGATTATTCGTAATAAGAGCCTTGAGTTGAAAGGGTCAAAAAAAAGAAAATGGTTAAGTATAAAAAAGTAAAAAATAAAAAATAAAAATAAAAAGTAAAATAAGGGGGAGGGGGGAAAAATATGATAAAGGAAACTTTTTGATAAAGAAAGGAAACTTTTTTAAAAAAAAAACTCCTAAAGGGTATGCGTCTTACCATCCTGATGAAGAATACTACGAACTCTACAGATGCAGTGGGTTAGTTTGCCTAGGGAAGAATAAAAACCCGGTTAAGATAGCCAATCGATTTCTCTATTGAGACCTCTAGGATGAAGAGTGTCTAACGTGTAGATCCAGTATGACTCCCGCTGTTTGAGCAATTGGATGTGGTTACCACCACGCCTAGGGCGCGGGACTCTTTCAATTATTTGAAATCTAAGTTGGGCAACCGTGTGTTGGGCTTCTTTGAAATGTAACGGCAGTGGCAGCCAGGTCTTACCACATCTAATGGTGGATTTATGGCTGGAGATCCTATTTCTGATGGCTTGGGTGGTTTCCCCCACATATAGTAAGCCACAAGGACATTTGATGATATAGATTACGAAGTTCGAGGCGCATGTGTGATAGTCCCTGATAGGGAAAGCCTTCCCAGTGTGTGGATGTAGGACTTCATTACCCTTAATAATATTAGAGCAACACATGCAATGCAGACAGGGAAATGTGCCCGTTCTTTTTTGGCCTGTCAGTGTCTTGTGTGGAGGTGGTTTAGATGAACCTAAGTCCGCCCATACCACTTTATCCTTTACATTGTTGGGACACCTCATGCTCATTAGGGGGGGGGTCTCTGAAAATTGGGATCTGTGGATAGGCCTTGTGCAGAAGTGGCCAGTGACCCCGGATGATATTATGAATCTTGTGCATCGTCGGGTGGTGGCTATGCACAAAGGGGAGTCTGGGATTTTTATGTGCGGTACTAGCATTGGTGTTGTCGTTGAGGGCTTTGGACGATTCAAGTTCAAGCAGTTCAGCCGGATAGTTGCGTGCCCTAAATTTGTCTGCCATTTCATTTATTCTGGTGTTTCTAGTCTCTGGATTCGAAACAATCCTAGCAACCCTCTTAAATTGTGATCTGGGGAGACTATCACGAGTAGGTTTAGGGTGACAACTATTGTAGAGCAGCAAACTGTTGCAATTTGTTGGTTTCACATATGAATCAGTGCTCAAAAGCCCAGTAGGATCCTTGAGAATTTTTGTGTCTAGAAATGAAATCTCATCATGGTGTTGTACCAGTGTGAAAGATAATTCTGGTCTAGCGCCATTAATGTTGTTAAAGAATTCCTGTAGACTCAACTGATCGCCTTTCCATATACAGAAAATGTCGTCGATGTATCTGTACCAAGTGACGGCATTCTGTTGGAAAACCGGGTTGGAGTACACGTGTGCATGCTCAAAATGGTTCATGTATATATTTGCGTATGCCGGGGCCACGTTGGACCCCATGGCTGTACCACAAGTCTGTAGAAAGAAATCATCCTCAAACATGAAGAAGTTTTCCCTCAAGACCAAGTTAAGCAAATTGATACATAGATTCTGTAGGTCGGTGTCAACATTAGCCTCACGAAGTATCAATGTAACCGCTTCAATGCCCCTGTCGTGTTCAATTGAGGTATAAAGACTGTTAACATCTAGAGTGCACAGGGTGCATCCTGGTGGAACACTTTTGAGGGTATGGATTTTACTCAAGAAATCGCTAGTGTCAAGGACATAGGACCTAGTTGAGCGGGCATATGGAGTAAGAATTTTTTCTAGGAAGATGGACAGTGGATTTAATATGGAATTGGTGGATGCCACTATCGGACGACCAGGAGGATTATGAAGATCTTTATGTATTTTGGGCAAAATGTAAAGTACTGGAGTCACCGGGTGGTGATTGGTGAGATATGTTCTAGTTTTAGAATCGATGGTCCTAAGTTGTTCATATTTATCAAGTACCGTATTAATTTTCTGACGTATACTGTGGGTGGGGTCAGACTTTAGTTTCTTATATGTAACGGGATCAGAGAGTTGTCGTCTAATCTCTGTGACATATTGGCTTCTGTTCATGACAACCGTGGCACCCCCTTTATCAGCCGGCTTTATAATAATATTCCTATTCTCCCTTAGGGTTTCAAGGGCCTGTTTTTCTGAGGTACTAAGATTGTGCTGTACGGGGAAGAGGCCCAAGCGTTGGTCCCGAATAGTGTCCTTGATGTCCCTATCGAGTAGGCTAATGAATGTTTTCACCGCATCGTATGACTTCGGTGGCATAAATGTACTCGGGTTCCTAAGCCCTAAGGAATTGATAGTAATTTTAGGTGTCTCATGACCAGATGTTGTACCTAACGTGTTACTTCTGTCTATCGTGTTGGAGTCAAAGTGGACCTTCAGTCTGATGCTCCTGTAAAACCGTTGTAGATCATTCTCTAGTTGAAAAGCATCCCATCTTGGTGTGGGACAAAAAGAAAGACCCATGTTCAGTACCCTCAACTCAAGGGGAGATAAAGAATAATCAGCAGATGACATGGCTCCTCAAACCATCACTGATTGTGGAAACTTCATACTAGACCTCAAGCAGCTTAGATTGTGTGCCTCTCCACTCTTCCTCCAGAGTCTGGCACCTTGATTTCCAAATTAAAGGCAAAATTTACTTTCATCTGAAAACAATAATCTGAATCTGATCACCTCCATGCCACGCCGCACTGATGCAGTAATTGATGCAAAATGAGCCCCGACCAAGTATTGAGTGCATTTACTGAACATACATTTCAGTAGGCCAACATTTCGGATTTTAAAATAATTTTTCAAGCTGATGTTATAAAGTTTTCTAATTTACTGAGATAATGACTTTTGGGTTTTCATTGGCTGTAAGCCATAATCATCAACATTTACAAAAATAAACACTTGAAATAAATCACTCTGTTTGTAATGACTCTGTACTTTTTGTATTGAAGAACTGAAATAAATTAACTTTTTGATAATATTATAATTTTGTGAGAAACACCTGTATACTGTATGGGAAGTCAAGAGATATTGGCCACACAAGTGTTTTGCTGAAAGCCATCAGTTGTGCCTTGCCACTTTTAACCCCTTGACGACCGCCGATACGCCTTTTAACGGCGGCAGTTAAGGGTACTTAAACCACAAAAAAATGTATAGTGCCCTCCAGAGTCGAATTTTCTCTGGGGTCTCGGTTGCCAGGGGTAGCCGAGACCCCAGAGAACATGATTCGGGTCGGTTTTTACCAACCCCCGAGTTGCGATTACTGGTCGAAAAAAAAATAAGCGATTTGCCATTTAATTTCTCTGTCCTCCGATGTGATCGCACCCGGAAGATCTTTGGGGTCTCGGCTGCCGGGGGTAGCCGAGACCCGAAAGAACATGATCAAACCGACCCCTGTTTTGTGATCGCCGGTAAATAACCGTTTACCGGCCACCGCAAAAAAAGAAATGCGGTGTGTTATTCTCTGTCCTCTGATGTGATCGCACATCAGAGGACAGAGAAATAGGGGGATCTGGGATCTTGTTATACTTACCGGTGTCCTTGGGTCCTCCTGCTTCTTCTCCTGGCCGCCGGCATCTTCCTCCAGGAAGAAAATGGCATGCGCATGTGCAGTGCGCCCGCCGCGAAGATTCTTCCTCTCGTTTTATTTTGGTCACTGTGAGATCCTATCACAGTGATCAAACTGAAAAAAACTACCTAACCCCCTTCCTTTATCACCCCCTTAGTTAGGAAAAACTAATAAATAAAAAAAGTATGTATTACCATTTTTATTTCCGTTTTTCAATTAGGGTTAGGGCTAGGGTTAGGGTTGGGGCTAAAGTTAGGGTTAGGGTTGGGGCTAGGGTTAGGGTTAGGGCTGGGGTTAGGGTTGGGGCTAAAGTTAGGGTTAGGGCTAGGGTTAGGGCTAGGGTTAGGGTTGGGGCTAAAGTTAGGGTTAGGGTTGGGGTAAAGTTAGGGTTAGGGTTTGGGTTGGGGCTAGGGTTAGGTCTAGGATTAGGGCTAAAATTAGGGTTAGGGTTGGGTCTAGGGTTAGGGTTGGCATTAGGGTTATGTTTGGGATTAGGGATAAGGTTAGGGTTGGGATTAGGGGTGTATTGGGATTAGGGTTAGGTTTGAGGTTAGGGTTGAGATTAGGATTAGGGGTGTGTTGGGTTTAGGGTTTTTATTAGGGTTGTGGTTAGGGTTGGGATTAGGGTTAGGGGGGGTTTGTGGTTAGGGTTGTGATTAGGATTATGGATCAGGTTGGGATTAGGGTTAGGGGTGTGTTGGGGTTAGAGCTGAAGTTAGAATTGGGAGGTTTTGAACTGTTTAGGTACATCAGGGGGTCTCCAAATGAGACAGCCAATTTTGCGCTCAAAAAGTCAAATGGTGCTCTCTCCCTTCTGAGCACTGCCATGCGCCCAAACAGTGGTTTACCCCCACATATGGGGCATCAGCGTACTAAGTACTAATTGGACAACAACTTTTGGGGTCCAGTTTCTCCTGTTACCCTTGCAAAAATAAAAAAAATTGGGGGCTAAAAAATCATTTTTGTGGAAAAAAATGATTTTTTTTTTTCACGGCTCTGCATCAAACTTCTGTGAAGCACTTTGGCGTTAAAAATACTCACCTCACATCTAGATAAGTTCCTTGGGGATTCTGGTTTCCAAAATGGGGTCACTTGTAGGGGGTTTCTACTGTTTAAGTACATCAGGGGCTCTCCAAACGCAACATAACGCCCGCAGACCATTCTATCAAAGTCTGCATTCCAAAAAGGCACTCCTTCCCTTCCGAGCTCTGCCATGCACCCAAACAGTGTTCCCCTCCACATATGGGCTATCAGCGTACTAAGGATAAATTGCCCAATACATTTTGGGGTCCAATTTCTTCTGCTACCCTTGTGAAAGTAAAAATTTGGGGGTGAAAAGATCATTTTTGTGGATAAAATATATATATTTTTTTCATGGCTCTACATTATAAACTTCTGTGAGGCAGTTGGGGGTTCATAGTGCTCACCACACATCTTGATAAGCTCTTTGGAGGGACTAGATTCCAAAATGGGCTCACTTGTGGGGGGGTTTCTACTGTTTAGGTACATCAGGAGCTCTGCAAACGGAACATGACGCCCGCAGACCATTCCATCAAAGTCTGCATTTTAAAACGTCACTACTTCACTTCCAAGCCCCGATGTGTGCCCAAACAGTGGTACCCCCCACACATGGGGTATCAGCATACTCAGGACAAATTGGACAACAACTTTTGGGGTCCAATTTCTCCGGTTATCCTTGGGAAAATAAAAAATTAGGGGCTAAAAAAATCATTTTTGTGGAAAAAAATATTTTTAATTTTCACGACTCTGAATAATAAACTTCTGTGAAGCACTTAGGCGTTCAAAGTGCTCACCACTCATCTAGATAAGTTCCTTTGGGGGTCTAGTTTCCAAAATGGGGTCACTTGTGGGGGTTTCTGCTGTTTAGGTACATCAGGGGCTCTGCAAACGCAACATAAATTCCGCAGACCATTCTATCAAAGTCTGCATTCCAAACGGCGATCCTTCCCTTCCGAGCTCTGCCATGCGCCCAAACAGTGGTCCCCCCCCCACATATAGGGTATGAGCGTACTCAGGATAAATTGCCCAATAAATTTTGTCATCCATGTTACCCTTGAGAAAATAAAAAATTGCCAGCTAAAAAAAAATCATTTTTGAGGAAAAAAAAAAGGAATATTTATTTTCACGGCCCTACGTTATAAATTTCTGTGAAGCACTTGGTGGTTCAAAGTGCTCACCACTCATCTTGATAAGTTCCATAATGGGTCTACTTTCCAAAATGGGGTCACTTTTGGTGGGATTCCACTGTATAGGCACATCAGGGGCTCTCCAAACGTGACATGGCGTCCGATCTCAATTCCAGCCAATTCTGCATTGAAAAAGTCAAACGGAACTCCTTCTCTTCCAAGCTCTTCCATGTGCCCAAACAGTGGTTTACCCCCACATATGGGGTATCGGTGTACTCAGGACAAATTGCTTAACAACTTTCGTGGTCTAATTTCTCCAGTTACCCTTGTAAAAATAAAAATTTGGGGGCGAAAAGATATTTTTTGTAGAAAAAATTTGATTTTTTATTTTCACAGCTCTACGTTATAAACTTCTGTGAAGCACCTGGGGGTTTAAAGTGCTCACCACACATCTAGAAAGGTTCCTTAAAGGGTCTAGTTTCCAAAATGGTGTCACTTGTGGGTATTTTTTTACTGTTTAGGCAGATCAGGGACTCTCCAAACGCGACATGGTGTTAAATCTCAATTCCACCAATTCTGCATTGAAAAAGTCAAACGGTGCTCCTTCTCTTCCAAGCCCTGCCGTGCGCCCAAACAGTGGTTTACCCACACATATGGGGTATCAGCGTATTTAGGACAAATTGCACAACAACTTTTGTGGTCAAATTTCTCCTGTTACCCCTGTGAAAATAACTATTTGGGGGCTAAAAAATCATTTTTGTAGAAAAAATTTGATTTTTTTGTATTTTCACGGCTCTACGTTATAAACTTCTGTGAAGCACCTGGGGGTTAAAAGTGCTCACCACACATCTAGGTAAGTTCCTTAAGGGGTCTAGTTTCCAAAATGGTGTCACTTGTAGGGGGTTTCAATGTTTAGACCGATCAGGGGCTCTCCAAACGCGACATGGCGTCCGATCTCAATTCCAGCCAATTCTGCATTGAAAAAGTCAAACGGTGCTCCTTCTCTTCCAACCTCTGCCGTGCAACTAAACAGTGGTTTACCCCCACATATGGGGTATCGGTGTATTAAGGAGACACTGCACAACAAATTTTGTGGTTTGTTTTCTCTTTTTACACTTGTGAAAATAAAAAAAATTGGTTCTGAAATAAAATGTTTGCAAAAAAAAGTTAAATGTTAATTTTTTCCTTCCATATTGTTTCAGTTCCTGTGAAGCACATAAAGGGTTAATAAACTTCTTGAATGTGGTTTTGAGCACCTTGAGGGGTGTAGTTTTTAGAATGGTGTCAAGTTTGGGTATTTTCTGTCATGTACACCCCTCAAAGTGACTTGTATTAGCTATGTTATGCATTAGCTATTTTGTGTGACATATCTCTCTGATTTAAGGGCATAAAAATTCAGAGTTTGAAAATTGCTAAATTTTAAATATTTTCGCCATATTTCCATTTTTTTCATAAATAATCACAAGTAATATCGAAGAAATGTTACCACTCACATGAAGTACAATATAAACATAAGGATGAATGACCTCGGGGAGATCAAAACATCCAACACCGCGGAGACACCATCACGTGTTTCTCAACGCAGTGATCCAGAACACTGCCCCCATCCCTTATGGGAAATATGCAAATGCATGTAGAAAAGCCACGGAGACACCATCACGTGTTTCTCAACGCAAGCAACGTATTGGATGTTTTGATCTCCCCGAGGTCATTCATCCTTATGTTTATAGTCCTTTTACTAGGCACTGCTCCTAATAGCCAGTTTCCTACTCCACACTGATGAGGGGCAAATACCCCGAAACAGCTGTCTGTGGATGGATACCATGTTTTGGCATAGGTGGTTTTCCTTTATGGATGCTGCCCTTCCCGTGGTTGTTCCTTCCCAGTGAAAGACCTGGCTATTTATTGCTTGTGTTGAGAAACACATGATGGTGTCTCCACGGATTTTCTACATACAGTGGGGCAAAAAAGTATTTAGTCAGTCAGCAATAGTGCAAGTTCCACCACTTAAAAAGATGAGAGGCGTCTGTAATTTACATCATAGGTAGACCTCAACTATGGGAGACAAACTGAGAAAAAAAAATCCAGAAAATCACATTGTCTGTTTTTTTATCATTTTATTTGAATATTATGGTGGAAAATAAGTGTTTGGTCAGAAACAAAATTTCATCTCAATACTTTGTAATATATCCTTTGTTGGCAATGACAGAGGTCAAACGTTTTCTGTAAGTCTTCACAAGGTTGCCACACACTGTTGTTGGTATGTTGGCCCATTCCTCCATGCAGATCTCCTGTAGAGCAGTGATGTTTTTGGCTTTTCGCTTGGCAACACGGACTTTCAACTCCCTCGAAAGGTTTTCTATAGGGTTGAGATCTGGAGACTGGCTAGGCCACTCCAGGACCTTGAAATGCTTCTTACAAAGCCACTCCTTCGTTGCCCTGGCGGTGTGCTTTGGATCATTGTCATGTTGAAAGACCCAGCCACGTTTCATCTTCAATACCCTTGCTGATGGAAGGAGGTTTGCACTCAAAATCTCACGATACATGGCCCCATTCATTCTTTCATGTACCCGGATCAGTCGTCCTGGCCCCTTTGCAGAGAAACAGCCCCAAAGCATGATGTTTCCACCACCATGCTTTACAGTAGGTATGGTGTTTGATGGATGCAACTCAGTATTCTTTTTCCTCCAAACACGACAAGTTGTGTTTCTACCAAACAGTTCCAGTTTGGTTTTATCAGACCATAGGACATTCTCCCAAAACTCCTCTGGATCATCCAAATGCTCTCTAGCAAACTTCAGACGGGCCCGGACATGTACTGGCTTAAGCAGTGGGACACGTCTGGCACTGCAGGATCTGAGTCCATGGTGGCGTAGTGTGTTACTTATGGTAGGCCTTGTTACATTGGTCCCAGCTCTCTGCAGTTCATTCACTAGGTCCCCCCGCGTGGTTCTGGGATTTTTGCTCACCGTTCTTGTGATCATTCTGACCCCACGGGTTGGGATTTTGCGTGGAGCCGCAGATCGAGGGAGATTATCAGTGGTCTTGTATGTCTTCCATTTTCTAATTATTGCTCCCACTGTTGATTTCTTCACTCCAAGCTGGTTGGCTATTGCAGATTCAGTCTTCCCAGCCTGGTGCAGGGCTACAATTTTGTTTCTCATGTCCTTTGACAGCTCTTTGGTCTTCACCATAGTGGAGTTTGGAGTCAGACTGTTTGAGGGTGTGCACAGGTGTCTTTTTATACTGCTAACAAGTTTAAACAGGTGCCATTACTACAGGTAATGAGTGGAGGAAAGAGGAGACTCTTAAAGGAGAAGTTACAGGTCTGTGAGAGCCAGAAATCTGGATTGTTTGTTTCTGACCAAATACTTATTTTCCACCATAATATGCAAATAAAATGATAAAAAAAACAGTCAATGTGATTTTCTGGATTTTTTTTTCTCAGTTTGTCTCCCATAGTTGAGGTCTACCTATGATGTAAATTACAGACGCCTCTCATCTTTTTAAGTGGTGGAGCTTGCACTATTGCTGACTGGCTAAATACTTTTTTGCCCCACTGTACATGAAGTACAATATGTCATGATAAAACAATCTCAGAATCAGCGGGATCCGTTAAAGCGTTCCAGAGTTATAACCTCATAAAGTGACAGTGGTCAGAATTGTAAAAATTGGCTCGGTCATTAAGTACCAAATTGACTCTGTCACTAAGGGGTTAAGTCTCACACCTATTTGAGAAGGAAATGAAGGTAGGTAACAATGTCTACACATCTTCCTAATATCAATGAAGGCTGTAACATTCATAGTATTACCTATAGTAACACTGGTATGTAGGAAGGAAGTCTACTATGTAAATTCTTGTAATAGACAGTGGCAATGTGACATCACGAGGGGACTGAAGGAAAACAGGAAACCACAGTCTGATAATTTCTGGCATGGTAAAGCTTTTATAGAACAGATGCATAACATTGCTTTCTTAGCTTTTTTGGGTATAATGAAAATTATTTTTTTTCTGAATTTTTATATTTCATATATTTATTTTGTTACAGTGGGAATATAGTAGACAGATATTTAAAGGGAACCTGCCAGCAGGATTATGAAGAGCATTCTACAGACAGTGTCAGGTCGGCACCGTTATGCTGGATAAAATTATACCTTGGTTGATTAAATCCATCTTGTGGTTGTTGTTTAATCTTTATTTTCAGTTTTGAGTCAATGATATGCCCGTGCTCCGGGGCGGACTGTGGGGGGTCTTTATGTGGTGGTCTGCTTAGGTATTCATAATACAGACTGCTGACAGGTCACTGATCCCTCAGTAACCTGCCCTCTAGTTTACATAATAAATGCTATATATCTTAGAAAATTGCCTTCTGTGGCATGATCGAATATATAAAATTAATTTGTTTGAGGTTATCCGGAAATTCATTTAAAAAAATCTGTTTGAAAATGGCGCCGGGGGGTCTATCTTTGCAGAGAAGAAAAAAAAATGTCCTCCTCCAAGATGGCGCCGCTGGCGCCTGCAAAGTAGCAGCTTTCGGCGCCATCTTGTAGGAGGAAATTTTCTTCTCTACAAAGATGGCGCTGACGGCGCCTGTACAGTAGCAGCTATTGGATCACCGCTAGCTCTTACTGCGCAGCCGCAGCTGGCACCATTTTCAATACAAAATCTCAGAAACAGATACCATAATAGTAGTTGTTGGAAGCAATTCACAAAACTACTTGGGGCAATACCCTGTAATACTTCCTACTAACATCCAAACCATAATCTTGAAGCATATGATCACACAAAAGAAATAAAATTGCAAGTCATTTTATTATATTACCATAGAAAATTACCATAAATTACATATAACAACAGTCAAGGTTCAATTATCATTATCCAGTTAATAACAGAGCAATTTGAAAGTAGGGAACAGGTGCATCCATACAAAGATGTGTAGCACCACACAGGGATCATGGGTACAGAGATGAAAGGATAGAGGTCAGGACAACAATTCTTGTAAAAGTAAAGTGCCAGTGCATAGTATCCTCAAGAAATTGTAAACCACCTGCTAATACAACAATATAGGAAAATCAATTAATTAATAAAACCACAATATGATGTGAGACACAATTATGATACAAAGCATTACAATACTATCGTGCTGATAACAAACCATTACAAGTGTATAAAAAAATAATCAATATATAACATAATGTGAAACACAAATCTATATACAAATACATTATTCTAATACCAATAATATATAATAATGTGACCATATCATGATTAAGACAAAATGTGATGCAAGAACCAATACATGTATAAAATATAATATATATATATATATACACACACAATATTAAAGTATTAAATACTCTATACTAATATAGAGTATTTAGTATACTAATACTCTAAATGTCTGGGGAGTGTTTTGAGAGAATCCACTTCTCTTCATCCACGTCACGGGCGGCCTCAATTTCCCTCACATGTTCGTGGGTTCTAACCCGTAACTCACAAGATGTGAGTCCTATATAGACCAGGTCACAACTACATACAACATGCGTGGTAGTACACATAATGTATTCCCTGATGTCAAATACCCTAAGGCCTTCGGATGAAGGTCGTGGATCTCACATGATTTTTACAAGCTAGACATTTCCTACATGGAAAAAATCCTTTGGTATTCCCTCTGCTGTTAAACAAAAGGATGGCTTAGAGACATAATGGCTAGCCACTAATACAGTTAGGGCCAGAAATATTTGGACAGTGACACAATTTTCGCGAGTTGGGCTCTGCATGCCACCACATTGGATTTGAAATGAAACCTCTACAACAGAATTCAAGTGCAGATTGTAACGTTTAATTTGAAGCGTTGAACAAAAATATCTGATAGAAAATGTAGGAATTGTACACATTTCTTTACAAACACTCCACATTTTAGGAGGTCAAAAGTAATTGGACAAATAAACATAACCCAAACAAAATATTTTTATTTTCAATATTTTGTTGCAAATCCTTTGGAGGCAATCACTGCCTTAAGTATGGAACCCATGGACATCACCAAACGCTGGGTTTCCTCCTTCTTAATGCTTTGCCAGGCCTTTACAGCCGCAGCCTTCAGGTCTTGCTTGTTTGTGGGTCTTTCCGTCTTAAGTCTGGATTTGAGCAAGTGAAATGCATGCTCAATTGGGTTTAGATCTGGAGATTGACTTGGCCATTGCAGAATGTTCCACTTTTTGGCACTCATGAACTCCTGGGTAGCTTTGGATGTATGCTTGGGGTCATTGTCCATCTGTACTATGAAGCGCCGTCCAATCAACTTTGCAGCATTTGGCTGAATCTGGGCTGAAAGTATATCCCGGTACACTTCAGAATTCATCCGGCTACTCTTGTCTGCTCTTATGTCATCAATAAACACAAGTGACCCAGTGCCATTGAAAGCCATGCATGCCCATGCCATCACGTTGCCTCCACCATGTTTTACAGAGGATGTGGTGTGCCTTGGATCATGTGCCGTTCCCTTTCTTCTCCAAACTTTTTTCTTCCCATCATTCTGGTACAGGTTGATCTTTGTCTCATCTGTCCATAGAATCCTTTTCCAGAACTGAGCTGGCTTCTTGAGGTGTTTTTCTGCAAATTTAACTCTGGCCTGTCTATTTTTGGTATTGATGAATGGTTTGCATCTAGATGTGAACCCTTTGTATTTACTGTCATGGAGTCTTCTCTTTACTGTTGACTTAGAGACAGATACACCTACTTCACTGAGAGTGTTCTGGACTTCAGTTGATGTTGTGAACGGGTTCTTCTTCACCAAATTAAGTATGCGGCGATCATCCACCACTGTTGTCATCTGTGGATGCCCAGGCCTTTTTGAGTTCCCAAGCTCACCAGTCAATTCCTTTTTTCTCAGAATGTACCCAACTGTTGATTTTGCTACTCCAAGCATGTCTGCTATCTCTCTGCTGGATTTTTTATTTTTTTTAAGCCTCAGGATGTTCTGCTTCACCTCAATTGAGAGTTCCTTTGACCGCATGTTGTCTGCTCACAGCAACAGCTTCCAAATGCAAAACCACACACCTGGAATCCACCCCTGACCTTTTATCTACTTCATTGATTACAGGTTAACGAGGGAGACGCCTTCAGAGTTAATTGCAGCCCTTAGAGTCCATTGTCCAATTACTTTTGGTCCCTTGAAAAAGAGGACGCTATGCATTACAGAGCTATAATTCCTAAACCCTTTCTCCGATTTGGATGTGGAAACTATCATATTGCAGCTGGGAGTGTGCACTTTCAGCCCATATTATATATATAATTGTATTTCTGAACATGTTTTTGTAAACAGCTAAAATAACAAAACTTGTGTCACTGTCCAAATATTTCTGGCCCTAACTGTATGTCCTTTAGATTCCTACCTCTACGTGCTGTCATCAATGGGTCTAAAGATAGATGTTTATTCAGGGTAGGGTCAGTCAGTAAGATAGACCAATGTTTCAAAAGGATTTTTTTTTAATGAATATACACATTACACATACGATCAGGCTGTAGTGCAGGTGCCACCGCCAGCACCTTCCTGCAGAAGAGGATTTTTTTTCTATTATAATATTCATTATATAACCTAGGGGGCAGGTCACTGAGGGATAATGACCTGTCAGCAGTCTGCATTATGAATAGCTAATCAGAGCACCACATGAAGACCCCCCACAGGCCGCCCCGGGGCACGAGCATATCATTAACTCAAAACTGAAAATAAAGATTAAACAACAACCACAAGACGGATATCATCAACCAAGGTATCATTTTAATCAGTATAATGGCGCCGACCTGACACTGTCTGTAGAATAATGTGCACAATCCTGCTGACAGGTTCACTTTAACCCCATTCTGACGTTGGGCATAATAGTGCTCCCACATCGAAATCCCTCCCTTTGATGTGGGCTCCGGCGCTGAGGCCACATCTTTCCTGGGAATATCACAGCTGTTTTGAACAGCTGACATATGCCTCTAAAAGCCACGGGTGGAATCGCGATCCACCCGCTGCTATTGACCTGTTAAATGCCGCTGTCACTCTCTGACAGAGGCATTTAACTCGCGCTTCGGGTAAGCACACTGGAAATTCCGCCCATCGTTGACCCTCGTCACATGATTGCACGTCACCGATGGGTTGGCATGACAACCAGAGGTCTCCAGCAGACCTCTATGGTTGTCATAGCCAGATTGCTATGAGCGCCACCCGGTGGTTGGTGCTCATAGCAAGTGAGCATTTCTGCTACCTACAGGTGATCTGATCATCTCCTGTGTGTGTATAGCAGAGCCGATCAAACAACTGCAGTTTCTAGTCTCCCATGGAGACTATTGAAGCATGCAAAAAGTAAAAAAAAAAGTACAAAATATTTAAAAATAAATAAAAGTTCAAATCACCCCTTTTTGCCCCGTTCAAAATAAAATTTAAAAAATTCAACATACACATATTTAGTACTGCTGCATTCAGAATCACCCGATCTATGAATATAAAAAAATAATTAACCCGATCGCTAAACGGTGTAATGAGAAAAAAATTAAAAACGTCAGAATTACGTTTTCTTGGTGGCTGCTACACTGCAATAAAATGCAATAACAGACGATCAAAAGATCGTATCTACACCAAAATGGTATCAATAAAAATGGCAGCTCGGCACGCAAAAAAAAACCTCTTCACCCAGCCCCAAATCACAAAAAATGGAGAAGCTACAGGTCTTGGAAAATGGCTTTTTTTTGTTTTTTTTTTAAACAAAGCTTTGATTTTTTTCACCACTTAAATAAAAAAGAACCTAGACATGTTTGGTGTCTATGAACTCTTAATGACCTGGAGAATTATAAGGGCAGGTCAGTTTTAGCATTTAGCTAACATGGTAAAAAAAAAACAACTGTGGAATTGCACTGCATTGCAATTTGCCTGCACTTGGAATTTTTTCCCCGTTTTCCAGTACACGATATGGTAAAACCCATGATGTTGTTCAAAAGTAAAACCCGTCCCGCAAAAACGCAAGCCCTCACATGGCCATTTTGACCTAAAAATAAAAAAATTTATGGCTTTGGGAAGAAGGGGAGCAAAAAACGAAAATACCTCTGGTCCTGAAGGGGTTAAAAGTAAAAAAAAAAAAAATTAAAGAGCTGCTGCAGGCGAAGGTGATATCTTCTGACATACCTGTTTATTATTATTATACATTTTTATAGCGCCATTTATTCCATGGCGCTTTACATGTGAATACGGGGCAAATATAGACAATTACATTAAACATGAGCAGATAACAAGGCACACGAGTACATAAGGAGGGAGGACCCTGCCCGCGAGGGCTCACAGTCTGCAGGGGGTGGGTGAGGATACACTAGGAGAGGGAAGAGCTGGCTGTGCGGCTGTTCAGTAGGTTGAGGATCACTGCAGGCTGTAGGCTTGTCGGAAGAGATGAGTCTTCAGGTTCTTTTTGAAGGTTTCTATGGTAGGCGCAAGTCTGATGTGTTGGGGTAGAGAGTTCCAGAGTATGGGGGAAGCACGGGAGAAGTCTTGGATGCGGTTATGGGAAGAAGAGATGAGAGGGGAGTAGAGAAGGAGGTCTTGGGATATGTATGTGATCTGCAGATATCATGCACCTACGTAATTCATTTGGCTGTTTGCAGAAGATTTCTTCGGCCATTAGCTATCTCTTTAGATGCTTCTTTCAACTATTCTACTATTACAAAAAGTCCTATTTGTATGTATTTATAACATTTACTTTACATTGTACATAGAATGAAAATTGCATTATTATATAGAGATGATAACTAGAATGAAGAGTGGTGGAAAAGCTAGGTTACAATGCGTAGAAAAGACGGTGAAGAATACAAGGAGTCAAGTTGAAAAAAGGTCGTGGAAACAGAAGAAACAAGTTTAAGGGAAATAGAGGTGGTGTAGTTCCAATCCCAACCATCTTTAACCCCTTAAGGACCAGGGGTATTTCTGTTTTTGTGTCTCTGTTTTTTTTCTCTTCTTCTTCCCAGAGCAATAACTTTTTTATTTTTCTGTCAATATGGCCATGTGAGGGCTTGTTTTTTGCAGGACGAGTTGTACTTTTGATTGACCTGATTGGTTTTACCAAATAGTGTACTAGAAAACGGGAAACAAATTTAAGGTGCAGTGAAATTGCAAAAACAAGTGTAATTCTACAATTGGTTTTTATTACCTTGTTCACTAAATGCTGAAACTGACCTGCCATAATGATTCTCCAGGTCATTACAAGTTAACAAATGTAAGTTATTTTTTATTCAAGTGGTGAAAACAAAAAAGTGCAATTTTCCGAGACCTGTAGCGTCTCCATTTTTCGTGATCTTGGGCTGGCTGAGGGTTTATTTTTTGTGCGTCGAGCTGATGTTTTCTCGGGTAGCACGGTGGCTCAGTGGATAGCACAGCAGCCTTGCAGCGCTGGAGTCCTGGGTTCAAACCCCACCAAGGACAACATCTGCAAAGAGTTTGTATGTTCTCTCTGTATTTGCGTGGGTTTCCTCCCACATTCCAAAGACATACTGATACAGAATTTAGATTGTGAGCCCCAACGGGGACAGTGACGATAATGTGTGCAAACTGTAAAGCGCTGCGGAATATGTTAGCGCTATATAAAGGTTATTATTATTATTTGACACCATGTGGGGGTAGACACAATGTTTTGATCGCCTGTGATTGCCTTTTAATGCAATGCTGTGGCCACCAAAAAAGTGTATTTCTGGCATTTTTGATTCTTTTTCTCATTACGCTGTTTACCAATCGGGTTAATTGATAGATTGGGCGATTCTGAACGCAGAGACACCAAATCGGTGTATTTGTATTTATTTTTTTATTTTAAATGGGGCGAATGGGGGGTCATTTAACCCCTTCATGACCTTGGGATTTTTCGTTTTTCCGTGTTCGTTTTTCACTCCCCTCCTTCCCAGAGCGATAACTTTTTTATTTTTCCGTCAATTTGGCCATGTGAGGGCTTATTTTTTGCGGGACGAATTGTACTTTTGAACGACATCATTGGTTTTAGCATGTTGTGTACTAGAAAACGGGAAAAAAATTCCAAGTGCGGTGAAATTGCAAAAAAAGTGCAATCCCACACTTGTTTTTTGTTTGGCTTTTTTGCTAGGTTCACTAAATGCTAAAACAGACCTGCCATTATGATTCTCCAGGTCAGTACGAGTTCATAGACACCTAACATGACTAGGTTATTTTTTACCTAAGTGGTGAAAAAAAATTCCAAACTTTGCTAAAAAAAAAAAATTTGCGCCATTTTCCGATAACCGTAGCGTCTCCATTTTTCGTGATCTGGGGTCGGTTGAGGGCTTATTTTTTGCGTGCCGAGATGACGTTTTTAATGATAGCATTTCGGTGCAGATACGTTCTTTTGATCGCCCGTTATTGCATTTTAATGCAATGTCGCGGCGACCAAAAAAACTTAATTCTTGCGTTTTGAATTTTTTTCCCGCTACGCTGTTTAGCGATCAGGTTAATGCTTTTTTTTACTTGATAGATCGGGCGATTCTGAGTGCGGCGATACCAAATATGCGTAGATTTTATATTTTTTTATTGATTTATTTTGATTGGGGCGAAAGGGGGGTAATTTAAAATTTTATATTTTTTTTATTTTTTTAACATTTTTTTCAACTTTTTTTTTTTACTTTTGCCATGCTTCAATAGCCTCCATGGGAGGCTAGAAGCAGGCACAACTCGATCGCCTCTGCTACATAGCAGCGATCTGCTGATCGCTGCTATGTAGCAGAAATGGAGGTGTGCTGTGAGCGCCGACCCCAGGGTGGCGCTCACAGCCACCGGTCATCAGTAACCATAGAGGTCTCAAGGACCTCTATGGTTACAATGGAGACGCATCGCCGACCCCCGATCATGTGACGGGGGTCGGCGATGACGTCATTTCCGGCCGCCCGGCCGGATGCGGTGGTTAAATGCCGCTGTCTGCGTTTGACAGCGGCATTTAACTAGTTAATAGGTGCGGGCAGATCGCGATTCTGCCCGCGCCTACTACGGGCACATGTCAGCTGTTCAAAACAGCTGACATGTCCCGGCTTTGGTGCGGGCTCACCGCGGAGCCCTGCATCAAAGCAGGGGATCTGACCTCGGATGTACTATCCCGTCCGAGGTCAGATAGGGGTTAAACTTTTAGTTTCAAACTTAAAAAAAAACAAAAACATTTTCAATTTTTACTTGCTTCAATAGTCTCCATGGGAGACTGCAATTAGCTGTTCGCCTGTGTAGCAGAAATGCTCACTTGCCCCTCGTACTTTTTCCCCGGACACAGGAGTACACGGCAGAGCCCCGAGGAGCACTTTAAAACTCGCACGTGATGTCTCACCGGAAGTGACGTGCTGGAAGCTGACGGGAAATGAGGCAATTTCGGGAGGAGATTGTGACGGAACCATGGAGGCACTTCAGGGAATGCTTCAGATCCATCACCGTGTCCTTCTCCAACAGCGCGGACAGCGGGATCGCCTTGGAATCGGGGATGCCGGCCATGTGAGCGGATCATATGTCCTGCATCAGGAGGCTCAGGTGGGCATTACAATGGGAGCCGGGCTGCTGTAGTATCTTTATAGAATCTTTCTTTCTTTTGCTCTCTGTATCTTTCTCTCACTCTCTGTTCTTTCTTTCCCTCTGTAATCTTTCTTTCTTTCTCTCTGTTCTTTCTTTCTCTGTTCTTTCTTTCTAAATCTGTTCTTTCTTTCATTCTTTCTTTCTCACTCTATTCTTTCTTTTTCTCTCTCTGTTCTCTCTCTCCTTTCTTTCTTGTTTCTCTCTCTGTTCTTTATATCTCTCTCTGTTGTTTTTCTTTCCCCTCTTTCTTTCTCGCTCTCTGTTTTCTTTCTTTCTCTGTTCTTTCGTTATCTCTGTTCTTTCTTTCTTTCTTCCTTTCTTTCTCTCTCTGTTCTTTCTTTCTTTCTCTCTCTTCTCTCTCTCCATTCTTTCTTTTTTCTCACTCTGTTCTTTCTTTCTTTCTCTCTCTGTTCTCTCTCTCTCCATTCTTTCTTTTTTCTCACTCTGTTCTTTCTATCTCTCTCTGTTGTTTCTTCCTTTCCCCTCTTTCTCGCTCTCTGTTTCTTTCTTTCTTTCTCTGTTCTTTCTTTCTTTCCCCTCTTTCTTTCTCTCTCTGTTCTTTCTTCCCCCTCCTATTTCTCTCTCTGGTCTGTTCTTTCCCCTCTTTCTTTCTCTCTGTTCTTTCTTTCTCTCTCTGTTCTTTCTTTCTTTCCCCTCTTTCTTCCTCTCTCTGTTCTTTCTTTCTCTCTCCTTTCTTTCATTCTCTGTCCTTCCTTTCCCAACGAACAGAAAAAGGGGGTGGGGGTGTTAAAAAGCTACTACTGGCCTCTCAGATCCTCAAAATTAAGCTAACCTGATAGCAAAATGACTATAGTTGCCCATAGGATGAATAGTATATACATGATCTCATTTATATGGTAAAAATAAGTGGTGCTTATAAAAAAGGATGTTATACCCATAGATGTTAGTGTGACTTACTTGGGCAAGTGGATGACATATCCTATGGGCAACTATAGTCATTTTGCTATCAGGTCAGATTAATATTGAGGATCTGAGAGGCCACTAGTACGGTACCTTTTTAACATCCCCCTTTTTCTGTTCATTGGTTGTACGGCACTTCCTTCACTGTGGTACCCCTTTGTTTTTGTTTGACTAATTTGACTTTTTACCATTTTACCTAATAAAGGAAAAGTTTTAATATCCACCTTTCTACACAGATAATCTATTTTGTGGAATGCTCTATTGCTGATTTATATGCTAATTAAGGGATATTATTACTGCAGTGATGTATTTATTTTAATTTTTTGAGGATACTGTTTTAAATGGGAGGGGGCGGTCCTGTTAATGTGCAGAGTAACACTGTTGTTTTTTTTCTTCACCTGGTGTAGTTTAGAATTTGAGATAAAATTAAGTAATGTGTTCTGGAAGTGGTGCTCTAGAGAACTTTGTTATTTCCTGCAGAGATGAGCCCTGGCTGGAAGACATGATGGCGGTCTGTGCTGGATGAAGATTAAAAGCGAAGATGAAGGACTTCACCTAGAGACGTCACTGGTGAGTTAGTGTATTACATGTACACACACACTATACACTGCATACTGTATACAGTGGTCCGGTGTATAATGTCACCGGTGTTCACTGCATTACCTATACACAGATGATATTTGTTCCTTGTATGTGGTTTTATAGGTCTCTATGTGGTGTTAATATGTTGTCTGGACATGGTGTGGTGGTATTTGTTCCTTTGTATGTAGTATTATAGGTCACTGTGGTGGTAATATATGGTGTGGTCGTGGTGAGAAGGGAATTTGTCCCCTATATGTAATATTATTGATCATTATAAAATTTGAAAAATAAAAATATACCTAAATTGTATTGGATATTTTAACAAATGTTTAATACGATAGAGTAGAGTAGAGCTGGCCTAAAAGAGTCTACCTTGTCGTGGTGTAGGCTTAAAAAAATCTTTCCTATTTCCTAAATATAGTCCTATTTAAAAGTTTATGTATTTTACATGTGCGTCAGGTTAGGCTAGTAGAGAGTAAACCAGATTTATTTGTACTGATTTTATGACACAGTGGGGGAGCGCCATTTTGCAGTTCGCCTCAGGCAGCAGAGAAGCTAGGTTCACCCCTGTGTGGAAGCCCAGTAATACACTGGTGGAGCGTTAACGGGAGAAAGTCTCTACCTTTAGACTGAAAAGTCCCGTTCAAGTCCAACTCCGCAGCCCAACTGACACAGTCCGAGAAGAGACACGTCAGGATCAAGGAGCCGCACAGAGGACTGAAGGCAGCTGAACGTGGAGAGGTAGAGCACTGAGTAACGAGCAGCAGCAGAGAGTTCAGAAGAAAACAGGCAGAAGTTCAGGAGCCAACAGCAAAATAACCATGCAAGTTGGAACTCCTGACCTGGAGTAAAATAGCAGGACAGACAGGTAGTTAAATGGCAGGGTGAAGTACCAGACTCCATCTTGGACAAGGGCAAAACAGGCTCCAAGGAACATTTGTAACCCTTACACTTTCTTAGAAAAGTAATGGCAACCGGGCAATTGATACTGGGGGACTGCAACAGCCATCATCATTCGGAAACCGTCTGTATCTACCTGGCGGAAAGGCAGCATTTCCGTGGCCAACAAATTGGAGATAGTGGAGTTCAACCTCTTAGCTTTGTCATGCGTAGGAGGAAACAATCATTTATGTGACCACAACTGCGGAACCATAGGCTGGCTGCAGTGCTGAGAGAGGTACAGTGAACCGACCAAACTGCTGGACCGTGAGAGAGGTGCTGGCAGAGATGTTATGGTGGATTGCAAAAGTTGTGATGTGCTCATTCTTTGAGATGGATCTAAAACAGCAGGCATGTCCACATCCGTTACAGCTGAGGGCTGGCTCTCAGTCAGACCTGTGTCTCAATGGTTGGCATGGTTACAGACGAGGAGGAAGAAGCAGCAGATGCGATCGATGGGGCAGCTGATGGTTGTTGAGGTCCGTTGATCTGCATTTTTGTGCAGTGGGATTCCCAGAGAAATTCATGTTGATCGCGCATGTGAAGGTTCATACATTTAGTAGTCAAATTATTGCACTTTTTCCCTCTACTCAGTTTTTTTTTTCAAAGTTGGCAGATTATGTGGGTTGGCTCAACATTTGCAGTGTCAAAAAAGGCCCAGGCTAGGCAACCCTTGCCACCCCTGCAAGCTGCAGACCTGCGGACGCTGCTGGTCACAGCCACAGTTGTGGCCGAGGATGCATTGCTCATTGTGACTGCATCACTACGTGTCTGCAACATACGGTGCATGTAACCTCTTTGTCTTCCTCCTCGGATGACCTAGTCAGCTGTGTTCATCCATGTTCATGTCAACTGGGATCTAACACCTCATCATCATCATCCTCTTTGTTATCACATTTCTCACCCTTGGAGTCACCCTGCTCCTCTTCCTGCCTTGACAGCACAGTACAGTCTGCATGAGCCTCAGATATCTGTTTCTCATCAGGATCACCTCCCCCAGGGGTTAACATTTGATGATGTGGGTCAGGGTGCTGCTCAGACCCTACTTCATCCTGCCCCGTATCCAAGCCTAAAATATTTTGAGCATCAGTGCAGATTTCCTCCTCTTGTCTCTGTGAAGCTTTTTTTGTACACTTCTGATGACCGTGGCATAGAATTTGTGAACCTCTCTTCAGAGTTGTGATGTGGGGGGAAGCAAGGAGAATTTTGGTGCCACCTCTGTGGACTGTACTGGGTGTGATGTTGAGGTGGAGGAAGTAGAGGATATGCCACTTGAAGCTCCGCTTGCCATCCACTCGAGAACATGCTCTTTCTGGGTCTCATCAACAAGGCATACCGCTGTGCATCTGCCAAAGAAAGTTAGTGGAGTAGCCCATCCATTAACAGAAGTTCTTAGTTGTCTTTGCATAGGACGTAACTATGTTAGTTCACTAGTGCTTTCACAAACATCACCACCTACCCCACGTGCACCTTGAACACAAAGCCTAATTCCCCTTCCACCATGGCCTCGCTTTTTCCCAGTCATGTTGCTCAGATAGTGTGCTAGGAGCACAGTATTCAAAAAAAAAGGAGAAAAAGCACTGCTGCAATACATGCACACCACACAAGTATGAATAAAGTTGTGTACAACAATATTTATTATGAACATGAACACATCACTACAATTAAAACATAATTAAAACCAGAATACACACAAACACCCCTCAGGACGTGTAATATATTCCCAATATAACAGTAACATATGCAAAGCCTTAACCTATTGGCTCATGAGGCGATACAAACAGCCCTAAATAGACACCAATGCGGAGTAAAAACGTCCCCCACGGTCCGAAGCACCGGACTGCATATAATAAGGGATAAATCAAATAAACCCCATGAGATAGCTCATGGAGAATCCCCAGTGTGTCTATATAGGGAAGCAATAAACCCCATATGAGCCAAGAACAACCAAGGGTTATATTACCCAAAATGTAGCATATGAAGAGGGCAAAGGATCAAGATCCAAGTCCAAGAAGGGTGGAAGAGATGACCTATGCGTATCGCTCCCACAAGTGGAGCTTCGTCAGGAAGGACTTACGGACCGGACACAGGGCATTTACATAGCCCGCCAATTTGAGGTGACAGATTCCCTTTAAAGGGAACTTGTCACCAGAAAATGCGCTATTAACCTGCAGATATGGGGGTAATCTGCAGATTAACGGCGTTCTGAACCTGTTGGTCCGAGCACTTACCTGAACACTGCGGAGAGAAAATCAACTTTATTTCCACGAGCAGCATTCAGTTTCAGTGACAGCTTTGTGTATATAGAGTGGTAGCTTTCACCATTCCTGACTGACAGCCGGCCCTAATGCAGAGCCAGTTGTCAGTCAGTGCAGGGGTGTGGTTACAGCTGCTGCTCTCTATAGTCAGAGTGATGACTGAACAAGTACCAGCGCAGCCTCCGTGACTGAAACCGGGACGCTGCTGGGAAGAATAAAGTTAATTTTATTCCCAAAGCGTTCGGGTAAGTGCTGGCACCGGGCAGGTAAATAACATTATTGACCTGCAGATTAACCCCATGTCTGCAGGTTAATATCATTTTTTCTGGTGACAAGTTCCCTTTAAATCACCAAATCATTTGCTGTCAGTTATTGCATTTGAATTACCTGATCTTAAGGGCTTGAACCCTGCTTTGTTATTGTCCCCATCTCTCTGGCGTTAAAGGGATCCTGTCACCCCCAAAATCGAAGGTGAGCTAAGCCCACCAGCATCAGGGGCTTATCTACAGCATTCTGTAATGCTGTAGATAAGCGCCCGATGTATCCTGAAAGATGAGAATAAGAGGTTATATTATACTCACCCAGGGGCGGTCCTCGTCCGGTCCGATGGGTGTCGTGGTCCGGTCCGGCACCTCCCATCTTCATCAGATGATGTCCTCTTCTTGTCTTCATGCTGCGGCTCTGGCGCAGGCATACTTTGCCCTGTTGAGGGCAGCGCAAAGTACTGCAGTGCACAGGCGCCGGGCCTCTCTGACCTTTCCCGCTGCCTGCGCACTGCAGTACTTTGCTCTGCCCTCAACAGGGCAGACAAAGCATGCCTGCGCCGGAGCCGCAGTGTGAAGACCAGAAGAGGACGTCATCCTATGAAGATGAGAGGCGCCGGACCGGACCGTGACGCCCACCGGATCGGACCACCCGCCCAGGTGAGTATAATATAACCTCTTTTTCTCATCTTTTAGGATACATTGAGGGCTTATCTACAGCATTGCAGAATGCTGTAGATAAGCCCCTGATGCCGGTGGGCTTAGCTCACCCTCGATTTTGGGGGTGACAGGTTCCCTTTAAGACAGCCAGCTCGTGTTTCTTGCATCAATGTTTGCCTCTGACCAGCAGCTACTTCATGGATGGAACCAAGAGGACACTGTAGCAGTGGTCAAATCCCTGTACAGAGGTAAGAGGTGAAGACCTGGAAGCCTCTGAGACCTGCTAAATCCAGCGGTTTACAGAAAGTCTGCCATGGTTGCCCACTTGAGGTAATGGATTACTGTACAGTCAGAATACATTTTTAGCTACTTAACTGGTTGAATTTAATGAATTAATGTGATTTTTTTTTTCAAATCATTAAATCTAATGCACTTTGAATTTGTATAAGTATGCTAAGGACTATTCTATAGCATTTACATGTTTATTATGAACTACATCTGACCAGTAACTTTGCTGGTAAAAACATAAGCATTGCCATGTAAATAAAGGTCATCTTTGTTGATACTCTTACCATTACCCTAATTATTTTGGTTGTACCTCTGAACCCTTTCAACTAATTGTACTTATGGTTATGTAGTTTGTAGAGTTACCTGACTTGAACTTACTGCCTCAAATATCAATATTAGGGCTCATACCCATCACCGTAAAAAAACGGTCTGATATCAGTCCAGAAAAGTGAGACTTGTATCATGCAAGCGTCATGCTATTTTCTTGTGAGTACAATGTGATTTTCAGCACCTAGCATCCGAATGCAATGCGATTTTATCATGAGCTTATACATAGAGAATTACTCTATCACTTACACATAGTTTTCAAGGGAAATATTCATTAATCATCTATATATATATACATATATGTCTGATCAGAATGTTAAACTGAAAACCTCATATTCAGTTATATTAATTTTTGCCTAGCGGCTTTAGATCAACGTATGATTTTGGGATGTGCGGTTCATGCTCTTTTTTTTTTCTTTTTTTCTTTTTTGGAAAGCATATATATATATATACATATATACAGTATGGAAAAAAGTGTTTAGTCAGCCACCAATTGTGCAAGTTCTCCCACTTAAAAAGATGAGAGAGGCCCGTGATTAACATCATAGGTAGACCACAACTATGAAAGTCAAAATGAGAAAACCAATTCAGAAAATCAATTTGTCTGATTTTGCGCTGATGTCATTGAGTTGAACTGAGTTAATTGGCTCTGAACTCTAATGACCTTTCTGACGGCACTGCGACCCTGAGGTCAAAGGAGTTCATTGGATATGGACTCCGCTCTTTTTTAGCACGCGCAACTCAGTATCTCTGCTGGATGGCAGGCTGTGTAGTCGCATCATGCAACAATGCAGCCTGCCATCTAGCTGTAGCAGAGCTAGAAAAGTCACTGGCCAATTGGGCAAGTGGGAGGCCAAGTGCCAGATTTGGTGCCTGTTATGGATGTGCCATTTCTGTGGCAGCTGAAAGCTGATGTTTTTAGTCTGGGACAGGGGTCAAAATCCATGATCCCTTCCTAGTTTATTAATATCAGCCAGCAGCAGTTTGCTGGTTATTAATTAACTAGATGGCAGCCCGATTCTAAAGAATCGGGAGTCTAGAATCCTTATATACTTTATTTATTCAAATGTAAGAATAATACAATTAATAAATAATAGTAAGAAAGAACAAAAATAATAGGCAGTATATGGAGAAAACACCAAACAAAAGTTCAAAATTGGTGTGAAAATGTCACTGAACCACTTCACAACTAAATATATATAGTTTTGGTAACTGGTATTATCATTTTTTTGACGAAATTCGGCAGGAGCTTGAAGAGCAACATCACTGGGCCCGCCTCCACGCAGTAGAAACTTGCTGTGAGGTAAAAATTCAAAAATCACACCAAAATGGCGGGCGGAGTGTGTCACAGTACGGCACGTTTCTGATTGGTCGCTCGCAGCAGGCGGCAACCAATCAGACACTGGACACTGTTGACGTCACTTATCTCCGGACATTAGCTCCGGACATTAGCTCCGGACATTAGCTCCGGACATTAGCTCCGGACAAAGCCACGGAAGTTGGCACAAATTGCAGGAAGTAGTATTCTAGGCAATTATATATTAGATTGTGTGATAGTCACAACACATGCATGGAGACCCCAAGAAACAGGCTCTCCATGCATGTGTTGTCACAGTGAAACAGCCGGGACACATGCAGCTACGGCGCCGGACAGCCGGTGCGATCCAGGTATCCAGGTTCTCTCTGCAGCTTATTCGGTAAGCGCTATCGCTTGCCGAATAATGAGGGACCCGAACAGATTCGCTCATCTCTATTTATAACATTATATATCTAGCCCAAATGTATTTTGAAATAAAATATATTACTTCTTTATAATAAACAACATAAATATTTACATTTTATATACACAAAAACTATTACAATGAGAACAAAATGTAAATCTTAGCAAAATGATACAATTTAATATACAAAGCAAAACATTAGTATTGACAGTTTTTGCAGTTACCAGTACCCCTGCCTCTCCCCTGGGTGGGGTCCATCCTGAAACCTGTGGTAGAGGTTACATTATTTCCTGCCAGAACTTCAAGATGTCAATTAGCTGTCACTTCTTCAGAGATCAGAGATCACCTGCATGCATGCACAAAGTGACCATCTGATGCCAGGTGAGCAGGGATTCAATGGATTCTTATGGGAAAGATCATGTAGCTAATCCTTTCATGGCTAAACACTAAATATACAAAGAGATGGGGCAGAATAGAAAAAAAAATAAAGGAAAGGATAATATAACTAACTATAAGATCAGATGGATGTGAAGTTATTACGCAGGTAGATTAGATAGATAGATAGATAGATAGATAGATAGATAGATAGATAGATAGATAGATAGATAGATAGATAGATAACCAGATGGATAGATTAAAAAATAGATACAACTGTGTTTCTAGAAATAACAAAGTGGACATAAATTAAATGTACTTTATATTAAGAGAGAGTGAAGAACATTTGTATATTATAACACAAACTGGTGAAAGTTTGTGCTTTCTAAGAGTTCAGTCTATAGTTGCTATAACAAGGCTGTTGATGCATGTGGCTTAAGGAATATGTACAAAGAATTTTTTTCCGATGTGATGATTGTTTCCATATTTTTTGTTTTCAGAAAATTGTAGATACTGAACAAGGGAAATAGATGCACGTATGTTTAAATTGAATTATTTTTTTCTTGGGGAAGTTTTTCTCTCTTTTACAGTGCTCTTGCTTGGTCTCTTAAATTGTTTAGACCAGTATTTCTCAACTCTAGTCCTCAAGTCCTCCAATAGGTGAGAATTTTAGGATAGCCTGTGCAGAGAGCTGCTGTTTATAACAGAACACTGTTGGTATTTTCTAAGGACTTGTGGATATTTACATCACCTGTAACATAGTAACATAGTTAGTAAGGCCGAAAAAAGACATTTGTCCATCCAGTTCAGCCTATATTCCATCATAATAAATCCCCAGATCTACGTCCTTCTACAGAACCTAATAATTGTATGATACAATATTGTTCTGCTCCAGGAAGACATCCAGGCCTCTCTTGAACCCCTCGACTGAGTTCGCCATCACCACCTCCTCAGGCAAGCAATTCCAGATTCTCACTGCCCTAACAGTAAAGAATCCTCTTCTATGTTGGTGGAAAAACCTTCTCTCCTCCAGACGCAAAGAATGCCCCCTTGTGCCCGTCACCTTCCTTGGTATAAACAGATCCTCAGCGAGATATTTGTATTGTCCCCTTATATACTTATACATGGTTATTAGATCGCCCCTCAGTCGTCTTTTTTCTAGACTAAATAATCCTAATTTCGCTAATCTATCTGGGTATTGTAGTTCTCCCATCCCCTTTATTAATTTTGTTGCCCTCCTTTGTACTCTCTCTAGTTCCATTATATCCTTCCTGAGCACCGGTGCCCAAAACTGGACACAGTACTCCATGTGCGGTCTAACTAGGGATTTGTACAGAGGCAGTATAATGCTCTCATCATGTGTATCCAGACCTCTTTTAATGCACCCCATGATCCTGTTTGCCTTGGCAGCTGCTGCCTGGCACTGGCTGCTCCAGGTAAGTTTATCATTAACTAGGATCCCCAAGTCCTTCTCCCTGTCAGATTTACCCAGTGGTTTCCCATTCAGTGTGTAATGGTGATATTGATTCCTTCTTCCCATGTGTATAACCTTATATTTATCATTGTTAAACCTCATCTGCCACCTTTCAGCCCAAGTTTCCAACTTATCCAGATCCATCTGTAGCAGAATACTATCTTCTCTTGTATTAACTGCTTTACATAGTTTTGTATCATCTGCAAATATCGATATTTTACTGTGTAAACCTTCTACCAGATCATTAATGAATATGTTGAAGAGAACAGGTCCCAATACTGACCCCTGCGGTACCCCACTGGTCACAGCGACCCAGTTAAGAGACTATACCATTTATAACCACCCTCTGTTGAACTGGGGTGGTGAGGGACCAATCGAAACAGCAATTACACTCTTCAGTTGCAGTGCTGTTATGCAAGGTGTAAGACAGACTAAGTACAACACAAAGGGATAAGGGGAAGGGGAGCCCAATGCTAGGGAAGCAGGGAGTGGAGACCCCTAGGCAAAACTACCATCACCCTGTCTGCCCTAAGACCCTAAATAGGTTTCGTACCTATCGCAGAGCAGGATACCTTAGCCCTGCCAGACCCTAGCGGTAAGCCCTGCATAAGGAAGGACAGGATGAGTGCTAGTCAATCCCCACTACACTACAGACAACTGGGAAAGACAAACAGGGGGGAACACTTATCTTTGAGCAGATGTAGGGAATGTAAATATGTTTTTCTTCCCTTCTCCTCCCCAACCCCTTTTAAGTGTAAACAATGTAAATGTTATTAATGTGTTCGTACACGGTGGTACTGCTACACCTAAAGTGTATTACCACCGTGTACAAGAGCATTGCTATACTGTCTGTATATTGCTCTGTAAATATATATATATATATGTTTGACACACTTTGTGTTAGGGAAAATTTGTCCCCGGGCCCAGTATAGTGATAGGGGTGTAGTGTCCATAGTTGGCCATTAGAGGGGGGTACTGTAGCACATAGCTAGAGTAGGAAGGGCACAGTGGCATAAGAATAGTTAGGCTTCCTGGTTTTAGTCAGTCAGGGCCTGGACGCCCATGCAGCTCACTGGGGTGCCTGGCCAGGAGTCACTGTGCCCCACAACGTTACAAGAGAGGTGCCCAGCATAGAACAGCTTGCACAGGAAGGTTCCTCTAGGAGTAAAAAGTGCGGCAGTGCTGCAGACACAGCTAAAGGAATCTGTCCCCATAGAGAAAGAAAGAAGTTTGTTGAGCCAGGCAGCACAAGCAAGATGTGGCAGGTCTTTGCCTGGGCGGCAGTTCTTAGAACCGGGGCGAAGCGGTGAAGGACTTCCCCATGTGAGGCAAGAATTCCGTAGATTCTGCCGGACTGTAAGATACGGTACGACCCGGGTCTGAATATGGAGAAGGAGAGGACAGAGCAGGGACAAAGAAGAAGGTACTGACTGTGATACCCGAAGTGCCTGTATTTGAGCAAGTTGTGCTGAGTAAACAAGTTCATATTGAAGTTAAGCTGGAGTGTGTCTCCTTTATTTCTGAACAATCTGTGAGGAACACATCCCCGTACCGGGCAAGTCCAGATGGCACAGAGAGTCAGCACAGAGGTAACGCAGCAGAGAAATTTGAACTTATGCAGGAGGGGGTCCAGAGAGTGATACAGGGATTGCTGTCGGCC
The DNA here is from genome assembly GCF_032444005.1 of Ranitomeya imitator. Lineage (NCBI taxonomy): Eukaryota > Metazoa > Chordata > Amphibia > Anura > Dendrobatidae > Ranitomeya > Ranitomeya imitator. The sequence goes on along the minus strand of NC_091282.1, from coordinate 810,884,978 downwards.
ATGGCTACCTCCCTGGAACCCCATCCTACACAGGCTCAGAGAGGAAACACCAGACGTCCTCCCAACACCAGAAAGGAAGTTAGCCGACTGCTGTAGCTCCAAGCCTTCACAAGGGAGGAATGGAAATAACACCCGCGCCTCCCAACAGGAAGTAGGGAGATATAAACACCCAGGTCCAGGTGTGGTCATTAGCACCCGGAAAGGTGGCCACTAGTCTGCAAAGCTAACAACTGAGACCTTCTGCAGACAGATGCACTTCAATGGTCTGCAGCCTCTGACACATCCGTGACGCAGCACCAGTTCTGAAACCTGGGGAAGGGCGGAGCAGAATCATTCCTGTCACTACGCAAAGACAACGGGCTGCAAGAGAGTAGTTTTAATAACAGCAGCACTGTTCTCTCAGATTATCCAACCTGTGGAAGATTGGAGCAGATGGAGGGAGGATATTAGCGAAGGGAATGAGGATGTCGTGGGTTGACATACATGGAGGGAAAAATAGTAACAAAATTCTCATTGGGGTCTGTTACAAACTCCCAAATATAACAGAAATCATGGAAAGTCTAATACTAAGGCAGCTAGATGAAGCTGCAACCCATAATGAGGTCCTTGTTATGGGGGACTTTACCCGGATATTAACTGGGAAACAGAAACCTGTGAAATCCATAAAGGCAACAGGTTTCTGCTAATAACCAAGAAAAATTATCTTTCACAATTGGTGCAGAATCCAACCAGAGGAGCAGCACTTTTAGACTGAAAGGGACACTGTCACCTGTATTTGGAGGGAACAATCTTCATCCATGGAGGCGGGGTTTTGGGGTTTTTGATTCACCCTTTCCTTACCCGCTGGCTGAATGCTGGCTGCAATATTGGATTGAAGTTCATTCTCTGTCCTCCATAGTACATGCCTGCACAAGGCAAGATTACCTTGTGCAGGCGTGTACTACGGAGGACAGAGAATGAACTTCAATCCAATATTGCAGCCAGCATGCAGCCAGCGGGTAAGGAAAGGGTGAATCAAAAACCCCAAAACCCCGCCTCCATGGCTAAAGATTGTTCCCTCCAAATTCAGGTGACAGTGTCCCTTTAATACTATCTAATAGACCTGACAGAATTACAAATCTGCAGGTGGTCGGGCATCTAGGAAATAGCGACAACAATATTGTACAGTTTCACTTGTCTTTCGCTAAGGGGACTTGTCAGGGAGTCACAAAAACACTGAACTTTAGGAAGGCAAATTTTGACCAGCTTAGAGATGCCCTTAATCTGGTTGACTGGGACAATGTCCTCAGAAATAAGAATACAGATAATAAATGGGAAATTAACACCGGCAGCATCTCCATTTTTCGTGGTCTGGGTGAGGGCTTATTTTTTGCGCGCCGAGCTGACGTTTTTAATTATACCATTTGGTGCAGATACGTTCTTTTGATCGCCCGTTATAAAATGCAATGTCGCGGCGACCAAAAATCGTAATTCTGGTGTTTTTACCAGGTAAATACTTTTTAAAATTTTTTATTGATAGATTGGGTGATTCTGAACATGGCGATCCCAAATATGTGTAGATTTGATGTAAACTTTTAGATTTTTTTATTATTTAATATTTTTAAAAACATTTTTTTTAATTTTGGCATGCTTCAATAGCCTTCATGGGAGGCTAGAAGCTGCCACAACTCGATTGCCTCTGCTACATAGAGGTGATGCTCAGATACGCCTCTATGTAGTAGAATTACAGCATTGCTATGAGTGCCGTCGAGCTCATAGCAATCTGGCATCAACAACCATAGAGGTCTTCAGGAGACCTCTGATTGTCATGACGACGCACCAATGACCCCCGATCATGTGACGGGGGTCACCAGTGTGCGCATTTCCGGCCGGATGGCCGGCAGCGCTTGTTAAATGCCACTGTCAGAGTTTGACAGCGGCATTTAACTAGTTAATAGGCATGGGCAGATCGAGATTGCGCCTGCGCCTATTGCGGGCACATGTCAGCTGTTCAAAACAGCTGACATGTCCTGGCTTTGATGAGGGCTCACTGCCGAAGCCCGCATCAAAGCGGGGGTTCTGCCATCAGACGTACTATTCCATCCGATGGCAGAAAGGTGTTAAGGGTCCTCAATCTAACCCAAGAAGAGGTGCAAAACCGGCCAAATAAGATTAAAATGTATAAATCTCCGGGTCCGAATGTCATACATCCACGAGTACTAACAGAATTAAGTAATGTAATAGACAAACCATTATTTCTTATATTTAGGGGCTCTATAACGAAGGGGTCTGTTCCACAGGACTGGCGCATAGCAAAGGTGGAACCTGGAAATTATAGGCCAGTAAGTCTAACCTCTATTGTTGGTAAAATATTTGAAGGGTTTCTGAGGGATGTTATTCTGGATTATCTCAATGAGAATAACTGTCTAACTCCATATCAGCATGGGTTTATGAGGAATCGCTCCTGTCAAACCAATCTAATCAGTTTTTATGAAGAGGTAAGCTATAGACTGGACCAAGGTGAGTCATTGGACGTGGTATATCTTGATTCTTCCAAAGCGTTTGATACCATGCCACACAAGAGGTTTTTACACAAAATGAGAATGCTGGGTCTGGGGGAAAATGTGTGTAAATGGGTAAGTAACTGGCTTAGTGATAGAAAGCAGAGGGTGGTTATAAATGGTATAGTCTCTAACTGGATCGCTGTGACCAGTGGGGTACCGCAGGGGTCGGTATTGGGACCTGTTCTCTTCAACATATTTATTAACGATCTGGTGGAAGGTTTACACAGTAAAATATCGATATTTGCAGATGATGCAAAACTATGTAATGCAGTCAATACAAGAGAAGATAGTATTCTGCTACAGATGGATCTGGATTAGTGATGGGCAGTCCTGCTCTTTTTGGTGATTTGGCTATCATGGCTCCACTCACCAAAAAGAGCTGGCTCTATTTGGATCCTAAATGGATCCCTAGTAAATATGTGTTCACAATATGTGAACACATATTTATGCAGATGTTGGGTGTCTGAAACCCCGCCCACATATGGCAGAAACTCAGCCCACTTGCTAGCAGCCAATTAAATTGATGAGTGGGTGGAGTTTTGTCCAGGTGGGCAGAGTTACGTCTGCCAAACACAGGGATTTTAGTGGCTCTCACTAGGGTGCTGGCTCCCATCGTTCATAGCAGGGAACCGGCTCTTTGACTCCGATCGTTCATGAACGACACATCACTAATCTGGATAAGTTGGAAACTTGGGCCGAGAGGTGGCAGATGTGGTTTAACAATGATAAATGTAATGTTATGCACATGGGAAGAAGGAATCAATATCACCATTACACACTGAACGGGAAACCACTGGGTAAATCTAACATGGAGAAGGACTTGGGGATCCTATTTAATGATAAACTTACCTGGAGCAGCCAGTGCCAGGCAACGGCTGCCAAGGCCAACAGGATCATGGGGTGCATTAAAAGAGGTCTGGATACACATGATGAGAGCATTATACTGCCTCTGTACAAATCTCTAGTTAGACCGCACATGGAGTACTGTTTACAGTTTTGGGCACCTGTGCTCAGGAATGATATAATGGAACTAGAGCGAGTACAAAGGAGGGCAACAAAATTAATAAAAGGGATGGGGGAACTACAATACCCAGAGCGATTAGCAAAATTAGAAATATTTAGTCTAGAAAAAAGACGAATGAGGGGCGATTTAATAACCATGTATAAGTATATAAGGGGACAATACAAATATCTCTCCGAGGATCTGTTTATACCAAGGAGGGTTACAGTTACAAGAGGGCATTCTCTGCATCTGGAGGAGAGAAGGTTTTTCCACCAACATAGAAGAGGATTCTTTACTGTTAGGGCAATGAGAATCTGGAATTCCTTGCCTAAGAAGGTGGTGATGGGGAACTCAGTCGAGGGGTTCAAGAGAGGCCTGGATTTCTTCTTGGAGCGTAACAATATTGTATCTTAGTTATTAAGTTCTTTAGAAGGACATAGATCTAGGGATTTATTTTGAGGGAATATAGGCTGAACTGGATGGACAATGTCTTTTTTCGGCCTTGCTAACTATGTTACTATGTTAGTATGACCTGCCAGCTAACTGGAGCATACTGCTTACAGGAGAATGCTGTTTGAGTCTGCTAAGAGCTCTGAGTTCAGTGCCTGTGCCCTCCGGTCATACAGTTCAACAGTAGCCCAGGCAGTAATCAGGCAGCCAGTGAGGACAAAAGACAGGCAGAAATTAGTAGGCTACTACATAGGAGGGAGCAGAGGCTGGGCAGAAAAGCACAATGTCATCAGCATCTGCTGCAATAGACTCTAATGGTACAACCTCCCACCTCTGCTTGCTGTCGCATCTGCTTCAATAAACTCTAATGGTACAACCTCTTCTTGCTGTCGCATCTGCTGCAATAGACTCTAATGGTGCAACCTCCCACCTCTGCTTGCTGTCGCATCTGCTGCAAAAGACTCTAATGGTACAACCTCCCACCTCTGCTTGCTGTCGCATCTGCTGCAATAGACTCTAATGGTACAATATCCCACCTCTGCTTGCTGTCTGCTGTCTGTCATCTGCCACTTTACCATCTAGCAACATATTTTAATGTGCCCACTTAATGATTGGTATAATTCATTTGTTGCATTGTACGTTTTACTCACTGTTTGATGTATATCCATGACTGTGGTCGCTCTAGATATTATTTGGTGGAAGGTGTTATAGCATATAGATGTTGCCAGCCCCAATGTCTTTGATCATCTAAACACCCCCTGGTGTGCTGGCCCCAGCTGCCAAATTATCCCCAACCAGTTCCCACAATCCATCTCTTCTGACCCAGCATTCTGGATAATAAATTTGGAAACATCCTTAGGGGTGCACACATGTGGGGGTGCACGCGAGCATCCTCGAAACAAAGCATCCCGAAGATAAGCATCGATCAAAAGGCAGTTATTCCATGGCAGTTAGTCAGGTAACTCACACTCTGCTCTCCCTTTTATCCTTGTGCTTTATTCCTATCCCCCTATGTTCCCTCATCATCCACGTTCACCGCCCAATCCCCCCTCCATCACAACTCATATACATCAGCTCCTCTCTCCTTCCCTCTCCCATGTACAGCTCCCATGCACTTCTCATCTTCCTGAAAAACCTCAGTCCATCTTGCCCAAACTCACTGCACAAAAAAACTTCGTACAATTACAGTACCTACTTGCTCTTTATCTTCCTACTCCTACTGGTTTCAGAGGAGATCTCCCCCAACTCTGGTCCACCATCCCGCAACCTCAACCCCTATCCTACCTTATAAACATATTGACCAAAGAGTCATTAAACTCAGTCACAAAGTGTATTCAATCTTAAAACCAATCTTTATTAACACATAGACAATAAAAAACATTAAAATAGTGCCTCAAAATCAGAATACATATACACTCAAGGTAAGCGACGGGAACTACAAATGCATTCAATCCAATAACTATAAAGATTAAATAGTCCTAAAGGGATGTTTCCTTATAATTTATATAACAGTCATCAGGTGATCCTTAACCATATTGTTAACACGTCTCTGGGGTTGTCAAGGGATAGCGTGCCACGAGGCAGGGGAACAGTGAGTCCACTAAGGTAATATGTATCGGGCAAATTGCCACATTTCTTTGCATATTTTTACATTGACAGTATAAGGGGGTCACCTGTATGGCTGGTGTGTTCAAACTGAGGTGCACAGAGGCGTCTCGTCTGATGACAGGGGCTGTTTTGCCCTGGATCTTAGTAGTATGGGATATGTGTAATATTTTGTAATCCCTCCTGGATTTAAATTAATGTGGTAAGGGATTAGCCCTGGGTCCTGAACACATCCTCCTCTGTGTGGACCATCTGTGATTCATCAATCTCGGTGGATTATCACTTTGAATAATTGGGTATTTCCCATGGAGAGACGTGTTAACAATATGGTTAAGGATCACCTGATGACTGTTATATAAATTATAAGGAAACATCCCTTTAGGACTATTTAATCTTTATAGTTATTGGATTGAATGCATTTGTAGTTCCCGTCGCTTACCTTGAGTGTATATGTATTCTGATTTTGAGGCACTATTTTAATGTTTTTTATTGTCTATGTGTTAATAAAGATTGGTTTTAAGATTGAATACACTTTGTGACTGAGTTTAATGACTCTTTGGTCAATATGTTTATAGTTTATTTGGAGTGTGACCCATCCTTTATTTGAGGAAATGGGTTGGTGCTTTATGTTCATCCTATCCTAACTTGTATCATAACCACAGTAATCTTATTAATATTACTTGCACTCCTTCATATCCTTCTTTTAATTGTGCCCTGTGGAATCCACGGTCTGTATGTAACAAAATTCCTATTCTGCACAAATACTTTCTGAACAACTCTCTGAATCTGTTGGCCCTCAATGAAGCCTGGATTCAGGATTCTGACACTGTCTCCCCTGCTGCCATTTTCCATGGTGGCCTACAGTTCTCCCATTCCCCGAGACCCACAAACAGACATGGTGGTGGAGTCGGCATACTCCTGTCCCCACAATGCACTTTCCAGGTCATCCCCCCAGTTCTATCACTCTCATTCCCTTCTTTTGAGGTCCACACCTTCAGGCTCTTTTGTCCCCTCTCCTTCAGAGTAGTGGTCATATACCGGCCCCCAGGCTCGTCCACCCACTTCCTGGACAATTTCTCTGCCTGGCTGCAGCACTTTATGTCCTCAGAACTCCCAACCCTTATCCTGGGAGACTTCAACATCCCCATAAACAGTCCCACTTCCACATCAGCATGCCAGCTTCTATCGCTAACCAGTTCTCTCGGCCTCTCACGGCTCTCAACCTCTGAAACGCACAAAGACGGTAACACCCTTGACCTGGTCTTCACCCGGCTCTGCTCAATCTCCTACCTAGCTAACTCACCGCTTCCCCTCTCTGACCACAACATTCTCTCTTTTACACTCAAAATTCTTCGCCCACCCCAGCACACTCCTACCTACCACACATTCAGAAATCTACAAGCCATTAACCCTCATACACTTTCAGACTCCTACACTCATCACTGTCCCCAATCTCCTCTTTTTCCTGTCTTGATCTGGCTGTACATAACTACAATGACACTCTTAGAAGCACCCTGGACCAAGTAGCGCCCCTCAACCTCAGAACCTCCAAACACAGAGTAAAACAGCCCTGGCTCACATCGCAAACTCGGCTTCTCCAGCGATGCTCTAGAAGTGCTGAACGCTTATGGAGTAAAACTCGCACACCAGAACACTTCAAACACTTCAAATTTATGCTAAGAACCTATAATTCTGCCCTTCACCTCGCTAAACAGATCAACTTCACCACCCTGATCTCCTCACTATCCAACAACCCCAAGAAACTTTTTGACACCTTTCACTCCCTCCTCAGGCCAAAAGCATGAGCCCCTATCACAGACATTTGTGCTGATGACCTGGCCTCCCACTTTACAGAGAAAAGAGATAGTATCCATCAGGAAATCTGCTCCCAGCTACCAAGTGCAGTGACTCCATTCCCTCCCTGCATTTCCCCTGGCTCACTCTCCACATTTGATCCCATCACAGAAGAAGAAGTCTAAAGGCTCCTCTCTTCTTCTCGTCTGACTACATGCACTACTGACCCCATTCCCTCTCACCTTCTCCAGTCGCTCTCTCTGTTGTGAATTCTGCTCCGGTGGTTGTAGGTGGTAATGCAGTTGTCCCTGGCCTGCAGTCCTGGACAGGTGTATCTGCTGATTGCAATTCTGACTGGGGTATTTAGGTTTGCAGGACTCATTAGTCCTTGCCTTGAGCAGCATGAAAACTTTCACTGGAGTAGGTGGTAACTATACTGACCGCAAATCCTGATCTTAACACCGCAACTAGAAGTAGCCGTGGAGTGTACCTAACAAGCCCTAGACACCTCGTCACAGCCAGAGGACTAAATACCCCTAAAGATGGAAATAGGAATTCTACCTTGCCTCAGAGCAGAACCCCAAAGGATAGGCAGCCCCCCACAAATATTGGCTGTGAGTAGGAGAGGAAAGACAAACACAGGCAGAAAACAGGATTTAGCACATGAGGCCACTCTACACCTGTCCAGGACTGCAGGCCAGGGACAACTGCATTACCACCTAAAACCACCGGAGGGAGCCCAAAAGCAGAATTCACAACAGTACCCCCCCTTGAGGAGGGGTCACCGAACCCTCACCAAAGCCCCCAGGCCGATCAGGATGAGCCAGATGAAAGGCATGAACCAAATCAGCGGCATGGACATCAGAGGCAAAAACCCAAGAATTATCCTCCTGGCCATAACCCTTCCATTTGACAAGGTACTGAAGCTTCCGCCTCGAAAAACGGGAATCCAAAATCTTCTCTACAACATATTCCAACTCCCCATCAACCAACACAGGGGCCGGAGGATCAACAGAGGGAACAATGGGCTCCACATATTTCCGCAATAAAGATCTATGGAAGACATTATGGATCGCAAAAGAGGCCGGAAGCGCCAGTCGAAAAGACACCGGATTAATAATCTCAGAAATCCTATAAGGACCAATAAACCGAGGCTTAAACTTAGGAGAAGAAACCTTCATAGGAACATGACGGGAAGACAACCAGACCAGATCCCCAACCCGAAGCCGGGAACCAACACACCGATGACGGTTAGCAAAACGTTGAGCCTCCTCCTGAGACAGCACCAAATTGTCCACCACATGAGCCCAAATCTGCTGCAGCCTGTCAACCACAGAATCCACACCAGGACAGTCAGAAGGCTCAACCTGCCCAGAAGAAAAACGAGGATGAAAACCAAAATTACAAAAGAAAGGCGAAACCAGGGACTTCCGGGAGGCGGAGCCTCGAGATGGCCGCCTTTTAGTTGAGCTCCTGGATCGCGGGCCCCTTATGAGGTGAAAACCCCAACTTTAATCAAGACCAGCGCCAGGATAAGGTCCGGACAAGGGTCGGTGGCATTGACCCAGCTTTCCGGCTGCCCCGGAGACACAGGGCGCAAGCAGCGCCGAAGTTAAAGCGGCGCATAGTGGAGCCTCCACAGCGGGAATCCGCGACGGCGATACACCCGCCAAGCTCCCACTCAGCTTACCGGCCAGGTGCGACACACCGGTGAGCAGCTTCGACGAGACCGAGGGACTCCCCCGGCCGGGTCAGCGGTAAGAGCGGTGCAGAAGAGGGGAAGGCAGGAGGCGCAGTCAGACTGGCGCCATTTTGCAGGCCCACGTGTCGGGCTCTGGGACAGTATACAGAGCTGCAGCTCGGAGGGCTAGACGCCAGCACACCCCTCCTAAGCCATCCTGACAGCGCAGCCCCTCTCAAAACATCACACCGCTGACTGTGTCTATATACAGGCTGCAGGATTGCCACTGTCTGGCATAAGGGGACCACACATAGCTCTTACAAGAAGCTGAATGGGGAGAGGGGAAAGAAGGCAGCACTGACTGACACATCTTCTAATTTAGCTGCTACATGTGAGTGACGTTTATCGCGACATCGCTGACTCCCTTATATAATATAACAGACTCTCATCTCATCTCATTATGGATAAATATATGGGCAAAAATGTCAAAGCTGGCAGAAGCTCCACGCGCATTCAGGCAGGCACATCTCCAACACCACAGGCTTCGGAGATCAATAATGAGAACACACAATCTATAGCAGATGCCATCTTGGATCGGTTAACGCCCGTAATTGACAACCGCCTGGCGGCCTTCCAGTCCTCCTTAGATTCAATTCTGTCACAAGTCAATGCCCAGGGAAGGCGTATAGCAGAAGCAGAACAGAGAATCTCAGACTTGGAAGACTCCACTAAGGCTCTCAAGGACAATCTGACTAATAAAGAAAAAGACATTTCAGACCTCCTGGATAAGGTGGATGATCTCGAGAACAGATCCCGCCGCAACAATCTGAGGCTCATAGGCATACCTGAATCTGTCCCCTCATCAGAATTGATTAAACTAACTTCAGAATGGCTCCCGAAATCTCTTGGCATCTCACTACCATCAGGTGCAATGGCCGTAGAGAGAGCCCACAGGCTGGGATCTCTTAGAGATGAGGCAGACCAAGACCAATCATTTTCAAAGTCCTTGATTTTCAAGATAAAACCCGTATCCTATCAGCTTACAGGAAACAAAGATCCCTGTTATATGACAATCATAAGTTACTCTTGTTCCAAGATTACTCAGCTACGAAATAACATTCGTTTCAGCTTGCAGTACCCTTCAATGCTGCGATTCATCTCGGCGGGGAAAAGCTGGGTCTTCAATGACCCAAATAAGGCTTTAGAGTTTCTCCGTGGGGAGATCCATCCACCTGCCAACTCTAGCCCTACTTGAACTATGAGTTCCACCAGGATTCTTTCATCGTCGGCGATGTTGAGTATATAATGTTGATCCTTTGCCCATTGAGTGGCACGTTTTTATTCTGTAAGATGTTCATTTTACAGTTAAGATTTCTGATGATAGTTACAAAAGTTACTTGGGTTGGGGGGGTTTTGGGAGGGATTACTGTGTGCGCATCCATGTGATTATGGGAGGCGACTTTAACGAGGTGGCTGATGCCTCCATGGATAGATCTGGTTCGACAGCCACTCATAGATTAGCACAAGGAAACAGCATTCATTCACTTTCGAAACATCTGGACCTAGTGGATATTTGGAGACTACAACACCCTCTTGAAAGAGATTACTCCCATTACTCTCACGTACAGTTAGGTCCATATATATTTGGACAGAGACAACATTTTTCTAATTTTGGTTATAGACATTACCACAATGAATTTTAAACAAAACAATTCAGATGCAGTTGAAGTTCAGACTTTCAGCTTTCATTTGAGGGTATCCACATTAAAATTGGATGAAGGGTTTAGGAGTTTCAGCTCCTTAACATGTGCCACCCTGTTTTTAAAGAGACCAAAAGTAATTGGACAATTGACTCCAAGGCTATTTCATGGACAGGTGTGGGCAATCCTTTCGTTATGTCATTCTCAATTAAGCAGATAAAAGACCTGGAGTTGATTTGAGGTGTGGTGCTTGCATTTGGAAGGTTTTGCTGTGAAGTAAACATGCGGTCAAAGGAGCTCTCCATGCAGGTGAAACAAGCCATCCTTAAGCTGCGAAAACAGAAAAAACCCATCCGAGAAATTGCTACAATATTAGGAGTGGCAAAATCTACACTTTGGTACATCCTGAGAAAGAAAGAAAGCACTGGTGAACTCATCAATGAAGAAAGACCTAGGCGCCCACGAAAGACAACAGTGGTGGATGATCACAGAATAATCTCCATGGTGAAGAGAAACCCCTTCACTACAGCCAACCAAGTGAACAACACTCTCCAGGAGGTCGGTGTATCAATATCCAAATCTACCATAAAGAGAAGACTGCAAGAAAGTAAATACAGAGGGTTCACTGCACGGTGCAAGCCACTCATAAGCATCAAGAATAAAAAGGCTAGTCTGGTTTTGCTAAAAAACATCTAAAAAAGCCAACACAGTTTTGGAAGAACATTCTTTGGACAGATGAAACCAAGATCAACCTCTACCAGAATGATGGAAAGAGAAAAGTATGGCGAAGGCGTGGTACAGCTCATGACCCAAAGCATACCACATCATCTGTAAAACAATGTGGAGGCAGTGTGATGGCTTGGGCATGCATGGCTGCCAGTGGCACTGGGTCACTAGTGTTTATTGATGATGTGACACAGGACAGAAGCAGCCGAATGAATTCTGAGGTATTGAGAGACATAATGTGTGCTCAGATCCAGCCAAATGCAGCAAAACTGATTGGTCGTCGTTTCATACTACAGATGGACAATGACCCAAAACATAAAGCCAAAGCAACCCAGGAGTTTATTAAAGCAAAGAAGTGGAATATTCCAGAATGTCCAAGTCAGTCACCTGATCTCAACACAATTGGGCATGCATTTCACTTGTTAAAGGCTAAACTTCAGACAGAAAGGCCCACAAACAAACAGCAACTGAAAACCACCGCAGTGAAGGCCTGGCAGAGCATCAAAAAGGAGGAAACACAGCGTCTGTTGATGTCCATGAGTTCAAGACTTCAGGCAGTCATTGCCAACAAAGGGTTTTCTACCAAGTACTAAAAATGAACATTATATTTAAAATTATTTAATCTGTCCAATTACTTTTGGTCCCTTTAAAAACAGGGTTGCACATGTTAAGGAGCTGAAACTCCTAAACCCTTCATCCAATTTTAATGTGGATACCCTCAAATGAAAGCTGAAAGTCTGAACTTCAACTGCATCTGAATTATTTTGTTTCAAATTCATTGTGGTAATGTCTATAACCAAAATTAGAAAAATGTTGCCTCTGTCCAAATATATATGGACCTAACTGTACATGACTCTCATGCTAGGATAGACTGCTGGCTCCTACACTCCTCATTGCTCTCCACGCTAATTCAGACAGACATACTCAACATCCATATCTCAGATCATGCTCCAGTGACATTTAAATCCAGATTGGTATCCTGTTGTGAATTCTGTTATCGAACTCCCTCCTGTGGTCATGAATGGTACTTCGGCGAGTTCTGTCCATGGACTCCCTCTGGTGGCTGTGAGTGGAGCTGCTGGTTCTGAGGTTCCTTCCAAAGGTGACCTAGTTTAGTTTTAGGCTGGCTGCTCTATTTAACTCCACTCTGATCGTTACTCCATGCCAGCTGTCAATGTTCTTGTACTGGTTCAGTTCGCTCTTGGATCTTTCTGGTGACCTGTCTACTCCAGCAGAAGCTAAGTCCCTGCTAGTTATTATTTGTTCATTGCTTCCTTGTCCAGCTGGCTATTATGATTTTGTCTTGCTAGCTGGAAGCTCTGGGATGCAGAGTGGCACCTCCGCACCGTGAGTCGGTGCGGAGGTCTTTTTGCACACTCTGCGTGGTCTTTTTGTAGTTTTTTGTGCTGACCGCAAAGTTACCTTTCCTATCCTCAGTCTGTTTAGTAAGTCTGGCCTCCCTTTGCTGAAACCTGTTTCATTTCTGTGTTTGTGACTTTCATCTTTACTCACAGTCAATATATGTGGGGGGCTGCCTTTTCCTTTGGGGAATTTCTCTGAGGCAAGGTAGGCTTTATTTTCTATCTCTAGGGCTAGTTAGCTCTTAGGCTGTGAAAGAGGCGTTTAGGTAGAGTTAGGTACGCTCCACGGCTATTTCTAGTTGTGTGATAAGATTAGGGGTTGCGGTCAGCAGAGTTCCCACTTCCCAGAGCTTGTCCTGTGTGAGTTTACCCATCAGGTCGTTCCCGGTGCTCCTAACCACCAGGTCCATAACAGTATCCCCAATACATCAGGAGAGGGGGTGGCGTTTCCCATCCTACCTCTATCAATCAGATGATTTTAAGAAACATTTACAAATGGCATGGGAAGTATATAAACAGGACAATCAAGTTCATTGGAACGACTCACACTTGTTTTGGATGGCGTCAAAAGCAGTAATAAGAGGTCAGATTATCTCTTATGTCAGTCATAAAAAGAAAGATCTAATGAAAAGAACCATAGATACACAAAATTCGTTGACACAGGCCTATAAGACATTTAAGTCAAATAATAACCCTCTAACAAAGACAAAGTTTTTAGAGGCTAGAGAGAGAGCGGAGGCTTTGGCACATGAAAGGGCCATGTTGAACTTGGATTACCAGAAACACAAATTTTACAGGTGGGGCAATAAGCCAGGTAGGGTTCTGGCCTCACTTACAAAGCCCTATAGGAAAAGAGCAAAGATACACAAAATACAACACCGAAACGGACACCAAGTATCTAATGACGCAGAAATAGTACAGGAATTTAGACTTTTTTTCAGCGAATTATACAAATCGGAACCTAAGGGGGGAGTAGAGAATGAGAAATTCCTCAAAAGTCATTTAGCACCAACATTAACTGAGGAAGAGAGAGAGACTATTAATGCCCCTATATCCACTTCTGAAATTTTACAGGTTATCAATAATCTCAAAATCTCCAAGGCCCCGGGCCCAGATGGGTTTAGCAATGAACATTATAAGATTTTAGGACCTAGTCTGGCACCCCACCTCTGTGATTTGTACAATGAAGTGGTTAAGGGGGGGCATCTTCCAGATCGTTTTAATGAAGCGGTAGTCATAGTCCTTCCAAAGCCGGGCAAAGATCATATGCAGGTGGAAGGGTATAGGCCAATATCTTTACTTAACTCTGACTTTAAGATTTTTACAAAAATTTTGGCTGATAGACTTCAAAGAATTATCCCTAACTTAATCTCACCACAACAAACCGGATTTGTTCACGGGAAATCCATCACTTACAATATTAGAACAGCCTTGGGAGCCATATCCTATTGCAGAGCACAAAAACATACGAAATCAATCGTGGTCAGCTTAGACGCTGACAAGGCTTTTGACAGGGTGGCATGGGATTATCTGCATGACTTGTTAGCATTCCGTAATTTTGGCCCCTGGTTCTATGAGGCTATAAAAACAATCTACAAGAATCCGATGTCTAGGTTGTCAGTGAATAACATCTTATCTAAACCATTCGAAATTCAGCGGGGAACTCGTCAGGGATGTCCCTTGTCCCCCCCTGCTATTTAATTTGGCATTGGACCCGCTCCTGAAAACATTGCAGAATGAAGCGGTTTTTGAGGGGGTTAGGGTGGGAACAAACTTTGTTAAACTCTCAGCATTTGCAGACGACATTCTTTTATTTATCGCCAATCCAGCCCGAGCAATTCCGGCTATTATGAGAATTTTAAGAGATTTTGGCTCGTGCTCGGGTTTTAAAGTTAATTATAGTATATCAGAGGCCCTGGCAATTTTTAGAACTGGTAGGTTGCATGATCCAATGTTCCCATTTCACTGGAGTCAGGGGTCTATAAAATATTTGGGGATATGGCTGACAGCAGATATGTCTAATTTGTACACAGTTAATTATAAACCACTGATATCTTCAATAATTAATCTCCTTCACTCATGGAAACACTTCACATTATCATTCTCAGGCAGGTGCCACTTGATCAAAATGATAGTCTTCCCTAAATTACTATATGCCTTTCAGACCCTGCCCCTTTTGCTGTCCAGGACGGATCTTAGTTTACTTAACTCTGGGTTTCGAAAATTTATTTGGGGCGTGGGAGGTAGGACGCGTATTGGTCTTGCTAAATTGCAGGCGACAAAAAAAGATGGAGGAGTAAATTTTCCGGACATAGGGAGGTACAACCTAGCTGCTAACTTTAGATTCGCCATTGATTGGATAAGGGGTATCTCTCATTTTGCTAATGTGAGTTTAGAACAACAGATGTGCCCACATATCTCGCTGGCGGCATTGCTACATTTGAGGGGGGAGGAGGTCCCGGCGGAAATACAAGAATACCCAACGCTTTGGCAGACAGTGTTGACTTGGAGACGATGTAGGAGACTTTGCGGATTGAGTGCTGGGATTTCCCCTTTTCAGCCTTTCCTTAAGAACCCAGGATTTTTGGGGGGCAGGGCTCCGTCATTCTATACTCAATTGGCGACTCAGGGATGCAGACAGGCAATAGATCTGCTAGACCTTAATTTTTCTATATCTTCTTTTGAATCGGCCTCACTCCGTTTCCCATCGTTTGGTAACAATCCTTTTCTGTTTCTTCAGGCGCGTAGTCTAGTTAAAAAATGCCTTCCTGTAGGGGGGGATGGAGGGAGGGAGGACTAATCTGGATGGTTTTATTAGAAACACGAGGTCTCAACCATCGTCAATAAGTTCTATTTAAGTTCTATCTCAGTAATAAGAAGGAAATGGTCGTGGGAAGGTCAGACTACAGGGGCCGCAAGGTGGTCTGGAGATCTTGGTCATCCTGGCATTTTTGGTACCAGAGACTTGGTTGGTAGGTCCTTTTGGTGGCCTTCTTTGTCGCGTGATGTGCGTTCTTTTGTACAGTCCTGTGGGACTTGTGCGCGGGCCAAGCCTTGTTGTTCCCGTGCTAGTAGGTTGCTTTTGCCATTGCCGGTCCCTGAGAGGCCCTGGACGCATATTTCTATGGATTTTATTTCCGATCTTCCGGTTTCCCAGAGGATGTCGGTTATCTGGGTTGTTTGTGACCGGTTTTCTAAGATGGTTCATTTGGTGCCTTTGCCTAAATTGCCTTCCTCTTCGGATTTGGTTCCGTTGTTTTTTCAGCATGTGGTCCGTTTGCATGGTATTCCGGAGAATATTGTGTCCGACAGAGGTTCCCAGTTTGTTTCTAGGTTTTGGCGGGCCTTTTGTGCTAGGCTGGGCATTGATTTGTCTTTTTCTTCTGCGTTTCATCCTCAGACAAATGGTCAGACCGAGCAAACTAATCAGACTTTGGAGACTTATTTGAGATGCTTTGTGTCTGCTGATCAGGATGATTGGGTGGCTTTCTTGCCATTGGCCGAGTTTGCCCTTAATAATCGGGCTAGTTCGGCTACTTTGGTTTCGCCTTTCTTTTGTAATTTTGGTTTTCATCCTCGTTTTTCTTCTGGGCAGGTTGAGCCTTCTGACTGTCCTGGTGTGGATTCTGTGGTTGACAGGTTGCAGCAGATTTGGGTGTTGTGAATTCTGTGGTCAAGCTCCCTCCTGTGGTCATGAGTGGTACTTCAGCTGGTTCTGTCTATGAGCTTCCTCTGATGAATGGAAAACAGCATTTAATACGCCCGAGGGCCATTTTGAGTACCTGGTTATGCCATTCGGGCTTTCTAATGCTCCATCCGTGTTTCAGTCCTTTATGCATGACATCTTCCGAGAGTACCTGGATAAATTCCTGATATTTTGGTCTTCTCGGATGATTGGGAGTCTCACGTGAAGCAGGCCAGAATGGTGTTCCAGGTCCTGCGTGCGAATTCTTTGTTTGTGAAGGGGTCAAAGTGTCTCTTTGGTGTTCAGAAGGTTTCATTTTTGGGTTTCATTTTTTCCCCTTCTACTATCGAGATGGACCCTGTTAAAGTTCAGGCCATTTATGATTGGACTCAGCCGACATCTCTGAAGAGTCTGCAAAAGTTCCTGGGCTTTGCTAATTTTTATCGTCGCTTCATCAGTAATTTTTCTAGTATTGCTAAACCGTTGACTGATTTAACCAAGAAGGGTGCTGATGTGGTCAATTGGTCTTCTGCTGCTGTGGAAGCTTTTCAAGAGTTGAAGCGTCGTTTTTCTTCTGCCCCTGTGTTGTGCCAACCAGATGTTTCGCTCCCGTTCCAGGTCGAGGTTGATGCTTCTGAGATTGGAGCAGGGGCTGTTTTGTCGCAAAGAAGTTCTGATGGCTCGGTGATGAAACCATGCGCCTTCTTTTCCAGGAAGTTTTCGCCTGCTGAGCGTAATTATGATGTTGGCAATCGAGAGTTGCTGGCCATGAAGTGGGCATTCGAGGAGTGGCGTCATTGGCTTGAAGGAGCTAAGCATCGCGTGGTGGTCTTGACTGATCACAAGAAGTTGACTTATCTCGAGTCTGCCAAACGGTTGAATCCTAGACAGGCTCGTTGGTCGCTGTTTTTCTCCCGTTTTGACTTTGTGGTTTCGTACCTTCCGGGCTCTAAAAATGTGAAGGCGGATGCCCTGTCTAGGAGTTTTGTGCCCGACTCTCCGGGTTTGCCTGAGCCGGCGGGTATTCTCAAAGAGGGGGTAATTTTGTCTGCCATCTCCCCTGATTTGCAGCGGGTGCTGCAAAAATTTCAGGCTAATAGACCTGACCGTTGCCCAGCGGAGAAACTGTTTGTTCCTGATAAATGGACAAGTAGAGTTATCTCTGAGGTTCGTTGTTCGGTGTTGGCTGGTCATCCTGGAATCTTTGGCACCAGAGATTTGGTGGCTAGATCCTTTTGGTGGCCGTCTCTGTCACGGGATGTGCGTTCGTTTGTGCAGTCCTGTGGGATTTGTGCTCGGGCTAAGCCCTGCTGTTCTCGTGCCAGTGGGTTGCTTTTGCCCTTGCCAGTCCCGAAGAGGCCCTGGACACATATCTCTATGGATTTTATTTCGGATCTCCCCGTCTCTCAAAAAATGTCGGTCATTTGGGTGGTTTGTGATCGCTTCTCTAAGATGGTCCATTTGGTACCCTTGTCTAAATTGCCTTCCTCCTTTGATTTGGTGCCATTGTTCTTCCAGCATGTGGTTCGTTTACATGGCATTCCGGAGAACATCGTTTCTGACAGAGGTTCCCAGTTTGTTTCGAGGTTTTGGCGAGCCTTTTGTGCTAGGATGGGCATTGATTTGTCTTTTTCCTCGGCTTTCCGTCCTCAGACAAATGGCCAGACTGAACGAACCAATCAGACCTTGGAAACATATCTGAGATGTTTTGTTTCTGCTGATCAGGATGATTGGGTGTCCTTTTTGCCTTTGGCTGAGTTCGCCCTTAATAATCGGGCCAGCTCGGCTACTTTGGTTTCGCCGTTTTTCTGCAATTCTAGTTTCCATCCTCGTTTCTCTTCAGGGCAGGTTGAGTCTTCTGACTGTCCTGGTGTGGATACTGTGGTGGATAGGTTGCAGCAGATTTGGACTCATGTAGTGGACAATTTGATATTGTCTCAGGAGAAGGCTCAACGTTTCGCTAACCGCAGGCGCTGTGTGGGTCCCCGACTTCGTGTTGGGGGTTTGGTTTGGTTGTCATCTCGTTATATTCCTATGAAAGTTTCCTCTCCTAAGTTTAAGCCCCGTTTCATTGGTCCGTATAGGATTTCTGAGGTTCTTAATCCTGTGTCTTTTCGTTTGACCCTTCCAGCTTCTTTTTCCATCCATAACGTATTCCATAGGTCATTGTTGCGGAGATACGTGGCACCTGTGGTTCCATCCGTTGATCCTCCTGCCCCGGTTTTGGTTGAGGGGGAGTTGGAGTATATAGTGGAGAAGATTTTGGATTCTCGTACTTCGAGACGGAAACTCCAGTACCTGGTTAAGTGGAAGGGTTATGGTCAGGAAGATAATTCCTGGGTTTTTGCCTCTGATGTTCATGCTGCCGATCTGGTTCGTGCCTTTCATTTGGCTCATCCTGGTCGGCCTGGGGGCTCTGGTGAGGGTTCGGTGACCCCTCCTCAAGGGGGGGGTACTGTTGTGAATTCTGTGGTCAAGCTCCCTCCTGTGGTCATGAGTGGTACTTCGGCTGGTTCTGTCTATGAGCTTCCTCTGGTAGATGTGAGTGGGGCTGCGGCTTCTGAGATTCCTTCCTCAGGTGACGAGGTTAAGTCGTTAGGTGCTGCTCTATTTAACTCCACCTAGTTCTTTGTTCCTGGCCTCCAGTCAATGTTCCAGTATTGGTCTAGCTCTCTCCTGGATCGTTCTTGTGGCCTGTCTGCCCTGCATAAGCTAAGTTTTGCTTGTGTTACTTTTGTTTGCTATATTTTCTGTCCAGCTTGCTATATTGGTTTTTCTTGCTTGCTGGAAGCTCTGAGACGCAGAGGAAGCACCTCCGTACCGTTAGTCGGGGCGGAGGGTCTTTTTGCCCCCTCTGCGTGGTTGTTTGTAGGTATTTGTGCTGACCGCAAAGCTATCTTTCCTATCCTCGGTCTATTCAGTAAGTCGGGCCTCACTTTGCTAAAATCTATTTCATCTCTGTGTTTGTATTTTCATCTTAACTCACAGTCATTATATGTGGGGGGCTGCCTTTTCCTTTGGGGAATTTATCTGAGGCAAGGTAGGCTTATTTTTCTATCTTCAGGGCTAGCTAGTTTCTCAGGCTGTGCCGAGTTGCATAGGGAGTGTTAGGAGCAATCCACGGCTACCTCTAGTGTGGTATGATAGGATTAGGGATTGCGGTCAGCAGAGTTCCCATGTCTCAGAGCTCGTTCTATGTTGGTAACTATCAGGTCACTTTGTGTGCTCTTAACCACTAGGTCCATTGTGGTTCTGAATCACCTGTTCATAACATTTGGGCTCATGTGGTGGACAATTTGGTGTTGTCTCAGGAGGAGGCTCAACGTTTTGCTAACCGTCGTCGGTGTGTTGGTTCCCGGCTTCGGGTTGGGGATCTGGCCTGGTTGTCTTCCCGTCATGTTCCTATGAAGGTTTCTTCTCCTAAGTTTAAGTCTCGGTTTATTGGTCCTTATAGGATTTCTGAGATTATTAATCCGGTGTCTTTTCGACTGGCGCTTCCGGCCTCTTTTGCGATCCATAATGTCTTCCATAGATCTTTATTGCGGAAATATGTGGAGCCCGTTGTTCCCTCTGTTGATCCTCCGGCCCCTGTGTTGGTTGATGGGGAGTTGGAATATGTTGTTGAGAAGATTTTGGATTCCCGATCTTTGAGGCGGAAGCTTCAGTACCTTGTCAAATGGAAGGGTTATGGCCAAGAGGATAATTCTTGGGTTTTTGCCTCTGATGTCCATGCCGCTGATTTGGTTTGTGCCTTTCATCTGGCTCATCCTGATCGGCCTGGGGGCTCTGGTGAGGGTTCGGTGACCCCTCCTCAAGGGGGGGTACTGTTGTGAATTCTGCTTTTGGGCTCCCTCCGGTGGTTGTAGGTGGTAATGCAGTTGTCCCTGGCTTGCAGTCCTGGACAGGTGTATCTGCTGATTGCAACTCTGACTGGGGTATTTAGGTTTGCAGGACTCATTAGTCCTTGCCAGTTGTCAATGTTTCTTGGGAAGTGTTGGATCTATGTCTGGCTTCTCCTGGTTAGTTGCCAATTCAGCAAAGATAAGTGTCTGTTTCTTTTTCTATGGCACACAAGCTGTGTGCTTGTTTTTTTATTGTATTCTTGCTCTGAGTGTAGGACCCTCTGGAGTTGCAGATATACGTTCCACGTCTTTAGTTAGATGGAGGAATTTTTTGTATAATCTGCTGTGGATATTTTTGGAAGGGTTTTAATACTGACCGCACAGAACTCTGTCCTATCCTTTCCTATTTTAGGTAGAGCGACCTCTTGTGCTAAATCCTGTTTTCTGCCTGTGTTTGTCTTTCCTCTCCTACTCCCAGCCAATATTTGTGGGGGCTGCCTATCCTTTGGGGTTGTGCTCTGAGGCAAGGTAGTATTCCTATTTCCATCTATAGGGGTATCTAGTCCTCCGGCTGTGACGAGGTGACTAGGGTTTGTTAGGTACACCCCACGGCTACTTCTAGTTACGGTGTTAAGATCAGGATTTGGGGTCATTATAGTTACCCCCTACTCCAGTGAAAGTTTTCATGCTGCTCAAAGGTCACCGGATCATAACACCCATAGTAGTAAAATGCGCCCCCATAGTCAAATATAGTGTAATGCACCCCCACAGTAATATAATGCACCCACAGTATAATGCACCCCCTTGTCATATATAGTATAATGCACCCCTATAGTATAATGCTCCCCCATACTATAATGCATCCGCTTCTCATATATAGTATAATGGACCCCCATAGTATAATGCACCTTCTTGTCATATATAGTATAATGCACCTAATAGTATACTGCACCCCCTTGTCATATATAGTATAATGCACCCCCATAGTATAATGCACCGCTCAATAGTAGTATAATGCAGCCCCATAGCAGGAAACTGCAGCCCCCTAGTAAAATAATGCACCCCCATAGTGTTATAATGCAGCCCCATAGTAGTATAATGAACCCCTATAGTAGTATAATGCTCCCCATAGTAATAGTAAGTTGTATAATGCACCTCCAGAATGGCATAATGCACCCTATAGTAGTATAATGCACCCCCATAGTGGTATAGCACACCCCCATAGTCAAATATAGTATAATGCAC
This sequence comes from Ranitomeya imitator, assembly GCF_032444005.1. Lineage (NCBI taxonomy): Eukaryota > Metazoa > Chordata > Amphibia > Anura > Dendrobatidae > Ranitomeya > Ranitomeya imitator. The sequence goes on along the minus strand of NC_091282.1, from coordinate 810,863,343 downwards.
CCCCATAGTAATATAATGCAGGGGTGTCAAACTGCATTCCTCGAGGGCTGCAACCAGGTCATGTTTTCAGGATCTCCTTGCATTGCACAGGTGATAATTTAATCACCTGCAGAGAATGATTCCAGCACCTTGTGCAATGCTAATGAAATCTTGAAAACACGCATGGTTTGAGGCCCTCGAGGAATGTAGTTTGACACCCCTGATATAATGCACCCCATAGTATAATGCACCCCTTTGTCATATATAGTATAATGCACCCCCTTCTCATACATAGTATAATGCACCCCCATAGTAGTATAATGCAGCCCCATAGTAGTATAATGAACCCCCATAGTAGTATGATGCACCCCATAGTGGTATCATGCACCCCCATAGTGGTATAATGTACCCTATAGTAGTATAATGCACTCTGTAGTAGTATAATGCGCCCCTATAGTTGTATAATGCACCCCCATAGTGGTATAATGAACCCCATAGTGTATAATGCACCCAATAGTAATATAATGCACCCCCACAGTATAATGCACCCCCTTGTCATATATAGTATAATGCATTCACTTGTCATTTGTAGTATAATGCACCCCCATAGTAGTGTAATGCACCCCATAATATAATGCACTCCCACAGTATAATGAACCCCCTTGTCATATATAGTATAATGCACCCCATAGCAGTATAATGCACACCATAGTATAATGCACCCACTTGTGATATATAGCACAATGCACCCAATAGCAGTATAATGCAGCCCCATAGTATAATGCACCCGCTTATCATATATAGTATAATGCACCCCCATAGTGGCATAATGCACCCCCATAGTATAATGCACCCCGCCATAGTGGTATAATGAACCCCCATGGCAGTATAATCCACCCCATTGCGATATATTGGAGCCCCATACAGCAGCTTTACCCAAAAAAAGTTTCTCCCTACCTAGCCGAGGTCCAGCGGTGTCCTCCCCTACAATTCAGCTGAGGCGCGCAGCGTCATTCCAGTATATGACAGTGACGTCATACGTCACCGACGTGCACGCTGCTGCCGGCCTATGATTGGCTAGCGGCTGTTAACTGTTGCTGTGCGTGAGGAATCTCCTGCATGGCAACAGATTTCAACTGATCGTGCATCTGAGGACGGGCAAACAGTTACTTAAACAGCAGCATCCTGCCCCTGGAGCCTGGTGAGTAGAAGAGAGGGGGCCTGCTGCGTGCCCCCTCTGCTCATCGGGCCCCCTATGCCAGTAAGGGCATTACTGCCCTCATAGCAGCACTGATTGTAGGGCATCATGAATGGTGTCATTTAAACACTGCACTTCATTCTGCAAAAAACAAGCCCTCTTATAGCGACAGTCTCTTCTTTCTTGTGGTGGGAGGGTCATGTAGGTCAGACCCACACCTGTTATAATATAATGGCACATTATAGGGAAATATCATATACCAAGTTTAACTCTGAACTTGTAATCAAGCACGGTGCACAATAAGAATGTCACTATATACAGTAAAAGTACATAAGGAATAGTAAAAATACCAATAATGCGTGATCAGTCGTTTTACTGCTTGGAAGTAATCTTTGCCATGCTCAGTCAAACTTCACACACACACCCTTCCTGTAGGTCTGTGCAACGCCTAAACCACAAAATAGAGAACTGCAGTACCATGTGTAGACTGAAGCTTCAAAGACATGTTTTTCCGTATAGCGTGACTTGTATTTTGCTGCAACAATGGCAATTGTAAAGATGGATTAGATTTAGAGCTTGAGCTTTAATGCGTATTTATTATTTCTATATCTGTACATGACATGGATTGTACATCAAGTTTATTTTCCACCAATAATAGGTTTTCTGAGGATGACCTTCATGATATATTATGTGATGCAGTGACCCCTGTGACAGCTAGGGGGCACTGTGAGTGCTCCTTGGGATGTGCATGGAGGCATATCTATTGTGATAATCGTGGTGAAACAGTGACTGACAGGATTGTCAGTGGCCGATATGTGTCGCAGAGGGAGTCTGCGTGGTAAGTCTGATGCAATGTTGTTGTTCTGGGACCTGTAGTCCCTCAAGAGTGTGTATATGTATGGTGTAGTTGTAAGGGAGACTTCCTAGGCTAGTTGTGTGAGATGGGCGGGACAAACTAGCCACACATCCACACTCCCATCCAGGGGAGTGGTTAAGGGTATATAATGTGACCAGGGTGTGGGTCACATGTTCCTGTGTAGGTTCCTGTATGGTTCCTGTGTGGTTCCAGTGGAAGGTCCTGGAGAGCCTATGTGTTGCATCACCTGGGAGTAGGAATCCTGAAGAACACATGGTGGGGCTTTGGACCTGGTGGCCTGGGTGTTGGACAGAGGTCCTAAATAGCACCTGGACAGGTCACATACTTGTGTGTTGGGAGGCCCTGGGAGTAGGACCGGATCCCTGAATAGCACACTGAGCAACCTGTGTTGGATTTCCTGGGAGTAGGAGTCCTGAAGAGCACATGGTGGGGCTTTGGACTTGCTAGTAGCCTGGGGTGTTGGACTGATGTCCTGAATAGCACCTGGACAGGTTGTATGCCTGGGGTATTGGACTGACGTCCAGAATAGCACCCGGACAGGCCATATGCCTGGGGTATTGGACTGACGTCCTGAATACCACCTAGACAGGTTATATGCCTGGGGTATTGGACTGACATCCTGAATAGCACCTGGACAGGTTATATGCCTGGGGTATTGGACTGAGGTCCTGAATAGCACCCGGACAGGTCATATGCCTGGGGTATTGGACTGACATCCTGAATAGCACCTGGACAGGTTATATGCCTGGGGTGTTGGAAGAGGTTCTGAATAGTACCTGGACAGGTCATATGCCTGGGGTGTTGGACAAGGTCCTGAATAGCACCTGGACAGGTCACATGTGCGGTTCATGTGAGGAGGAGATGCCAGTGTGTTGGATTTCCTGGGAGTAGGAATCCTGAATAGCACACTGGGCAACCTGTGTTGGGAGACCTGGGAGTAGGTATCCTGAAGAGCTCATGCTGGTGTGTTGGGAGGTCCTGGGAGTAGGACCGGATCCCTGAATAGCGCACAGAAAGACTATGATTCTGGATGGTCTATGTGGGGGAAGCTACCGTCCTTCGGTGGGTCTGGACTGACTAAGATATGCCGCCCAGGCAAGTTGGTGATCCCTGTGAGGCAGCTTTCCCGGAGGAGTGGACTGACAAGGAGTCAGCAGGTGGAGCAGGAGCTCCAGTCAGGTACCTATACAGACTGTTGGTGCTTGTGATGTTCCATGAACTGTGTGGTGACTGAACGTGTTTAGATAGGCGCATCTTCCAGATGTGCCTTTTCTGGGGTGGCTGGGGGCAGATGTTTTTAGCCGGGGGGGGGGCAATAACCATGGACCCTCTCCAGGCTATTAATATCTGCCCTCAGTCACTGGCTTTACTACTCTGGTGGAGAAAATTGCGCGGGAGCCCACGCCAATTTTTTCCGCCATTTAACCCTTTAATTTAATAGCTAGAGAGCCCAAATTTTGCACATACACACTACTAACATTAGTAGTGTGGAATATGCAAAAAAATGGTGATATGAGATGGTTTACTGTATGTAAACCATGTCTCATATCATGTCGGGTTTGTGAAGGAGATCGCAAAAGCCGGCAATTGAATTACCGGCTTTAAAGCTATCTAGCGCTGTATGAAATATTAATATATATACATATGTGTCTCAATGACATATATATATATATATATATATATATATATATACCTATTCTATGTGTACACATTTATTCTACCTATTCTATTGTAAGCTGTCAGTGTGATTTTACTGTACACCGCACTGAATTGCCGGCTTTTCTCTCTAACACCGCTGCGTATTTCTCGCAAGTCACACTGCTGGGCCATGTGTAATCCGTATTTTTCTCGCCCCCATAGACTTTCATTGGCGTATTTTTTGCGCAATACGGTGACAAACGCAGCATGCTGCGATTTTCTACGGCCGTAGAAGACCGTATAATACGGATCCGTTAAATACAGCTGATAGGAGCAGGGGCATAGAGAATCATTGGGCGTGTGTTATGCATATTTTACGGATGTATTTTCTGCGCTCATATGTCCGTAAAACTCGCCAGTGTGACGCCGGCCTTATGGTACAGTATTGTATGAATGTATGGTCCGACTTACATCGAAATTCGGTTTACAACGCTGTGTAAGAACGGATCAACGGCGTAAGTCGAGGAATACCTGTATGTTTCTGTTATACTTTTCCTCTATTTGTTCCACTCCTGGTTTTGGCTTACAAATACTGATGTAAAATACTGACTAAATACTGATAGTTTGGCAGCAGCCTTATAAGAACCCATAGCTGCTGTTTTTTTACACAAGTTAGAGGAGGTTGGGTTTTTATAAAGCTGGGAAATTTGCATCATCTGGCCTTTCCTAACAATGAAAGTGAACAAGCTATAACCCTAAGGCCGGCGTCACACACAGCGTAAAACAATACGGTCCGTATATTACGGCCGTAATACGCTGAAAAGTCCCGAAAAAAGTAGTCCGTAGCTCCTCCGTAGGCAGGGTGTGTCAGCGTTTTTTGCGCATGGCATCCTCCGTATGTAATCCGTATGGCATCCGTACTGCGTGGTTTTCTCGCAGGCTAGCAAAACCAACATACCGCTATAGAAGTGATCCATGTGTCCCAAAAAGAAAAGAAAATATATATATACTGTCTATATATATATATATATATATATATATATATATATGTCAGTAGACACATATATTAGAGAGAAAAGCCGGTAATTCAGTGCGGTGTACAGTAAAATCACACTGACAGCTTACAGTAGAATAGGTAGAATAAATGTGTACACATAGAATAGGTATATATATATATATATATATGTCAGTGAGACACATATATGTATATATATTAATATTTATTCCAGCGCTATACAGCTTGAAAGCCGGTAATTCAATTACCGGCTTTTTCTTTCTCCTTCCTAAAACCCGACATGATTTGAGACATGGTTTACATACAGTAAACCATGTCTTCTCTCCATTTTTTTTGCAGATTCCACACTACTAATGTCAGTAGTGTGTATCTGCAAAATTTGGCCGTTCTAGCTCTTAAAATAAAGGGTTAAATGGCGGAAAAAATTGGCGTGGGCTCCCGCGCAATTTTCTCCGCCAGAGTAGTAAAGCCAGTGACTGAGGGCAGATATTAATAGCCTGGAGAGGGTCCATGGTTATTGGCCCCCCCCTGGCTAAAAATATCTGCCCCCAGCCACCCCAGAAAAGGCATATCTGGAAGATGCGCCTATTCTGGCACTTGGCCACTCTCTTCCCATTCCCGTGTAGCGGTGGGATATGGGGTAATGAAGGGTTAATGCCACCTTGCTATTGTAAGGTGACATTAAGCCTAATTAATAATGGAGAGGCGTCAATTATGACACCTATCCATTATTAATCCAATTGTAGTGAAGGGTTAAATAAAACACAAACACATTATTTAAAATTATTTTAATGAAATAAAAACAATGGTTGTTGCAGTATTTTATTCAACGCCCAATCCAGTCACTGAAGACCCTCGTTCTGTGAGTAAAAAAACATAATAAACCAACAATATACTTACCCTCCGCAGATCTGTAACGTCCAACGATGTAAATCCTTCTGAAGGGGTTAAAACATTTTGCAGCAAGGAGCTGTGCTAATGCAGGCTGCTCCTCGCTGCAAAACCCCAGGGAATGAGGCTAAAAATAGATCAATGATCTATATTTAGCTTCATTTGCGGTGAGGCGCCCTCTGCTGGCTGTTCATAGATCGTGGGAAATTACCTAGAAAGCCAGGGAGCTTTCTAGGTAATTTCCCACGATCTATGAACAGCCAGGGAGCTTTCTAGGTAATTTCCCACGATCTATGAACGGCCAGCAGAGGGCGCCTCACCGCAAATGAAGCTAAATATAGATCATTGATCTATTTTTAGCCTCATTCCCTGGGGTTTTGCAGCGAGGAGCAGCCTGCATTAGCACAGCTCCTTGCTGCAAAATGTTTTAACCCCTTCAGAAGGATTTACATCGTTGGACGTTACAGATCTGCGGAGGGTAAGTATATTGTTGGTTTATTATGTTTTTTTACTCACAGAACGAGGGTCTTCAGTGACTGGATTGGGCGTTGAATAAAATACTGCAACAACCATTGTTTTTATTTCATTAAAATAATTTTAAATAATGTGTTTGTGTTTTATTTAACCCTTCACTACAATTGGATTAATAATGGATAGGTGTCATAATTGACGCCTTTCCATTATTAATTAGGCTTAATGTCACCTTACAATAGCAAGGTGGCATTAACCCTTCATTACCCCATATCCCACCGCTACACGGGAATGGGAAGAGAGTGGCCAAGTGCCAGAATAGGCGCATCTTCCAGATATGCCTTTTCTGGGGTGGCTGGGGGCAGATATTTTTAGCCAGGGGGGGGCCAATAACCGTGGACCCTCTCCAGGCTATTAATATCTGCCCTCAGTCACTGGCTTTACTACTCTGGCGGAGAAAATTGCGCGGGAGCCCACGCCAATTTTTTCCGCCATTTAACCCCTTATTTTAAGAGCTAGAACGGCCAAATTTTGCAATTTTTGCAGATACACACTACTGACATTAGTAGTGTGGAATCTGCAAAAAAAATGGAGAGAAGACATGGTTTACTGTATGTAAACCATGTCTCAAATCATGTCGGGTTTTAGGAAGGAGAAAGAAAAAGCCGGTAATTGAATTACCGGCTTTCAAGCTGTATAGTGCTGGAATAAATATTAATATATATACATATATGTGTCTCACTGACATATATATATATATATACCTATTCTATGTGTACACATTTATTCTACCTATTCTACTGTAAGCTGTCAGTGTGATTTTACTGTACACCGCACTGAATTACCGGCTTTTCTCTCTAATATATGTGTCTACTGACATATATATATATATATATATATATATATATATATATATATATATATAGACAGTATATATATATTTTCTTTTCTTTTTGGGACACATGGATCACTTCTATAGCGGTATGTTGGTTTTGCTAGCCTGCGAGAAAACCACGCAGTACGGATGCCATACGGATTACATACGGAGGATGCCATGCGCAAAAAACGCTGACACACCCTGCCTACGGAGGAGCTACGGACCACTTTTTTCGGGACTTTTCAGCGCTGCGTATTTCTCGCAAGTCACACTGCTTGTCCGTGTGTAATCCGTATTTTTCATGCTTCCATAGACTTTCATTGGCGTATTTCTTGCGCAGTACGGTGACAAACGCAGCATGCTGCGATTTTGTACGGCCGTAGAAAGCCGTATAATACTGATCAGTAAAATACGGCAAATAGGAGCAGGGGCATAGAGAATAATTGTGCCGTATTTTTTGCGAGTTTTACGGACGTAGATTCTGCGCTCTTACGTCCGTAAAACTCGCATGTGTGACGGCGGCCTCACAGGCTAGATAAGGTCTGAGAACACAAATCTCCTTTTGCATCTACCCATTTTCCTTTTTGTAACTTTTAAAATGTAAAAAATGACTACACATATATTTTTTTTGCCTAACATACAAAGGAAATCTGTTATCTTTAACCTCTGGGAGTTTTAGAGATCATTTCATCTTCAACTTGCGTAACTGTTCAAAATAACAGTCATTTTTACCTAACTTTTGGGTAATCAAACTTTTACCCGCCACTGTATTACAAACTGTCAGCATTCTGCAGCCTACAGTCATGGCCAAAATTTTTGAGAATGACACCAAAATTATATTTTCACATCATCTGCTGCCCTCTGGTTTTTATTAGTGTTTGTCTGATGTTTATATCACATACAGAAATATAATTGCAATCATATTATGAGTACCAATAGGTTATATTGACAGTTAGAATGAGTTAATGCAGCAAGTCAATATTTGCAGTGTTGACCCTTCTTCTTCAAGACGTCTGCAATTCTCCCTGGCATGCTCTCAATCAACTTCTGGACCAAATCCTGACTGATAGAAGTCCATTCTTGCATAATCAATGCTTGCATTTTGCCAGAATATGTTGGTTTTTGTTTGTCCACCCGTCTCTTGATGATTGACCACAAGTTCTCAATGGGATTAAGATCTGGGGAGTTTCCAGGCCATGGACCCAAAATCTCTATGTTTTGTTCCATGAGCCATTTAGTTATCACCTTTGCTTTATGGCAAAGTGCTCCATCATGCTGGAAAAGGCACTGTTGGGCGCCAAACTGCTCTTGGACGGTTGGGAGAAGTTGCTCTTGGAGGACATTCTGGTACCATTCTTTATTCATGGCTGTGTTTTTAGGCAAGACTGTGAGTGAGCCGATTCCCTTGGCTGAGAAGCAACCCCACACATGAATGGATTCAGGATGCTTTACAGTTGGCATGAGACAAGACTGGTGGTAGCGCTCACCTCTTCTTCTCCGAATAAGCTGTTTTCCAGATGTCCCAAACAATCGAAAAGGGGATTCATCAGAGAAAATGACTTTGCCCCAGTCCTCAGCAGTCCACTCCCTGTACCTTTTGCAGAATATGAGTTGGCCCCTGATGTTTTTTCTGGAGAGAAGTGGCTTCTTTGCTGCCCTCCTTGAAACCAGGCCTTGCTCAAAGAGTCTCCGCCTCACAGTGCGTGCAGAAGCACTCACACCAGCTTGCTGCCATTCCTGAGCAAGCTCGGCACTACTGGTAGTCCGATCCCGCAGCTGAAAGAGTTTTAAGATACGGTCCTGGCGCTTGCTGGTCTTTCTTGGGTGCCTTGGAGCCTTTTTGACAACAATGGAAGCTCTCTCCTTGAAGTTCTTGATGATGCGATAGATTGTTGACTGAGGTGCAATCTTTGTAGCTGCAATACTCTTCCCTCTTAGGCCATTTTTGTGCAGTGCAATGATGGCTGCACGTGTTTCTTTAGAGATAACCATGGTTAACTGAAGAGAAACAATGATACCAAGCACCAGCCTCCTTTTAAAGTGTCCAGTGATGTCATTCTTACTTAATCATGACTGATTGATCGCCAGCCCTGTCCTCATCAACACCCACACCTGTGTTAATGGATCAATCACTAAAACGATGCTAGCTGCTCCTTTTAAGGCAGGACTGCAATGATGTTGAAATGTGTTTTGGAGGTTAAAGTTCATTTTCTGGGCAAATATTGACTTTGCAAGTACAGTAATTGCTGTTAAGCTGATCACTCTGACATTCAGGAGTATATGCAAATTGCCATTAGAAAAAATGAAGCAGTAGACTTTGGAAAAATTAATATTTGTCTCATTCTCAAAATTTTTGTCCATGACAGTAGGTACACACATGCAATTAAAAAAAAGCCCGGATAATCCCTTTAAATGTTGCACCTCTGTTAATGAGTCCATACACCTGCACACCGCCCTCCTTACCTTCATTTACATTGAAAAGAATAGTGACGACTAACCAATTCTCTCAATTAAAGATAGTTAATTAATTGAGCTATTATTTGCAGGTGTCCATAACTTCAATTGATGTACACAATGAAGTAATTGTGCATTTAGAGTTCCTCTCCGCTGAAAACAGGAATCAGGATCTACTCATTTTTGGTAGTGATGAGTTCTCTGATGTCATTTATGTCATGCTATAAGAATCATTTATTAAAAAACGTGAAAGGTTAATACACATGAAAATGCATCCGCAATTTCTCTTTTTGCAGTCAGATAAACATCACTTGTCTAAATACATAAGCTGCACCAGAGCTGTATCTCATGATGAATAGTGCATTAGTGAGAAACACACGATTTGGGCTAGGTGTTCAGGCTTTTCATGTCAGGCCAAGGTCAGGGGAGTATATTAAAATCGTCCAATTTTCGTCTAGAAAATTTGGACAATTTTCATCTGTATTATCATCCGTGTGCCATCCATATGTCATCTGTGTTTTCATATTTTACATCCATGTAACATCCATGTGGATCCATGTTTATACATCAATATATTAAAATGTACATGATCAGATACAGTTTCCTATGTTAACTTTGGTAAGGTATCCATAAAAATTGAATGGAAAATGGTTTATCTGTATGGAATCTGATTCTTCTTTTCTGCGCACGCAACGACTTTTAGAGGGGAGTCTCATCCAATATACGGAAGAGAAAAGTGCTTGCTACAATTTTTTTCACAGGGACATTTCGTTCCACGTAAAAAAAAAACTTTCCTACTGAATAACATTGGTCAGTGAATCTTAAAAGTATAGGTGAATATGCAGCAGATTTATCATCTAGATTTTCTGAGCTTAAAATTCACTTTGCGTTAGAGTTACCAGCATCAGGAATGCTTGCACACGCTGAACGAAAAATATTCAAGTTTATCTGCGGATTCCAAAATAAATCTTTCCTAATCAGACAAGGTGATTTTCTGGATTTGTTTTCTTATTTTCTTATTAGGGCGTTAAACTAGAAGAAGAGGGGACGGGAAGAAAAACATTAGACTCGAACAAAGACGACCCAGGAAAACATACTCAGAAGGGAGGTAAGAACATTTCTAAAACAATCCACAGTGAGGAGATTGGAACAAAACAAAATCCTCTAAACTGCATGCTCGCAAACGCCAGAAGCCTGACAAACAAGATGGAAGAACTAGAAGCAGAAATATCTACAGGTAACTTTGACATAGTGGGAATAACCGAGACATGGTTAGATGAAAGCTATGACTGGGCAGTTAACTTACAGGGTTACAGTCTGTTTAGAAAGGATCGTAAAAATCGGAGAGGAGGAGGGGTTTGTCTCTATGTAAAGTCTTGTCTAAAGTCCACTTTAAGGGAGGATATTAGCGAAGGGAATGAGGATGTCGAGTCCATATGGGTTGAAATTCATGGAGGGAAAAATGGTAACAAAATTCTCATTGGGGTCTGTTACAAACCCCCAAATATAACAGAAAGCATGGAAAGTCTACTTCTAAAGCAGATAGATGAAGCTGCAACCCATAATGAGGTCCTGGTTATGGGGGACTTTAACTACCCGGATATTAACTGGGAAACAGAAACCTGTGAAACCCATAAAGGCAACAGGTTTCTGCTAATAACCAAGAAAAATTATCTTTCACAATTGGTGCAGAATCCAACCAGAGGAGCAGCACTTTTAGACCTAATACTATCTAATAGACCTGACAGAATAACAAATCTGCAGGTGGTTGGGCATTTAGGAAATAGCGACCACAATATTGTGCAGTTTCACCTGTCTTTCACTAGGGGGACTTGTCAGGGAGTCACAAAAACATTGAACTTTAGGAAGGCAAAGTTTGAACAGCTTAGAGATGCCCTTAATCTGGTAGACTGGGACAATATCCTCAGAAATGAGAATACAGATAATAAATGGGAAATGTTTAAGAACATCCTAAATAGGCAGTGTAAGCGGTTTATACCTTGTGGGAATAAAAGGACTAGAAATAGGAAAAACCCAATGTGGCTAAACAAAGAAGTAAGACAGGCAATTAACAGTAAAAAGAAAGCATTTGCACTACTAAAGCAGGATGGCACCATTGAAGCTCTAAAAAACTATAGGGAGAAAAATACTTTATCTAAAAAACTAATTAAAGCTGCCAAAAAGGAAACAGAGAAGCACATTGCTAAGGAGAGTAAAACTAATCCCAAACTGTTCTTCAACTATATCAATAGTAAAAGAATAAAAACTGAAAATGTAGGCCCCTTAAAAAATAGTGAGGAAAGAATGGTTGTAGATGACGAGGAAAAAGCTAACATATTAAACACCTTCTTCTCCACGGTATTCACGGTGGAAAATGAAATGCTAGGTGAAATCCCTAGAAACAATGAAAACCCTATATTAAGGGTCACCAATCTAACCCAAGAAGAGGTGCGAAACCGGCTAAATAAGATTAAAATAGATAAATCTCCGGGTCCGGATGGCATACACCCACGAGTACTAAGAGAACTAAGTAATGTAATAGATAAACCATTATTTCTTATTTTTAGTGACTCTATAGCGACAGGGTCTGTTCCGCAGGACTGGCGCATAGCAAATGTGGTGCCAATATTCAAAAAGGGCTCTAAAAGTGAACCTGGAAATTATAGGCCAGTAAGTCTAACCTCTATTGTTGGTAAAATATTTGAAGGGTTTCTGAGGGATGTTATTCTGGATTATCTCAATGAGAATAACTGTTTAACTCCATATCAGCATGGGTTTATGAGAAATCGCTCCTGTCAAACCAATCTAATCAGTTTTTATGAAGAGGTAAGCTATAGACTGGACCACGGTGAGTCATTGGACGTGGTATATCTCGATTTTTCCAAAGCGTTTGATACCGTGCCGCACAAGAGGTTGGTACACAAAATGAGAATGCTTGGTCTGGGGGAAAATGTGTGTAAATGGGTTAGTAACTGGCTTAGTGATAGAAAGCAGAGGGTGGTTATAAATGGTATAGTCTCTAACTGGGTCGCTGTGACCAGTGGGGTACCGCAGGGGTCAGTATTGGGACCTGTTCTCTTCAACATATTCATTAATGATCTGGTAGAAGGTTTACACAGTAAAATATCGATATTTGCAGATGATACAAAACTATGTAAAGCAGTTAATACAAGAGAAGATAGTATTCTGCTACAGATGGATCTGGATAAGTTGGAAACTTGGGCTGAAAGGTGGCAGATGAGGTTTAACAATGATAAATGTAAGGTTATACACATGGGAAGAGGGAATCAATATCACCATTACACACTGAACGGGAAACCACTGGGTAAATCTGACAGGGAGAAGGACTTGGGGATCCTAGTTAATGATAAACTTACCTGGAGCAGCCAGTGCCAGGCAGCAGCTGCCAAGGCAAACAGGATCATGGGGTGCATTAAAAGAGGTCTGGATACACATGATGAGAGCATTATACTGCCTCTGTACAAATCCCTAGTTAGACCGCACATGGAGTACTGTGTCCATTTTTGGGCACCGGTGCTCAGGAAGGATATAATGGAACTAGAGAGAGTACAAAGGAGGGCAACAAAATTAATAAAGGGGATGGGAGAACTACAATACCCAGATAGATTAGCGAAATTAGGATTATTTAGTCTAGAAAAAAGACGACTGAGGGGCGATCTAATAACCATGTATAAGTATATAAGGGGACAATACAAATATCTCGCTGAGGATCTGTTTATACCAAGGAAGGTGACGGGCACAAGGGGGCATTCTTTGCGTCTGGAGGAGAGAAGGTTTTTCCACCAACATAGAAGAGGATTCTTTACTGTTAGGGCAGTGAGAATCTGGAATTGCTTGCCTGAGGAGGTGGTGATGGCGAACTCAGTCGAGGGGTTCAAGAGAGGCCTGGATGTCTTCCTGGAGCAGAACAATATTGTATCATACAATTATTAGGTTCTGTAGAAGGACGTAGATCTGGGTATTTATTATGATGGAATATAGGCTGAACTGGATGGACAAATGTCTTTTTTCGGCCTTACTAACTATGTTACTATGTTACTATGTTATTTTGACTCTCATAGTTATGGTCTACCTATAATGTCAATTACAGTTGTAATCCATCTCTTCTATTCTGCTGGCTCTTGCTGTGACTTTTCACTACGCAGCTGCTGAATTGCCGGCTTTTATTCTATCTATTTATGTAATATATATATATATATACATATATATGTCACTGGCATCTATATCTATGTATTCTATGTGTATATACAGTTAGGTCCATATGTATTTGGACAGAGACAACATTTTTCGAATTTTGGTTATAGACATTACCACAATGAATTTTAAACAAAACAGTTCAGATGCAGTCGAAGTTCAGACTTTCAGCTTTCATTTGAGGGTATCCACATTAAAATTGGATGAAGGGTTTAGGAGTTTCAGCTCCTTAACATGTGCCACCCTGTTTTTAAAGGGACCAAAAGTAATTGGACAGATTCAATAATTTTAAATAAAATGTTCATTTTTAGTACTTGGTTGAAAACCCTTTGTTGGCAATGACTGCCTGAAGTCTTGAACTCATGGACATCACCAGACGCTGTGTTTCCTCCTTTTTGATGCTCTGCCAGGCCTTCACTGCGCTGGTTTTCAGTTGCTGTTTGTTTGTGGGCCTTTCTGTCTGAAGTTTAGTCTTTAACAAGTGAAATGCATGCTCAATTGGGTTGAGATCAGGTGACTGACTTGGCCATTCAAGAATATTCCACTTCTTTGCTTTAATAAACTCCTGGGTTGCTTTGGCTTTATGTTTTGGGTCATTGTCCATCTGTAGTATGAAACGACGACCAATCAGTTTGCTGCATTTGGCTGGATCTGAGGACACAGTATGGCTCTGAATACCTTAGAATTCATTCGGCTGCTTCTGTCCTGTGTCACATCATCAATAAACACCAGTGACCCAGTGCCACTGGCAGCCATGCATGCCCAAGCCATCACACTGCCTCCGCCGTGTTTTACAGATGATGTGGTATGCTTTGGCTCATGAGCTGTACCACGCCTTCACCATACTTTTCTCTTTCGATCATTCTGGTAGAGGTTGATCTTGGTTTCATCTGTACAAAGAATGTTCTTCCAGAACTGTGCTGGCTTTTTTAGATGTTTTTTTATCAAAGTCCAGTCTAACCCTTTTATTCTTGATGCTTATGAGTGGCTTGCACCGTGCAGTGAACCCTCTGTGTTTACTTTCATGCAGTCTTCTCTTTATGGTAGATTTGGATATTGATACGCCGACCTCCTGGGAGTGTTGTTCACTTGGTTGGCTGATGTGAAGGGGTTTCTCTTCACCACGGAGATTATTCTGCAATCATCCACCACTGTTGTCTTCTGTGGGCGCCCAGGTCTTTTTGCATTGATGAGTTCACCAATGCTTTCTTTCTTTCTCAGGATGTACCAAACTGTAGATTTTGCCACTCCTAATATTGTAGTAATTTCTCAGATGATGTTTTTCTGTTTTTGCAGCTTAAGGATGGCTTGTTTCACCTGCATGGAGAGCTCCTTTGACCGCATGTTTACTTCACAGCAAAACCTTCCAAATGCAAGCACCACACCTCAAATCAACTCTAAGCCATTTATCTGCTTAATTGAAAATGACATAACGAGGGGATTGCCCACACCTGTACATGAAATAGCCTTGGAGTCAATTGTCCAATTACTTTTGGTCCCTTTAAAAACAGGGTGGCACATGTTAAGGAGCTGAAACTCCTAAACCCTTCATCCAATTTTAATGTGGATACCCTCAAATGAAAGCTGAAAGTCTGAACTTCAACTGCATCTGAATTGTTTTGTTTAAAATTCATTGTGGTAATGTCTATAACCAAAATTCGAAAAATGTTGTCTCTGTCCAAATATATATGGACCTAACTGTATCTATTCTATCTATTCTATTCTAACCTGTCAGTGTGATTTTACTGTATGCGGCACATAAATTGCCGGCTTTTTAAAGGACACCGGTGTATAAAAATCAGACAGCACTTGCATGGTCCTAGTGCTGTGCAATTTTTTCTCGCACCCATAGACTTGCATTGGCGAGTCTCAGACGATATATATGGGTATAATCTCAGCATGCTGCGATTTTATGCGCACGCTTAATACGCCAGAGAAAATAAATGCTGAGGTGAGCTGCCCCCTAGAATAACACTGGTCCGAGTGCTATGCGATGTTTTCTCACATAGCACTCACCCGTATTCTAGTCTAGTGTCTGACACAGGAGCTGATGTGCTGACAAAGGGCAACTAGACAAATCTAACAAGAAGCTGTTTGCATAAACAGAAAAAAACACCTAAGATAGTGAAAAAACTATTCCAAATGCACAAAGCACAGTATAAATAAAACTAAATTTACCAGGTTGTCACTTATGATGTTCTGTACATTGGGAGACTGGCATCTGATAGTTATGTTTTACACCAAACACTCACACACACACATGCACATGAATAAAAATTTGGTACACACACAAACACTGCATACATGAAAAATTTCCCACTCATCGCAATCATGGTATTCAGCGAAGGAGGCATGCGCTTTCCTTACCTCCAACTCTTGGGCTATGTTTCCACGGTCCGGAATGGCAGCGTTTTAGACGCAGCGGACACCCGCCCCGTCCAAAGCGCCGCCGGCTTTTATACGCAAGGTGATCCCGCATGTCTTCAATGAATCACCGCGTCCTATACATAGAACGGTGCTATTTATCTTGCGGAGACTGTGCGTCTCTGCAAGATAAATAGACATGCTGCGGTCCATAAAGACGTGCCTCATGTGCGTATATGCAGGTTTGCCACCTGCGTCTTTGTACACATAGTGGAGATGGGATTTCATAAAATCCCCTTCACTATGTTGTAACATCTGGATGCTGCGGATTGGACGCTGCGGCTATCCGCAGCAAATACGCCAGGTGGAAACATACCCTTATGGTGAGGGAGAGAATGCCATTTTCCTTTATTTTTCATCCTCCTCTTCCTCAAGTGATACTGAACCTCCACGCAGATGCCTCAGAAAATAAATTTGGAACCACTGTTACTGACCCCTTATGGACTTCTCCACCTGAAGATTATGAGCCACAGATTCTTGACTTTACGGCGCTATCAGGAATCCAATATGACACCACCAGCCTCACAGAATCAGACTTTTGCTAAATCTTTTTCTCAGAGAATTTTGTAAACCTCATGGCGGCTAAGACAAATTTTTACGCCCAGCAATTTTTGGCCAAAAACTACCCTTCATCATTTTCTAACGTGACCCCTGAAGAAGCGCTAGAAATTATGATGTTTTGGGGTCTTGTCCTTCACATGGGGTTAGTGAAGAAGAGAGACCTTCAGCAATAATGGAGTGTTGAAGTTTTATACAACCCTCCACTCTTTCGCATGGCTATGACCCATAAATGATTTGAGGCCATCCACAAATTTTTGCATTACAGTGATAATGCACTATGTCCTCCCTGAAATTACCCCAACTTTGACTGACTTTTCAAAGTTCTGCAGGCCATTGATCACTTCAGCAAGAAGCTTGCTGAAGGGTACATTTCCCAAAAGGTCATCTGCGTGGTAGAGTCCCTAATACATTTCAAGAGGAGCCTCAAATTCTGGCACTACCTGCCCAATAAGAGGTCCAGGTACGGAATTAAACTCTCCAAGGTGTGCGAGAGTACCTCAGAGTACACCCACAGTCAGATCCGGCGTCAGCAACCGGCGCACTCAGGCAAGTGTCGGGGACCTGAGCAGGCGGGTAGGCCCGCTCGCCGCCAGAGACACAGGCATGCTATGGGGGCCTGGTGCCTGTGCCCACAAGTGGGCCCCCCGCTTGCTCAGGGCCTTGGCACTTGCGATACTTACCTCTTCCAGCTCCACCACTGTGGCATCTTCTTCATCTCCTGGTGATGACTTCATGTCTGCGCGCCCTCTGCCGGAGCAGTCACAGTGCAGAGACCGGAAGACGGCAATGCTGAGGAATCCGGAAGAGAGCAGCTGCAGGCGACGAGAGATTTTTAATGTTTGGAGCAATATATGGGGACCATCATACACTGGAGCATCATACATGGGGCCCACCATACACTGAAGCATCATATATGGGGCCCATCATACACTGAAACATCATATATGGGGCCCATTATACACTGAAACATCATATGGGGGCCATTATCCACTGGAGCATCATATATGGGGCCCATTATACACTGGAGCATCATATATGTGGTCAATTATACACAGGAGCATCATATATGGGGCCCATTATATATGGAGCATTATATGGGGCCCATTCTGTATGGAGCAATATATGGGGCCCATCATACACTGTATGGAACATTGTATGACAGTCATACTGTATGGAGCAATATATGGGGCTCATTATACTCTATGGGGCCCATCCTATACTGTATGGAGCATTATATGGGGCCCATCATATACTAGAGTATGATATGGGACCCATCATATACTGTATGGAACATTATATGGGATCCATTATGTGTGGGGCAATATATGCAGCTTGTTATTCTTTATTAAGCATTATATAGGTTCCATTATACAGTAGGGAGCATTATATGGGGCCCATTATACAGTATGGAGCAATATATGAGACTCATTATACTGCATGTAGCATTATCTGGGGTCCATTATAAATCGAGCAATATATGGGGCCCATCATATACTAGAGTATGATATGGGAGCCATTATATACTGTATGGAACATTATATGGGATCCATTATGTGTGGAGCAATATATGCAGCTCATTATTCTTTATGAAGCATTATATGGGGCCCATTATACAGTATGGAGCAACATATGTGGCTCATTATACTGTATGGAGCATTATATGGGGTCCATTATTCTGTATGGAGCAATATATG
Organism: Ranitomeya imitator; assembly: GCF_032444005.1. NCBI lineage: Eukaryota > Metazoa > Chordata > Amphibia > Anura > Dendrobatidae > Ranitomeya > Ranitomeya imitator. The sequence goes on along the minus strand of NC_091282.1, from coordinate 810,845,049 downwards.
GGGCTCATTATACTCTATGGGGCCCATCCTATACTGTATGGAGCATTATATGGGGCCCATCATATACTAGAGTATGATATGGGACCCATCATATACTGTATGGAACATTATATGGGATCCATTATGTGTGGAGCATAATATGCAGCTCATTATTCTTTATGAAGCATTATATGGGGCCCATTATACAGTATGGAGCAATATATGTGGCTCATTATACTGTATGGAGCATTATATGGGGTCCATTATTCTGTATGGAGCAATATATGGGGCTCATTATTCTGTATGGAGCACTGTGTGGTGCCCATAATACTGTATGGAAGACTATACTGTCTGGTTTCTGAGCTATTCGTGTAATGTAAGAAATCAGTGGAATCTTTGGCATTGTACTATACCTATATTTCTCTGCCATATCTGTGCATTCTGAATTGTGGTATGTGTTAAAGGGGTACACTGAAACTCTTTCAACCAGAGCAGGGCCGGCTCCAGGTTTTTGAGGGCCCCGGGCGAAAGAGTCTCAGTGCCCCCCTCCCCCCCCTTTAACACATACCACGATTCATGATGCCCAGATACAGCAGAGAAATATAGGTATAGTCCAATGCCATAATTCACTTCTTACATGAGTGATAGCTATTGTAAATTCTGCAGTGTATATATACAGGACAGGAGGAGTGGTACTGTGCGGTGTATATATACAGGACAGGAGGAGTGGTACTGTGCGGTGTATATATACAGGGGAGAGGTACTGTGCGGAGTATATATAGAGGGGAGTGGTACTGTGCAGTGTATATATACAGGGGAGAGGTACTGTGCGGTGTATATATACAGGGGAGAGGTACTGTGCGGTGTATATATACAGGGGAGAGGTACTGTGCGGTGTATATATACAGGGGAGAGGTACTGTGCGGTGTATATATACAGGGGAGAGGTACTGTGCAGTGTATATATACAGGGGAGAGGTACTGTGCGGTGTATATATACAGGGGAGAGGTACTGTGCGGTGTATATATACAGGGGAGAGATACTGTGCGGTGTATATATACAGGGGAGAGGTACTGTGCGGTGTATATATACAGGACAGGAGGAGTGGTACTGTGCGGTGTATATATACAGGGGAGAGGTACTGTGCAGTGTATATACAGGGGAGAGGTACTGTGCGGTGTATATATACAGGGGAGAGGTACCAGTGTATATATACAGGGGAGAGGTACTGTGCGGTGTATATACTTCAACAGCCGCCCAGCCCAGGCCCCCAGCACCTGTCCTGTATATATTATATACACTGTATCTATACAGGCTGTGCTGGGGGCCTGGGCTGGGCGGCTGCTGTAGTGTATATATATATATATATATATATATATATATATATATATGTCAGCTGCAGCCGCCCAGCCCATGGCCGCCCCCCCAGGTCACCCAGACTGTCAGAATATACAGCGATATAGCATGGCACTCACTCAGGTGTCTGTAGCAGCTCCTCCAGTCTGGAATCTGCCTGTGCCTGATTAGTTCAGCACTGCACACAGCCAGGAGAGCAGAGCAGGAGAACTCTCCGCCCACAATGTCAGGCTGGCTGTGTCCTTAACCCCTATGTGCCTGGCCCTGCACTGACTGAGAAGATGCTTGTGCCAGGCAGGGCAAATTGAAAGGGTAGAGAGGGTTAAAGCGGCCAGATGGATGTATGACTGCGTGAGTGGGCCCCCCTGTCTTGTCAGGGCCCCGGCACTTGCCCGGGTGCGCCGGGTGCTGACGCCGGCCCTGAACCAGAGCCCACAAAAACCTAGAGCCGCCCCTGGCCACAGGTTTAGAGTTTATGAAGGGAAGGACACCCAGATTAGGCCCCCTGAATGTCCCCCTGTCATGTACAATGTACAATGCTTACGTGCTATCATGATGTATAGGCCAGACCAGTATGTACCTTCAGTTCCTGGAGGTAGTAATTAAGGCCCTGAGCTTTGAAAGTCAAGGTGGAGCGGGCCCCAGTATTTCTGAAACTGAAGGTGCTGGTATTGTACCAGGCCAACATTTTCCCTAGTGAGATCCCTCAAACCCCAAAGAAAGGAAGGTCACAAAAGAGGTGCTGAGTGTGTTACAGGAGGGGGATTCGCAAGGACACAACTTATCAATGCAACACCTGCCCCGACATAACTGGCCTGTGTGTAAAAGAATTCTTCAAACTGTACCAATCATCTACTAAATTCATTTCTGACTTACACAATTCACAGACAAGGGTTGGACCAAATAATGGAAACACCTGGAAACATCAACAAAAGATAGTTTAATATGGTGTAGGTCCACCTTTTGCGGTGATTACAGCCTCAATTCTCCAAGGTATGGATTCATACAAGGTGTGAATTGTTTCCAAAGGAATTTTAGCCCATTCTGCAATTAAAACACCCTCCAGTTCTTTGAGCGACGATGGTGGCGGAAATCGACGTCTAACTTGAATCTCTTAAATCGACCATAAATGCTCAATAATGTTTAAGTCCTGGGATATTGGGGGGGCCAGATGAGATGCTCAACTTCATTAGAATGTTTCTCGTGCCATGCTTTAACGATTCTAGCTGTATGAATTGGTGCCTTATCATCCTGAAAGATGGCGTTCCCCTCCGGGAACAGTGCTTGAATCATTGGATGCACTTGGTCACCCAAAATGCCTAAATAGTCTTGGCTGTTAATTCTTCCATGAAGGGATAGCATTGGCCCAGCGGATCTCCACGAAATAGCACCCTAGATCATCACAGAACCTCCGCCATGTTTTACGGTTGGGAGAAAGCAGTCTGGATGGAATGGTTCTTTCGGCTGTCTCCAAACGTACACTCGGCCGGAGGTCAGAAATAGGGTAAACGAGGATTCGTCTGAGAATATCACATGTTTCCACTGCTCGAGGGACCAATTCTGGAGGTTTCTACACCACTCTAAACGCTTGGAAACATTTGTCATTGAGAGCAGCGGTTTTCTAATTGCAGCTCTTCCATGGAATCCAGATTTGTGCAGCTCCCGACAAACAGTTTTCGTGGAAACTGGGTTCTGTAGGTGTTCATTGAGCTCAGCAGTGATTTTCAGAGCCGTTTTCTTGCGATCCTCTCTCACAATTCGCTTTAGAGTCCGACAGACTCTCTCAGTCAACTTTCTGCCGGACCTGTGCTTTGCTGTGGACGTTTTTCCTTCTCTTTCAAACGCAGTCATTGCTTTGGAGCCAGTACCTCTTGACACGCCAAGCATTCGGGCACTTTCTGTTACACTAGCGCCTGCCATACGAGCACCAACAATTTTGCGTCTTTGAAAATCCAAGAGGTCTGCCATTGGTATCAGGTTCACATCAATGTTCTTACAATTCTGCAAAACAAACAGTTAATTTACATACACATACTGTATCACATAACACAAATAATCAACTACAAAACATTACCATAACATGTTCGAAGATTATGATGCCAAAACGTTAGGTGTTTCCATTATTTGGTCCAACCCCTGTATGCCAAACTTATGCATGCTACACAACTCATGTATGCCAACTTGAGGCACACTATACAACTCACATATGTCAATCTCATGCACACTACAGAATGGACGTATGCCAACCTGGTGCATTCTGCTTAACTTGCATATGCCAACCTAATGTACACTACACAACTCATGTGTGCCAACCTGATGTACTCTACACTACTCACTTATGCCAACCTAATGCACTCTACACAACTTACATATGCCACTACATTATAAAATTCACTCCTTCCGTTCCGAGCCCTACCATGAACCCAAACAGTAGTGTCCCCCCATATGGAGTATCAGCGTACTCAGAAGAAACTGCACAAAAAAAACTTTAGAGGACAGTTTCTCCTGATACCCTTGTGAAACTAAAAAAATGTAGGCTAAAAAAACATTTTGTGGAAAAACCGTGATTTTTTTATTTTCACGGCTTAATGTTACAAATTTCTGTGAAGCCCCATTGGGGTCAAGGTGCTCATCGCACATCTAGATAAATTCCTTTGGTGTCCGCTCTTGTTTCCATCCAATTTGACATTCAAAAAGTCAAATGATGCTCCTTCCTTCTGATCCTTGCCATGCTCCCAAACAGTAGTTTTTACCCACACATAGGGTATAGGCATACTCAGGATCAATTGCACAATATTTTTGGGGTCCATTTTCTCCTGTTACCCTTGTGAAAATAAAAAAAAATTGGGGCTAAAAAAAAAAACAGTTTTGTGGAAAAAAAAAGGATTTTTATATTTTCACAGCTCAACGTTGTTTCTGTGAAGGACCTGGGGGTTAAAGGTGCTCATCACACATCTAGATATGTTCCTTGGGGTGTTTCATTTCCAAAATGGGGTTTCCACTGTTTAGGCACATCAGGGCTCTAAAAATGTGACATGAAGTCGGCAGACCATTCCATCAAAGCCTGCAATCCAAAATGTCACTCCTTCCCTTCCAAGACCTACCGTGTGCTAAAACAGTAGTTTTCCCCCACGTATAGGGTATCTACGTACTAAGGAGAAATTGCACAACCATTTTTGGGGTCCATGTTCTTTTGTTACCCTTGTGAAAATAAAAAAAATTGGGCTAAAAACATTTTTGTGGAAAAAATTAGATTTTTATTTTCACCGCTCAATGTTCTAAATTTCTTTGAAGCACCTGAGGGTTTAAGGTGCTTACCACACATCTAGATAAATTCCGTGAGGGGTCTTGTTTCCAAAATCCGGTTACTTTTAGGTGGTTTCCAGTGTTTAAGCACATTGGGCTCTCAAAATGCAACATGGCTTTCAATTCCAGCCCTGCTATGCCCTTTTCCAAGCCCTGCCATGCGTCCAATCAGTAGTATACCCCCACATATGGGGCATCAGCGTATTCAGGAGCAATTGCACAATATTATTTGTGATCATTTTCTCCTACTATCCTTGTGAAAATAAAACATTTGGGGCTAAAAGAACATTTTTGTGGTAAAAATGTGATTTTTTATTTTCACAGCTCAACGTTATAATTTTCTGTGAAGCACCTGGGGGTTCAAGGTGCTTACCACACATCTAGATAAATTCCTTGGAGTGTCTAGTTTCCAAAATGGGGTCACTTGTGGGGAGTTTCTACTGCTTAGGCACATCAGGAGCTCTCCAAATGCGACATGATGCCCTCAGACCATTCCGTCAAAGTCTACGTTCCAAAACGTCACTCCTTCCCTTCCGAGCCCTGCCATTTACCCAAACAGTAGTTTTTCCCCAAATATGCTGTATCAGCATATTCAGTAGAAATTGCACAACAATTTTTGGGGTCCATTTTCTCATGTTACCCTTGTGAAAGTAAAAAAAAATATTGGGGCTAAAAGAACAGCTTTGTGGATAAATTGTGATTTTTTGTTTTTAATTTCACAGCTCAACATTCTAAATTTCTGTGAATCATCTGGGGGTTTAAGATGTTCTCCACACATTTATATAAATTTATTGGGGAGTCTAGTTTTGAAAATGGGGCCATATGTGGGGGGTTTCGACTGTTTAGGCACATTAGGGGCTCTCCAACGTAGTTTTACCCCATGTATGGGGTATCAGCGTACTCAGGAGATATTGTACAACAATTGTTTTGGTCCATTTTCTTCTGATACCCTTGTTAAAATAAAAAATTGGGATCTAAACTAAAATTTTTGTGAAAAAAATTTAAATGTACATTTTTTCCTTCCACATTTCTTCCGTTCCTCTGAAGCACTTGTAGGGTTAATAAACTTCTTGAATGTGGTTTTGAGCACCTTGAGGGGTGCAGTTTTTAGAATGGTGTCACTTTGGGTATTTTCTGTCATATAGGCTCCTCAAAGTCACTTCATATGTGTGTGGTCCCTAAAAAATGGTTTTGTAAATTTTATTACAAAAATGAGAAATCACTGGTCATCTTTTACTCTTCTAACTTCCTATAAAAAATGTTTTTAAATTGTGCTTATGTAAAGTAGACATGTGGTAAATGTTATTTATTAACTATTTTGTGTGACATAGCTCTCTGATTTAAGGGCATAAAAATTCAATTTTGAAGACTGCAAAATTTTCATAATTTAGCCAAATTTCTGATTTTTTGACAAATAAGCGCAAGTGATATTGGACAAATTTTTCCACTGTCATGAAGTACAAGATGTCACGAAAAAACAATCTCAGAATCAATGGAATCAGTTGAAGTGTTCCAGAGTTATTGCCTCATAAAGTGACACTGGTCAGACCTGTAAAATTTTACCTGGTCATGAATGTGAAAACAGGCTTGGGGATTGAAGAGGTTAAAGGAAACCTGTCACCCCCAAAATCGAAGGTGAGCTAAGCCCACCAGCATCAGGGGTTATCTACAGCATTCTGTAATGCTGTAGATAAGCCCCCAATGTATCCTAAAAGATGAGAAAAAGAGGTTAAATTATACTCACCCAGGGGCGGTCCCGATCCCAGTCTGGTCCGATAGGTGTCGCAGTCCGGGTCCGGCGCCTCCTATCTTCATCAGATGACGTCCTCTTCTTGTCTTCACGCTGCGGCTCCGGTGCAGGCACACTTTGTCTGCCCTGTTGAGGGCAGAGCAAAGTACTGCAGTGCGCAGGTGCTGGGCATCTCTGACCTTTCCCTTCGCCTGCGCACTGCAGTACTTTGCTCTGCCCTCAACAGGCAGACAAAGTACGCCTGCGCCGGAGCCACAGCGCGAAGACAAGAAGAGGACGTCATTCTATGAAGATTGGAGGCCCCGGACCAGTTCGCGACGCCCATCGGATCAGAACGCCCGCCCAGGTGAGTATAATCTAACCTCTTTTTCTCATCTTTCAGGATACATCGGGGGCTTATCTACAGCATTACAGAATGCTGTAGATAAGCCCCTGATGCCGGTGGGCTTAGCGCACCGTCGATTTTGGGGGTGACAGGTTCCCTTTAATGATTAAAATCTCAGATGTGTCAAGGAAGACTTTGGAGATGTAGCAGAGCAATGTTTGTCAGTGCAGCAGGGCTGAGTTTGACAAATTTAACTCTGCTACATTTGAGTTGTACATAAAAATGTAGACATTCCCCTGTACTTTCTGCGCTACCTCATTCCTCTGCTCTTCTCCATTACGACCTAGCGTTTTATCCCTACTTGCTTTTCAATTGAAAAACAGAGATAACAGATATTGCAGAATGTATGTGGGAGAGAGAAGGTGGTGACCAGGGCCGGCTCCAGGTTTTTGAGGGCCCCGGGCGAAAGGGTCTCAGTGCACCCCCCCCCCCTCTTTAACACATACCACGATTCATGATGCCCAGATACAGCAGAGAAATATAGGTATAGTGCAATGCCATAATTCACTTCTTACATGAGTGATAGCTATTGTAAATTCTGCAGTGTATATATACAGGACAGGAGGAGTGGTACTGTGCGGTGTATATATACAGGGGAGAGGTACTGTGCGGAGTATATATAGAGGGGAGTGGTACTGTGCAGTGTATATATACAGGGGAGAGGTACTGTGCGGTGTATATATACAGGGGAGAGGTACTGTGCGGTGTATATATACAGGGGAGAGGTACTGTGCGGTGTATATATACAGGGGAGAGGTACTGTGCGGTGTATATATACAGGGGAGAGGTACTGTGCGGTGTATATATACAGGGGAGAGGTACTGTGCGGTGTATATATACAGGACAGGAGGAGTGGTACTGTGCGGTGTATATATACAAGGGAGAGGTACTGTGCAGTGTATATACAGGGGAGAGGTACTGTGCGGTGTATATATACAGGGGAGAGGTACTGTGCAGTGTATATATACAGGGGAGAGGTACTGTGCGGTGTATATACTTCAACAGCCGCCCAGCCCAGGCCCCCAGCACCTGTCCTGTATATATTATATACACTGTATCTATACAGGCTGTGCTGGGGGCCTGGGCTGGGCGGCTGCTGTAGTGTATATATATATATATATATATATATATATATATATATATATATGTCAGCTGCAGCCGCCCAGCCCATGGCCGCCCCCCCAGGTCACCCAGACTGTCAGAATATACAGCGATATAGCATGGCATTCACTCAGGTGCAGGTAGCAGCTCCTCCAGTCCGGAATCTGCCTGTGCCTGATTAGTTCAGCACTGCACACAGCCAGGGGAGCAGAGCAGGAGAACTCTCCGCCCACAATGTCACGCTGGCTGTGTCCTTAACCCCTATGTGCCTGGCCCTGCACTGACTGAGAAGATGCTTGTGCCAGGCAGGGTAAATTGAAAGGGTAGAAAGGGTTAAAGCGGCCAGATGGATGTATGACTGCGTGAGTGGGCCCCCCTGTCTTGTCAGGGCCCCGGCACTTGCCCGGGTGCGCCGGGTGCTGACGCCGGCCCTGGTGGTGACGCAGTGTTGTAGGCACTTAAGCCACCAGGAGCAGAAGAAGAAAACAGTAGTGGCTGTACAAGGAGAACTGAAGAGCAGGAAAGCTTCTGAGGAGAAGGTGATGTATGCAGAGAATGCACTGCGGCAGTGCCTGGACTAAAAGAGGTTGAGAAGCAGTGAATTATATCAGCCTCACACACTGGTCTCTGGTTGAAGAGCACTGCCATCAATCAGATGAATGAAGTGCTCATTGGATATCTCCATAGGAAATTCTTTTTTCTTCTCCTTTTCAATGGTTAATTAACATGGCACCCCCTTCCTTTGGTGCGAGGTGGCAAAATATTCAAGCACCTACCCTTGCCCACCTCTCGTCCCAGCCTTTCGGACATTATATTGGTTGTCAAGCACTAGTGAGAGAGCGGGAAGAGTTGTTCTAAAAATTATCTTCCGTTATTTATTCTCACTGTTAAAAGTACATAAGACAGAAAGTAAATCAACAGTCGAATAACAATCTGCTGCTTGGAGCAGAGACAGTCGAAATAAGCCTTTCCTAATTCCATCAATATTTTATTTTTCAGACATTTATATGCCATCATGAACCTGTCATCTAACAAGTGTCTAGAGTTGGTGGACAGACAAAATGTTAATATTATCTTCTTACATTATAACATGACTGGGCGTCTAATTGGTCGAGCAAGTGAAAATGTCATACATTTGAAGATAATCAGCAGTGTAATCAGTGTATTCATCATATTGGAGAACTTGACCGTGCTGGTGGCGCTGCTGAGGTGAGAAACAATGAAGCAGCAGGGAAAAGGCTTATTATTAGAACCTAAATTCTAAAGGAACATGTCAAAAACCTCTGCACCTACAAAACACTGGGGCGTGACGATGCACTTACAGCGCCTCAGCTTCACAGTGTATTCCCTGCCTAGTACCACCCTCCGTTGGTTGACTGACAGATCATTGGCTTTGATCTATGGCAAGCAATGTAGTGGGAGACTCAGTAACTATAAGTGCATCATCACATCCCAGTGCCCTTCCAGACACATACAAAACTTCAAAACATGCTGCTGGAGAAGTGCTTTGGGATCATAAAAGGATCTTTTTTTAATTTTATTAATGGGACACACAGTCATGTGAATGATGACGTTTCTGACAGGTTCCTTTAATAGCAGAGACATGGAAATTATTAGACAATGTGTAGTAATTTGGAGGATATGATCTGGGAGATAGAAGAAATCAAGAATGATGCATACAGGTCGCACTTTGAAAGTCTAATACTAGTGATGAGTGAGTGTACTCGTTACTCAGGGTTTCTGAGCATGCTCGGATAGTCTCTGAGTATCTTGGGCATGCTCGTAGATTATGTTTGAGTCACCGCAGCTGCTTGATTTGCGGCTGCTAAACAACCTGAATACATGTGGGAATTTCCTAACGGGCAATCCCCACATATATTCAGGCTGTCCAGCAGTCGCAAATCATGCAGCTGCAGAGACATAAACGTAATCTACGAGCATGCCCAAGATACTCAGAGAACACGTGAACATGCTCGGAAAACTCGAGTAACGAGCAGACTCACTCATCACTACCTATTATCTGAAGTGCAGACCATTATTATTATTTCTCTCTTTTTTGTTTTAGAAGAAATCTGTTGACAGCTTTATGCTATGCAATGTAAGAACAGCATGATAGGACAGAGAAAAAGAGACCCTGATTGCAGCAATGTGTCACTTACTGGGATGCTTGTAGTTTCAGTAAAATCAGTGTTTTATCAACATGAGATTATCACTAGAGGACTAGGTGTCTCGTGAAATGTAGGTCTTCAGTTCTATGTTAGTCCGCCCCTGGCCCCACCACTGATTGGCAGCTTTCTATCTATGCACAGTGCACACAGAAAGATGCCAATCAGTGGTGGCGGTACGTTTATACGGAAATCAGTATTCAGAAGACTGGTAGATTTGCAGCAGACAAAAGTGATTTTTATTAAAACTACAGGAAGCAGCCTTGTAAGTGACACATCACTGGAATAAGGGTCTCCGACTTTACGTCATGCTGCTCTCAGATTATATAGCAAATGACTAGTGATGAGCGAGTATGCTCGTTACTAGAGTTTTCCGAGCATGCTAGGGTGTTCTCCGAGTATCTGGGCATGATCATAGATTATGTTTGTGTCTCCGCAGCTGCATTATTTACGACTGCTAGACAGCCTGAATACATGTGGGGATTCCCTAACAAACAGGCAATCCTTGCATGTGTTCAGGTTAACTAACAGCCGCAAATCATGCAGCTGCAGGGACACAAACATAATCTACGAGCACGTCCAAGATACTCAGAGAACACCTGAGCATGCTCGGAAAACTCTAGTAACGAGCACACTCGCTCATCATTACTATTGACAGATTCCCTTTAAAGAGTTTGTCCTTGAAGGCAACACATTGTTAAAATGCAGTCTGTTTCTCTCACCGCCCATCTCCTAACATTGGGGGAAGCTGTGGCCAGTCACTCATTTCACCTTCACTAAACATATTGGTATTCAACTTAACTATGCTTTTTGTTTGTTCTTTTTAGGTTCCTTCGCTTGAGACGTTGGGTTCACTGCTGTTTGGCAAATATTGCAGTTAGTGACCTCCTGGCTGGCATTTCATACCTGCTAAATATATGGCTTTCAGGTGAAATGACTTTCCGATTGACCCCACATCAATGGTTTCTAAGAGAGGGCCTTCTATTTACCACACTCGCTGCCTCTACTTTCAGTCTATTCATAACCGCAGTGGAGCGCTATTGTACAATGGTGGCTCTAGTATCAGAGAGCCGCACTAGAAAAGTGGTGCGTGCACAGGGGCTGATCATTTTATGTTGGGTGCTGGCTGCTACTGTTGGGTCCTTGCCTTTGTTTGGGTGGAACTGCCTATGCCACATTGAATCCTGCTCCACTCTTCTTCCCCTTTATTCAAGACAATACATTTTATTTAGCCTGGGACTTCTGTCCATTAGCCTGATTGGGATTATTGGTTTTTACTGCACCATTTATTACTTAGTGTGCTGCAATGCCAGAGGCACTATAGTCACGAGCCAAAGTCGACGTGCCATACATTTACTTCAAACCGTTCTCATCATCCTTGGCTCATTTGTCATCTGCTGGACTCCCCTTTTTGTCTATCTCCTGGTGGACGCTTCATGCACTCCTCCTTCTTGTCAATCTCCAGTAGGTCTGGAATGGGTGCTTGCCTTAGCTGTTTTGAACTCAGCTTTAAACCCATTAATTTACTCTCTCAGGAGCTCCGAAGTACGTAAAGCAATGGTGGCATTCCTTTGCTGTGCTTGCGCTATGACAGGAATCAATGTTCCAGCATGTCGCCAGCAAGGCGGAGATGTTACATCTGGCTCGTCAAATGAAAGTTCCCTCAGAAGGAAAAGCAGTGTGCGCCTTTCACGAGCCAGTTTTAGGAGTCCTGTAACCAGCATTTCTAGTGTGCCCAGTCAGTAATAAGCCTTTGGGCTCATTTAGGTGAATTACGGTCCATGGAATTTACTATGCAAATTGCGTTTCTCTTATATTGGTCAACATTTTTAGCAAACCAGCTAAGACGGAAAGGAAAGATAGCTGTATTCTTTGTATTTTCTTCTGTTACATCAATATTTAATTTCATTAGCTAAAGTGACCTAAAATATGTTGCCAGATTAACATAGTATAGGCATTGATACGCAGTATTACATTGCAGCCTTGATAAGCGTTCTGGAGGGAATGAGTTGTGCGCCCACTGGACAGCGCTGCATGGGCCAGAAAATAAAATACAATGAGCGACCAACTCTGGTAGATCATATTCCTATTTTTTTCTAAGGGAATACAGATTCTATAGGATATGTCACATGACATGTATGTATATATGGTCAATATCCTATGGAGGTTCCAATGTGCAATATACGTGGATAGACAACATGATCAAGAACTTAGGGTTACAGAGAAAAGAGGACCACCAAGAGCAGTCCGAAGAATTACCCATCCCTACAACCAGTTTTAGCGTAGCAGATATGTGAACTATAATGTTAAGTCACAGAAACAAAACCATCCTATAGAAACAATTGCAATATCACTTCCTAATTAGTGATCAGCGAATATACTCGTTACTCGAGATTTCTCGAGCACGCTTGGGTGACCTCCGAGTATTTTTTAGTGCTCAGAGATTTAGTTTTCCTCACCTCAGCTGAATGATTTACAGCTACTAGCCAGCTTGATTACATGTGGGGATTCCCTAGCAACCAGGCAACCCCCACATGTACTTAAGCTGGCTAATAGATGTAAATCATTCAGCTGTGGCAAGAAAAACTAAATCTCCGAGCACTAAAAAATACTCGGAGGACACCCGAGCGTGCTCGGGAAATCTCGAGTAACGAGTATATTCACTCGTCATCACTATTCCTAATATTAATCTGAAACTTACAATATGACATTCGGGTGTTTAAATGCTTTCATTCCAGATGTCAGATTTTTGTGTGTGGAAAAAGCATGGAATGCAAACGTTTTCTAGCTGAATGTTAAAAGGAAGATGCCTAACTGCCAATGATTCAGTTCCAGATACCAATCCTAAACAATAGCTCATAGTAAAGGCATTCAAGAGTTTCCTACACCACAGTGGCACATCTAAGTGCGTAAGCGATACTCTGTCCTTTTGTATTTAGGTTTCAGCATACCTATGGAGAATGGTTATCAAGAATTTGGACTTACAGTTGTCAGGCTAGGTGCACTGGTGGGATGGAGGATCATGAGTCTAGTGGTTTCTTTCAGATGGCCTGCACACCCAACACAGTGCAGATAAGTGCTGACAGGGCCATCTTGTGGGGAAGTCCATTTGTACATTTGCTTTGTGTAAATTACCTTTATTATAGAGTTTACTCATATTGACATGCTTAAAAGAAGAGAGCCTAAGTGAAAGATCACCTTGTAGTGATTTATTTCTTTAGAGTTGGTATGTATTGTTCAGACGTATATATATATGTAATCTATATGTAAAAGTGTTTTTATCTATGCATATGTTTTAAGGTATGAAATTCTACTAAATAAATCTGCTTTTAAAGTTTCTGTGTTTGATCAATAAAAAAAAAATTATACAGTGTGTGACCCAGTTGAACAAAATTAACCCAAGATTCTAGGCAAAATATACAATAGGTTTGCAAGTAAAAAGCAGAAAGTGTTAAAGGACAGCTATATGAAACTAGACACAATACCCAGGGGAGTACATAGAAATCAAGGGTTCTAATTGGGCCCCTACATCCCCACAAAAAAAAATTGATGGGGTCACAGAAGAGCATATCTCACAGCTTTGCAGTCTTAACAAAGTAACTTTTCTCCTACTGAGGCCTTAGATTCCTCCTTCATTGCACCCATAAAGTATGATACCAACAAAAGTGTCGCCCAAACACTGTATGACACTCCCACAGTGAATTCCTCCACAGTAACCTCCACACGCCAGTATGAAGATTCTAATGACCCTACTTCACCCCACCTTACCTCCCCCTGCAAAGTTTGGTGACCTCAATACAGTATGATCCCCCAACTGTGATCTCCACACAGCCTTCCATCCAGTACTTTATAATAGGCCTACATACAGTATAATGGCTCCCACACCTCACTTCACTGTATAATGATCCCACACACAGCCCTCCACACAGTATGATGGACTCCACACAAACCTTCACATTTGTTTTGCCAAGTATTCAAAGGGGTCAGATACGGCTTTAAAGAAGGCAAATTATTTTATAATAATAACTAGCTGAAGAGCCCGGCGTTGCCTGGGCATAGTAAATATCTGTGGTTAGTTATAGCACCTCACTTCTCTTATTTTCCCATCACGCCTCTCATTTTCCCAATCACATCTTTCATTTTCCCCCTATCTCTCATTTTCTCCCTTACACCTCTCATTTTCTCCCTCACTCCTCTCATTCCCCCCTAACACTTGTCATTTCGACCTCACATCTGTCATTTTCCGATCACTCCACTATTTTCCCTCACTCCTCTTTCGACCCCACATCTGTCATTTTCCGATCACTCCACTATTTTCCCTCACTCCTCTCATTTTGCACTCACACCTTTTCATTTTCACCTCAGTATATACATGTTTGTCATCTCCCTTATATATAGTATACACCTGTATGTCATCTCCTGTATATAGTATATACCTGTATGTCATCTCCCCTGTATATATAATATACCTGCTGTGTGTCATCTCCCCTGTATATAGTATATACCTGTATGTCATCTCCTCCTATATATAGTATATACCTGTATGTCATCTCCTTCTATATATAGTATATACCTGTGTGTCATCTCCCCTGTATATAGTATATATCTGTGTGTCATCTCCTCCTGTATATAGTATATACCTGTATGTCATCTTCTATATATAGCATATACCTGTATGTCATCTCCTCCTGTATATAGTATATACCTGTAGGTCATCTGCTCCTGTATATAGTATATACCTGTGTGTCATCTCCTCCTGTATATAGTATGTACCTGTATGTCATCTCCTCTATATAGTATATACCTGTGTGTCATCTCTCCTGTATATAGTATATATCTGTGTGTCATCTCCCCTGTATATAGTATATACCTGTGTGTCATCTCCTCCTGTATTAGACCTCGTTCACACATTATTTGCTCAGTATTTTTACCTCAGTATTTGTAAGCTAAATTGGCAGCCTGATAAATCCCCAGCCAACAGGAAGCCCTACCCCTGGCAGTATATATTAGCTCACACATACACATAATAGACAGGTCATGTGACTGACAGCTGCCGTATTTCCTATATGGTACATTTGTTGCTCTTGTAGTTTGTCTGCTTATTAATCTAATTTTTATTTTTGAAGGATAATACCAGACTTGTGTGTGTTTTAGGGCGAGTTTCGTTTGTCAAGTTGTGTGTGTTGAGTTGCGTGTGGCGACATGCATGTAGCGACTTTTGTGAGATGAGTTTTGTGTGGCAACACGCATGTAGCAACTTTTTGTGTGTCGAGTTGCATGTGACAGGTTAGTGTAGCAAGTTGTGTGCAGCAAGTTTTGCGCATGGCGAGTTTTCCGCATGGCGAGTTTTATGTGTGGTGCCTTTTGAGTATGTGCAAGTTGTGTGTGAGGCAACTTTTGCATGTGCTGCAACTTTTGTACATGTGGCAATTTTTCCGCGTGTGCAAGTTTTGGGTGTGGCGAGTTTTCCATGAGGCGAGTTTTGCACTTGTGGCGAGTTTTGCGTGAGCCTAGTTTTTGCATGTGGCGAGTTTTGCGCGTGGCGAGTTTTGAGCAGCGACTTTTGTGTTTCGACTTTTATGTGGCGAGGTTGGTGTATGTGTGGTGAAATGTGTGCTGAGGGTGGTATATGTGTTCAAGCACGTGGTAGTGTGTGGCGCATTTTGTGTGTGTCCATATCCCCGTGTGTGGTGAGTATCCCATGTCGGGGCCCCACCTTAGCAACTGTACGGTATATACTCTTTGGCGCCATCGCTCTCACTCTTTAAGTCCCCCTTGTTCACATCTGGCAGCTGTCAATTTGCCTCCAACACTTTTCCTTTCACTTTTTCCCCATTATGTAGATAGGGGCAAAATTGTTTGGTGAATTGGAAAGCGCGGGGTTAAAATTTCGCCTCACAACATAGCCTATGATGCTCTCAGGGACCAGACGTGTGACTGTGCAAAATTTTGTGGCTGTGGCTGCGACGCCTCCAACACTTTTCCTTTCACTTTTTTCCCCATTATGTAGATAGGGGCAAAATTATTTGGTGAATTGGAAAGCGCGGGGTTAAAATTTCACCTCACAACATAGCCTATGACGCTCTCAGGGTCCAGACGTGTGACTGTGCAAAATTTTGTGGCTGTAGCTACGACGCCTCCAACACTTTTCCTTTCACTTTTTTCCTCATTATGTAGATAGGGGCAAAATTGTTTGGTGAATTGGAACGCGCGGGGTTAAAATTTCACCTCACAACATAGCCTATGACGCTCTCGGGGTCCAGACGTGTGACTGTGCAAAATTTTGTGGCTGCAGCTGCGACGGTGCAGATGCCAATCCCGGACATACATACATACATACATACATACATACACACACACACACACACATTCAGCTTTATATAGTAGTTTAATTGATTACAGAAAATAGGAAATAGTGTGATATTGTGCACACTTTTGCATAATATAAATCACAAAGGTGAAGTACTTACATTGCACACTACACAGGAAAAACTTCACCAGGAGTACCACATCATCTGTCCGGAAACATCAGCTGTGAGAAGCAGAACAGTGAAGACAGAGAAATTCCTGGGATCCACACTGTGGCCTCACGGGAGTCCCTTTTTAGTCCACAGGCTAACAGGGCTTCTGTCTTAGCTAAAGTCTTCTCCAACTTATATCTGGTTTAGAAACAAATGCTTGTATAACCAAGTAATACACCAGCCCTAAGATGTTCTATTTGTCCGGTACAGTATCCCTCTGGCGGAATTGCCAACTCTTCAGACATCAATCAACATCGGAAAAATACATCACCGGATAAAATATGTCAAACATTCTCCTGGTACCAAATGTTTTACCATACTATAAATACAACATTTCTCACTAAACATGGAAAACAAATCCATGCAGTAATACGATGATACTATGCACATACGCTTTCCCACTGAAGATTGATTGCTATGCGGTCCAGGTTTTGGGAAAATTGCAGAAAATACAAGGCTAATATAAGCTGAACTGTTAATGTCTAATATCTTAAAGGCTCCTTAAAGACAAGCTACCAATATGGATTCCCGATGGCCATTAACATCTTAGCACTACAACACTGTATAATAATTGTATAATAATGCTTGCATACAGTATAATGGCCCCCACATAACCATCCACTAAGTATAAAGGCTCACACAAAGCCTTGCAAATATTATAATGGCCCCCACATAGCCCTCCAAAAATTATAATAAGTACCACATAGCCCTTATTATAGTATAATGGGCCCCATAGTCTTTCATATTGTATACTGCATCCCATAGTCCCCAATACAGTATAGTGCACTCGCCATAGTCCTCCATACAGTATAATGCACTCCCAATAGTCCCCCATAGACCATACATCATAATGTACCCCCACAGTCGTCTACAGTATACTACATTCCCCATAGTCATCCACACAGTATAATGCACTCCTCATAGTCCTCCATATAGTGTAATGCACCCCATAGTCCTCAATACAGTATAATGCACTCCCCATAGTCCTTACAGTATAATGCACTCACCATAGTCCACACAGAATAATGCACCCCATAGTCCTCCATACAGTATAATGCACTCCCCATTATTCTCCATACAGTATTATGCACTCCCCATTGTCCTCTATAGATCATACAGCATAATGTACCCTATAGTCCTCCACTGTATACTGCATTTCCTCATAGTCCTCCATATAGTGTAATGCACCCCATAGTCCTCCATACAGTATAATGCACTGCCCATAGTCCTTCATATAGAATAATTCATCCCATAGTCCTCCATACAGTATAATGCACTCCTTATAATTCTCCAGACAGTATAATGCACTTCCCATACTCCATACAGTATAATGCACTCCCCATAGTCCTCCATACAGTATAATGCACTCCCCATAGTCCTTACAATACTGTATAACACTCCCCATAGTCATCATACAATATAATATACTTCCCATAGTCCTCTACAGTCCATATAGTATAATGCACACCATATAGTCCTCCCTAGTCCTCCATATAGTATAATGCACCCCATAGTCCTCCATACAGTATAATGCATTCCCTGTAGTCCTGCATACAATATAATACACTTCCATTAGACCATACAGTATAATGCACTCCCCATAGTCCACACAGTATAATGCACCCCATAGTTCTCCATACAGTATAATGCACTCCCCATAGTCCTCCATACAGTATAATGCACTCCCCATAATCCTCCATAATCCATACAGTATAATGCACTCCCTATAGTCCATAGAGTTTAATACACTCCCCATAGTCCTCAAACAGTATAATGCACTCCCCATAGTCCTCCATAGTCTATACAGTATAATGCACTCCTCATAGAACTTCATATAGTATTATGGTCACCACAATTTACTCATTTATTTAAAAAAAAAATTCACCACTCCTCGTTCCCCTGCTGCTCTGGTCTCTGCATCGAGCGCTCTGACGCGCCATCACTTCTCAGCACAGCAGGCGCCATGTAGTGACATCATCGAGCCTGCTGTGCTGAGACGTCACACGGAGAGGCAGAATAATGGACTCCCTCCTTTATCATTGCTGACACTCCCTCCTTTATCATTGCTTTCAATTGTATCGGCATCTGATATGCATATACAGTTAAACTTGCGATGATGGGTGAAGTGGATAATACCATAGCTCCTGGGCAAGAAGCAAAAGAGAGTACACAGATAGCACAACATGGGATCACAGCTGATTCTTATGTGAGTAAAAGCATTTCCTTGGCTGTTGTTTTAAAAAGCCATCCTGTCACCTTCTGACATTTTTGTGTAAGAAAATACTTGTATGTCCCATAAAATTACAATTCTGGAGCATCTATTCTAATAACTTTGCATCTTGCCGCCCCTCGGTTGTTTATCCTGGAAAAGTATGAATGAACTGGCAACTGGATGTTACCTTTTCTCCTTATTAGTGTTGAGCCACCTCCCTAGTGTTCAGGTTCGGTTCGTCGAACAGGGACATGTTCGACGAACACCGTCGAACCCCATTGAAACCAATGGCAGGCAAACACAAACACATACAAACACATGGAAAACACATAGAAAACACCTTAAAAGGTGTCCAAAAGCTGACAAACTGCTCAGAAGACACAACAAACACATGGAAAAGTCACAAGTACATATAGTCATACGAAAAGAAAAGAGGTGGAGGAGTAAAAGGAGGAGGAGACACAGATATAGGCATGTCATGCCCTTCTAAAATCAAGAAAGGCTGGAGTAAAAATCTAAAATCACCCTACCAACACCCAGACGTTGATAAAAAAATAAAATAAAAAAGAAATATCTTTAGGTAGAATGGCAGCGGGTCCATTCAGAACACTTTCTTTAGAAGACGTAGTGGTACCCCGCAATACATTCAGACTAATCCACCATTTGTCATATCCAAGGGACAGGTCAGTAAACGACAACATCGGTCGCGGAACCAAGTACAGTACTATGTACTGTACCTCCTTTGACGAGGCAATCAGGCGGGTCAAGAAGTTGGTAAGGGGCACCCTAATGGCCAAAACAGACATTGAGGGGGCGTTCCGGTTACTACCTGGGCCTCCGAATAGTGTCCTCCAATTGGGCTGCTTCTGTGAAGGAGCATACTACATAGATTGCTGTTTGCCCATGGGGTACTCCATATCCTGCTCACTATTTGAGGCATTTAGTTGCTTCCTCGAATATGTCATCATGGACGTTTGTAAGGCGGCACATATTATCCATTACCTCGACGACTTCTTATGCCTGGGCCCAAAAGATTTACCACAGTGTGAAAACACGAGGTAGTCCACCTGTGAGAAGGAGAGAGCTGGAGGGAGAGTGGACACCCCAGAGCCGAGGGGTTAGATTGAGAAAGAAAGAAGGCGGTGTAGCTTGCTTCATGGGTGGGGTACTCTGCTGAGTAGCAGAAATTGTTACTAGGCCCAAAAGGACTTCCTGGGCCAGATGCCGTTAAAAAATAGTACTTAGGTAAACAGGCGGTATAGCTTGCTTCATGGGTGGGGTACACTGCTGAGTAGCACTAAATTCTACTAGGCCCAAAAGGATTTCCTGGGCTAGATGCCATTACAAAATAGTAGTTAGGTAAACAGGCGGTGTAGCTTGCTTCATGGGTGGGGTACCCTGCTGAGTAGCACTAAATTCTATAAGGCCCAAAAGGATTTCCTGGGCTAGATGCCGTTACAAAATAGTAGTTAGGTAAACAGGCGGTGTAGCTTGCTTCATGGGTGAAGTACGCTGCTGAGAAGCACCAAATTCTACTAGGCCCAAAAGGATTTCCTGGGCTAGATGCCGTTACAAAATAGTACTTAGGTAAACAGGCGGTGGGTGGCTGGGCTACTCTGCTGACAAGCAGACACTGAAGCTTTGGAGCAGACCTCTGAATCCCAGGCCATAGTATGAGTAAACAACTCTGCAGATGACCCCACCCACCTGGAATTGACGATGGCAACATCAAGTAAAACACAGCAAGGGGACTCAATAAAGAGTCTTCATTTTTTCCAAAAATTCGGCCACAGGCACCACTTAAGTGGCATCAATTTCGCCAGAGTTTTTTAAAACGGTGATTTTCAAAAATCATCAAGCTTTTAGTCTCCCCAAGATGACACAGGGGTAGAAACGTCCTTGTGGATCCAGGATTTGTTCATCTTGATGAACGTTAGTCTGTCTACATTGTCACTGGACAGCTGCGTGCACTTATCTGTCAGCACACCCCCAGCAGCGCTGAACACATGTTCAGAGAGAACGCTGGCTGCGGGGCACGACAAGATCTCCAAGGCATGAGTGGCGAGCTCAGGCCATTTTTCAGGATTGGAAGCCCAAAATGAGCAAGGGTCCAGTTCCACAGTCATGGCATCGATGTTTACTTGGAGATACTCTTGTACCATCCTATCTAGGCGTTGGCTGTGCGTCAGACTTCTTGTCTCCTGTGGCCTTGCAAAGGATGGTGTAAAAAAATCTTGAAATGATTGCAAAAATTGCTGTTACCACCAGATACGATGTTACTGTTACGGTTTGAGTGATGACTCGATAGTCCCACGGTTGGCAAGTTAGAACTCAGAGATTCACTACGTGCACCACTGGTGTTCTGTGGAAAAGCAGATGTTAGATTCTGTAACAGTCTCTGCTGATACTCCTGCATGTGTGAATCCCTTTCTATGGCAGGAATTATTTCGCCAAATTTGCTTTTGTACCGGGGATCTAAGAGTGTGGCAACCCAGTAGTCGGCATTACTTCGGATTCTGACAGCAAGAAGGCAGCAAGAAGGCACTCATGTGTCTTGCGCATCCAGGAGGACCAAGTCCTTGTTGTCTTGATGGTTGCGAGGTGAGAAACATGCTTCCTTTGTCTGCCCTCTCCCCCCAACCTCGCACAACAGAAATTTGATCAAGGTCTCCCTCATCTGATGAGTCTTCCATGCCCAGCGTCAGTTTGTCCTCCACTTCTTCCTCGCCTCCTGCACCTTCCTCAACAGTTTGGCTGCTACCATGCGCCCTCGGTAATCCCTCTCCCTCAGCCTCCAATGCCAGCCACCTTGGTGCTGCCAACCTTCTTGACCTTGGAGATATGATCCCTTCCGCATACGACTCCTCCTGTTCCTCCTCCTCCTCCTCTTGTTCCACCACCTGACTCGTCAGCACTAAACATCTTCGTTGCTATTTTAAAACTGTGCAGAAGGGCGCATAGGTCCCTGATCTGAGACCACTCCTGCAGCGTGATTTGTCCCACCTCTTGATCTCGTTGGCCCAGGCTATTCGTCATAACGTATTGCACCAGGGCTCATCGGTGCTGCCACAGTCACTGCAACATGTGCAGAGTTGAATTCCACCATGTGGGCACATCACATTTCAGCCGGTGAGCTGGTAGGCCCAACGACTTCTGTAGAGATGCAAGTCGTCGAGCTGCAGGATGCGAACGGCGGAAGTGAGCACACAGCGACCGTGCCCTCTGCAGAATCCCATCTAGTCCGGGATAGTGGGATAAAAATTGCTGGACAACCAGGTTCAAAACGTGAGCCATACAAGGCACGTGTGTGACATTGCCCCGGTGAAGGGCCGCACCCAGGTTTGCAGCATTGTCGCACACAGCCTTCTCTGGCTGCAGGTTGAGTGGAGACAACCATTGATGAAACTCGGTCTCCAGAGCTGACCACAACTCCTCAGCTGCGTGACTCACATTTCCCAGACATTTCAATGTAAACACTGCCTGATGCCGTTGAGCCCTGGTGATAGCATAGTGAGGAGGTGTGCAGGATTCCTTCTGCACAGTTACAACGTGGGTGGCATTACCAGACAGGCTTTGGGTGCAGGTGGAGGACCGAGAGGAGGTTGAGGAGGCAGAAGCAGTGGAGGAACTTCTAGATACAGGGGATCGACGAGCAACTCGTGGGGACGGCAAGACTTGGACAGCAGCCCCTTCTCCTGATGTCGCCGTAGTTACCCAGTGCCCAGTCACCGACATGTAACGCCCCTGTCCATGTCTACTTGTCCAAGTGTCTGTGGTGAACTGCACCCTGTCACACACAGAGTTGCTCAAGGAAGCGGTGATGTTGTGTGCGACATGCTGATATAGCGCAGGCACAGCTTTCTTTGAGAAGTAGTGGCGACTGGGCATCTGGTACTGGGGCACTGCGACGGACATAAGGTCTCGAAAATCCTATGTGTCCACCAGGTGGAAAGGCAGCATTTCTGTAGCCAACAGCTTGCAGATGGAGAAATTCAACCTCTTAGCTTTGTCATGGCTAGGAGGAAATGGTCTTTTACTTGTCCACATCTGAGGGACTGAGGGCTGGCTGCCGTGCTTAGACGGAGTTGAGTAGGATGTCCCCGGCAAACTTCCGGTCTGTGAGGAAGGTGTAGGCGGAGATGTTATGTTGCCTTGATCCATAGGTGGTGTCGGCGTCGGAGAGCGCTCAACAACAGCAGGTGTTTCCAATCACACTGGCTGTTGCGGGTAAAAAGGTGTAAGGTCTGCATCCAAAACCATGTGCGACTGCTGTCCCCACAGTCACAGAGGATGAAGAGGACACGGATGCACTTGATGGGGCAGACGGTGGTTGACCCGGCCCACTAGGCCGCATTGTAGCACAGTGAGCTTCCCACTGCAAGTTATGCCTCATATCCATGTGACGGTTCATGCATGAAGTACTCAAGCTAGTGATTTTTTGGCCTCTACTGAGATTTTGTCGACAAATCTTACAGACAACATGAGTTGGGTCATCCTTTCCGATGTCAAAAAATGCCCAGGCTATGCAAGGCTTAGAGCCCGTGTGACCTGAAGAGCCACCACGACTTCTGGTCTGAGGCACAGTTGGGGTTGAGGAGTATTTGACACGCTTCCAGTACTCCGTCTCTGTCCAGGAAGGCGCACCGTTACCTCGTCGTCAGACTCGTCACTAGCATCCTCCTCCACCTCTTCTGCTGACCTCATGGACTGGTGGGCTGGGGGTTGACAGTAAGTGGGGTCTACAACCTCGTCATCATCATCCTGTGTGTTCTCATACCCGTCGTCCTCAGAGCCAACCTCTTCCTGCCCCGACCGAAAAGTCGAGTTTTCGTTCCAATCAGGCATCTCAGTCTCATCATCATCTTCCTCATTGTCTCCACCAACAGGATTTACAGTTTGGGAACGAGGGTCTACATTATGCTCAGAACCTTCTTCATCTGGGCCTGGATCTGACTCACAAAGATTCTGGGCATCAGTGCAGATCATTTCCTCGTCTGGATTCACAGAAGCTCTGGAGCAGACCTCTGATTCCCAGGCTATAGTATGCGTAAACAGCTCTACAGACTCAACCATGTGTGTTACCCCATGCTCAGACGGGCAGCTGGAGACTTGGGAGCTGTGAGGAAGCAAGTGCGATTGGGGTGACAACTCTGAGGACTGCAGTAGTTGTGATGTTGAAGTTGACATGGAGGAGAGCCCACTTGAACGAGCAGTTGATATCTGTTCAAGCACCTGCTGTTTTTGTGCCTCATCTGGAATTTTTGGCGATGCTTGAAGCGATGGTCATAAGAAAGGGATCATTTCAGATTGTCCACGAAAAGAAGTAGACATCTTATTTTGGCTGGAAGATGGTCTTTCTTCTGCAGATGTTACTGTTGCTTTACCACCTATCCCACGGACACAACCTTTTTTTCCCTTTCCAACACGCCTATTCCCCTTTCCACCAGCAGCAGGCCTTTTGCCACTCATTTTAGTGCTTAACTAATTGTAAACTCTGTATCTGTAGTTGTTGGCACAACAACCGATGGATGAAAACTGAGCAGAACTGAGTGGCCACACTGTGGCACTAGGCCCAAAACTTTTAACTGGATTAGATGTAGTGAAAATAGAGATACACAGGCGGTGTAGTTAGTTTCACAGGCGGGCTACTCTGCTCATGTGCAGACACTGCTCCTAGGCCCAAAACTATCAACTGGATTAGATGCAGTGAAAATTGAGATACACAGGCGGTATAGTTTGTTTCATAGGCGGGCTACTCTGCTGACGTGCAGACACTGCTCCTAGGCCCAAAACTATCAACTGGATTAGATGCAGTGAAAATTGAGATACACAGGCGGTATAGTTTGTTTCACAGGCGGGCTACTCTGCTGACGTGCAGACACTGCTCCTAGGCCCAAAACTATCAACTGGATTAGATGCAGTGAAAATAGAGATACACAGGCGATGTAGTTAGTTTCACAGGCGGGCTACTCTGCTGACGTGCAGACACTGCTCCTAGGCCCGAAACTATTAACTGGATTAGATGCAGTGAAAATAGAGATACACAGGCAGTATAGTTTGTTTCACAGGCGGGCTACTCTGCTGACGTGTAGACACTGCTCCTAGGCCCAAAACTATCAACTGGATTAGATGCAGTGAAAATTGAGATACACAGGCAGTATAGTTTGTTTCACAGGTGGGCTACTCTGCTGATGTGCAGACACTGCTCCTAGGCCCTAAACCATCAACTGGATTAGATGCAGTGAAAATAGAGATACACAGGTGGTGTAGTTAGTTTCACAGGCGGGCTACTCTGCTGACGTGCAGACACTGCTCCTAGGCCTTAAACTATCGACTGGATTAGATGCAGTGAAAATTGAGATACACAGGCGGTATAATTTGTTTCACAGGCGGGCTACTCTGCTGATGTGCAGACACTGCTCCTAGGCCCTAAACTATCAACTGGATTAGATGCAGTGAAAATTGAGATACACAGGCGGTATAATTAGTTTCACAGGGGGGCTACTCTGCTGACGTGCAGACACTGCTCCTAGGCCCTAAACTATTAACTGGATTAGATGCAGTGAAAATAGAGATACACAGGCGGTGTAGTTAGTTTCACAGGCGGGCTACTTTGCTGACGTGCAGACACTGCTCCTAGGCCCTAAACTATTAACTGGGTTAGATGCAGTAAAGATTGAGATACACAGGCGGTGCAGATAGCTTCACAAGCGGGCTACTAGCCCAAAAGGATTGGCTGAGCTAGATTACACCAAATGCTGTGACAAACACTTGCACAGCTGTTATGATCTGGTGGTTTAGGAGCAACATGGGACGAGCTCTGAAGGAAGTGGTATCTGTACTGACCGCAGTCCCTAAGCTCAACACAACACTAGAAGTAGCCGTGGGATGCTCCTGACACTCCCTAGGCACCTCGTCACAGCCTGAGAACTAACTACCCCTAAAGATAGAAACAGGAAAACTATCTTGCCTCAGAGAAAATCCCCAAAGGATAGATAGCCCCCCACAAGTAATGACTGTGAGAGGAGAGGGAAAAGACATACACAGAATGAAACCAGGATGAGCACAGGATGCCAGTCTAGCTAGACAGATAGGACAGGATGGAATACTGTGCGGTCAGTATAAAACACTACAAAATATCCACACAGAGTTTACAAAAATCTCCACAGCTGACTAAAGGCGTGGAGGGCAAATCTGCTTCCCAGAGCTTCCAGTCCAACTGAATTAATTCACACTGACAAGCTGGACAAACATAGAAAGCACAGAACGGATAAGTCCACAACCTGTGGACAGAAAAGAGCAAGCAAGGACTTAACTTTGCTGAACTGCTCAGGATAACAGGGAAATCCAAAGAGATGTGAATCCAACCAGGAACCATTGACAAGTGGCACAAGCTTAAAGAAAGAGCCAGGCTAAATAGCCGAGCAAAATAGACAATCAGTGGAAGCAGCTGCTGACTGCTAAATCCAAGGAGCAGCCATACCACTTAAAACCACCGGAGGGAGCCCAAGAGCAGAACTCACAAAAGTGCCACTTACAACCACCGGAGGGAGCCCAAGAGCGGAATTCACAACACACAGCACTGGCACAGACCTGCCTGGCAAACAGTGCTATGAACTGCTGTAACCTACCCTGAAAAGGGCAGATATTACAACTAGTCCCGACTCCTTCCGACTCCCTAAACCTATCTCTCTGACAATTTGCTCCAAAAAAACACTCTTAGTCTGTATAGCGCCCACAGCAGCAGCGGTGCCGTCTAACACTAAGCTGCAGCGGTGAGGAAATGGTGGCGACAGGGCAAATGGCTGGTTCTTATAGGGCAAGGACATGTGACATACACAGCCAATGACACAAGCCCTTGCTTGTGTGCATCACATGCACATTGCTGTGTGTGCACTGCTGATAGGCTGAGAGACTGCACCTCCTTCTGTAAATGCGGGAAAGAAAACAAAATGGAGATCAGCGTTATTTCAGCACAGATCTATCCCCAAAACAGCTCGAATTTGAAATTGGCGAACAGTTCGACTCAAACACCGCTCATCTCTACTCCTAAGTGGTTTGTCTTTACCACTGGTTTGAGTAACCACTTCTACTCCAAAGTGGTTTGTCTTTACATGAGGGGCAGGGACCCTAAGGCTGTGTGCACACGTTGCGTTTTTTTCGCGGTTTTTCCCGATAAAAACGCTATAAAACCACAAAAAAAACGCATACAATAAGCATCCCATCATTTAGAATGAATTCCGCATGTTTTGTGCACATGATGCGTTTTTTTCCGCGAAAAAAACGCATCGCGGTAAAAAATGCAGCATGTTCATTAATTTTGTGGGTTTTTTGCGGATTTCCCACTACAAAATGCATTGGGAAGTGTCCAGAAAAAACCGCGGCAAAAACGCGGCAAAACCGCGGCAAAACCACGGCAAAAACGCATGCGGTTTTCTTGCAGATTTCTTGCAGAAAATGTCCGGTTTTTCACAGGAATTTTCTGCATGAATTCCTGAACGTGTGCACATAGCCTTAATCCCGCGGGCTGTTTATTGCCGGCAATAACCTTTTCTATGCTATGAGAGATAACTTCCTGATGGAGAAAGCAGAAAAATCCAGCTGAGATGAAATCCAAGAAAGTGCATTTTATTATCCAAGGTACATGAAGCAAAGATTAAAATTGTCTGCTCACAAAAAAGAGAATACAGGCATCTTTTGACGCGTTTCAAGCGACATGCGCTCTTTTCTTCATGTACGTTGGATAATAAAATGCACTTTTCTGCATTTTATCTGTGAGCTGGATTTTTCTGCTTTCTCCATTGGATGTTGCACCATGCCCAGGTGCTATCCTTGCTCCAGAAGTGAGGAAGGTGGTGAGCTAGATTTTGTTCTGTGATTACTTCCTGACACCAATGCCAGTGTCAGGTACTTTGTGGGCGGAGATAGCGCACGATTTGTATGGCCCCCTAAGGATGTATAAACATCCGAATTGCCCTTGGCACAAAACAGGGTCCCCACCCCTGCTCTATATAGTTGGACACTGTTAGGCTATGTTCATATGACCATTAGTCAGTGCCGCCATCAGGGCGTTACTGCCCTTACTGGCATATGAGGCCCAATGAGCAGAGAGGGCCCACAGCTGGCCCCCTCTCTTCTACTCACCGAGCCCCAGCGTTAGGATACTGCCGCTTCAGTAACTGATCGTGCGTTCTCAGATGAAAGTTCAGTTAAAATCTGTTGCCATGTGTAAATTCCTCCTGCACGGCAACAGTTAACAACCGCCAGCCAATCACAGGCTGGCAGCTGACGTCGGCGCGCACATCGTCGCGTATGACGTCACTGTCATACGCTAGAACGAAGGTCTGCACCTCAGATGCATTCTAGTAGAGGACACCGCTGGACCACGGCAAGTAAGGAGAAACTTTTTTTTGTAAAGCTACAGTATGGT
The DNA here is from genome assembly GCF_032444005.1 of Ranitomeya imitator. Classification (NCBI taxonomy): domain Eukaryota; kingdom Metazoa; phylum Chordata; class Amphibia; order Anura; family Dendrobatidae; genus Ranitomeya; species Ranitomeya imitator. Next base: position 810,816,844 of record NC_091282.1, on the reverse strand, counting down.
GCACATTAGACTACTATGGGGGTGCATTGTATTATGGGGTACATTATACTACAATGGGGGTGCATTATCATACTATGGGGGTGCATTATACTACTATGGGAGTGCATTATACTGCTATGGGGGTTCATCATACTACTGTGGGGGGGTGTTATACTGCCATGGGGGTGCATTATACTACTATGGTGGTGCATGATACTACTATGGGGGTGCATTATACTACTATGAGGGTGCATAATCCTACTATAGGGGTGAATTATACTGATATGGGGGTGCATCATACTACTATGGGGTGCATTGTATAATGGAGTGCATTACACTACTATGGTGGTGCATTATCATACTATGGGGGTGCATTATACTACTATGGGGGTGCATTATACTGCTATGGGGGTTCATCATACTACTGTGGGGGGGGGTGTTATACTGCCATGGGGGTGCATTATACTACTATGGTGGTGCATGATACTATGGGGGTGCATTATACTGCTATGGGGGTGCATTATACTACTATGAGGGTGCATAATCCTACTATAGGGGCGCATTATAGTGATATGGGGGTGCATCATACTACTATAGGGGTGCATTATACTACTATGGGGGTGCATTATACAGCTATGGGGGTGCATTACACTGTTATGGGGCTGCATTATATTGCTATGGGGAGCATTATACTGCTATAGGGGTGCATTATACTACTATGGGGTGCATTATACAGCTATGGGGGTGCATTATATTAATATGAGGATGCATTATACTACTGTGAGGGTGCATTATACTATGGGGGTGTATTATACTACTATGTGGTTGCATTATACTGCTATATATGACTATGTGGTGCATTATACTATTATTTATGACTCGGGGTGCATTATACTTTATGTATAGGTTATGGAGGTGTATTATACTACTATGGGGGTGCATTATACTACTATGGAGGTGCGTTATACTGCTATATATGACTATGGAATGCATTATACTATTATGGATCACTATGGGGTCAATATGGAGAGACATGATGTTAGGGAACACGAAAAGTGTGTGCTCTCGTCTTAGTTGTCTGCCACCAAATTGTATATAGGAATTTTATGGCTAGAGAAAAACAAGACATGGACAGAGAGTCATGTCTCAAATGAGTTCTGCTTTACTGGCTGAAATGTACAACATTTTATAGAGAAGAATAAAGGACTTTGCCACACATCACCCCATTGCTTTATCTCATAATTATTGCTAATCATTGCTGATGTCTGTCGCCCACATGTCATTACCTATATTACTATAATGCTTAATCAATTAGGTCAAGCTGACATCTGTCTTGCACATAATCTTCAAAGTCAATCAATATGGTCAGCTATCTTTATTATTCGTTTTCAGCAAGACTAAAACGCTTATGCTATGGCTCCCCTGTTTCTTGTGCAGTATTGAGTAGGGTTAACTTTGTTCTGAGGCCTTACATTCTTTCTTTTTGTTGAATTTGCTGTGGATGCAAATACTTGATCATGTTCTATAGTCTCTGAAAGTTCATATCTGCAAATTATTTAAAAGAGGGCAGTTTATTAGCTGCGGTCCAGGCCATTTGATTTTCTGTGGGAAAGGCTTCTGGCCATCCTGAGAAGATGTCTACCACCAGGATTGTTCATTAGTGTCATCTTTCTATGTTTTGGGGTCCATCAAACAGCATAGATGAGATGTTTCTGTACCAAAAAGTAGTATTACAGCTTCTTTTCCTGATTCTTTTGCTGCTTTGTCTGCCAAACTGTTGCCCACTGCTTCCTTTGAGGTTTCTCTGGTGTGCACCTTCACCTTTACCCCCTCTTTCTGGCATCAATAAGGACTCCATCAGTTCTTGTATGGCTTTGTGGTGTCTGATAGGCATTCAATTAGCCATGATGAAGTCTCTTGCCCTCCAGATTGGTCCATAGTCGTGACACACACCATGACCGTAGCGAGAGTCGGAATATATTGTAACTTTGCGTTGAGCAGACATCTTGCATGCTTCTAACAAGGCCCGCATGTCTGACTCCTAAAGAGAAGGACGGAGGCAGTGGTTTTGCTAGCAGCACAGTATCTTCTGTGACTCCTGCTATACAATTGTGGAAACGGCCTTCTTGGTCTGCATACCTTGATTCATCCACAAAGAGCGTCAGGTCAATATTTTCCAAAGGTATAGTACAGACCAAAAGTTTGGACACACCTTCTCATTTAAAGATTTTTCTATATTTTCATGACTATGAAAATTGTACATTCACACTGAAGGCATCAAAACTATGAATTAACACATGTGGAATTATATACTTAACAAAAAAGTGTGAAACAACTGAAATTATGTCTTATATTCTAGGTTCTTCAAAGTAGCCACCTTTTGCTTTGATGACTGCTTCGCACACTCTTGGCATTCTCTTGATGAGCTTCAAGAGGTAGTCACCGGGAATGGTCTTCCAACAATCTTGAAGGAGTTCCCAGAGATGCTTAGCACTTTTTGGCCCTTTTGCCTTCACTCTGCGATCCAGCTCACCTCAAAGCATTTCGATTGGGTTCAGGTCTGGTAACTGTGGAGGCCAGGTCATTTGGCGTAGCACCCCATCACTCTCCTTCTTGGTCAAATAGTCCTTACACAGCCTGGAGGTGTGTTTGGGGTCATTGTCCTGTTGAAAACTAAATGAGGGTCCAACTAAACGCAAACCGGATGGAATAGCATGACGCTGCAAGATGCTGTGGTAGCCATGCTGGTTCACACCTCCTCCTCCATGCTTCACAGTGGGAACCAGGCATGTAGAGTCCATCTGTTCACATTTTCTGCGTTGCACAAAGACACGGTAGTTGGAACCAAAGCTCTCAAATTTGGACTTGTCAGACCAAAGCACAGATTTCTACTGGTCTAATCTCCATTCCTTGTGTTCTTTAGCCCAAACAAGTCTCTTCTGCTTGTTGCCTGTCTTTAGCAGTGGTTTCCTAGCGGCTATTTTACCATGAAGGCCTGCTGCACAAAGTCTCCTCTTAACAGTTGTTGTAGAGATGTGTCTGCTGCTAGAACTCTGTGTGACATTGACCTGGTCTCTAATCTGAGCTGCTGTTAACCTGTGATTTCTGAGGCTGGAGACTCGGATAAACTTATCCTCAGAAGCAGAGGTGACTCTTGGTCTTCCTTTCCTGGGGTGGTCCTCATATGAGCCAGTTTTTTGTAGCGCTTGATGGTTTTTGCCACTGCACTTGGGGACACTTTCAAAGTTTGCCGAATTTTTCAGACTGACTGACCTTCATTTCTTAAAGTAAGGATGGCTACTCATTTTTCTTTACTTATCTGCTATCAGCTACCAGACTTCTGCACAACACAACTGATGGTTTCAACCCCATTTATAAGGCAAGAAATCCCTCTTATTAAACCTGTGAAGTGAAAACCATTCCCGGTGACTACCTCTTGAAGCTGATCAAGAAAATGCCAAAAGTGTGCAAAGCAGTCATCAAAGGTGGCTACTTTGAAGAACCTAGAATATAAGACATAATTTCAGTTGCTTCACACTTTTTTGTTAAGTATATAATTCCACATGTGTTAATTCACAGTTTTGATGCCTTCAGTGTGAATGTACAATTTTCATAGTCATGAAAATACAGAAAAATCTTTAAATGAGGTGTGTCCAAACTTTTGGTCTGTACTGTACATCAGTGACTGAAGCAAAGACAGAGGTTTCTTGTCTCATGAGAGCGAGACAATCGTGTTGAGCCATCTCAGAGTCGACTACCTCTTCCACTGGTGTGTCAGAGATATGATCTTCATCCTCTTCCCCCCTTGGCAGAGGTAGGAGAGTAGCTTAGTTAAGGACAGCACATCTTGAGATGGTGACGTCTGGGAGCAGAAGAGAGCATTGCAGCCATAGGTGGAGACCGGCAGACAAGTGTTTTGGCTGTGTCTGGGCCAGAATGACAGTAGTGTCATGGGGTGCCATTATTTTTAGTTGCTGGCCCAGAATTATTTAGAAAATCTTATCCAGCAACAGTTGGGTTGAAAACACGGCTCTCGTGCAGGTTGGTGCTCCACAGACAACTGGGTCACGTCTTGCAGAGTAGTACCCAAGAGGGCATTGTCTTCCTCCGTGAAGTCGTGTCAAGACTCCAGTTGCAAGAACAGGATGTGATTGCAGCCTTTAGCATGTAGAATCCATCAATGGCTTCCTTGGTTAGACTTAAGGGAGTGTCCTTGAGGGAGTTGATATAGAAGGGTTAATGTTTTGCCTTTAATTTGCCTTTTGCCTTTAATTGCTAGAATCTGCCAGAATTTGCTCTTATGATGCAGTAGTCTGGTAGTTTCGTTTTCAAGGAGACTGCACTTCTTATCATATTGTATGTTATGAACTGGTGGCCTAGGAGCAGCATGAGACGGACTCTGGAGAAGGTGGTCCCTGTACTGACCGCAAACCCTGAACCTAGCAGCGCAACTAGAAGTAGCCGTGGGGGGTACCTAACACTCCCTAGACCCCTCGGCACAGCCTAAGATCTAACTACCCCTAAAGACAGAAACAGGAAACCTATCTTGCCTCAGAGAAAATCCCCAAAGGATAGATAGCTGTTGTGGCTGGCAATCAGGCAACACAGCGTGCAGTAATCAGCGCACATACAGAGATCTGGCAATAACCCAAAACAATAGGACGAGCTCTGAGACGTGGAATCTCTGTAGACTGCAGTACCTGATCTATCCTCACACAACTGGAAGCAGCAGTGGATTGCGCCTATCAACTACCTATGCAACTCGGCACTGCCTGAGGAGCTGACTAGCCTGAAGATAGAAATACAAGCCTGACTTACCTCAGAGAAATACCCCAAAGGAATAGGCAGCCCCCACATATAATGACTGTTAGCAAGATGAAAAGACAAACGTAGGAATGAAATAGATTCAGCAAAGTGAGGCCCGATATTCTAGACAGAGCGAGGATAGCAAAGAGAACTATGCAGTCTACAAAAAACCCTAAAACGAAAACCACGCAAAGGGGCAAAAAGACCCACCGTGCCGAACTAACAGCACGGCGGTGCACCCCTTTGCTTCTCAGAGCTTCCAGCAAAAGATAATAACAAGCTGGACAGAAAAAACAGAAAACAAACTAGAAGCACTTATCTAGCAGAGCAGCAGGCCCAAGGAAAGATGCAGTAGCTCAGATCCAACACTGGAACATTGACAAGGAGCAAGGAAGACAGACTCAGGTGGAGCTAAATAGCAAGGCAGCCAACGAGCTCACCAAAACACCTGAGGGAGGAAGCCCAGAGACTGCAATACCACTTGTGACCACAGAAGTGAACTCAGCCACAGAATTCACAACAGTACCCCCCCCTTGAGGAGGGGTCACCGAACCCTCACCAGAACCCCCAGGCCGACCAGGATGAGCCACATGAAAGGCACGAACAAGATCTGGGGCATGGACATCAGAGGCAAAAACCCAGGAATTATCTTCCTGAGCATAACCCTTCCATTTGACCAGATACTGGAGTTTCCGTCTAGAGACACGAGAATCCAAAATCTTCTCCACAATATACTCCAATTCCCCCTCCACCAAAACAGGGGCAGGAGGCTCCACAGATGGAACCATAGGTGCCACGTATCTCCTCAACAACGACCTATGGAATACATTATGTATGGAAAAGGAGTCTGGGAGGGTCAGACGAAAAGACACCGGATTGAGAATCTCAGAAATCCTATACGGACCAATAAAACGAGGTTTAAATTTAGGAGAGGAAACCTTCATAGGTATATGACGAGAAGATAACCAAACCAGATCCCCAACACGAAGTCGGGGTCCCACACGGCGTCTGCGATTAGCGAAAAGCTGAGCCTTCTCCTGGGACAAGGTCAAATTGTCCACTACCTGAGTCCAGATCTGCTGCAACCTGTCCACCACATAATCCACACCAGGACAGTCCGAAGACTCAACCTGTCCTGAAGAGAAACGAGGATGGAACCCAGAATTGCAGAAAAATGGAGAGACCAAGGTAGCCGAGCTGGCCCGATTATTAAGGGCGAACTCAGCTAACGGCAAAAATGACACCCAATCATCCTGGTCAGCGGAAACAAAACATCTCAGATATGTTTCCAAGGTCTGATTGGTTCGTTCGGTCTGGCCATTAGTCTGAGGATGGAAGGCCGAGGAAAAAGATAGGTCAATGCCCATCCTACCACAAAAGGCTCGCCAGAACCTCGAGACAAACTGGGAACCTCTGTCAGAAACAATATTCTCAGGAATGCCATGTAAACGAACCACATGCTGGAAGAACAAAGGCACCAAATCAGAGGAGGAAGGCAATTTAACCAAGGGCACCAGATGGACCATTTTAGAAAAGCGATCACAGACCACCCAAATGACAGACATCTTTTGAGAAACGGGAAGGTCAGAAATGAAATCCATCGAAATATGTGTCCAAGGCCTCTTCGGGACCGGCAAGGGCAAAAGCAACCCACTGGCACGTGAACAGCAGGGCTTAGCCCTAGCACAAATTCCACAGGACTGCACAAAAGCACGCACATCCCGTGACAGAGATGGCCACCAGAAGGATCTAGCAACCAACTCCCTGGTACCAAAGATTCCTGGATGACCGGCCAGCACCGAACAATGAAGTTCAGAGATAACTTTACTAGTCCACCTATCAGGGACGAACAGTTTCTCGGCCGGACAACGATCAGGTTTATTAGCCTGAAATTTCTGCAACACTCTCCGCAAATCAGGGGAGATGGCAGACACAATGACTCCTTCCTTGAGGATACTCGCCGGCTCAGATAACCCCGGAGAGTCGGGCACAAAACTCCTAGACAGAGCATCCGCCTTCACATTTTTAGAGCCCGGAAGGTATGAAATCACAAAATCAAAACGAGCAAAAAATAACGACCAACGGGCCTGTCTAGGATTCAAGCGCTTGGCAGACTCAAGATAAGTAAGGTTCTTATGATCAGTCAAAACCACCACGCGATGCTTAGCACCCTCAAGCCAATGACGCCACTCCTCGAATGCCCACTTCATGGCCAGCAACTCTCGGTTGCCCACATCATAATTACGCTCAGCAGCAGAAAATTTCCTGGAAAAGAAAGCACATGGTTTGAACACTGAGCAACCAGAACCTCTCTGTGACAAAACCGCCCCTGCACCAATCTCAGAAGCATCAACCTCGACCTGGAACGGAAGAGAAACATCAGGTTGACACAACACAGGGGCACAGCAAAAACGACGCTTCAACTCCCGAAAAGCTTCCACAGCAGCAGAAGACCAATTAACCAAATCAGCACCCTTCTTGGTCAAATCGGTCAATGGTCTGGCAATGCTAGAAAAATTACAGATGAAGCGACGATAAAAATTAGCAAAGCCCAGGAATTTCTGCAAACTTTTTAGAGATGTCGGCTGAGTCCAATCCTGGATGGCCTGAACCTTAACCGGATCCATCTCGATAGTAGAAGGGGAAAAGATGAACCCCAAAAATGAAACTTTCTGCACACCGAAGAGACACTTTGATCCCTTCACGAACAAGGAATTAGCACGCAGTACCTGGAAAACCATTCTGACTTGCTTCACATGAGACTCCCAATCATCTGAGAAGATCAAAATGTCATCCAAGTAAACAATCAAGAATTTATCCAGATACTCACGGAAAATGTCATGCATAAAAGACTGAAAAACAGATGGAGCATTGGCAAGTCCGAACGGCATCACCAGATACTCAAAATGACCCTCGGGCGTATTAAATGCCGTTTTCCATTCATCTCCCTGCCTGATTCTCACCAGATTATACGCACCACGAAGATCAATCTTAGTAAACCAACTAGCCCCCTTAATCCGAGCAAACAAGTCAGAAATCAATGGCAAGGGATACTGAAACTTAACAGTGATCTTATTAAGAAGGCGGTAATCAATACACGGTCTTAGCGAACCATCCTTCTTGGCTACAAAAAAGAACCCTGCTCCCAATGGTGACGACGATGGGCGAATATGTCCCTTCTCCAGGGACTCCTTCACATAACTGCGCATAGCGGTATGTTCAGGTACGGACAAATTAAATAAACGACCCTTAGGGAATTTACTACCAGGAATCAAATCGATAGCACAATCACAATTCCTATGCGGAGGAAGGGCATCAGACTTGGACTCTTCAAATACATCCTGAAAGTCCGACAAGAACTCTGGGATGTCAGAAGGAATGGATGACGAAATAGACAAAAATGGAACATCACCATGTACTCCCTGACAACCCCAGCTGGTTACCGACATAGAGTTCCAATCCAATACTGGATTATGGGTTTGTAGCCATGGCAACCCCAACACGACCACATCATGCAAATTATGCAGTACCAAAAAGCGAATAACTTCCTGATGTGCAGGAGCCATGCACATGGTCAGCTGGGCCCAGTACTGAGGCTTATTCTTGGCCAGAGGTGTAGCATCAATTCCTCTCAACGGAATAGGACACCGCAAAGGCTCCAAGAAAAATCCACAACGTTTAGCATAATCCAAATCCATCAGATTCAGGGCAGCGCCTGAATCCACAAACGCCATGACAGAATATGATGACAAAGAGCACATTAAGGTAATGGACAAAAGGAATTTGGACTGTACAGTACCAATAACGGCAGAGCTATCGAACCGCCTAGTGCGTTTAGGACAATTAGAAATAGCATGAGTAGAATCACCACAATAGAAACACAGTCTGTTCAGACGTCTGTGTTCGTGCCGTTCTACTTTAGTCATAGTCCTGTCGCACTGCATAGGCTCAGGCTTACTCTCAGACAATACCGCCAGATGGTGCACAGATTTACGCTCGCGCAAGCGACGACCGATCTGAATGGCCAAGGACATAGACTCATTCAAACCAGCAGGCATAGGAAATCCCACCATTACATCCTTAAGAGCTTCAGAGAGACCCTTTCTGAACAAAGCCGCTAGTGCAGATTCATTCCACAGAGTGAGTACTGACCATTTTCTAAATTTCTGACAATATACTTCTACATCATCCTGACCCTGGCATAAAGCCAGCAGATTTTTCTCAGCTTGATCCACTGAATTAGGCTCATCGTAAAGCAATCCCAGCGCCTGGAAAAATGCATCAACATTACTCAATGCAGAATCTCCTGGTGCAAGAGAAAACGCCCAGTCCTGTGGGTCGCCGCGCAAAAAAGAAATAATAATCAAAACCTGTTGAATAGGATTACCAGAAGAATGAGGTTTCAAGGCCAAAAATAGCTTATAATTATTTCTGAAGCTCAGGAACTTAGTTCTGTCACCAAAAAACAAATCAGGAATCGGAATTCTTGGTTCTAGCATCGATTTCTGATCAATAGTATCTTGAATCTTTTGTACATTTACAACGAGATTATCCATTGAGGAGCACAGAGCCTGAATATCCATGTCCACAGCTGTGTCCTGAAGCACTCTAATGTCTAGGGGAAAAAAAAGACTGAAGACAGAGCTAAGAAAAAAAAATGATGTCAGGATTTCTTTTTTCCCTCTATTGGAAATCATTGAATGGCTCCTTGTACTGTTGTGGCTGGCAATCAGGCAACACAGCGTGCAGTAATCAGCGCACATACAGAGATCTGGCAATAACCCAAAACAATAGGACGAGCTCTGAGACGTGGAATCTCTGTAGACTGCAGTACCTGATCTATCCTCACACAACTGGAAGCAGCAGTGGATTGCGCCTATCAACTACCTATGCAACTCGGCACTGCCTGAGGAGCTGACTAGCCTGAAGATAGAAATACAAGCCTGACTTACCTCAGAGAAATACCCCAAAGGAATAGGCAGCCCCCACATATAATGACTGTTAGCAAGATGAAAAGACAAACGTAGGAATGAAATAGATTCAGCAAAGTGAGGCCCGATATTCTAGACAGAGCGAGGATAGCAAAGAGAACTATGCAGTCTACAAAAAACCCTAAAACGAAAACCACGCAAAGGGGCAAAAAGACCCACCGTGCCGAACTAACAGCACGGCGGTGCACCCCTTTGCTTCTCAGAGCTTCCAGCAAAAGATAATAACAAGCTGGACAGAAAAAACAGAAAACAAACTAGAAGCACTTATCTAGCAGAGCAGCAGGCCCAAGGAAAGATGCAGTAGCTCAGATCCAACACTGGAACATTGACAAGGAGCAAGGAAGACAGACTCAGGTGGAGCTAAATAGCAAGGCAGCCAACGAGCTCACCAAAACACCTGAGGGAGGAAGCCCAGAGACTGCAATACCACTTGTGACCACAGAAGTGAACTCAGCCACAGAATTCACAACAGTACCCCCCCCTTGAGGAGGGGTCACCGAACCCTCACCAGAACCCCCAGGCCGACCAGGATGAGCCACATGAAAGGCACGAACAAGATCTGGGGCATGGACATCAGAGGCAAAAACCCAGGAATTATCTTCCTGAGCATAACCCTTCCATTTGACCAGATACTGGAGTTTCCGTCTAGAGACACGAGAATCCAAAATCTTCTCCACAATATACTCCAATTCCCCCTCCACCAAAACAGGGGCAGGAGGCTCCACAGATGGAACCATAGGTGCCACGTATCTCCTCAACAACGACCTATGGAATACATTATGTATGGAAAAGGAGTCTGGGAGGGTCAGACGAAAAGACACCGGATTGAGAATCTCAGAAATCCTATACGGACCAATAAAACGAGGTTTAAATTTAGGAGAGGAAACCTTCATAGGTATATGACGAGAAGATAACCAAACCAGATCCCCAACACGAAGTCGGGGTCCCACACGGCGTCTGCGATTAGCGAAAAGCTGAGCCTTCTCCTGGGACAAGGTCAAATTGTCCACTACCTGAGTCCAGATCTGCTGCAACCTGTCCACCACATAATCCACACCAGGACAGTCCGAAGACTCAACCTGTCCTGAAGAGAAACGAGGATGGAACCCAGAATTGCAGAAAAATGGAGAGACCAAGGTAGCCGAGCTGGCCCGATTATTAAGGGCGAACTCAGCTAACGGCAAAAATGACACCCAATCATCCTGGTCAGCGGAAACAAAACATCTCAGATATGTTTCCAAGGTCTGATTGGTTCGTTCGGTCTGGCCATTAGTCTGAGGATGGAAGGCCGAGGAAAAAGATAGGTCAATGCCCATCCTACCACAAAAGGCTCGCCAGAACCTCGAGACAAACTGGGAACCTCTGTCAGAAACAATATTCTCAGGAATGCCATGTAAACGAACCACATGCTGGAAGAACAAAGGCACCAAATCAGAGGAGGAAGGCAATTTAACCAAGGGCACCAGATGGACCATTTTAGAAAAGCGATCACAGACCACCCAAATGACAGACATCTTTTGAGAAACGGGAAGGTCAGAAATGAAATCCATCGAAATATGTGTCCAAGGCCTCTTCGGGACCGGCAAGGGCAAAAGCAACCCACTGGCACGTGAACAGCAGGGCTTAGCCCTAGCACAAATTCCACAGGACTGCACAAAAGCACGCACATCCCGTGACAGAGATGGCCACCAGAAGGATCTAGCAACCAACTCCCTGGTACCAAAGATTCCTGGATGACCGGCCAGCACCGAACAATGAAGTTCAGAGATAACTTTACTAGTCCACCTATCAGGGACGAACAGTTTCTCGGCCGGACAACGATCAGGTTTATTAGCCTGAAATTTCTGCAACACTCTCCGCAAATCAGGGGAGATGGCAGACACAATGACTCCTTCCTTGACAGAGAAGCAGAACAAAGCCAGAACTTATCTTTGTAGAAAAGCACAGCAAACTGGAGAGACCAGCAGGGAAGAGAATCCTTCCAGAACAATGGACAACTGGCACTGACTAAAGGATCCTGCAAAGCTATATACCCCAGTCAGTTTTGCAATTAGTAGATACATCTGTCCACTCCTGCAGTTCAGGCATAATCGCATTACCCTCTACAACCACCGGAGGGAGCCCAAAAGCTGAATTCACAACAGTACCCCCCCCCCTTGAGGAGGGGTCACTGAACCCTCACCAGAGCCCCCAGGCCGATCAGGATGAGCCCGATGAAAGGCACGAACCAAATCAACGGCATGGACATCAGAGGCAGAAACCCAAGAATTATCCTCCTGGCCATAACCCTTCCACTTGACAAGGTACTGAAGCTTCCGCCTCAAAAAACGGGAATCCAAAATCTTCTTAACAACATATTCCAACTCCCCATCGACCAATACAGGGGCCGGAGGATCAACAGAGGGAACAACGGGCTCCACATATTTCCGCAACAAAGATCTATGGAAGACATTATGAATAGCAAAAGAGGCCGGAAGCACCAGGCGAAAGGACACCGGATTAATAATCTCAGAAATCCTATAAGGACCAATAAATCGAGGCTTAAACTTAGGGGAAGAAACCTTCATAGGAACATGACGGGAAGATAACCAAACCAGATCACCAACCCGAAGCCGGGAACCAACACACCGACGACGGTTAGCAAAACGCTGAGCCTCCTCCTGAGACAGCACCAAATTGTCCACCACATAAGCCCAAATCTGCTGCAACCTGTCGACCACAGAATCCACACCAGGAAGGTCAGAAGGCTCAACCTGCCCAGAAGAAAAACGAGGATGAAAACCAAAATTACAAAAAAAAGGCGAAACCAAAGTAGCCGAACTAGCCCGATTATTAAGGGCAAACTCGGCCAATGGCAAAAAGGCCACCCAATCATCCTGATCAGCAGACACAAAGCATCTCAAATAAGTCTCCAAGGTCTGATTAGTTCGCTCAGTCTAGCCATTTGTCTGAGGATGAAATGCAGAGGAAAAAGACAAATCAATGCCCAGCTTGGCACAAAAGGCCCGCCAAAACCTGGAAACAAACTGGGAACCTCTGCCGGACACAATATTCTCCGGAATACCATGCAAACGCACCACATGCTGAAAAACAACGGAACCAAATCAGAAGAAGAAGGCAATTTAGGCAAAGGCACCAAATGAACCATCTTAGAAAATCGGTCACAGACAACCCAGATAACCGACATTCTTTGGGAAACAGGAAGATCGGAAATAAAATGCATAGAAATATGCGTCCAAGGTCTCTCAGGGACCGGCAATGGCAAAAGCAACCCACTAGCGCGGGAACAGCAAGGCTTAGCCCGCGCACAAATCCCACAGGACTGCACAAAAGAACGCACATCCCATGACAAAGAAGGCCACCAAAAGGACCTACTAACCAAATCTCTGGTACCAAAAATCCCAGGATGGCCAGCCAACACAGAACAATGAACCTCAGAAATCACTTTACTAGTCCATCTATCAGGAACAAACAGTTTCCCCACAGGACAGCGGTCAGGCTTATCAGCCTGAAATTCTTGAAGAACCCGTCGCAAATCAGGGGAGATGGCAGAAAGAATCACCCCTTCCTTCAAAATGCCGACCGGCTCAAGAACCCCAGGGGAATCAGGAAAAAAACTCCTAGAGAGGGCATCCGCCTTAACATTCTTAGTACCAGGAATGTACGAGACCACAAAATCAAAACGGGAGAAAAACAGGGACCATCGAGCCTGTCTAGGATTCAGCTGTTTGGCAGACTCGAGGTAAATCAGATTCTTATGATCGGTCAGGACCACAATACGATGCTTGGCCCCCTCAAGCCAATGTCGCCACTCCTCAAATGCCCACTTCATAGCCAACAACTCCCGATTGCCGACATCATAATTGCGTTCCGCAGGCAAAAACTTCCGAGAAAAGAAGGCACACGGTTTCATCAAGGAACCATCAGAATTCCTCTGAGACAAAACGGCCCCTGCCCCAATCTCAGACGCGTCAACTTCAACCTGAAATGGAAGAGAAACATCTGGCTGACGTAACACAGGGGCAGAAGTAAATTGGCGTTTAAGCTCCTGAAAGGCAGAAACAGCTGCGGAGGACCAATTCGTCACATCAGCGCCTTTCTTGGTCAAATCGATTAGAGGTTTAACCACACTGGAGAAGTTGGCAATGAAACGACGATAAAAATTAGCAAAGCCCAAGAATTTCTGAAGGCTCTTCACAGATGTGGGCTGAATCCAATCATGAATGGCCTGAACCTTAACCGGATCCATTTCTATAGATGAGGGAGAAAAAATTAAACCCAAAAAAGAAACCTTCTGCACTCCAAAGAGGCACTTTGACCCCTTCACAAATAAAGCATTATTACGGAGGATCTGAAATACCATCCTGACCTGTTTCACATGAGACTCCGAATCATTGGAAAAAATCAAAATATCATCCAAATATACAACCATGAATTTATCAAGATAACTCCGAAAGATATCATGCATGAAGGATTGGAACACAGATGGGGCATTAGAGAGTCCGAATGGCATCACAAGATATTCAAAATGGCCTTCGGGCGTATTAAATGCAGTTTTCCATTCGTCACCCTGCTTGATACGAATAAGATTATATGCCCCTCGAAGGTCAATCTTAGTAAACCAGCTAGACCCCTTAATCCTAGCAAACAAATCAGCAAGCAAAGGCAAGGGGTATTGAAATTTAACCGTGATTTTATTCAAGAGGCGATAATCAATACAGGGTCTCAAGGAGCCATCCTTCTTGGCAACAAAAAAGAACCCCGCTCCCAACGGTGAAGAAGATGGCCGAATATGCCCTTTCTCCAAAGACTCCTTAATATAGCTCCGTATGGCAGTATGTTCAGGCACAGACAGGTTGAAAAATCGGCCCTTAGGGAACTTACAACCTGGAATCAAGTCAATAGCACAATCACAGTCCCTATGCGGTGGAAGGGAACTGGATTTGGGCTCATCGAATACATCCTGGAAGTCAGACAAAAACTCAGGAACTTCAGAAGAGGGGGAAGAGGAAATTGACATCAAAGGAACCTGATCATGAACCCCCTGACAACCCCAACTAGTCACAGACATGGATTTCCAATCTAACACCGGATTATATAGCTGCAACCATGGAAAACCCAGCACAATATGCTGGGTCATCCCAGCACATTCTATGTTACTATGCCTGAGGAGGTGGTGATGGCGAACTCAGTCGAGGGGTTCAAGAGAGGCCTGGATGTCTTCCTGGAGCAGAACAATATTGTATCATACAATTAGGTTCTGTAGAAGGACGTAGATTTGGGAATTTATTATGATGGAATATAGGCTGAACTGGATGGACAAATGTCTTTTTTCGGCCTTACTAACTACAGTGGGGCAAAAAAGTATTTAGTCAGTCAGCAATAGTGCAAGTTCCACCACTTAAAAAGATGAGAGGCGTCTGTAATTTACATCATAGGTAGACCTCAACTATGGGAGACAAACTGAGAAAAAAAAATCCAGAAAATCACATTGTCTGTTTTTTTAACATTTTATTTGCATATTATCGTGGAAAATAAGTATTTGGTCAGAAACAAACAATCAAGATTTCTGGCTCTCACAGACCTGTAACTTCTTCTTTAAGAGTCTCCTCTTTCCTCCACTCATTACCTGTAGTAATGGCACCTGTTTAAACTTGTTATCAGTATAAAAAGACACCTGTGCACACCCTCAAACAGTCTGACTTCAAACTCCACTATGGTGAAGACCAAAGAGCTGTCAAAGGACACCAGAAACAAAATTGTAGCCCTGCACCAGGCTGGGAAGACTGAATCTGCAATACCCAACCAGCTTGGAGTGAAGAAATCAACAGTGGGAGCAATAATTAGAAAATGAAAGACATACAAGACCACTGATAATCTCCCTCGATCTGGGGCTCCACGCAAAATCCCACCCCGTGGGGTCAGAATGATCACAAGAACGGTGAGCAAAAATCCCAGAACCACGCGGGGGGACCTAGTGAATGAACTGCAGAGAGCTGGGACCAATGTAACAAGGCCTACCATAAGTAACACACTACGCCACCATGGACTCAGATCCTGCAGTGCCAGACGTGTCCCACTGCTTAAGCCAGTACATGTCCGGGCCCGTCTGAAGTTTGCTAGAGAGCATTTGGATGATCCAGGGGAGTTTTGGGAGAATATCCTATGGTCTGATGAAACCAAACTGGAACTGTTTGGTAGAAACACAACTTGTCGTGTTTGGAGGAAAAAGAATACTGAGTTGCATCCATCAAACACCATACCTACTGTAAAGCATGGTGGTGGAAACATCATGCTTTGGGGCTGTTTCTCTGCAAAGGGGCCAGGACGACTGATCCGGGTACATGAAAGAATGAATGGGGCCATGTATCGTGAGATTTTGAGTGCAAGCCTCCTTCCATCAGCAAGGGCATTGAAGATGAAACGTGGCTGGGTCTTTCAACATGACAATGATCCAAAGCACACAGCCAGGGCAACGAAGGAGTGGCTTCGTAAGAAGCATTTCAAGGTCCTGGAGTGGCCTAGCCAGTCTCTAGATCTCAACCCTATAGAAAACCTTTGGAGGGAGTTGAAAGTCCGTGTTGCCAAGCGAAAAGCCAAAAACATCACTGCTCTAGAGGAGATCTGCATGGAGGAATGGGCCAACATACCAACAACAGTGTGTGGCAACCTTGTGAAGACTTACAGAAAACGTTTGACCTCTGTCATTGCCAACAAAGGATAAATTACAAAGTGTTGAGATGAAATTTTGTTTCTGACCAAATACTTATTTTCCACCATAATATGCAAATAAAATGTTAAAAAAACAGACAATGTGATTTTCTGGATTTTTTTTTCTCAGTTTGTCTCCCATAGTTGAGGTCTACCTATGATGTAAATTACAGATGCCTCTCATCTTTTTAAGTGGTGGAACTTGCACTATTGCTGACTGACTAAATACTTTTTTGCCCCACTATATGTTACTATGTTACTATGTAATATCATCATGCAAATTATGCAACACCAGAAAACGACAATCTTCCTGATGGGCTGGTGCCATGCGCATGGTCAGCTGTGTCCAAAACTGAGGTTTATTTTTAGCCAACGGTGTAGCATCTATGCCCCTCAAAGGAATAGGGTTCTGCAAAGGCTGCAAGGGAAAACCACAACATCTGGCAAATTCTAAGTCCATTAAGTTCAGAGCGGCACCTGAATCCACAAATGCCATGACAGAAAATGATGATAATGAGCAGATCAAGGTCACGGATAACAGAAATTTAGGTTGTATAGTACTGATGGCAACAGAACTAGCGATTCTCTTAGTACGCTTAGGGCAATCAGAAATAACATGAGCAGAATCGCCGCAGTAAAAACACAACCTATTCTGACACCTGAATGTTTGACGTTCAGCTCCAGACAAAATCCTATCACACTGCATAGGCTCAGGGCTCCGCTCAGAGTGCACAACTCTGCGCTCGCGCAAGCGCCGATCAATCTGAATGGCCAGAGACATAGAATCACTCAGACCAGCAGGCGTGGGGAACCCCACCATAACATCTTTAACGGATTCAGAAAGACCCTTTCTGAAAATTGCCGCCAAGGCATCCTCATTCCATTTAGTCAGTACAGACCATTTTCTAAATTTCTGGCAATACAATTCTGCCGCTTCTTGACCTTGACACAGGGCTAACAAGATTTTCTCAGCCTGATCCACTGAATTAGGCTCATCATACAACAACCCCAATGCCTGAAAGAACGAATCAACATTAAGCAAAGCAGGATTGCCAGATTCCAGGGAAAATGCCCAAACCTGTGGGTCACCACGCAGCAGAGATATGATGATTTTAACCTGCTGAATAGGATCACCAGAAGACCGGGGTCTTAATGCAAAAAACAGTTTACAGTTATTTTTGAAATTCAAAAATTTGGATCTGTCACCAAAGAATAAATCAGGAGTGGGAATCTTAGGTTCTAAGGCAGGAGTTTAAACAATGAAATCTGAAATACCCTGTACCCTAGCAGCAAGCTGATCCACCCGAGAAACTAACTCCTGAACATTCATGTTAATACTAGACTCCGTAGCCACCCAGAGGTAAAGAGGGAGGAAAATACCAAACAGGCTAAGGAAAAAAAATGGCTCAAAAGCTTCCCGCCCTTCTTCTGAAATGCAATTAACTCATTGTTGGCCAGTTGTACTGTTATGATCTGGTGGCCTAGGAGCAGCATGAGATGGACTCTGGAGAAGGTGGTCCCTGTACTGACCGCAAACCCTGAACCTAGCAGTGCAACTAGAAGTAGCCGTGGGGGTACCTAACACTCCCTAGACCCCTCAGCACAGCCTAAGATCTAACTACCCCTAAAGACAGAAACAGGAAACCTATCTTGCCTCAGAGAAAATCCCCAAGGGATAGATAGCCTTCCACAAATATTGACTGTGAGAGGAGAGGGAAATAACATACGCAGATATGAAATCAGATTTTAGCATAGGAGGACATACTAGCTAAAAAGAAAGAATAGAACAGAGTACTATGCGGTCAGTATAAAAACACTAGAAAATATCCACCGCAGAAAATACGGATCACCACATCTGACTAAAGACATGGGGCGTATATCTGCATCTCCAGAGAAATAGCTAGGCTGCAAAAAATCCTTCACAGACTAAGCTGGACAAGACAAAAACATGAAAATGCACAGAACTTTAAGGTCCACAGCAGGTGGACAGCAAAAACAAAGCCAGAACTTATCTTTGTAGAAAAGAACAGCAAACTGGAGAGACCAGCAGGGAAGATAATCCTTCCTGAACAATGGACAACTGGCACTGACTAAAGGATCCTGAAAAGCTATATACCCCAGTCAGTTTTGCAATTAGTAGATACACCTGTCCACTCCTGCAGTTCAGGCACAACTGCATTACCCTCTACAACCACCGGAGGGAGCCCAAAAGCTGAATTCACAACAATTGTATATGTTTTCAATAGTCAGCCACAACATGTACTGGGTACGTGGGAAATAAAGGTCAACATGACACGGGGTAACGGGGAGGGCTACATGAATTGCATTGAGTTTCATTTGTTTTAAATGGTATAAAATGCTGCCTCTTGCTCCATTAGATCAGATAAAGTGATTTTGCTCCCAGCGTGTGTGCAGTTTCCTTTTTCTCCACGCGTGCTTGTCAATTAAGGGCATAGCCTCCTGATTTGGCCTCACTGGTGATCTGACATATCTGACATTGGTTTTTATTTAACAACAACTTGGCACTCAATAGTTCATAAAGTGAAAAATTGTTGATTTTATTACACGTCCAGACACAGAACCAATAGTTGTTGAACATTTTCGGTCTCGAGTGGACCTTCCTCAGAACAGTTTTAATTTATCTAGTACAAAGATGTCAATGAAAAGAAAATGACAAGAAGAAAATTTGATAAAAAGAACCGGCACTCAACTTTAGTCAAATTGGTGGTTTTTTATTTCGTAGTACGAAAAACGTTTCGGCCTGGTCTGGCCTTCGTCAGTTACGTACTGAGAGGTGTCTGGGAGAATGTATGAGGGAATGCTCCAAACGCGTGGTGAACTCCAAGGAGATCCCTTGAAAAATGTAAGCCTCCAGTCAAAAGACGCGGCTGCAGATACTGCTGCAGGCTGAGGGAGAAGAGGGTCCGGACGCGGTGTCCCTCTGACAGGAAAAGGATGTATGTGCTCCATAGAGAAAGAGGTGAGGCTTCCTTGTTGATAAAATTCGGAATCGGGGTTGAACACAATCAGCTGTTTGTGCATTGTATTATTTTATTTTTTTACATACCCAGACTTCAAAAAGTCTATGAATGTTACTTAAAATGCTTCAATTGTGATACCAAGCATTTTCTTTTGATTGACATCTCTGTACTAGATAAATTAAAACTGTTCTGAGGAAGGTCCTCTCGGGACCGAAAATGTTCAACAACTATTGGTTCTGTGTCTGGACGTGCAATAAAATCAACAATTTTTCACTTTATGAACTTTTGAGTGCCAAGTTATTGTTAAATGATTTTTTTACTAGGTTGGATACCCTACTTGAGCACCAACTCTCACATTGTCACAGAGTGCCGTGTCTTTTCTAATATCTGACATTGGGTCAGAACACAAACAGCCACGACAGTTTTGGCGCCCAACATGGGGCCATGGTATCCTATTCGGAATCCGTATGTGGGAGCATCCTGGGAGATTAGACATGCAAAACCAGCTGCAGCAAGGTGAGAAATTTTATTCTTACACTTTGTTTTGCACTTGCAATCTCTCAGGATCTCCCCATATCTCTTGGTAAAAGGCTGCAAACACGGTTCAAAGAACCTACATCACCAGTGAGTTTTGTGTTTGTCTGTTTATGTCCGCATGAGAGTTGAATAATAGAGTAATAAGATGATCATGGTTATCTGTATTATCTGTCAACATATATGTCCACATGAGAGTTGAATAATAGAGAAATAAGATGATCATGGTTATCTGTATTATCTGTCAATATACTTACTGGTTGTATAATGCAGAGCTGGGAAAGATTCTGTGCAGTTTTCTGACTAAAGAGAGAAAATATACAGTGCTGACACAACAGCATGGAGGAAAACAGAGACCGATAGCTTACTACTCAGCACAGTTAGACCCAGTGATTAGAGGGTCTTCTACATGTGTCCGTGCTGTAAGAGCTGCTGTACTACTGCTAGGCATGTGAGATCACAATGACTTTTTCTTTTGACAATTTAAGGTACCGTCACACTGAACGATATCGCTAGCGATCCGTGACGTTGCAGCGTCCTGGCTAGCGATATCGTTCAGTTTGACAGGCAGCAGCGATCAGAATCCTGCTGTGATATCGTTGGTCGCTGCAGAAAGTCCAGCACTTTATTTCGTCGCTGGACTTCCTGCTGACATCGCTGAATCGGCGTTTGTGACGCCGATTCAGCGATGTCTTCGCTGGTAACCAGGGTAAACATCGGGTTACTAAGCGCAGGGCCGCGCTTAGTAACCCAATGTTTACCCTGGTTACCAGCGTAAAAGTAAAAAAAAAAAAAAACACTACATACTTACCTTCCGCTGTCTGTCCCTCGGCGCTCTGCTTCTCTGCCCTGTGTAAGCCCAGCGGCCGGAAAGCAGAGCAGTGACGTCACCGCTCTGCTTTCCGGCCGCTGTGCTCACAGTCAGTGCAGGAAAGCACAGCGCCGGGGACAGACAGCAGAAGGTAAGTATGTAGTGTTTTTTTTTTTTTTTTTACTTTTACGCTGGTAACCAGGGTAAACATCGGGTTACTAAGCGCGGCCCTGCGCTTAGTAACCCGATGTTTACCCTGGTTACCGGCATAGTTGGTACTGGAGAGCTGTCTGTGTGACAGCTCTCCAGCGACCAAACAGCGACGCTGCAGCGATCCGGATCGTTGTCGGTATCGCTGCAGCGTCGCTTAGTGTGACGGTACCTTAACTCCCCACATGACATTAATGCCATACTCACACCTGTCCAAACAAAACACCTATCTATGGCCAGACAGCTCAGATTTGAATGTGCTCTAATACTAATTCCTAATGCTCTGAATCCAGCCACTCATCTGCCTGTGGATTCAGAAAAGGGGAAATTGGTGACAGCGTTAGCAAGTGAGAAAGAGTACTTTGACATGATGCATGAACATGACTGCATAGGAATTGATGAGTCAGGAGACAGTGGGTTTTACATATGTTCATGAAAATCCTGTTCCTAATGTATATTTTGAGGTTTTTATTTTTGTAGATGGCTCCAGATACCACCAAGATGGGCGATTCTACACTGGATATGCAGTAGCATCCTCACATGAGGTAATCTGAGCTGAACCACTCCCTCCTCAATTGTCGGTGCAGGAGGCAGAGTTGAAGGCACTCACTGAGGCATGTAGAGCTGCTGAAGATCTTAATGCCAGTGCAGATGCAAATCAGCTGAATTCAGGTGATTGGGTGGTCATACACAGACACGTGAGGAGCCTAGATCCACGGTTTGACGGCCTGTTTTAAGTCCAGCTGACCACATTCACCTCAGTGAAACTTGAGGGAAAGCCCACCTGTTTGCTTGCTAGTCACTGCAAAAAGATCTTTTCACCAGCAGAATGACTGTTCTCCTAATCACCTTGCTGGCAGTGGCAGGATTATTGCACTCTACAGAGACACTGGATAAACTTTTAAAGTTTGTTGACAGGGACAACACACTTATTCAACATCATGCTCTTCTTATAAAGGATGTGGATGGACAAAAACTGTTGGACTGTTGAATCTGTACACACAGCCCAGTGTCTGCAAGGACTATGCTGTACTTAGCCTTACCCCTATAGCCAAGGAAGGTATTAACACCACACTGCATACACAAGGAGACTTGGACTCAGATTTTCTAGGTTCCTTGTGGTTCTTAATGAGACTAATACAATACAGAGACTCCTTTTTAAATCCAGCCAGTTGGTTTAGTGGACTAATGGATGGATTCTTGGGTATTTTACAGACTTCCATGCAAATTTTGTTTTGTTTATTACTTTATGTAGTGTGATGCAGTGACCCATGTTGCAGCCATGGGGCGCTGTGTATTTGCTACAGCATGCGCTTGGAGGCATAATTATGATGGTGAATTAGGGACTGGCATTGTTGTAAATGGCCAGTATGTGTCGCAGAGCTGCTCAGCGCTGTAAGCCTAAAATTATATGGTTTTGCTGGGATTTATAGTTCCACAAGTATTTGTTGTGTTTACTTATAAGAAAGGGCTTATAGGGCTAGTTTGAAGAGCTGGGAGGGTCGAACTAGCCACACTCACTCCTCCCATCTATGGGAGTGGTTACAGCTACGTAATGTGACAAGGGTTTGGTCACATGGGTGAAGAGTGTATGGACTTGGAAGGTTCAGAGTGTGAGTCTTGGAATAGCCTGTGTGCTGGAATGTCCTGGGATGGACTGGATTCCTGAAAGCATCTGCTGAGGCTATGGACTGAATGGTCAGTGTGTTGCAATGTCCTGAGATGGACTGGATTCCTGAAAGCACCTGCTGAGAGTGTGAGTCCTGGAAAGGTCAGTGTATTGAATTGTCCTGGAGTGGACTGGAGTCCTGGAAGCACCTGGTGAGACATGGCATGTGTGTTGGAAGTGCCTGGAACTGGACTTCCTGGAAAGCGCATGGAGAGGCCGCATCTACAGAGCCTGTGATGGCTACTGTGTGGGAAAGCTCCAGTTCCTACTGCGGGTCTGGACTATCTGAGGTGTCCTGGTCACAAGGACGATGACCCCAGTGAGGTAGCTTCCCCTGGGAACCAGCATTGACAGGAGTCAATGTGTACAGCCAGAGCTCCTGTCAGGTAACTCCAGATAACAGGGGGTTACGGGCAGAGACGTATCTGCCATTGGAACAGACTGTCGATGGTTAATATGTTCCGTTGATTTACATAATGAACTGTAATGAACTGTTTGTAATGCGGTTTAATAAACTGGAATAGACTGTTTATGTGGAGAAACCATGCCTGAGTGCTTTAATCCCGTGCCAAGCGAGTGTTCCCCAACCCACTCAAGTAGCGCTATCACCACAGTAGCTGTACAAGCGCTAATATATGCATTACATAAGCTATTGAATAGTGTATGTGTAAGGAATGAATCTAAGTCTGAGCCTTCCATAGTGTATCATAGACCCCGGATAACCACTGCTGATGGGGGAAGTAAGTGTCCACACTGAGGGTGGATGGGTGAAGCAGGTAGAAAGCCCCCTTATGGGTACTATAAAGGCACAGATGATTGGCCTCGGGGAGACCAAAACATCCAACACCGCGGAGACACCATCACGTGTTTCTCAACGCAGTGATTCCAGAACACTGCCCCCATCCCTTATGGGAAATATCCAGATGCATGTAAAGAAGCTGCGGAGACACCATCACGTGTTTCTCGACGCAAGCAGTGATATTTCCCATAAGGGATAGGGGCAGTGTTCTGGAATCACTGCGTTGAGAAACACGTGATGGTGTCTCCGCGGTGTTGGATGTTTTGGTCTACCCGAGGCAAATCATCTGTGCCTTTATAGCCTTTTTACTAGGCACTGCTCCTAATAGCCAGATTCCTACTCCACACTGATGATGGGCAAAAACCCCAAAACTGCTGTCTGTGGGTGGATACCATGCTTGGCATAGGTGGCTTTCCTTCATAGGATGCTGCCCTTCCCGTGGTTGTTCCTTCCCGGGGAAAGGCCTGGCTATTCACTGCTTGCGTCGAGAAACACGTGATGGTGTCTCCGCAGCTTCTTTACATGCACCCTTATGGGTACTAGACCCACGAGACAGTAGCTCCTTTGTGGACATCAGCTGACCCTGTGGCAAAGGTTATACCATTTACAAAAGGGGGAAATTGATATAGAAGGGTTAATGTTTGCCTTTAATTTGCCTTTTGCCTTTAATTGCTAGAATCTGCTAAATTTTGCTCTTATGATGCAGTAGTCTCGTAGTCTCCTCCTCAAGGAGACTATACTTCTTATCATATATGTTCTCAATAGTCAGCCACAACATGTTCTGGGTATGTGGGAAATAAAGGTCAGCATGACTTGGGGTAAAAAGGGGAGGGCTACATGATTTGCATTGAGTTAAAGGTTGCAAATGGTATAAAATGCTGCCTCTTGCTCCATTAGATCAGATAAAGTGATTTTGCTCACAGCATGTGTGCAGTTTCCTTTTTCTCCAAGCGCGCTTGTCAATTAAGGACGTAACCTCCTGATTTGGCTTCACTGGTGATCTGGTATATCTGACATTGGGTTAGAATGCACACAGCTACGACAGAGTCATACAGAGGTTGCATGTGTAAAGAGACATCAAGGATCGAGGGACGGCATTAGCATACAAGTCCAAGGAAGAACTGTAGCTGTGTTGTCTTGGAGTTTTGATGGGGCAGGCTGATGAGACTACTAGTTGAGACAGCATACTCTGTGTAGGTTGTAAGCCTATGTGCAGGGGTTTGGTCACTGAGGTGTACTGTGTGCTACCATCCAGCCCTACACAAGGCACCACTTCATCCGTGAAACAATCCGAGTCTGGTAAATCAATGTTCCTAATTGCGATTCTAGCTGCTCCAGTATCCACCAGGAAATTGAGGTGGTTACCCTCAACCTCTATCTGGATTGGTAGGTGTTGGTCCACTTGGCTGTTTTGAGGAGTGTCAGAGTATACGTGCTTCTGGTGTTTGAGGATTCAGTATGCCAATATCCTATTATGGTCTGGAGCCCGGTGGTGGTGGTCCTAGGAGTGGCTGATGCCGGTGTCAAAGCTTCTTTCTTTCAGGGGGCAAACTTGTATTTCAAATCCGAGATCCTGAAACATTTGATTTAATCGGTGGAATAACCTCTCCACAGCTTCTCCTCTTTTCCTGCATGACATCCTGAACAGTGGGGGCCTGTTCTGGTAGGTGATTCTTAGCCCAGACATAAAGCTTATGGAGGAAATCTTCTCTGGATACATGTGATTCAAGCCATTTTACATGCAGGTCGTCGAATCTAAACACACCGATAGCTGCTACTGCACAGGTGCGGCAGGTGCCATTTTCAAATTACCTTTTTTTTTCTCCTCGCTCAATTAAATCAGCAAAATGGATTAAGTGCAAGGTACACATGCCATTATGCTGCAGTGCAGGTGCCACGGCTTTCCTTCTCTATGAACATATATTCATTATGCAAACTAGGGGCAGGTCAGTGAGGGAGCAGTGACCTGTCAGCAGTTTGCATTATGAATATCTAATCAGAGCACCGCATATATGAACCCTGCCTTAGGGCATGAGAATCTCAGTAACACAATACTGAAAATAAAGATTAACCCCTTAGTGACAGAGCCAATTTGGTACTTAATGACCAGGCCAATTTTTGCAATTCTGACCACTGTCACTTTATGAGGTTATAACTCTGGAACGCTTCAATGGATCCCGCTCATTCTGAGATTGTTTTTTCGTGACATATTGTACTTCATGTTAGTGGTAACATTTCTTCGATATTTCTTGCAATTATTTATGAAAAAAACGGAAATATGGCGAAAATTTTTAAAATTTTGCAATTTTCAAACTTTGTATTTTTATGCCCTTAAATGAGAGAGATATGTCACGAAAAATAGTTAATAAATAACATTTCCCACATGTCTACTTTACATCAGCACAATTTTGGAAACAAAATTTTTTTTTGTTAGGGAGTTATAAGGGTTAAAAGTTGACCAGCAATTTCTCATTTTTACAACACCATTTGTTTTTAGGGACCACATCACATTTGAAGTCATTTTGAGGGGTCTATATGATAGAAAATAATGAAGTGTGACACCATTCTAAAAACTACACCCCTCAAGGTTCTCAAAACCACATTCAAGAAGTTTATTAACCCTTTACGTGCTTCACAGGAACTGAAACAATGTGGAAGGAAAAAATGAACATTTAACTTTTTTTTGCAAACATCTTAATTCAGAACCATTTTTTTTATTTTCACAAGTGTAAAAACAGAAATGTAACCATAAATTTTGTTATGCAATTTCTCCTGAATATGCCAATACCCCATATGTGGGGGTAAACTACTTTTTGGGCGCACCGCAGAACGTAGAAGTGAAGGAGCGCCGTTTGACTTTTTCAATGCAGAATTGGCTGGAATTGAGATCGGACACCATGTCACGTTTAGAGAGCCCCTGATGTGCCTAAACAGTGGAAACCCCCCACAAGTGACACCATTTTGGAAACTAGACCCCTTAAGGAACTTATCTAGATGTGTGGTGAGCACTTTGAACCCCCAAGTGCTTCACAGAAGTTTATAACGTAGAGCCGTGAAAATAAAAAATCGCTTTTGTTTACACAAAAATGATCTTTTCGCCCACAAATTCTTATTTTCACAAGGGTAACAGGAGAAATTAGACCACAAAAGTTGTTGTGCAATTTCTCCTGAGTACGCTGATACCCAATATGTGGGGGTAAACCACTGTTTGGGCGCACCGCAGAGCTTGGAAGAGAAGGAGCGCCGTTTTACTTTTTCAATGTAGAATTGGCTGGCATTGAGATTGGACACCATGTCGCGTTTGGAGAGCCCCTGATGTGCCTAAACAGTAGAAATCCCCCACAAGTGACCCCATTTTGGAAACTAGACCCCTTAAGGAACTTATCTAGATGTGTGGTGAGCACTTTGAACCCCCATGTGCTTCACAGAAGTTTATAATGTAGAGCCGTGAAAAAAAAAAATCGCATTTTTTCTACAAAAATGATTTTTTGCCCACAAATTTTTATTTTCACAAGGGTAACAGGAGAAATTAGACCACAAAAGTTGTTGTGCAATTTCTCCTGAGTACGCTGATACCCAATATGTGGGGGTAAACCACTGTTTGGGCGCACCGCAGAGCTTGGAAGAGAAGGAGTGCCGTTTTACTTTTTCAATGTAGAATTGGCTGGCATTGAGATTGGACGCCATGTCGCGTTTGGATAGCCCCTGATGTGCCTAAACAGTAGAAATCCCCCACAAGTGACCCCATTTTGGAAACTAGACCCCTTAAGGAACTTATCTAGATGTGTGGTGAGCACTTTGAACCCCCATGTGCTTCACAGAAGTTTATAATGTAGAGCCGTGAAAAAAAAAATCGCATTTTTTCTACAAAAATGATCTTTTTGCCCACAAATTTTTATTTTCACAAGGGTAACAGGAGAAATTAGACCACAAAAGTTGTTGTGCAATTTCTCCTGAGTACGCTGATACCCAATATGTGGGGGTAAACCACTGTTTGGGCGCACCGCAGAGCTTGGAAGAGAAGGAGTGCCGTTTTACTTTTTCAATGTAGAATTGGCTGGCATTGAGATTGGACGCCATGTCGCGTTTGGAGAGCCCCTGATGTGCCTAAACAGTAGAAATCCCCTACAAGTGACCCCATTTTGGAAACTAGACCCCCCATGGAAAAACCACTGTTTGGGCGCACGGCAGAGCTCGGAAGGGAAGGGAAGTTTAGAATGCAGAGTCGTGAAAATAAAAAATATTTTTTTTTTCACAAAAAAGATATTGTAGCCCCCAAGTTTTTATTTTCACAAGGGTAACAGGAGAAATTGGACCACTAAAGTTGTTGTCCAATTTATCCTGAGTATGCTGATGCCCCATATGTGGGGGTAAACCACTGTTTGGGCGCACGGCAGAGCTCGGAAGGGAAGGAGCGCCGTTTTGGAATGCAGACTTAGATAGAATGGTCTGTGGGCGTTATGTTGCGTTTGCAGAGCCCCTGGTGTACCTAAACAGTAGTAACCCCCCACAAGTGACCCCGTTTTGGAAACTAGACCCCCCAAGGAACTTATATAGATGTGTGGTGAGAACTTTGAATGCCCAAGTGCTTCACAGAAGTTTATAATGCAGAGTCATAAAAAATATATATATATATTTTTCCACAAAAAGGATTTTGTAGCCCCCAAGTTTTTATTTTCACAAGGGTAACAAGAGAAATTGGACCCCAGAAGTTGTCCAATTTATCCCGAGTATGCTGATGCCAAATATGTGGGGGTAACCCACTGTTTGGGCGCACGGCAGAGCTCAGAAGGGAGGGAGCACCATTTGACTTTTTGAGCGCAAAATTGGCTGTCGTGTTTGGAGACCCCCTGATGTACCTAAACAGTGGAAACCCCTCAATTCTAGCTCCAACCCAACTCCAACACACCCCTAACCCTAATCCCAACCCGATCGATAATCCTAATCACTAACCCTAACGATAATCCCAACCCTTACCCCAAAACAACCCTAATGTCAACCCTAACCATAACCCTAATCAAAACCCTAAATCCAACACACCCCTAATCCTAATCTCAACACTAACCTCAAACCTAACCCTAATCCCAATACACCCCTAATCACAACCCTAACCTTAACCCTAATCCCAAACCCAACCCTAATCCCAAGCGTAACCCTAATGCCAACCCTAACCCTAATACCAACCCTAATCCAAACCCTAACCCTAATCCCAACTCTAACCCTAACTTTAGCCTCAACCCTAACCCTAGCCCTAAGGCTACTTTCACACTTGCGTCGTTTGGCATCCGTCGCAATCCATCATTTTGGACAAGAAACGGATCCTGCAAATGTGCTCGCAGGATGCGTTTTTTGCCCATAGACTTGTATTGCCGACGGATCGTGACGGATGGCCACACGTCGCGTCCGTAGTGCACTGGATCAGTGTTTTGGCGGACCGTCAGCACAAAAAAACGTTCAATGTAACGTTTTTTTGTACGTTGCATCCGCCATTTCTGACCGCGCATGCGTGGCCGTAACTCCGCCCCCTCCTCCCCAGGACATAGATTGGGCAGCGGATGCATTGAAAAACTACATCCGCTGCCCACGTTGTGCACAATTTTCACAACGTGCGTCGGTATGTCGGGCCGATGCATTGCGACGGCCCCGTACCAACGTAAGTGTGAAAGAAGCCTAACCCTAAATTTAGCGCCAACCCTAACTCTAAATTTAGCCCCAACCCTAACCCTAAATTTAGCCCTAACCCTAGCCCTAACCCTAGCCCTAACCATAGCCCTACGCCTAACCCTAACCCTACCCTAGCCCTAACCCTACCCCTAACCCTACCCCTACCCCTAGCCCTAACCCTTCCCCTAACCCTACCCCTAACCCTACCCCTAACCCTAGCCCTAACCCTAGCCCTACGCCTAACCCTAACCCTACCCCTAACCCTACCCTAGCCCTAACCCTACCCCTAACCCTACCCCTAACCCTACCCCTAACCCTACCCCTAACCCTACCCCTAACCCTACCCCTAGCCCTAACCCTACCCCTACCCCTAACCCTACCCCTAACCCTAACCCTACCCCTAACCCTAATTTTAGCCCCAACTGCTCTTCTCCTGCCGGCCGGCAGATGGAGACAGATGGCGGGCGCACTGCACATGCGACCGCCATTTTCTTTTGCCCAGAAGATGCCGGCGGCCAGGAGGAGCAGCAGGAGGATCCAGGGACGTAGGTGAGTATTGTAGGGTCCCCGAATCCCCCTATTTCTCTGTGCTCTGATGTGCGATCACATCAGAGGACAGAGAATTACACTTAATTACCGGCGATCGCAAAACAGGGGTCGCTAAAACCGACCCCCGATCATGCTCTTTGGGGTCTCGGCTACCCCCGGCAGCCGAGACCCCAAAGATTCTCGCGGGGCCGGCCGGCGGGCGCATTGCGCATGCGCCCGCCATTTTCAAGATGGCGGCGCCCACTGGGAGCCACGAGGAGCATCAGGGGAGATAGGTAAGTATTGGGGGGCTACCTGGGACCCCTTTTCTCTATCCTCCGATGTGCGATCACATCGGAGGATAGAGAAATTAAAAAGAGATCGCGTTTTTTTTTTTGCGATCGCCGGTAAACGGTTAATTACCGGCGATCGCAAATGCGGGGTGGGTTAAAAACCCCCCGAATCATGTTCTCTGGGGTCTCGGCTACCCCCGGCAGCCGAGACCCCGGAGAAAATCCGACTCTGGGGGGCGCTATTTACTTTTTCCACAGCGCCGTTAACGGCGCTGTGGTTTAAGTACCCTTAGCGGCCGCCGTTAAAAGGCGTATCGGTGGTCGCTAAGGGGTTAAACAACAACTACAAGACGGATTTCATCAACCAAGGTATGATTTTATTGAGTATAACGGGGCTGGTCTGACATCCTCTGTAGGTTACTATGCACAATCCTGCTGACAGCTTCCCTTTAACCCCTTAACCCCAGGGGCTTTTTTCGTTTTCGTTTTTTGCTCCACTTCTTTCCAGAGCCATAACTCTTTTATTTTTCCATCAATATGGGCGTGTGATGCTTATTTTTGGCGGGACAAATTGTACTTTTGAAAGATACCATTGGTTTTACCAAGTTGTGTAATAGAAAATGGTAAAAAAAATTCCAAGTGCAATGAAATTGCAAAAAAAGTGCATACCACACTTGTTTTTTGTTTGGCTTTTTGGCCAAGTTCACTAATTGCTAAAACCTGCCATTATGATTCTCCAGGTCATTACGAATTCATAGACACCAAACATGTCTAGGTTCTTTTTTATCTATGTGGTGAAAAAAAAATCCAAAATTTGCTAAAAAAAAGAAATAATTGCGCCATTTACCAATACCCGTAGCATCTCCATTTTTCGTGATCTGGGGTTGGGTGAGGGCTTTTTTTTGCGTGCTGAGCTGACATTTTTAATTATACCACTTTTGTGCAGATACGTTTTTTTGATCGCCATTATTGCATGTTAATGCAATGTCGCAACGACCAAAGGAACGTAATTTTGGTGTTTTGATTTTTTTTCCGTTTGGCGATCAGGTTAATCCTTTTTTTTATTGATAGATCGGGCGATTCTGAACGTGGCGATACCAAATATGGGTAGGTTTGTTTTTTTTTATTATTGTTTTATTTTTGGGGGGACAAAAGGGGGGTGATTTGAACTTTTATATATTTTTTTATTTTTAAACATTTTTTTTTGGCATGCTTCAATAGCCTTCATAGGAGGCTAGAAGCATGCACTACACGATCGCCTCTGCTACATACACCATGTTCCAAATTATTATGCTAATTATATTTTTCTCAGGTTTTCCTAAATGGTTGGTGCAAATGTCAGTCAGTCTAATAAAAGTCATCACCCGTTAGAGTATACATTGAAGAAACCTCCCAATGATAACAGCATAATCTCCAAAATGAATAAAAACTCAAAATGCACTGCTCCAAATTATTAGGCATAGTAGAATTTCTAAACATTTGATATGTTTAAAAGGAACTGAAAATTCTGATTTGTGGAATTTGCAGCATTAGGAGGTCACATTCACTGAACAAACAGCTATTTAACTCCAAAACATCCTAACAGGCCAAGTTACATGTTAACATAGGACCCCTTCTTTGATATCACCTTCACAATTCTTGCATCCATTGAACTTGTGAGTTTTTGGAGAGTTTCTGCTTGTATTTCTTTGCATGAAGTCAGAATAGCCTCCCAGAGCTGCTGTTTTGATGTGAACTGCCTCCCACCCTCATAGATCTTTTGCTGCATGATACTCCAAAGGTTCTGTATAGGGTTGAGGTCAGGTGAAGATGGTGGCCACACCATGAGTTTATCTCCTTTTATGCCCATACCAATTTGCATAATAATTTGGAACACAGTGTAGAGGTGAGGTACAGATCACCTCTAGGCAGCAGAAATGCAGCATTGCTCAAGGAGACCTCAGGTTGTTATGGCAATGTACCTCTGAGCCCCGATCACGTGACGAGGGTTAACAGTGTGAGCGCTTCCGATGCTTGTTAAATGCCGCTGTCAGAGTTTGACGGTGGTAGTTAATGGGTGCGGGCGGATCGCGATTCTGCTCGCGCCCATTGCGGCCACATGTCAGCTGTTGATAACAGCTGACATGTCGCAGCTTTGAGGTGGGCTCACCGCCGAAACCCACCTCAAAGAGGAGTCTGCCAGCTTTCGTACTATCTCGTCAGATGGCAGAAAGGGGTTAAGGGAACATATGGGGCTCTTTTGTACTCCAGAGAAGGTGGAACAATCAGAGATGCATTTCTTTACCGGAACCTATTGTGAACAAAAATGGACACTAAATACATTTCTGACCATAACATTTCAATTCTATACACCCCCACTCTGCCTATATAGCTGCCAACTGCTTGTCCTTTGTACCCTAGATGGCATCAGAAATTAATTGTATACAGGGTCGGACTGGCCCACCGGAAAACAAGAGCTGCTGCTATGGTTCCCATGAGTCAGAGGGGGGCCGCCTGGTGCCAGCAGAGCAGCAGTGGGTGACAGGAGGCAGCTGCGGAAACCCTGTGGATCCGCAGCGTTTTCCACAGCGTGTGCACATACCCTTAGAATTAGGCTATGTGCACACAGTGCGGATTTGGCTGGTGATCCGTAGCGGATTGGCTGCTGAGGATTCGTAGCCGTTTTCCATCAGGTTTACAGTTCCATGTAAACCTATGGAAAACCAAATCCGCTGTGCCCATGGTGCGGAGAATACCACGCGGAAACGCTGCGTTTTATTTTCCGCAGTATGTCAATTCTTTGTGCGGATTCCGCAGCGTTTTACACCTGTTCCTCAATAGGAATCCGCAGGTGAAATCCAAACAAAAAACACTGGAAATCCGCAGTAAATCCGCAGGTAAAACGCAGTGCCTTTTACCTGCGGATTTTTCAAAAATGGTGCAGAAAAATCTCACACGAATCCGCAACGTGGGCACATAGCCTTACAGCTAGGGTTGGAATTAGAATTAGGGTTGGAATTAGGGCCAGGGTTGGAAATAGGGTTAAGATTAGGCTTGTGGTTAGGGTTATGGTTAGGGTTAGGGGTGTATTGGGGTTAGGGTTGTGGTTAGGGTTTAGATTAGGGTTAGGATTAGGGTTGGGATTAGGTGTTGTGAATTCTGTGGCAGAGTTCACTCCTGTGGTCACAAGTGGTACTTCGGCTGATTCTCTCTGGGATCTTCCGTTTGTGGAGGAAAGTGGTACTGCAGCTTCTGAGTTTCCTCCCTCAGGTGATCTGGTGAGCTCGTTAGCTTCTTCTCTACTTAACTCCACCTGATGCTTTGATCTATGCTTCCTGTCAATGTTTCAGTGTGGGACTTGTTTTTTCCCTGGATCATTCCTGTGGCCTGCTGCTCTGCAAAGCTAAGTTTTGCTTATGTTATTTTGTTGCTATTTTTCTGTCCAGCTTGCTTTATTGGTTTTTCTCGCCTGCTGGAAGCTCTGAGACGCAGAGGGACCACCTCCGTACCGTTAGTCGGTGCGGAGGGTCTTTTTGTCCCCTCTGCGTGGTTTTTTATAGGTTTTTGTGCTGACCGCAAAGTTATCTTCCCTATCCTCGTTCTGTTCAGCTAGTTTCATCTCTATGTTTGTGTTTTCATCTTACTCACAGTCATTATATGTGGGGGGCTGCCTTTTCCTTTGGGGAATTTCTCTGAGGCAAGGTAGGCTTATTTTTCTATCTTCAGGATTAGCTAGTTTCTCAGGCTGTGACGAGGCGCCTAGGTTCTGGTCAGGAGCGCTCCACGGCTACCTTTAGTGTGGTTTGATAGGCTTAGGGATTGCGGTCTGCAGAGTTCCCACGTCTCAGAGCTCGTTCTATTATTTTGGGTTATTGTCGGTTCACTGTGTGTGCTCTGGCCTCCGTGTCCATTGTAGTTCTGAATTGCCTTTCATAACAATTAGGGTTGTGTTGGGGTTAGGGCTTAGATTGGGGTTAGGATTAGGGTCGTGATTAGGGTTATGGCTAGAGTTGGGATTAGGGTTAGGGGTGTGTTGGGGTTAGTGTTGGAGTTAGAATTGAGGGGTTTCCACTGTTTACGCACATCAGGGGTCTCCAAACGCAACATGGCACCACCATTGATTCCAGCCAATCTTGCGTTCAAAAAGTCAAACGGTGCTCCCTCCCTTCCAAGCCCCGAAGTGCGCCCAAACAGTGGTTTACCCCCACATATCGGGTACCAGCATACTCGGGACAAACTGGGCAACAACTATTGGGGTCCAATTTCTCCTGCTACCCTTGTAAAAATAAAAAAACTGCTTGCTAAAACATCATTTTTGAGGAAAGAAAATTGAATTTTTATTTTCACGGCTCTGCGTTGTAAACTTCTGTGAAGCACTTGGGGGTTCAAAGTGCTCACCACATCTTCTATATATATAATTGTCTAAGGGTTTTTCCGTCTGTCTGTCTTTCTGTCTGTCCTGGAAATCCCACGTCTCTGATTGGTCGAGGCCGCCAGGCCTCGACCAATCAGCAACGGGCACAGTATCGACGTAGAAATCCCGCGCCTCTGATTGGTCGAGGCCGCCAGGCCTCGACCAATCAGCGATGGGCACAGCGACGATGATGTCATAAAGGACGTAGACATCCCGCGTCTCTGATTGGTCGAGGCCGCCAGGCCTCGACCAATCAGAGACGGGCACAGCGACGATGATGTCATAATGGTTGCCATGGCGACGATGATGTCATAAAGGTTGCCTTGACCAATCAGCGACGGGCACAGTCTGCCGCGAATTCTGGAATCATCATTGTCCATATACTACGGGGACATGCATATTCTAAAATACCCGATGCGTTAGAATCGGGCCACAATCTAGTATCTAGATAAGTTCCTTTGGGGTCTAGTTTCCAAAATAGGGTCACTTGTGTGGGGTTTCTTCTGTTTAGCCACATCAGGGGCTCTGCAAATGCAACATGACGCCCGCAGACCATTCCATCAAAGTCTGCATTTCAAAACGTCAGTACTTCCCTTCAGAGCCCCGACATGTGCCCAAGCAGTGGTTTATCCCCACATATGGGGTACCAGCATCCTCAGGACAAACTGGGAAACGACTATTGGGGTCCAATTTTTCCTGATACCCTTGTGAAAATAAAAAATTGCTTGCTAAAAATCATTTTTGAGGAAAGAAAAATGATTTTTTATTTTCACGGCTCTGCGTTGTAAACTTCTGTGAAGCACTTGGGGGTTCAAAGTGCTCACCACATATCTAGATAAGTTCCTTGGGGGGTCTAGTTTTCAAAATGGGGTCACTTGTGGGGGGTTTCTTCTGTTTAGGCACATCAGTGGCTCTGCAAACGTAACATGATGCCTGCAGACCATTCCATCAAAGTCTGGATTCCAAAACGTCACTACTTCCCTTCTGAGCTCTGCCGTGCGCCCAAACAGTGGTTCCCCCCACATATAGAGTATCAGCGTACTCAGGACAAACTGGACAACGCTGTTTGAGCTGTGTGAAGTTGGCACCCCATGTTCTCAAAAGATGAATAAAAATACACCATTCGTTTGTGCTGCAAAAATAAACGTTTGCACCGCTTTGGTTTCCGAGATATTGTGCGCTCAATTTGCTGAAACTCCGCCCACTTTCCACCCCATGTTCTTAAATTTTAAAAATGAATACACCATTCGTTTGTGCTGGTTTGTGCCGCAAAAATCAATGTTTGTGTTGCTTTGGTCATTAAGGTCAAAATAGGCTGGGTCATGAAGGGGTTAACCTTACATACAACTTTTTAGAACAAAAAAATTGTACGTTTAGCAAAATGACGCAAATCACTTCAGAAAAGGAAAGGCTGCAAAGTTATAGGAGAAATTGGCAATAAAAAAAATGTATGAATATGTTAAAATGTCCCTTAAAGGTCTTTTAAGACATTATGGGGGGCACAGTGTGTAAAATAAAATTAAATAAATAAATAAATAAATAAATGCAAAAAATAAACAAGAGCATAAATAAAGCAACAAAAAAAAAGACGCCGCCAGTGGGAAAAAATATGTCCAGTATATAAAATTATTCCTATGTAAAGGGGAACGCAATTAAAAATGTTTTTTTATCTGTACTTTCGGTCATAAAAAAAAAAAATTCTTTACACTTCTGATATCCGGAAAAAAAAAGAAAATATAAAAATGACATAAAAACTAGGCCTTATAGATGGTGAAAAAAGGACAAAAATATATGTGAGCATCCGAATAAGACTTTTCGTTTAAAAAAAAAAAAAGCACGTATGAAAAAAAAAAAAAACGTGCCTGGTCACGGAGGGAAAAGCTCTTGTCATGAAAGAGTTAATAAAAGAAAGTGCAGAAATGAAACAAAGGTTAAAACATGACAAAAATAGGTGCGAATGTAATAATGAGTCGCCCCCAAACCTGCCCCCAACCACCCAGAATCTCGCGGGTTTGGCCCGAAGTGGGCGGGGTTCTATCCCAAGGGAGACAGGACGGGAACTTCCTATTCACGTGTAACTGCTATCTTCTGCCTGCAGGGGGCGGGAGGGGCCACCTGTACCAGCCGTGACTCTGCCCACACACCCTCCACTGTCCTCTCTCGCGACCTAATTGCAAGGACCTCTATTAGGGTGTCCACAGTGCGCCTGTCCCTACGTGATTGGCCATGCCTGTCGCAGCAGAAGGCCCCACAGATAGGTGTCTATGCGAGTGCCTGCTGGTCCCCAGCTGCTGTGGAAGCTGTAGGCATTAGCTGCCAGTCAGTTGTCCCCGAGCTGCCTGTACATTACTGCTGTAGAGAGCGCTGCACGGAGCGGCAGGATGCTGGAAGAAGCCGGAGAGGTGTTTGATAATATGCTGAAGGCGTCTTTTCCTCTCACGTTCATCGTTTTCATCCCGGCTGTGCTGCTCCTCGTGTCTCCTCTGCAGGCCGAGGCCGCCCATGAGTTCACCGTGTACCGCATGCAGCAGTATGACCTCCAGGGCCAGAGCTACGGTCAGTGTCGGTCGCTTGTGGTCTGCAGGGTTAGTGAGTGGCAGCTCTGCCCATAATAGTGGGTGCAGCCAGTGCCAAGCTGCTCTGTGGGTCTTCTGTAGTGCCTGATAGACTGTGCGGTGGTCTGCAGGGTTAGTGAGTGGCACCTCTGCCCATAATAGTGTGTGCAGCCAGTGCCAAGCTGCTCTGTGGGTCTTCTGTAGTGCCTGATAGACTGTGCGGTGGTCTGCAGGGTTAGTGAGTGGCACCTCTGCCCACAATAGTGTGTGCAGCCAGTGCCAAGCTGCTCTGTGGGTCTTCTGTAGTGCCTGCTAGACTGTGCGGTGGTCTGCAGGGTTAGTGAGTGGCACCTCTGCCCATAATAGTGGGTGCAGCCAGTGCCAAGCTGCTCTGTGGGTCTTCTGTAGTGTCTGATAGACTGTACGGTGGTCTGCAGGGTTAGTGAGTGGCACCTCTGCCCATAATAGTGTGTGCAGCCAGTGCCAAGCTGCTCTGTGGGTCTTCTGTAGTGCCTGATAGACTGTGCGGTGGTCTGCAGGGTTAGTGAGTGGCACCTCTGCCCATAATAGTGTGTGCAGCCAGTGCCAAGCTGCTCTGTGGGTCTTCTGTAGTGCCTGATAGACTGTGCGGTGGTCTGCAGGGTTAGTGAGTGGCACCTCTGCCCACAATAGTGTGTGCAGCCAGTGCCAAGCTGCTCTGTGGGTCTTCTGTAGTGCCTGCTAGACTGTGCGGTGGTCTGCAGGGTTAGTGAGTGGCACCTCTGCCCATAATAGTGGGTGCAGCCAGTGCCAAGCTGCTCTGTGGGTCTTCTGTAGTGTCTGATAGACTGTACGGTGGTCTGCAGGGTTAGTGAGTGGCACCTCTGCCCATAATAGTGTGTGCAGCCAGTGCCAAGCTGCTCTGTGGGTCTTCTGTAGTGCCTGATAGACTGTGCGGTGGTCTGCAGGGTTAGTGAGTGGCACCTCTGCCCATAATAGTGTGTGCAGCCAGTGCCAAGCTGCTCTGTGGGTCTTCTGTAGTGCCTGATAGACTGTGCGGTGGTCTGCAGGGTTAGTGAGTGGCACCTCTGCCCACAATAGTGTGTGCAGCCAGTGCCAAGCTGCTCTGTGGGTCTTCTGTAGTGCCTGCTAGACTGTGCGGTGGTCTGCAGGGTTAGTGAGTGGCACCTCTGCCCATAATAGTGGGTGCAGCCAGTGCCAAGCTGCTCTGTGGGTCTTCTGTAGTGTCTGATAGACTGTACGGTGGTCTGCAGGGTTAGTGAGTGGCACCTCTGCCCATAATAGTGTGTGCAGCCAGTGCCAAGCTGCTCTGTGGGTCTTCTGTAGTGCCTGATAGACTGTGCGGTGGACTGCGGGGTTAGTGAGTGGCACCTCTGCCCATAATAGTGGGTGCAGCCAGTGCCAAGCTGCTCTGTGGGTCTTCTGTAGTGTCTGATAGACTGTGCGGTGGTCTGCAGGGTTAGTGAGTGGCACCTCTGCCCATAATAGTGGGTGCAGCCAGTGCCAAGCTGCTCTGTGGGTCTTCTGTAGTGCCGGATAGACTGTGCGGTGGTCTGCGGGGTTAGTGAGTGGCAGCTCTGCCCACAATAGTGTGTGCAGCCAGTGCCAAGCTGCTCTGTGGGTCTTCTGTAGTGTCTCATAGACTGTGCGGTGATCTGCAGGGTTAGTGAGTGGCACCTCTGCCCATAATAGTGGGTGCAGCCAGTGCCAAGCTGCTCTGTGGGTCTTCTGTAGTGTCTGATAGACTGTGTGGTGGTCTGCAGGGTTAGTGAGTGGCACCTCTGCCCATAATAGTGGGTGCAGCCAGTGCCAAGCTGCTCTGTGGGTCTTCTGTAGTGTCTGATAGACTGTGTGGTGGTCTGCGGGGTTAGTGAGTGGCAGCTCTGCCCATAATAGTGGGTGCAGCCAGTGCCAAGCTGCTCTGTGGGTCTTCTGTAGTGTCTCATAGACTGTGCGGTGATCTGCAGGGTTAGTGAGTGGCAGCTCTGCCCACAATAGTGTGTGCAGCCAGTGCCAAGCTGCTCTGTGGGTCTTCTGTAGTGTCTCATAGACTGTGCGGTGATCTGCAGGGTTAGTGAGTGGCACCTCTGCCCATAATAGTGGGTGCAGCCAGTGCCAAGCTGCTCTGTGGGTCTTCTGTAGTGTCTGATAGACTGTGTGGTGGTCTGCATGGAGCTACATGCCTGCCATCTGCTGTGCTGGCACCCTAGCCCTCTGCCCTACCTGCACATGCACTGAGCGGGCAGTGCGAGACTATGGCTGATCACCTAGTGACACTGACAAGCTGATTCCCCCCCAACATCTCATCAGAACGATCAAATATTGGTGTCCACATCCCAGACGTGGCCGACGGGCACATGCGGCTTCTCCCGCCATGCACTCATGTTTAATACACAAGAGTAGGTTAGAGGTCAGGGTTGTATCTGACGTCTCCGTCATTCCTTGTGCCTCTTGGTAGCAACAAAGAATAATGGCCATGGGATCCAGTGGACAAATAACAGGCTGCACAAAAGATCATTGTCCTCGGCAGCACATAGTGCGGTGTAAGCAGAACCTGTGCTGCAGAGAACAATGCATTACTGATCTGAAGACTTGTCTGCCTCTGTAAACAGGCGATGAGATGGCCGGCAAGCACATTGGCTGTCGTTACACTGGGCATCACACAGTGAAAACCTGCACTCACTCACAGGTATTGGATTTCATTCTGATCTTCCTCCTCGGTTGTGATCGTCTTGAAGACAAACCTTCCTGTTCCCTGTGATGGAGTTGTCTTTCAGACATAGTTTGCTTGCAAGTCATTGACAAGTTGTCAAATCAGTATTGTGACAGATTTCAGGCACATAAAACGGTGATAATGATCTGATTGGACCGAAAGTGCTCAGGTATCTGTACGTTTAATGGCTCCCTTATAAATTCATCTATATAATAGTACTGGCGCAAATCCATTAAAATGTTTATTCTGCAAATATTCACTAGAAACCAAAAAGAATTACCATAGACATGTCTGCTAATGTATGACAGAAAGGGGAAGCTCAGTACACATGACGTAGTGTTGTAATACCAGAGGGGCATAGTGGGGTTCCTTAAGATATCCCCAATCTAAGAAAAAGTGACTGCAGACTGACAAAATTTGGACCGATTGAGATGCACACGTTGTCATGATTCCCCTGTACAAGTGGGCGGTCATGTGACCACATGTATGCGACTTGTATACTTGCGGTCACATGTCAGTCAAAGTGTCTTATGCAT
The DNA here is from genome assembly GCF_032444005.1 of Ranitomeya imitator. Lineage (NCBI taxonomy): Eukaryota > Metazoa > Chordata > Amphibia > Anura > Dendrobatidae > Ranitomeya > Ranitomeya imitator. The sequence goes on along the minus strand of NC_091282.1, from coordinate 810,776,671 downwards.
CTTGATGTTCTAGTAAGATATGCAAACTGCAAATATGACCACCCACTTGCATGGGGAATTGCACACAATGAACACAGTCATGATTCGCATAGTGATTGCAGAGTCTTGTTTTTTCTTAGACTGGACCACCTTTTTAACAGAGGTTTCCATATTCTAAATATTAATTACATATATATAGGATATGTGAGAACCCAATTGATGGTACCACTGCCAGTCTATCGGTGTGTCACAAATGTTTGTTTTATGGAGAATACAATTTAATGGTTAAAGATTTTTAGGACATATGGATTTCATAAATGTTGTTACCTAACCCTGAACCCAAATGGGGATCCCGTGTAGTGGACCCTGCGTGTCTCACGTTTAAAGGAAACCTGTCACCCCCAAAATGGAAGGCGAGCTAAGCCCACCGACATCAGGGGCTTATCTACAGCATTCTGTAATGCTGTAGATAAGGCCCCGATGTATCCTAAAAGATGAGAAAAAAGACGTTAGATTATACTCACCCAGGGGCGGTCCCGGTCCGGTTCTGGTCCGATGGGTGTCGCAGTCCGGTCCGGCGCCTCCCATCTTCATCAGATGACGTCCTCTTCTGGTCTTCACGCTCTGGCGCAGGCATACTTTGTCTGCCCTGTTGAGGACAGAACAAAGTAGTGCAGTGCGCAGGTATCCAGGCCTCTCTGACCTTTCCCGGCACCTGCACACTGTAGTACTTTGTTCTGCCCTCAACAGGGAAAAGTACGCCTGCGCTGGAATGTGAAGACCAGAAGAGGACGTCATCTGATGAAGATGGGAGGCCCCGGACCGCAACGCCCATCGGACTAGAACTGGACCAGGACTGCCCCTGGGTGAGTATAATATAACCTCTTTTTCTCATCTTTTGGGTTACATCGGGGGATTATCTACAGCATTACAGAATGCTGTAGATAAGCCCCTGATGCCAGTGGGCTTAGCTCACCTTCCATTTTGGGGTTGACAGGTTCCCTTTAACTTGATTCCGCTTCCAGGTCAAATGATTGCTCTGGAATTTCCCCTTTAACATTTGTGCCATAATTTTTAGATGTTTATAGGGAACCTACTAGTAACATTACTGTTGTGCAAGCCAATAAAGCACAGAATAAGGTAGTGTAAAACACTATCAAATATACAGGTGCTTCTCACAAAATTAGAATATCATCAAAAAGTTAATTTATTTCAGTTCTTCAATACAAAGAGTGAAAAGTCATTATCTCAGTAAATTAGAATAATTAACAAAAAACACCTGCAAAGGCTTCCTAAGCGTTTACAAACAAAGACTAAGGTCCCTTAGTCTGTTTCAGGAGGTTCCACAATCATGGGGAAGACAGCTGACTTGACAGATGTCCAGAAGGCAGTCATTGACACACTCCACAAGGAGGATAAGGCACAAAAGGTCATTGCTAAAGAAGCTGGCTGTTCAGAGTGCTGTATCCAAGCGTATTAATGGAAAGTTGAGTGGAAGCAAACAGTGTGGTAGAAAGATGTGCGCAAGCAATCGGGATAACCGCAGCCTTGAAAGGATTACGAAAAGGCCATTCAAACATTTTGGGGGAGATTCACAAGGATTGGACTGCTGCTGGAGTCATTGCTTCAAGAGCCTCCACTCACAGACGTATCCAGGACATGGGCTACAAGTGTCGCATTCCTTGTGTCAAGCCACTCATGACCAATAGATAACGCCAGGAGCGTCTTACCTGGGACAAAGAGAAAACAAACTGGACTGTTGCTCAGTGGTCCAAGGTGATGTTTTCAGAAGAAAGTAAATTTTACATTTCATTTGGAAATCAAGGTCCCAGAGTCTGGAGGAAGAGTGGAGAGGCACACAATCCAAGCTGCTTAAGGTCTAATGTGAAGTTTCCACAATCAGTGATGGTTTGGGGAGCCATGTCATCTGCTGGTGTAGGTCCACTGTGTTTTATCAAGACCAAGGTCAGTGCAGCCATCTACCAGGAAACGTTAGAGCACTTTATGCTTCCCTCTGCCGACAAGCTTTTTGGAGATGTAAATTTCATTTTCCAGTAGGACTTGGCACCTGTCCACACTGTCAAAATCTGCCAATACCTGGTTTTAACACAACAGTATCACTGTGCTTGATTGGGCAGAATACTCACCTGACCTTAACCCCATAGAGAATCTATGGGGTATTGTCAAGAGGAAGATGAGACACCAGACCCAACAATGCAGATGAGCTGAAGGCTGCTATCAAAGCAACCTGGGCTTCCATAACACCTCAGCAGTACGAAAGGCTGATGGACTCCATGTCACACCGCATTGATGCAGTAATTGATGCAAAAGGACCCTCGACCAACTATTGAGTGCATTTACTGAACATACATTTCAGTAGGCCAACATTTCGTATTTTAAAATCATTTTTCAAGTTGGTGTTATAAAGTATTCTAATTTACTGAGATAACTCTTGGGTTTTCTTTGGCTGTAAGCCATAATTATCAACATTAACAAAAATAAACACTTGAAATAAATCACTCTGTTTGTAATGACTCTATAATATGAGTTTCACTTCTTGTATTGAAGAACTGAAATAAATTAACTTTTTGATGATATTCTTATTTTGTGAAAAGCACCTGTATATATTCCGGCTCCATCAGCTGTAATAGCTGTGCCTTTTGTACCAGTTTGTTTTGTTATGCATAGGAAGCACAGAAGTGCATTGTTGGGCGTATCAGTGCACTTGCAATCAATAGCTCCTTTGCACTTCTCTCCACCACCACCCATTCCTTGATTGCCATTGGAGACCAGCTCAGATGTATAATGTCTCCTCTGCTGACATTCAAGAAGTGGGGGTGGGAGCAAAAGAGGAGCTATATAGATTGTAATGCCCACCATTAGTACTTACAAAAAGACAATTTTGAAGTCATGAACCACAAAAAGTATTATATAAAATACACCTTTTTCACACTGTCTTGTGGCTTTTGTTTTCTGCAGGTACCCGGAATTCCGTACTTAACACAGAGGCGCGTACAATGGAGGCAGATGTACTGAGCAGGCGATGTGTGCTCATGCGCTTAGCGGACTTCTCCTTTCAGCAGTATCAGAAAGCGCTGCGCCAGTCAGCTGGTGCAGTGGTGATAATTCTGCCGCATGACATGGCGGCTCTTCCACAAGATATAGTACAGGTTGGAACATTTTAGTTTTTGAGAGGAGTCTATCACCCTCTGATCTCAAATTGAACCATTTATAAATTCGCATATGGGGCTTAGCCCATATAAAAATCATATTTGTAGGGCAGATTTTGCTTTTGTCATTTTACACACCTACCATTTTGTTAGATATGTAAATGAGGGGTAATCTGTGCACACTTTTTGTGGCCAAGGGCTCAATGCACAGTTCTGCCCCCTCTGCACTTCCCCTTATGTTGATTGACAACACTAGCTATGGAGTGCTGTTTGAATTGCACCCTCTGCTCACACACTCATCAGTGTGTGCTCACTCTCATCCCCCTTTCCTGCCAGCATCGGCCGCTTGCCACTACTATGTGATCCTGTGTGTACTGCGCAGCTGCTGCAGACAGGAGAAGGATGAGAACATACACAATAATGACACTGTTTGTGCTCGCGGCTCCTGTAGTGTCAGTGTGTGCTCTCGGCTCCTGCAGTGTCAGTGTGTGCTCACTCTCATCCCCCTTTCCTGCCAGCTTCGGCCACTTGCCACTACTATGTGATCCTGTGTGTACTGCGCAGCTGCTGCAGACAGGAGAAGGATGAGAACATACACAATAATGACACTGTCTGTGCTCTTGGCTCCTGCAGTCAGTGTGTGCTCTCGGCTCCTGCAGTGTCAGTGTGTGCTCACTCTCATCCCCCTTTCCTGCCAACATCGGCTGCTTACTGCTACTACTACTATGTGATCCTGTGTGTACTGCGCAGCCGCTGCAGACAGGAGAAGGAGGAGAACATACACTATGATACTGTGTGCTCTTGGCTCCTGCAGTGTCAGTGTGTGCTCACTCTAATCCCCCTTTCCTGCCAGCATCGACCGCTTGCTACTACTATTTGATACTGTGTGCACTGCGTATCCGCTGCAGACAGGAGGATGAGAACATACACAATGACACTGTGAGCTCTCGGCTCCTGCCTTGTCAGTGTGTGCTCACTCTTATCCCCCTTTCCTGCCATCATCGGCCCCTTGCTACTACTATATGATCCTGTGTGTACTGCGCATCCGCTGCAGACAGGAGAAGGATGAGAACATAGACGATGACACTGTATGTGCTCTCGGCTCCTGCAGTGTCAGTGTGTGCTCACTCTTATCCCCCTTTCCTGCCATCATCGGCTGCTTGCTATTACTACTATGTGATCCTGTGTGTACTGCGCAGCTGCTGCAGACAGATGAAGGATGAGAACGCACACGACGACACTGTGTGTGCTCTCGGCTCCTGCAGTGTCAGTGTGTACAGGAGTGAATCTGGGCAGTGCTTTAAAGTGAGCACTGTCAATCAACTTAAAGGGAGGTGCAGATTGAAATTAAAGCGGTGGAACAGTGCACTGAGCCAAGGGTGCATCAAGGACCCTTCATTTACATATCCAAAAACATTTATATGTGTATATACATGGCAATAAGTAAAATGTAAACTGCAAGCATGATTTGTACAGGGACAAGTATCCTATATGAAGATTTAAGTAGTTTAATTTGAGTTTTGGGGTGACAGATGCCCTTTAGTAATGTTTATTTCATTATTTTACCTGTCATTTGTGACCATTTTTTTTTGTACAAGAAATAATTTGATGTGATTACTTGTTTCAGAGTAGTGGTTCCTTACATGTAATTTATCCTCCAGAGTCTTATGATAAAGTGCGGCTGACGCAGACCCTCAGGCTGTTACACGACTGAGACACCTACTGTTGGTAGAAAATCCTGTTGACTCAATGCTATAGTGTGCATTTTTGGTATGCTTCTGCCTTAAAGAGAAGGTGCCACCAGTTTTCTTGTATTTTGTTTTTTTGTGAAATTAAGCTTAAAATAGTAATTAAAATGTATTAATGCAATGTTTGCACTGTTTGCAAACATTTCTATATGAAAAATATTATATATTTTTCTATAAATATACATATTTACCACTAGGGGGAGCATTTTCCGTTTTAGACCTCAAGCAGCTATAGTAAGATTTAGCAGATTTCCTGTTAGCAGCAAAATTGGGGCAGTAACTGCTGACATCACCATTTCCCTCCCCTTTTGGGTGGTCTAATATCCCTGGGGCAGAATGAAGAGCAGCATCACAGGGCAGCACCATTTTGTGTGTGATTGCCCTGTGACCTGCTATCACTAGCACTTACTGCATCAGAGGCACAGCTTGTTTACAGAGGAGCAGAACACAGTGGGCTCAGCAGCATTTTTTGTGAATAACATTCTTGCCATCCCCTTTCCCCACCTTAATCCCTGTCCTGTCAGCTGCCCTGCTCTCTCTCCAGGTGTCACCTCCCTCTCTGCAGGCTGTGAGTGCAGCTTAACTGAGATCACAGGGACTGTGGGGGAGGGGGAGACACAGCAGGAGAAGCACACAGGGCAGTGTGTGAGGAGCAGAGGATGTGTGCCTGCTTGGAGTACAGAGGAGCAGTGAGTGCTTCTTCTGTCCTGAGATTGAGAGCACAGGGCTATAATAAAATGGCAGCTAGTCACACCTACAGCAGTGAGTTGTGCAGCCCACAGAGGCGTGCCCAGCTCACTGCTAATGCTGCTACAATGTTACAGATAGGGTCAGCGCCGGTCTATTATCTCCTATGTCCATGGGGTGCCGTAATCTGACACTGACAGTGCCCTGCTACTGCTGCAAAACCAAGATGTCAGCCCCCAGTGCATTCTTTAAACTCATATAGCACATGATATCTGTTTCACATGCATTTCAAACTTGCTTATAGCAGCATGTTATGCTACATTACAGTGATTTATTAATGACCTACAAACCCGGTATCTTCTCTTTAAAATGCTTTCCTAATGCTCAGCTACAGAGTTGTTTCTTTTGTAAGAAGAGGTCACCTAATGTATACAGCAGAAGTGGTGAAACGAGCTGTACACTTTAGTAGTCACTTGCATCACTATCTAATAATTCTTACATTAATTATAATTACATGTAGGCACACTGACTTACTTGACTGTTTCAAGCTTATATTGAAAGGTGTGGTGCCATGTCTTATTCAAAGGGATTTTTTTTCTTTCTACAAAGTGCTGGCATATTGCTAGTACAGGTCCTTCTCAAAAAATTAGCATATAGTGTTAAATTTCATTATTTACCATAATGTAATGATTACAATTAAACTTTCATATATTATAGATTCATTATCCACCAACTGAAATTTGTCAGGTCTTTTATTGTTTTAATACTGATGATTTTGGCATACAACTCCTGATAACCCAAAAAACCTGTCTCAATAAATTAGCATATTTCACCCATCCAATCAAATAAAAGTGTTTTTTTAATAACAAACAAAAAAACCATCAAATAATAATGTTCAGTTATGCACTCAATACTTGGTCGGGAATCCTTTGGCAGAAATGACTGCTTCAATGCGGCGTGGCATGGAGGCAATCAGCCTGTGACACTGCTGAGATGTTATGGAGGCACAGGATGCTTCAATAGCGGCCTTAACCCCTTAGTGACCGAGCCAAATTTTTGAAATCTGACCAGTGTCACTTTATGTGGTAATAACTCTGCAACGCTTCAACAAATCCCAGTGATTTTGAGATTGTTTTTTCGTGACACTTTATACTTTATGATAATGGTAAATTTTGTTCAACATTTTTTGTGTTTATTTATAAAAAATATCAAAAATTTGAGAAAAATGTTAAAAAATTAGCAATTTTCTAAATTTGAATGATTATCCCTTTAATCCAGATAGTCATACAACAGCAAACCATTAATAAATAACATTTCCCACATGTCAGCTTTACATCAGCACCATTTGTAAAATGTTATTTTATTTTGTTAGCATTTTAGGAGGTTTAAAAATGTAGCAACAATTTTTCATTTTTTCAAAGAAATTTACAAAATTTATTTTTTTAGGGACTTATCCATGTTTGAAGTGACTTTAGGGGTCCCATATATTGGGAAACCCACAAACGTGATACCATTTTAAAAACAGCACCCCTAAACATATTGAAAACTGCTGTCAGGTAGTTTATTAACCCTTCAGGTACTTTACAGGAATTAATGCAAAGTGGTATGACAGAAATTAAAATGTGTATTTTTACCACCTAAATGTTGCCAACTTCTAAACAGATTACTACAGCCTTCAGACTCTAAGGCTGCTATTTGGTCATGAATTGCCATGGCAAACATCAGGACAACAAAATCATGATCTGAGGGCACCAATTGTGACAAAGAAGAAGCCCCCACACACTGTTAACCATTTATAATGATGTAGTCACTATTGACAGCAGCATCTAAGGGGTTAAACAGATTTAGATGGTGCAAATACTGATCGTGGCTGGTACAGCAAGTTGTCAGCTATAGTGTACAACCGACAGATGCTGGATTGTCACCTGTATGGGGAGGCTATTCTCTTATATCTCAGGTCAGTTAAAAGACGTATTGGCGGTCATTAAGGGGTTAAGCTCATCCAGAGTGTTGGGTCTTGCGTCTCTCAACTTTCTCTTCACAATATCCCACAGATTCTCTATGGGGTTCAGGTCAGGAGAGTTGGCAGGCCAATTGCGCACAGTAATACCATGGTCAGTAAACCATTTACCAGTGGTTTTAGCACTGTGAGCAGGTGCCAGGTCGTGCTGAAAAATGAAATCTTCATCTCCATAAAGCATTTCAGCCGATGGAAGCATGAAGTGCTCCAAAATCTCCGGATAGCTAGCTGCATTGACCCTGCCCTTGATGAAACACAGTGGACCAACACCAGCAGCTGACATGGCACCCCACACCATCACTGACTGTGGGTACTTGACACTGGACTGCAGGCATTTTGGCATTTCCTTCTCCCCAGTCTTCCTCCAGACTCTGGCACCTTGATTTCCGAATGACATGCAAAATTTGCTTTCATCAGAAAAAAGTACTTGGGACCACTTAGCAACAGTCCAGTGCTGCTTCTCTGTAGCCCAGGTCAGGCGCCTCTGCCGCTGTTTATGGTTCAAAAGTGGCTTTACCTGGGGAATGCGGCACCTGTAGCCCATTTCCTGCACACGCCTGTGCACGGTGGCTCTGGATGTTTCCACACCAGACTCAGTCCACTGCTTCCTCAGGTTCCCCAAGGTCTGGAATCGGTCCTTCTCCACAATCTTCCTCAGGGTCCGGTCTCCTCTTCTCGTTGTACAGCGTTTTCTGCCACATTGTTTCCTTCCAACAGACTTACCATTGAGGTGCCTTGATACAGCACTCTGGGAACAGCCTATTTGTTGAGAAATTTCTTTCTGGGTCTTACCCTCTTGCTTGAGGGTGTCAATGATGGCCTTCTTGACATCTGTCAGGTCGCTAGTCTTACCCATGATGGGGGTTTTGAGTAATGAACCAGGCAGGGAGTTTATAAAAGCCTCAGGTATCTTTTGCATGTGTTTAGAGTTAATTAGTTGATTCAGAAGATTAGGGTAATAGGTCGTTTAGAGAACCTTTTCTTGATATGCTAATTTATTGAGACAGGTTTTTTGGGTTATCAGGAGTTGTATGCCAAAATCATCAGTATTAACCCCTTCCCGACCTTTGACGCATACGCTGCGTCATGAAAGTCGGTGCCATTCCGACCCATGACGCAGCATATGCGTCATGGAAAGATCGCGTCTCTGCAGATCGGGTGAAAGGGTTAACTCCCATTTCACACGATCTGCAGGGACAGGGGGAGTGGTAGTTTAGCCCAGGGGGGGTGGCTTCACCCCCTCGTGGCTACGATCGCTCTGATTGGCTGTTGAAAGTGAAACTGCCAATCAGAGCGATTTGTAATATTTCACCTAAAAAAATGGTGAAATATTACAATCCAGCCATGGCCGATGCTGCAATATCATCGGCCATGGCTGGACACACTAATGTGCACCCACCCCACCGATCACCCCCCCAGCCCCCCGATCTGTGGTCTGCTCCCCTCGGTCCTGTGCTCCGCTCCCCCGTCCTCCTGCCCGCTGCCCCCGTGCTCCAATCACACCCCCCGTGCTCCAATCAAACCCCCCGCACTCCGATCCCCCCCCCGCACAGTGATCCCCCCCCGCACAGCGATTCCCCCCCCGTGCTCCAATCCACCCGCCCGCACAGCGATCCCCCACTCCGTGCTCCAATCCACCCCCCCGTGTTCCGATCCACCCCCCGTGCTCCGACGCCCCCCCCCGTGCCCTGATCTCCCCCCCCTTACACTTACCTGGCCTCCCGGGGACCGTCCGTCTTCTTTCCTGGGCGCCGCCATCTTCCAAAATGGCTGGCGCATGTGCAGTGCGCCCGCCGAATCTGCCGGCCGGCAGATTCGTTCCAGAGTGAATTTTGATCACTGAGATAGGTTATATCTCAGTGATCAAAATAAAAAAAAAGTAAATGACCCCCCCCCCCCTTTGTCACCCCCATAGGTAGGGACAATAAAAAAAATTTTTTTTTCCACTAAGGTTGGGGTAAGAACTAGGGTTAGGGTTAGGGGTAGGGTTAGGGGTAGGGGTAGGGTTAGGGGTAGGGTTAGGGTTAGGGGTAGGGGTAGGGTTAGGGGTAGGGTTAGGGGTAGGGTTAGGGTTAGGGTTAGGGTTAGGGGTAGGGTTAGGGGTAGGGTTAGGGGTAGGTTCAGGGTTTCGGTATGTGCACACGTATTCTGGTCCTCTGCGGATTTTTCCGCTGCGGATTTGATAAATCCGCAGTGCTAAACCGCTGCGGATTTATGGCGGATTTACCATGTTTTTTCTGCGCATTTCAATGCGGTTTTACAACAGCGATTTTCTATTTGAGCAGTTGTAAAACCGCTGCGGAATCCGCAGAAAGAAGTGACATGCTGCGGAATGTAAACCGCTGCGTTTTCGTGCAGTTTTTCTGCAGCATGTGTACAGCGATTTTTGTTTCCCATAGGTTTGCATTGAACTGTAAACTCATGGGAAACTGCTGCGGATCCGCAGCGTTTTCCGCAGCGTGTGCACATACCTTTAGAATTAGGCTATGTGCACACGGTGCGGATTGGCCGCTGCGGATCCGCAGCAGAGTTCCATCAGGTTTACAGTACCATGTAAACATATGGAAAGCCAAATCCGCTGTGCCCATGGTGCGGAAAATACCGCGCGGGAACGCTGCGTTGTATTTTCCGCAGCATGTCAATTCTTTGTGCGGATTCCGCAGCGTTTTACACCTGTTCCTCAATAGGAATCCGCAGGTGAAATCCGGACAAAAAACACTGGAAATCCGCGGTAAATCCGCAGGTAAAATGCAGTGCCTTTTACCCGCGGATTTTTCAAAAATGGTGCTGAAAAATCTCATACGAATCCACAACGTTGGCACATAGCCTTAGGGCTAGGGTTGGGTTGGAATTAGGGTTGTGGTTAGGGTTAGGGGTGTGTTGGGGTTACGGGTGTGTTGGGGTTAGGGTTGTGATTAGGGTTACGGCTACAGTTGGGATTTGGGTTAGGGGTGTGTTGGGGTTAGTGTTGGAGCTAGAATTGAGGGAGTTCCACTGTTTAGGCACATCAGGGGTCTCCAAACGCAACATGGCGCCACCATTGATTCCAGCCAATCTTGTATTCAAAAAGTCAAATGGTGCTCCCTCACTTCCGAGCCCCGACGTGCACCCAAATAGTGGTTTACCCCCACATATGGGGTACCAGCATACTCAGGACAAACTGCGCAACAATTACTGGGGTCCAGTTTCTCCTGTTACCCTTGAGAAAATAAAAAATTGCTTGCTAAAACATCATTTTTGAGGAAAGAAAAATGATTTTTTATTTTCACGGCTCTGCGTTGTAAACGTCTGTGAAGCACTTGGGGGTTCAAAGTGCTCACCACATATCTAGATAAGTTCCTTGGGGAGGTCTAGTTTCCAAAATGGGGTCACTTGTGGGGGGTTTCTACTGTTTAGGCACACCAGGGGCTCTGCAAACGCAACATGACGTCCGCAGACCATTCCATCAAAGTCTGCATTTCAAAAGTCACTACTTCCCTTCTGAGCCCCGACGTGTGCCCAAACAGTGGTTTACCCCCACACATGGGGTATCAGCGTACTCAGGAGAAACTGGACAACAACTTTTGGGGTCCAATTTCTCCTGTAACCCTTGGGAAAATAAAAAATTCTGGGCTAAAAAATTATTTTTGAGGAAAGAAAACGTATTTATTATTTTCACGGCTCTGTGTTATAAACTTCTGTAAAGCACTTGGGGGTTGAAAGTGCTCACCACATATCTAGATAAGTTCCTTTGGGGGTCTAGTTTCCAAAATGGGGTCACTTGTGTGGGTTTTCTACTGTTTAGGCACACCAGGGGCTCTGCAAAGGCAACGTGACGCCCGCAGACCATTCCATCAAAGTCTGCATTTCAAAAGTCACTACTTCCCTTCTGAGCCCCCACGTGTGCCCAAACAGTGGTTTACCCCCACACATGGGGTATCAGCTTACTCAGGAGAAACTGGACAACAACATTTGTGGTCCAATTTCTCCTGTAACCCTTGGGAAAATAAAAAATTCTGGGCTAAAAAATTATTTTTGAGGAAAGAAAACGTATTTATTATTTTCACTGCTCTGTGTTATGAACTTCTGTGAAGCACTTGGGGGTTCAAAGTGCTCACCTCACATCTAGATAAGTTCCTTTCGGGGTCTAGTTTCCAAAATGGGGTCACTTGTGGGGGGTTTCTACTGTTTAGCCACATCAGGGGCTCTGCAAACGCAAAGTGACGCCCGAAGAGCATTCCATCAAAGTCTGCATTTCAAAACGTCACTACTTCACTTCCGAGCCCCAGCATGTGCCTAACCAGTGGTTTACCCCCACATATTGGGTATCAGCGTACTCAGGAGAAACTGGACAACAACTTTTGTGGTCAAATTTCTCCTGTTACCCTTGGGAAAATAAAAAATTGCGGGCTAAAAATCATTTTTGAGAAAAGAATTTTTTTTTTTATTTTCATGGCTCTGCGTTATAAACTTCTGTGAAGCACTTGAGGGTTCAAAGTGCTCACCACACATCTAGATTAGTTCCTTTGGGGGTCTAGTTTCCAAAATGGGGTCATTTGTGGGGGATCTCTAATGTTTAGGCACACAGGGGCTCTCCAAACGCGACATGGTGTCCGCTAATGATTGGAGCTAATTTTCCATTTAAAAAGCCAAATGGCGTGCCTTCCCTTCTGAGCCCTGCCGTGCGCCCAAACAGTGGTTTACCCCCACATATGGGGTATCGGCGTACTCAGGACAAACTGGAAAACAACATTTGGGGTCCAATTTCTCCTATTACCATTGGCAAAATAGGAAATTCCAGGCTAAAAAATCATTTTTGAGAAAAGAAAAATTATTTTTTATTTTCATGGCCCTACATTATAAACTTCTGTGAAGCACCTGGGGGTTTAAAGTGCTCAGTATGCATCTAGATAAGTTCCTTGGGGGGTCTAGTTTCCAAAATGGGGTCACTTGTGGGGGAGCTCCATTGCATAGGCACACAGGGGCTCTCCAAATGCGACATGGTGTCCGCTAACAAATGGAGCTAATTTTCCATTCAAAAAGTCAAAAGGCGCGCCTTCCCTTCCGAGCCCTGCCGTGTGCCCAAACAGTGGTTTACCCCCACATATGAGGTATCGGCGTACTCGGGAGAAATTGCTCAACAAATTTTAGGATCCATTTTATCCTATTGCCCATGTAAAAATGAAAAAATTGAGGCGAAAGAAATTTTTTGTGAAAAAAAAGTACTTTTTCATTTTTACGGATCAATTTGTGAAGCACCTGAGGGTTTAAAGTGCTCACTAGGCATCTAGATAAGTTCCTTGGGGGGTCCAGTTTCCAAAATGGGGTCACTTGTGGGGGAGCTCCAATGTTTAAGCACACAGGGTCTCTCCAAACGCGACATAGTGTCCGCTAACGATGGAGATAATTTTTCATTCAAAAAGTCAAATGGCGCTCCTTCCCTTCCGAGCCTTACCATGTGCTTAAACAGTGGTTTACCCCCACATGTGAGGTATAGGTGTACTCAGGAGAAATTGCCAAACAAATTTTAGGATCCATTTTATCCTGTTGTCCATGTGAAAATGAAAAAATTGAGGCTAAAATAATTTTTTTTGTGAAAAAATAGTACTTTTTCATTTTTACGGATCAATTTGTGAAGCAGCTGGGGGTTTAAAGGGCTCACTATGCATCTAGATAAGTTCCTTGGGGCGTCTAGTTTCCAAAATGGGGTCACTTGTGAGGGAGCTCCAATTTTTAGGCACACGGGGGCTCTCCAAACTTGACATGGTGTCCGCTAAAGAGTGCAGCCAATTTTTCATTCAAAAAGTCAAATGGCGCTCCTTCCCTTCCAAGCCGTGCCGTGCACCCAAACAGTGGCTTACCCCCACATATGAGGTATGAGCGTACTCAGGACAAATTGGACAACAACTTTCGTGGTTCAGTTTCTCCTTTTACCATTGGGAAAATACAAAAAATGTTGCTGAAAAATCATTTTTGTGACTAAAAAGTTAAATGTTCATTTTTTCCTTCCATGTTGCTTCTGCTGCTGTGAAGCACCTGAAGGGTTAATAAACTTCTGGAATGTGGTTTTTTGCACCTTGAGGAGTGCAGTTTTTAGAATGGTGTCACTTTTGGGTATTTTCAGCCATATAGACCCCTCAAACTGACTTCAAATGTGAGGTGGTCCCTAAAAAAAATGGTTTTGTAAATTTCGTTGTAAAAATGAGAAATCGCTGGTCAAATTTTAACCCTTATAACTTCCTAGCAAAAAAAAATTTTGTTTCCAAAATTGTGCTGATGTAAAGTAGACGTGTGGGAAATGTTATTTATTAACTATTTTGTGTCACATACCTCTCTGGTTTAACAGAATAAAAATTCAAAATGTGAAAATTGCGAAATTTTCAAAATTTTCGCCAAATTTCCGTTTTTATCACAAATAAACACATAATTTATTGACCTAAATTTACCACTAACATGAAGCCCAATATGTCACGAAAAAACAATCTCAGAACCGCTAGGATCCATTGAAGCGTTCCTGAGTTATTACCTCATAAAGGGACACTGGTCAGAATTGCAAAAAACGGCAAGGTCTTTAAGGTCAAAATAGGCTGGGTCATGAAGGGGTTAAAACAATAAAAGACGTGACAAATTTCAGTTGGTGGATAATGAATCTATAATATATGAAAGTTTAATTGTAATCATTACATTATGGTAAATAATGAAATTTAACACTATATGCTAATTTTTTGAGAAGGACCTGTATAAACCATCACGTTCTGATTGATGGAGATCTGATGGCCAGGGCACTTAACAATCCTGAAAACGAAGGTGCCATTATGTTTTACCCCTCACACATCCATTTCTGGTCACTCAGTGTCTGGGGACTACATTGAGGCTCCATTCAGGCCATTGAATTCTTGGAATCGGTAAGTCTCTGCCAGGAAGTGATCTTACCAGTCTTGAGAAGTGTATATAAACTATCCATGTGTCATACCTTTCAATGACAGGACAACCAATTATTGTAGAAAAAGAAACAGAATAATAGCATGTATGGTGAGTCAAAGTGTAATGTTCATCACCTATAATTGGCTTCTTTTTCTCATTTTCAGCAGTTTATGGACATAGAGCCTGAGATGCTTTCAATGGAGACTCAGGTTCCTGTTTACTTTGCTGTGGAGGATGCTGAACTTCTATCTATCTATGAACAGACACTATCCGCTTCTGCTAACCAGGGCACCTCTTCTGCCGCAGAAGGTGAGTTGTTGGAATAGCAGTTGACAAAGATTGCCTTTGTGAGTATGGATTCACCATGCCGTGCTCATTGACTATACCATTTGTGCCCATGTAGTACTCCTTCACACTGCTACTGCGAATGGTTTCCAGATGGTGACAAGTGGAGCGCAGAGTAAGGCACTCGGTGATTGGCTGGTTACTAGCGTGGAGGTGAGGGTTGCTTAAAGATTGTAATCGTATTTCCTGGACTATAAAGCAGTACTGTCAAGTATATCAATGAATAACAGCAATTGGGACCTAAAACATAACTTTTTAATTTAAAATATTTTAAACGGTCTCTCCAAAGACCAAACATGAAAGTCAAATAGTGCACCCTGGGCGGGAGTAAAAACAAACACAGAGTAAATCCAATTATCTCAGTGCCAGTCACAGTCCCTATATAGGTGATCGATAGAACTGATACAGTAGATTTAATATTTTGCTTTGAGACTGTTCTTAAAGGGAACCTGTCACCCCCAAAATCGATGGTGAGGTAAGCTCACCGTCATCAGGGGCTTATCTACAGCATTCTGTAATGCTGTAGATAAGCCGCCGATGTTACCTGAAAGAGGAGAAAAAGAGGTTAGATTATACTCGCCCAGGGGCGGTCCTGCTCCGATGGGTGTCTCAGGTCCGCAACTTCATTCCATGTCGTCCTCTTCTGGTCTTCAAGCCGTGGCTCCGGCGCAAGCGTACTTTGTCTGCCCTGTTTAGGGCAGAAGAAAGTATTGCAGTGCGCAGGAGGTGGGAAAGGTCAGAGAAGCCCGGCGCCTGCGCATTGCAGTACTTTGCTCTGCCCTCAACAGGGCAGACAAAGTACGCCGGAGCTGCGGCGTGAAGACCAGAAGAGGACGTCATGGAATGAACATAGGAGGCGCCGGAGCGGACCTGAGACACCCATTTGACCGGACCGCAGCGGGACCGCCCCTGGGTGAGTATAATCTAACTTGTTTTTCTTATCTTTCAGGTTACATCGGGGGCTTATCTACAGCATTACAGAATGCTGTAGATAAGCCCCTGATGACGGTGAACTTACCTCACCATCGATTTTGGGGGTGACAGGTTCCCTTTAATGCCAGTCACAATCTATGTATAGTTAATAAAAAAAATACCATATGTAAAGTGTTGTGGCAGTATCCAAATCACTTTTAACAAAATCACTTTAATCAATCCACATTGTGTAAAGATATGTAGAAAAGGATTGATCTCACGCAAATTGATAGTTGATTACTCCAACACTTCAGTCAGGATAGTGGCGCAGGTGGGCAATTAATTTTCTTTGTCGCTTCATTGGGGGACACAGGTAACCATGGGTGTATGCTGCTGTCGCTAGGAGGCTGACACTATGCAAATAAGGAAACGTTAACTCCTCCTCGGCAGTATACACCCTCCGACAGGCACAATGCAACTCAGTTTTGCTTAGTGTCTGTAGGAGGCAGACCTGGATCTAACCACCAGATCTGCATTATTTTCTTTTACAGGGTTTTTGTGTTTTATTAATCATTTCCCTTTCTCTTTCAGATTCACTTCTTCAGGTAACAGGGTGCAGATTGTCACCCTGTTTTCCCACATTTATATGACCGAGAGAGCAGTGTGGTACTCCCCGCATTGCCCACTCTCGGACCCGCTGGCAGGACTTCGTCCCCTGTCACCCTTACGGGTGTTTCAGGGTGACATCTTGGTGGCCAGTCCTCGCCTTTTCCCCTCCTCACCCCTCTCCTCGGAAAGGGCTGAGAGGAAGACGGTGGTCATCTATGGTGACCTCCCCCCTTGTAAGGGGTTGACGCCGTCTTCTACACCATCCAGAGATGGTGCGGGAAGGAGGATCTTACTCCCAGAACTCTCTTCTTCTCCGAGGGATTCTGACGCGATCCTCAGACACCAAGGAGCTGGATTCAAGCAAGATAGCAAGTGGACTCCTCCATCCCCCCCTCTCTTGGCAGCGCTCCCATGTCTCTAGATTTCAAATTTCCCATCTAATTGCGCGATTCCCGGCATATTGCAGCTTTCTCCTTCACTCGTTAGGCCACGCCCCCTTGCCGGTCTAGGCCTATCAGCGCCGCACTTTCATTTTCTCCAACGCCGTTCACGCTCCCTCTGCTGTGCACTGCCTCGGCTCTCCACTCCGACATGCCTCCTCAGGCGCGTCAGCCTATCAGGACGCCTGTTTCTTTTTCTTGTGTACGATCACAGATTTGCCCGCCCGCCGCTCACTACAGCGACGCATGTCCAGAGAGAACTGCGTCTATCTTGGCAGGCTCCTGCAGCGTCTTCAGAATTCGGAGGGGGACACAGTACCTGCGCTGCTTCTGCAGTCGCTGGGTGTCTGGTAGGCTATGCATTCCCTTCCTCGTTCCTTGGCTCAGCAGTATCGCCGACATAGCGTTCTGATACAGCCCTCTTCAGCAGTATCACCGGCATAGCATCCTTCTGCAGTCCTCATTCAGGCTCTACCTATGCCCAACCCCACACAGGCCTCTGGCTACGAACCCATGGTGACCCACTACGCTTGTGCCCGCTGTAAGAGAAAGTGGGCTTCCGGCCAGCCGTCGCCTTTCTGTCTGTCCTGCAGTTCTTCCACCATGTCCGTCCCTCAGGAAGCTCCTATTGCTTAGGATGAGTGCACTCCCCCGAAGTGGGCTGTTTCTATGTCTCAGTCAGTCTCAGAACTGACAAAAGTGTCCCAGTCCCTGGTACAGGTCCTGGAACGCTTGCCGCTTCTATCTTCTGCCACCAGTGCCACCCACAGCGATTCGCTCGCACCTGACCACGACCCGCACAGGGTTAGATTGGAGAAAGGATCCAGAAAGAGGACTTTGTCTAGCTCCTCATCCAGCTCTCCGGAACCCGCGGCACCATCTAGAATACCCCTCTCCACCCGTTCCCCCTCCTCTGAGGTGGACGTCGGGTCGGATGTACTTTCACACTCAGAGTCTGATTCAGATACAGATCAGAACTCTTTCAAAAACCTAACCG
Organism: Ranitomeya imitator; assembly: GCF_032444005.1. NCBI lineage: Eukaryota > Metazoa > Chordata > Amphibia > Anura > Dendrobatidae > Ranitomeya > Ranitomeya imitator. Next base: position 810,758,861 of record NC_091282.1, on the reverse strand, counting down.
CCACATCCAAACATAGACTAAGTGTGAACAGGTGCTGAACCTAGAGTCGCCAACTCGTATATAGTTAAGTAAATAAGGCAGCACACTGCAGCGCTAAAACATGTAAACTTGAAAACACGAAATTTGAACTGCATTACTGCACTAGAAATCTGAAAAATGAGAGCCCTCTTAGGGGCTACCAGGTACACATAAAATTGGCCATTTTTATGCGCTAAACGCTCTCATTTTTCATATTTCTAGTGCAGTAATGCAGTTCAGATTTCGTGTTTCAAGTTTACATGTTTTAGCGCTGCAGTGTGCTGCCTTATTTACTTAACTATATACGAGTTGGCGACTCTAGGTTCAGCACCTGTTCACACTGAGTCTATGTTTGGATGTGCCGGTCAGGTTTTTGAAATGTATTCTTTAGCCTTCTGATCGTGCACTCCGCCTCCTAGCCACAGGTGTTTTAATTACAGCAGGTCCAATACCCCTCCACGAGAGAGAGAATTTTAGTCTAGGAAGAGGTTTCACATGTACCCATTCAGATGGAGACGTTTATTCTCAGCGAGGTAAGGCAAGTTTAGGACCTGGTATAAGAGAGATGCCGTTAAGGGGCTACCAGGTACACATAAAATTGGCAATTTTTATGTGCTAAACGCTCTCATTTTTCATATTTCTAGTGCAGTAATGCAGTTCAAATTTCGTGTTTCAAGTTTACATGTGTTATTGCTGCAGTGTGCTGCCTTATTTACTTAACAGATCAGAACTCTGGCACGCAGGACATGGTAGATAGCCTTATTTCGGCTATTATTCAAACCCTTGAACTTAAGGAGGAGGATTCCACCTCCCAGGAGGACTCTGTTTCATTCAAACGGGTGAAACGGCTCTCTAGAGGTTTTTTCCAACCACAAAGAGTTTGAGAATACTACCTCTAGACATTGGGAACAACCCGGAAAACGTTTCCAGGCAGAAAGCGTCTGGATATCTTGTACCCTTTTAATCCAGACCTAGTCAGCAAATGGTCTGATTCCCCTAAGGTAGACCCGCCTGTTTCTCGTCTATCCTCGCAGACATTTCTGTCTATCCCTGATGCAGCGTCTCTTAAGGATGTTACGGACAGGCAAATTGAGGCTTTAACCAAATCAGACTTTGAGGCGTCCGGCGCCTCACTCTGCCCGAATTTCGCCTCCTCTTTAGTGGTGAAAGCCGTGTCTGCCTGGGCCAAGATACTTTGCAGGGGCATCGTTGCTTCGGCTCCTTCGGATGAACCAGCTGGCTGATTTAGCGGACCAGATAGCACACGCGGGGAATTATCTGTTAAATGCCTCCTTGGATGCGGCCGCTTGTTCCGCAAGAGCAAACCGCAACATCATCGCCATTCGCCGTGTCCTTTGGCTGAAGGCGTGGAACGCTGACCCCACTTCTAAAAAGTCTCTCACTGGCCTTCCGTTCTAGGGCTCCAGGCTCTTTGGCACGGAGCTAGACCAGATCATGTCCGACGCTACAGGTGGAAAGAGCACCTCTCTCTCCCTCAATCCAGGCCTAAGCGCCCCTTTAATCGTAGGGGACATCAGTCCTTTCGTCCCTTCCGGCCCTTCTCTTTCTCTGGCGGTTCCTCCCAGTGAGAGTGTTCTTCCGCTCAGGGGGAACGGAGAAAACCTTTCTTCAGGCCTACCCCTCACTGGAGGGCTAAGAGCCGCTCCTCTAAACCTTCCAGATCTTGCGGCCAGATTCTCTTCAAAATGACGGGTCACCCCCACCTGCAAATCTTTCTAGGGTGGGAGGCAGGCTGCTTCTGTTCACAGAAGCTTCGTTATAGGTAGTCGGCAACGCCTGGGTCGGGGAGATCGTCACATCAGGCTACAAAATAGAATCTTCTTCACCCCCAGGAAGACGTTTCTTCCTCTCCTGTCCACCCAAGCAGCCGTCCCATGCCCCAGGGCTCCTCCAGGCCGTCGATGCCCTTCTCGTCTTAGGAGTGATCGTTCCTGTTCCTTACCACGAGTGGTTTTCGGGTTTTTACTCAAATTCTGTTTGTGGTTCCGAAAAAAAGACGGCTCTCTCTGCCCGATCTTGGATCTCAAACAGTTGAACCGCCACCTTCAGATTCGACACTTTAAGATAGAGTCACTGCGCTCGGTGATCGCTTCCATGAAACCGGGGCAATATCTGTGCTCCATGGACATTTGGGATGCGTACCTGCACATTCCGATTTGTCAGCAGCATCAGGTTCCTTCGTTTCGCAATCCAGGAACAACATTACCAGTTTACAGCTCTCCCGTTCGGCCTAGCGTCCGCCCCCAGGGTCTTTACTAAAGTAATGGCAGCGGTCATGGCCATCCTTTGTTCAAAGGGGATCCTCATAATCCCCTATCTCGACGACCTTCTAATCAATGGTCCTTCTCACCGGGACTGCGATCAGAGTCTCCAGATCACTCTGGATACGCTGATCCACCTCTGTGGATAATCAACAGGGACAAGTTGACCTTGATTCAAGCTCAACGCCTCGAGTTCCTGGGCATAGAATTCAACACCATCCAAGCTCGGGTCTTCCTCCCGAAAGAGAAGTTCTTCTCTCTTCGCCAGGGCATCAAAGCCTTAAAGCGCCCGGTTCCTCTGCCTCTACAGCTCTGTATGAAAGTTCTAGGGAAGATAGTCGCTTCCATGGAAGCAGTACCTTACGCTCAATTTCACTCTCGCCCCCTCCTGTTGGCTCTCCTGTCTGCCTGGCACAAGAACCCACTTTCCCTAGATTGCCCAATTCACCTTCCTCTCAATGTGAGACAGTCTCTCACTTGGTGGACGCTTTTCCGCCTCCATCCTGCGCGTGAGGTCATTTCTCCCTCACCGCTGGCAGATCACCACCGACGACAGTCTTCAGAGGTGGGGTGCGGTCTGTCTCCATCACACAGCCCACGGTCACTGGAAGGTTCAGGAGACCCTTCTCCCCATCAATCTCTTGGAGATCAGGGAGATCTTCCTCGCCCTCCTCCGCTAGCAGGCCCTCCTCGCAGGAAATCCTGTTCGCGTTCAGTCGGACAACGCCACAGCCGTGGCTTACATAAATCATCAGGGAGGGACTCGTAGCAAGCAGATCATGAGGGAGGTGTCAAACATTCTACGCTGGGCAGAGAACCACACTCCCGCCATCTCAGCTGTCCACATTCCAGGGGTGGACAATTGGGAAGCCGACTTCCTCAGCCGTCAGGGCCTCGCATCAGGCGAGTGGTCTCTCCATCCCACCGTCCTCAACCAAATATGTCAGAGATGGGGAGTTCCGAACGTCGACCTAATATGGCCTCCCGAACGAACCACAAGGTTCCCCAGTATGTAGCCAGGTCTCGGGACCCGATGGCCGTCTGTTGCGACGCCCTGGTGATCCCGTGGGCCCAGTTCCACATGACCTATCTTTTTCCTCCTCTTGCCTTGATCCCAAGGGTCGTAAAAAAGATAAATGCAGAGAGGGTCCCCGTTTTCTTAATAGCTCCAGATTGGCCTCGCAGGGCCTGATACGCGGTGCTAGTAAACATGCTGTCGGACGCCCCCTGGAGACTCCCAGACTGTCCGGATCTTTTGTCGCAGGGGCCCCTCTTCCACCCAAATTCTCGGTCTCTGAATTTAATGGTATGGCTGTTGAGGCCGTGGTCCTAAGGGACGCATGTTTTTCTCACAGTTTCAGACAGACCATGATAAAAGCTAGGAAACCAGCTTTTTCTTGCATCTATCATAGATGTTAGAAGGTCTTTTTCCGATGGTGCGACGACAACAGCTTGATCCCTATGGTTTTTTCCTTTCCTTCAGTTCTTGGCTTCCTTCAAGCGGGTCTCAATTCGGGCCTTTCTTTGAGTACTTTAAAGGGCCAGGTCTCCGCCCTGTCCATCCTTTTCCAAAGGAACTTAGCTTCCCTTCCACAAGTCAGGACCTTTCTCCAAGGTGTTGCCCACATAGCACCTCCTTATTCCCCGGTTGAGCCATGGGATCTCAACCTCGTTCTCGGCACCCTCCAACACGCGCCTTTTGAGCCAATCCAGGACATTTCCTTTTCTCTCCTATCTTGGAAGGTGGCCTTCCTGGTCGCCATCACCTCTATTAGGAGGGTATCCGAGTTAGCGGCATTATCCTGCCGTTCTCCTTTCCTAATTCTGCACCAGGACAAAGTAGTCCTGCGGCCTGTTCCTTTCTACCAAAAGTTGTTTCGGCTTTTCACATCAACGAGGACATCGTCCTTCCTTGTGCCCTTCCCTGGTCCTTCCCTTGGAGAAATCTCTCCACAAGCTGGATTTGGTCAGGGCTTTCCGAGTCTATCTTGCCCAACTGCTTCTTTTCGCCAGTCCTATCCACTGTTTGTCGTCTCTGAAGGTCGTCGAAAAGGGCTCCCCGCTTCTAAATCCACTATTGCTTGTTGGATTCGTTCGGCGGTTCTGGAAGCGTACCGCTTTCAGGATTAACAGCCTCCTCCTGGGGTGAGGGCTCACTCTACCCGGGCTGTGGGAGCTTCTTGGGCCGTTCGTCACCAGGCTTCGGCTTTGCAGGTTTGCAAAGCTGCAACCTGGTTGTCCCTTCACACCTTTGTACGGTTCTACAAGGTGCATATTCAGGCTTCTGCGGATGCAGGCCTGGGTAGGAAAATACTGCAGGGGCGGTTTCCCACCGGCCGACCTAAGTCTTCTTTTCTCGGACTATTTTTTTTTTCCCACCCGTGGACTGCTTTTGGACGTCCCATGGTTAATGTGTCCCCCAATTAAGCGAGAAAGATGGATTTTTGGTTCTTACCGTAAAATCTTTCTTGGAGCCTTCATTGGAGGACACAGCACCCTCCCTTTATTTTGTACCGTGTTGGCCAACGTGCCGTTGTTTTGGGTTGGTACATAGAGTGAGTTCCTTATACTTACTCCTACGACTGCTTTAGCACCAAACTGAGTTGCATTGTGCCTGTCGGAGGGTGTATACTGCCGAGGAGGAGTTAATGTTTCCTTATTTGCAAAGTGTCAGCCTCCTAGCGACAGCAGCATACACCCATGGTTACCTGTGTCCCCCAATATATCGTTTGAACCCGAATACAGCCTCTTCTATATATCATATGAGGCCTACACAGCCTCCCCATGTCCAGCATATGAGGCCCACAGCCTCCCCATGTCCAGCATATGAGGCCCACACAGCCTTCCCATGTCCAGCATATGAGGTCCCCACCTCCTCCCCTTGTCCTGCATATGAGGCCCACACAGCCTCCTCATGTCCACAGTAAGACACCCATAGCCTCCTCATGTCCACAGTAAGACCCCCATAGCCTCCTCATGTCCACAGTAAGACCCCCATAGCCTCCTCATGTCCACAGTAAGACCCACACAGCCTCCTCATGTCCACAGTAAGACCCCCATAGCCTCCTCATGTCCACAGTAAGACCCCCATAGCCTCCTCATGTCCACAGTAAGACCCCCATAGCCTCCTCATGTCCACAGTAAGACCCCCATAGCCTCCTCATGTCCACAGTAAGACCCCCATAGCCTCCTCATGTCCACAGTAAGACCCCCATAGCCTCCTCATGTCCACAGTAAGACCACCATAGCCTCCTCATGTCCACAGTAAGACCCCCATAGCCTCCTCATGTCCACAGTAAGACCCCCATAGCCTCCTCATGTCCACAGTAAGACCCCCATATCCTCCCTATGTGCAGCCAAACATCACATATACATAAATGACGGAAGAAAAAAACACATACTCAACTCTGTCCCATCCCCCAGGACTCTGCTTCTGCTCCTGTCTTGGTGTCCACCAATGCAGTCAGCGTGGATATACCCATATTTTTCAGACTATAAGACACGCCGGACCATAAGATGCACCTAGGTTTTAGAGGAGGAAATTGGGGGGAAAAAATGAAGCTAAAAATGTGGTCAATTCTGTACTTAACTTCACCTTCTCACCTGTTTGTTTTCCCTCTATTTCCGCTCTTTCTTTAGAGCTATAAAGTCAGAGCTGTCAATCAAATAAGAGGAGAGGAGGGTGGGTGGAGATAGAAAATAAGTAGGTGCGATGGTGCACTTCAATGTTTGGCCGCCGAGCACCTGAACTTGGTTTGAACAAATTATGCTCAGAGTCCCTTTTTAAAGCGATTAATCAAACAAACCAAAAAGTTTTTAAAAATTCAAAGCACCCTATCCCACCTTTTCAATTGTTAAAAATAAAGAAAAAAAAATAAACATATTTGTTGTCTTGTTTGTGGCAGTCCATTCCATCAAAATATAAAATTAACCAGTAAATGCCGTAAAGACAAATAAAAAAAATCGAAACTCCAGAATTGCATTTTTTGCCCCACCCACACATCCTAAAAAATACAGTTAAGTGATTAAAACATCATATGTACGGTATCAATAAAACTGTGATTTTGGTACGCAGGAAACAACACGGAACACAAACGTAAAAAAGTCTCAGAAAATGGTGACTTAAAACACTTTTTTTTCACCACTTGAATAAAAAAAAAATATGCAAGTTTGGTATTACTGTAATTGTACTGACCCATGTTTTCAAACCATGTTTATCATATAATGTAAAACTGGAGCCAAAATACAATGGCGGAATTGCACTTTTTTTCACCATTTTATCCCATTTGTATTCCCCTTTTTTGTCAGTATATCTTGTAAAAAAAAAAAAAAAAAAAAAATGAATAATTTTATTAAAAATGACAAAATGAGCACTCTTAGGTCTATGTTGACAGAAAAATAAAAGTAATCTCTTGGAGGAAGGGGGAGGAAAAATGCACATGGAAAAACTGAAAATCACAATGAATTTGAAGGGGTTCAAAGTACAGTGCAAAATACATAGTTTATTACTTTACGTATATGTTCAGCTTTACTCACTGGTGCAAAATAAGGCTACTTTCACGCTAGCGTCGGTACGGACCCATCGCAGTGCGTCGGGCCGACGTACTGACGCATGCTGTGAAGTAAAAGCACAACGGGGGCAGCGGATGCAGTTTTTCAACGCATCCGCTGCCCCATTGTAAGGTCCGGGGAGGTGGGGGCGGAGTTCCGGCCGTGCATGCGCGGTTGGAAATGGCGGACACGACGCACACAAAAAACGTTACATGTAGCGTTTTTTTGTGCCGATGGTCCGACAAAACACGACGTGTGGCAATGCGTCGCTAATGAAAGTCTATGGAGAAAAAAACGCATCCTGCGGGCAACTTTGCAGGATGCGTTTTTTTTCTCCAAAACGACGCATTGCGACGGAGGCCAAACGACGCTAGTGTGAAAGTAGCCTAACCTGGTACGCAGCATTTTTTTTTTTTTTTTTTTTTTTTACAACAGTCTTTCTAGAGTTCACCTTTTTAACGCATCAGTATTTATAATGAATCCTTTATTTTTTCAGGGACGCTTGGCTGGCCTTGGCTCTGATGACCTTCCTACAATTGCCATTGTTGCCCACTATGACACTTTTGGAGTTGCACCAGTAAGTGCCCCGTCAAATTACTTTTTTCTGACAATTTTTTAATTACACTTTTTAATGTATAATTTTCAAAGTACAGTATTTTACAGTGACGTAATTTTCGTAAGATACACAGGGAAACCTCTTTATCTTATCAATACCATATCCATTTTTTTTCTAGTGGTTGTCTTATGGTGCAGATTCTAATGGCAGCGGTGTGGCAATACTTCTGGAACTGGCACGCCTCTTCTCTCGGCTGTACACATACAAGCGCACACATGCCAGGTAAGAAATTCCCACACCCAGAAACCTTAGCTTTTCTTGGCCAGCTCTACCACTTGATCTTGTATGTATCAGCTAGTAAATGGTTAAAAAGGTAGTTCTCTCTCATCACATGAATGGCATCTCATTGGGCCTAATAAATCAAAAGAGGTGTCAAGAATGCAGTCAAGCAGTGGGAGGTGGTCTGGCTACCAGGGACTCCAGGGACCTGTAAATCTGTAAATCTTTTTGCTCATCTCTCAAATGTACCCATCTAAGAATATGGGAATACCTTTTTAACCCCTTCATGACCCAGCCTATTTTGACCTTAAAGACCTTGCCGTTTTTTGCAATTCTGACCAGTGTCCCTTTATGAGGTAATAACTCAGGAACGCTTCAACGGATCCTAGCGGTTTTGAGATTGTTTTTTCGTGACATATTGGGCTTCATGTTAGTGGTAAATTTAGGTCAATAAATTCTGCGTTTATTTGTGAGAAAAACGGAAATTTGGCGAAAATTTTGAAAATTTTGCAATTTTCACATTTTGAATTTTTATTCTGTTAAACCAGAGAGTTATGTGACACAAAATAGTTAATAAATAACATTTCCCACATGTTTACTTTACATCAGCACAATTTTGGAAACACAAATTTTTTTTGCTAGGAAGTTATAAGGGTTAAAATTTGACCAGCGATTTCTCATTTTTACAACGAAATTTACAAAACCATTTTTTTTAGGGACCACCTCACATTTGAAGTCAGTTTGAGGGGTCTATATGGCTGAAAATACCCAAAAGTGACACCATTCTAAAAACTGCACCCCTCAAGGTACTCAAAACCACATTCAAGAAGTTTATTAACCCTTCAGGTGCTTCACAGCAGCAGAAGCAACATGGAAGGAAAAAATGAACATTTAACTTTTTAGTCACAAAAATGATCTTTTAGCAACAATTTTTTTATTTTCCCAATGGTAAAAGGAGAAACTGAACCACGAAAGTTGTTGTCCAATTTGTCCTGAGTACGCTGATACCTCATATGTGGGGGTAAACCACTGTTTGGGCGCACGGCAGGGCTTGGAAGGGAAGGAGCGCCATTTGACTTTTTGAATCAAAAATTGGCTCCAATCTTTAGCGGACACCATGTCACGTTTGGAGAGCCCCCGTGTGCCTAAAAATTGGAGCTCCCCCACAAGTGACCCCATTTTGGAAACTAGACCCCCCCAAGGAACTTATCTAGATGCATAGTGAGCACTTTGAACCCCCAGGTGCTTCACAAATTAATCCTAAAAATGAAAAAGTACTTTTTTTTCACAAAAAAATTCTTTTAGCCTCAATTTTTTCATTTTCACATGGGCAACAGGATAAAATGGAACCTAAAATTTGTTGGGCAATTTCTCCTGAGTACACTGATACCTCATATGTGGGAGTAAACCACTGTTTGGGCACATGGTAAGGCTCGGAAGGGAAGGAGCGCCATTTGACTTTTTGAATGGAAAATTAGCTCCAATTGTTAGCGGACACCATGTCGCGTTTGGAGAGCCCCTGTGTGCCTAAACATTGGAGTTCCCCCACAAGTGACCCCATTTTGGAAACTAGACCCCCCAAGGAACTTATCTAGATGAATATTGAGCACTTTAAACCCCCAGGTGCTTCACAGAAGTTTATAACGCAGAGCCATGAAATAAAAAATAATTTTTCTTTCCTCAAAAATGATTTTTTAGCCTGGAATTTCCTATTTTGCCAAGGGTAATAGGAGAAATTGGACCCCAAATGTTGTTGTCCAGTTTGTCCTGAGTACGCTGATACCCCATATGTGGGGGTAAACCACTGTTTGGGGCGCACGGCAGGGCTCGGAAGGGAAGGCATGCCATTTGGCTTTTTAAATGGAAAATTAGCTCCAATCATTAGCGGACGCCATGTCACATTTGGAGAGCCCCTGTGTGCCTAAACATTGGAGATCCCCCAGAAATGACCCCATTTTGGAAACTAGTCCACCAAAGGAACTAATCTAGATGTGTGGTGAGGACTTTGAACCCCCAAGTGCTTCACAGAAGTTTATAACGCAGAGCCATGAAAATAAAAAAAAAAATTATTTTCTCAAAAATGATCTTTTAGCCTGCAATTTTTTATTTTCCCAAGGGTTACAGGAGAAATTTGACCCCAAAAGTTGTTGTCCAGTTTCTCCTGAGTACGCTGATACCCCATATGTGGGGGTAAACCACTGTTTGGGCACATGCCGGGGCTCGGAATTGAAGTAGTGACGTTTTGAAATGCAGACTTTGATGGAATGCTCTGTGGGCGTCACGTTGCGTTTGCAGAGCCCCTGATGTGGCTAAACAGTAGAAACCCCCCCACAAGTGACCCCATTTTGGAAACTAGACCCCGAAAGGAACTTATCTAGATGTGTGGTGAGCACTTTGAACCCCCAAGTGCTTCACAGAAGTTTATAATGCAGAGCCGTGAAAATAATAAATACGTTTTCTTTCCTCAAAAATAATTATTTAGCCCAGAATTTTTTAATTTTCCCAAGGGTAACAGGAGAAATTTGACCCCAATATTTGTTGTCCAGTTTCTCCTGAGTACGGTGATACCCCATATGTGGGGGTAAACTACTGTTTGGGCACATGCCGGGGCTCGGAATTGAAGTAGTGACGTTTTGAAATGCAGACTTTGATGGAATGCTCTGCGGGCGTCACGTTGCGTTTGCAGAGCCCCTGATGTGGCTAAACAGTAGAAACCCCCCACAAGTGACCCCATTTTAGAAACTAGACCCCCAAAGGAACTTATCTAGATATGTGGTGAGCACTTTGAACCCCCAAGTGCTTCACAGACGTTTACAACGCAGAGCCGTGAAAATAAAAAATAATTTTTTCCTCAAAAATGATGTTTTAGCAAGCATTTTTTTATTTTCACAAGGGTAACAGGAGAAATTGGACCCCAGAAATTGTTGCGCAGTTTATCCTGAGTATGCTGGTACCCCATATGTGGGGGTAAACCACTGTTTGGGCACACGTCGGGGCTCGGAATTGAGGGAGCACCATTTGACTTTTTGAATACGAGATTGGCTGGAATCAATGGTGGCGCCATGTTGCGTTTGGAGACCCCTGATGTGCCTAAACAGTGGTAACCCCTCAATTCTACCTCCAACACTAACCCCCCCACACCCCTAACTCTAATCCCAACTGTAGCCATAACCCTAATCACAACCCTAATTCCAACCCTAAGGCTATGTGCCCACGTTGCGGATTCGTGTGAGATTTTTCAGCATAATTTTTGAAAAATCCGCGGGTAAAAGGCTCTGCGTTTTACCTGCGGATTTTCCGCGGATTTCCAGTGTTTTTTGTGCGGATTTCACCTGCGGATTCCTATTGAGGAACAGGTGTAAAACGCTGCGGAATCCGCACAAAGAATTGACATGCTGCGGAAAATACAACGCAGCGTTTCCGCGCGGTATTTTCCGCACCATGGGCACAGCGGATTTGGTTTCCATATGTTTACATGGTACTGTAAACCTGATGAAACACTGCTGCGAATCCGCAGCGGCCAATCTGCTGCGGATCCGCAGCCAAATCCGCACCGTGTGCACATAGCCTAATTCTAAAGGTATGTGGACACGCTGCGGAAAACGCTGCGGATCCGCAGCAGTTTCCCATGAGTTTACAGTTCAATGTAAACCTATGGGAAACAAAAATCGCTGTACACATGCTGCGGAAAAACTGCACGGAAACGCAGCGGTTTACATTCCGCAGCATGTCACTTCTTTGTGCGGATTCCGCAGCGGTTTTACAACTGCTCCAATAGAAAATCGCAGTTGTAAAACCGCAGTGAAATGCGCGGAAAAAACGCGGTAAATCCGCCATAAATCCGCAGCGGTTTAGCACCGCGGATTTATCAAATCCGCAGCGGAAAAATCCGCAGAGGACCAGAATACGTGTGCACATGCCCTACCCCTAACCCTAACCCTATTCTAACATTAGTGGGAAAAAAAAATTCTTTATTTTTTTTATTGTCCCTACCTATGGGGGTGACAAAGGATGGGGGGGGGGTCATTTATTATTTTTTTTTTATTTTGATCACTGAGATATAATCTAAGTGCACTTTGGAACGAATCTGCCGGCCGGCAGATTCGGCGGGCGCACTGCGCATGCGCCCGCCATTTTGGAAGATGGCGGCGCCCGGGAGGAAGACGGACGGACCCCGGCAGGATCGGGAAGTATGATGGGGGGGGGGGGTGATCGGAGCATGGGGGGGTGCATCGGAGCACGGGAGGGGTGGAACAGAGCACGGGGGGGGGGGGGGGGTGCATTGGAGCATCGGGGGGTGGATCGGACTGCAGGGGGGGTGGATCGGACTGCAGGGGGGGTGGATCGGAGTGCAGATGGGGTGATTGGAGCACGGGGAGGGTGATTGAAGCACGGGGGGAGCGGAGAAGAGCACGGGGGGAGCGGAGCACAGGACGGAGGGGAGCCGGAGCAGTGTACCGGACAGATCGGGGGGCTGGGGGGGCGATCGGTGGGGTGGGGGCACATTAGTGTTTCCAGCCATGGCCGATGATATTGCAGCATCGGCCATGGCTGGATTGTAATATTTCACCCGTTATAATAGGTGAAATATTACAAATCGCTCTGATTGGCTGTTGAAAGTGAAACTGCCAATCAGATCGATCGTAGCCACGGGGGGGTGAAGCCACCCCCCCTGGGCTAAACTACCACTCCCCCTGTCCCTGCAGATCGGGTGAAATGGGAGTTAACCCTTTCACCCGATCTGCAGGGACGCGATCTTTCCATGACGCCACATAGGCGTCATGGGTCGGATTGGCACCGACTTTCATGACGCCTACGTGGCGTCATGGGTCGGGAAGGGGTTAAAGGAAAGATATCATCACATTGATGTGATACATGTAGCAATGTTCTCTTTTCTTTCTCTTTTTTTTTTGTATATGAGAATTAGTAATTTTGCACAATTTTCCCGCTGGCCACAATTTTTTTTTTTTTTAGACTCATACTTCCTATCCTTTCAGGAAGAGCTTTCAGCATGCTCCATATCATCAGAGGCAGGATTACAATGACAGGTAACACCTTTGTACACAGCTGATAACACAGGATCCACCACTCACAATAGGCGATGTCACAGCTGATCCTCCTTCCTCTCCTTTTTAATGAGTTTTGCACACACTCATTAGATCTTTCAATGCATAGGGCTGGAGTCTGTAGCTGTATTTCCTCAAAAACAGGAGGTTAGAGTCTAAATAAGCCTCAGTGACCAGTGGTAAAATTGCAAGACGTTGCCATACTTTTTTTTTTTTTTTTTTAAATACATTTAACACAAAAAACTGTTAATATTTAGATGATGGCTTCCCTTTAAAGGAAAAATGTCACCTGAAAAAATGTAATTTACCTGCAGATATAGTGGTAATCTACAGGTAAATTGCATTTAAATCATGTCTGGCAGCTCACTACAAGTACAGCTACAGGGAGAAAATGAAGTTATATTCTCCCTTTAGCCACTTGCATGAGGGCGGTGCAGGGAGCTGTTACAGCCAATGTTTACTGCACAGTGATTGCCTTGTTACCACTTCCCTGCACACTGGCTGTTGGCTTTGTCTGCACGCTGAGCGCCGCCGCAATCGAGTGCGGGTGTCAGCTCTATTTGAGAGCTGACACATTGCAGCAATGCCCACGATCGGTGGTAACACCGATCGCAGACTTTTAACCCCACTGATGCCACTTTCAGTAATGAGCGCCCTCTCTGCTTCCATCGACACAACGCAATGTGATCACGCTGTGCTCATGGTCTCCATGGTGACCTCGGGCCTCAAGATAGCCGCTGGGTCCTGCAGGGAAGGTGGCCTGTGTGCGCCTGCTAAGAGCAGGACCTAACACGCCTCATTCCTGCCGGTCTGATGCTGCTCTGATGCTCTGCAGTGCAGGAGCATTGCAGACTTTAGATCCGCAATCTGTCAGTGTAAGGATAATGTCCCTTGCTGGGACAATGTTAACAAAAAAGGTATTAAGTGTGCAAATTATAAAAAAACAAAAAAAAATCCCCAAATAAAGAACAAAAAAAATGAAAGAAATATTAATCCAATAAATACATTTATTTTAAAAAAAAAAGTACACATTTGTTAGCGTCGCATCTGGAACAACCCGACCTATAAAACTGCCCCAATCGTTAACCCCTTCAGTGAACACCGTAAAAAAAAAAAAAATACACGAGGTAAAAAACAATGCTTCATCATCATACCACGGAACAAAAAGTGCAGCTAAAAAATGTATAGCTCACAGAATAAAGCGATTCAAAAATAATTATTTTTTCTATGAAATGGTTTTTGTGTAAAAGCGCCAAAACATTAACCCCTTCATGACCATGGGATTTTTCATTTTTCCGTGTTCGTTTTTCACTCCCCTGCTTCCCAGAGCCATAACTTTTAAAATTTTCCGTCAATTTGGCCATGTGAGGGCTTATTTTTTGCGGGACGAGTTGTACTTTTGAGCAACATCATTGGTTTTAGCATGTCGTGTACTAGAAAACGGGAAAAAAAATTCCAAGTGCGGTGAAATTGCAAAAAAAGTGCAATCCCACACTTGTTTTTTGTTTGGCTGTTTTGCTAGGTTCACTAAATGCTAATGACCTGCCATTATGATTCTCCAGGTCAGTACGAGTTCGTAGACACCTAACATCACTAGGTTATTTTTTAACTAAGTGGTGAAAAAAAATTCCAAACTTTGCTAAAAAAAAAATTGCGCCATTTTCCGATACTCATAGCGTCTCAATTTTTCGTGATCTGGGGTCGGTTGAGGGCTTGTTTTTTGTGTGCCGAGATGACGTTTTTAATTATAGCATTTCGGTGCAGATACGTTCTTTTGATCGCCCGTTATTGCATTTTAATGCAATGTCGCGGCGACCAAAAAAATGTAATTCTGGTGTTTCGAATTTTTTTCCCGCTACGCTGTTTAGCGATCAGGTTAATGCTTTTTTTCAATTGATAGATCGGGCGATTCTGAGCGCGGCGATACCAAATATGTGTGGACGATGACCCTAATTCGGCTCCGGACCACTCAGTCTCCTTTACTAGGGCCAAGCGTTCTCATAAGACGGTCGCCTCTCACCCAGATTTCCTGGATATAGTCAGGCGACACAGGGAGCGTCCGGATAAGCGTTTCACGGGCAAAAAGGCCCAGGAATCAAAGTATCCTTTTTCCGCAAATCTCGTTAAAGACTGGACGGAGTCCCCTTTGGTAGATCCTCCGGTTTCGCGCCCTGCTTCCAAAACTCTTATCCGTTCCAGATGGCGCTTCAATTAAGAACCCCACAGAACGCCAGCTAGATTCCCTAGCTCGCTCAGTGTACGAAGCCTCAGGTTCCTCCCTATTTCCCTCCTTCGCCGCGGCTTGGGTGGCCAAGGCGATGGCTTCCTGGGCAGATGCCCTAGCAAAATCAGTTCAGGAGCAGGATCTCCCGTCTGAGGTGGCGGACCTTGCCAAACAGATTGCCATGGCTGGTGATTACGTGATGTACGCATCCCTCGATGCAGCGAACTGTGCAGCAACGGCGGCTTCAAATGCCATCACCATCAGAAGAGCCATTTGGCTCAGAGAGTGGCGCCCAGATTCCTTTTCAGAGCGGGCGTCTTTTTGGAGAAAAGCTAGACCAGCTTATTGCTGACGCTACAGGGGGAAAGAGCAAGTTCCTTCCCCAACAGAGGCCCAAGGCTGCCTTTCAGCGCCAACCATACTTTCGCTTTCGGCCCTTTCGTAGCAGTCCATCCTGGTCCAATCCTGCTGCCTCTTCCAGATCGGACCTATCCGCTCGCTCAGACAGAGACGTTCGTCCCTCTTTCAGGCCAAATCAGTCCTGGCGAGGAAAGCCCAGGCAACCCAGAACCAGAGGGTCCAGGCCTGCCAGATTCCCTTCGCAATGACTCAGGAACTGTTCCAGTCGATACCACCAAAGTAGGCGGTCGTCTACTTTCTTTTTCAGCAAGTCTGGCTCTCCGTCATCCACGACGGATGGGTCAATGATCTGGTGTCGTCTGGCTACAAAATAGAGTTCTCTGCCTCCCCTCCGGCTCGTTTTTTTTCCCTCTCGTCTCCCCAGTTCGGAGGCTCAGTCTCGCGCTTTACTTTGCGCCATTCGTTCCCTCCGCCAGAGCGGGGTCATTGTTCCGGTTCCGGAACACGAGAGGTTCAGAGGTTTTTACTCAAACCTCTTCGTCGTGCCAAAAAAGGACGGGAAAGTGCGCCCCATTTTGGACCTGAAGCTCCTGAACAAGTGCGTAAAAGTTCGACACTTCAGGATGGAATCGCTCCGGTCGGTCATCTCTTCGATGGAGAGAGGGGAATACCTGGCATCGATAGACATTAAGGATGCCTATCTTCACATTCCAATATTCCCGCCACATCAAAGGTTCCTCCGCTTTGCCATCCTAGAGGACCATTTCCAATTCACGCCTTGCCCTTCGGTCTTGCCACGGCGCCCAGGGTATTCACGAAAGTCATGGCGGCCGTCATGGCCATTCTTCATTCTCGAGGAGTGGTCGTGTTACCTTACTTAGACGACCTCCTCATAAAGGGTCCGTCTTATCAGGCCTGCGAGGCAAGCGTCCGCATTACCTTGGATTCTCTTTCGCGCCTGGGCTGGTTGATCAACTTGGACAAATCCTCTCCTGTTCCTGCCCGACGGATCTCCTTTCTGGGAATGATCCTGGACTCCTCTAGGGGTCTGGTCTTGCTTCCTCGGTCCAAGGCTCAAGAGCTTCAGCAAGGAGCCCGGACGCTCTGCCATCCTCGCCCGCGATCCATTCGGTTCGCCATGAAGATCCTGGGCAAAATGGTAGCCGCAATAGAAGCGGTCCCCTTCGCTCAACTCCATCTCCGCCCCCTACAACAAGCTCTGCTGGACAACTGGGACAGGAGTCCCTTATCCCTCGATCGTCCTTGCCCTTTGTCTCCGCGGATCAGACAATCCCTTGTATGGTGGACCCTGGGTCCATCTCTCCTCCAGGGGAAGTCTTTTCTACCGATCCGCTGGTTAGTGGTAACTACCGACGCCAGTCTCCTCGGCTGGGGTGCGGTGTTTCTTCACCACTCTGCCCAGGGTCGTTGGACAGTACAAGAGTCGAGGCTCCCTATAAACATCCTGGAGATTCGTGCGATCAGACTCGCTCTGAGACGCTTTCACTCCCTGCTCGCGGGTCACCCAATCCGAGTCCCATCGGACAATGTCACAGCGGTGGCATACATAAACCACCAAGGGGGTACCCGCAGCAGGGCGGCGATGCAGGAAGTCTCCCACATTCTTCGCTGGGCTGAAGCCAACCATTCCACCATTTCCGCGGTGCACATTCCGGGCGTCGAAAACTGGGCGGCGGACTTTCTAAGCCGTCAGGGCCTTGCCTCGGGGGAGTGGATCTGATGGCGTCCAGATTGAACGCCAAGGTTCACAATTTCATTGCTCGTTCTCGGGATCCCCAGGCTATCGGAGTGGACGCGCTGATATCCCCGTGGCATCAGTTCCAACTCCCATACGTGTTTGCTCCGCTTCCCTTACTGCCGAAGGTGATCCGAAAAATCAAGACGGAGGGGGTTCCGGTCATTCTGGTCGCTCCGGATTGGCGTCGTCGCGCTTGGTACGCGGAGCTCGTTCAGCTCGTAGCTGACGTTCCCTGGCGGTTACCAGACTGCCCAGATCTGCTTCGCCATGGGCCGATCTGCCACCAGAGCTCAGGGGCCCTACGTTTAACGGCGTGGCTGTTGAAATCTGGATTCTAACTCTAGCTGGTATCTCTCTTTCCACCTTAATGAGGACATCATTCTCCCTTCTTTTTGCCAGCAGCCAAAACACAGGGTCGAAAGAGCCCTTCACTCCCTGGACGTGGTACGGGCCCTTAGGAGGTACATTTCCAGAACGGCTCCTTTCAGGAAATCGGATTCCCTCTTTGTTCTCCCGGAGGGTCACAGAAAGGGTTTGGCTGCGTCTAAAGCCACGATAGCCAGATGGATTCATAGTAACATAGTAACATAGTAACATAGTTAGTAAGGCCGAAAAAAGACATTTGTCCATCCAGTTCAGCCTATATTCCATCATAATAAATACCCAGATCTACGTCCTTCTACAGAACCTAATAATTGTATGATACAATATTGTTCTGCTCCAGGAAGACATCCAGGCCTCTCTTGAACCCCTCGACTGAGTTCGCCATCACCACCTCCTCAGGCAAGCAATTCCAGATTCTCACTGCCCTAACAGTAAAGAATCCTCTTCTATGTTGGTGGAAAAACCTTC
Source organism: Ranitomeya imitator (assembly GCF_032444005.1). Lineage (NCBI taxonomy): Eukaryota > Metazoa > Chordata > Amphibia > Anura > Dendrobatidae > Ranitomeya > Ranitomeya imitator. Next base: position 810,740,914 of record NC_091282.1, on the reverse strand, counting down.
TCTCCTCCAGACGCAAAGAATGCCCCCTTGTGCCCGTCACCTTCCTTGGTATAAACAGATCCTCAGCGAGATATTTGTATTGTCCCCTTATATACTTATACATGGTTATTAGATCGCCCCTCAGTCGTCTTTTTTCTAGACTAAATAATCCTAATTTCGCTAATCTATCTGGGTATTGTAGTTCACCCATCCCCTTTATTAATTTTGTTGCCCTCCTTTGTACTCTCTCTAGTTCCATTATATCCTTCCTGAGCACCGGTGCCCAAAACTGGACACAGTACTCCATGTGCGGTCTAACTAGGGATTTGTACAGAGGCAGTATAATGCTCTCATCATGTGTATCCAGACCTCTTTTAATGCACCCCATGATCCTGTTTGCCTTGGCAGCTGCTGCCTGGCACTGGCTGCTCCAGGTAAGTTTATCATTAACTAGGATCCCCAAGTCCTTCTCCCTGTCAGATTTACCCAGTGGTTTCCCGTTCAGTGTGTAATGGTGATATTGATTCCCTCTTCCCATGTGTATAACCTTACATTTATCATTGTTAAACCTCATCTGCCACCTTTCAGCCCAAGTTTCCAACTTATCCAGATCCATCTGTAGCAGAATACTATCTTCTCTTGTATTAACTGCTTTACATAGTTTTGTATCATCTGCAAATATCGATATTTTACTGTGTAAACCGTCTACCAGATCATTAATGAATATGTTGAAGAGAACAGGTCCCAATACTGACCCCTGCGGTACCCCACTGGTCACAGCGACCCAGTTAGAGACTATACCATTTATAACCACCCTCTGCTTTCTATCACTAAGCCAGTTACTAACCCATTTACACACATTTTCCCCCAGACCAAGCATTCTCATTTTGTGTACCAACCTCTTGTGCGGCACGGTATCAAACGCTTTGGAAAAATCGAGATATACCACGTCCAATGACTCACCGTGGTCCAGTCTATAGCTTACCTCTTCATAAAAACTGATTAGATTGGTTTGACAGGAGCGATTTCTCATAAACCCATGCTGATATGGAGTTAAACAGTTATTCTCATTGAGATAATCCAGAATAACATCCCTCAGAAACCCTTCAAATATTTTACCAACAATAGAGGTTAGACTTACTGGCCTATAATTTCCAGGTTCACTTTTAGAGCCCTTTTTGAATATTGGCACCACATTTGCTATGCGCCAGTCCTGCGGAACAGACCCTGTCGCTATAGAGTCACTAAAAATAAGAAATAATGGTTTATCTATTACATTACTTAGTTCTCTTAGTACTCGTGGGTGTATGCCATCCGGACCCGGAGATTTATCTATTTTAATCTTATTTAGCCGGTTTCGCACCTCTTCTTGGGTTAGATTGGTGACCCTTAATATAGGGTTTTCATTGTTTCTTGGGATTTCACCTAGCATTTCATTTTCCACTGTGAATACCGTGGAGAAGAAGGTGTTTAATATGTTAGCTTTTTCCTCGTCATCTACAACCATTCTTTCCTCACTATTTTTTAAGGGGCCTACATTTTCAGTTTTTATTCTTTTACTATTGATATAGTTGAAGAACAGTTTGGGATTAGTTTTACTCTCCTTAGCAATGTGCTTCTCTGTTTCCATTTTGGCAGCTTTAATTAGTTTTTTAGATAAAGTATTTTTCTCCCTATAGTTTTTTAGAGCTTCAATGGTGCCATCCTGCTTTAGTAGTGCAAATGCTTTCTTTTTACTGTTAATTGCCTGTCTTACTTCTTTGTTTAGCCACATTGGGTTTTTCCTATTTCTAGTCCTTTTATTCCCACAAGGTATAAACCGCTTACACTGCCTATTTAGGATGTTCTTAAACATTTCCCATTTATTATCTGTATTCTCATTTCTGAGGATATTGTCCCAGTCTACCAGATTAAGGGCATCTCTAAGCTGTTCAAACTTTGCCTTCCTAAAGTTCAATGTTTTTGTGACTCCCTGACAAGTCCCCCTAGTGAAAGACAGGTGAAACTGCACAATATTGTGGTCGCTATTTCCTAAATGCCCAACCACCTGCAGATTTGTTATTCTGTCAGGTCTATTAGATAGTATTAGGTCTAAAAGTGCTGCTCCTCTGGTTGGATTCTGCACCAATTGTGAAAGATAATTTTTCTTGGTTATTAGCAGAAACCTGTTGCCTTTATGGGTTTCACAGGTTTCTGTTTCCCAGTTAATATCCGGGTAGTTAAAGTCCCCCATAACCAGGACCTCATTATGGGTTGCAGCTTCATCTATCTGCTTTAGAAGTATACTTTCCATGCTTTCTGTTATATTTGGGGGTTTATAACAGACCCCAATGAGAATTTTGTTACCATTTTTCCCTCCATGAATTTCAACCCATATGGACTCGACATCCTCATTCCCTTCGCTAATATCCTCCCTTAAAGTGGACTTTAGACAAGACTTTACATAGAGACAAACCCCTCCTCCTCTCCGATTTTTACGATCCTTTCTAAACAGACTGTAACCCTGTAAGTTAACTGCCCAGTCATAGCTTTCATCTAACCATGTCTCGGTTATTCCCACTATGTCAAAGTTACCTGTAGATATTTCTGCTTCTAGTTCTTCCATCTTGTTTGTCAGGCTTCTGGCGTTTGCGAGCATGCAGTTTAGAGGATTTTGTTTTGTTCCAATCTCTTCACTGTGGATTGTTTTAGAAATGTTCTTACCTCCCTTCTGAGTATGTTTTCCTGGGTCGTCTTTGTTCGAGTCTAATGTTTTTCTTCCCGTCCCCTCTTCTTCTAGTTTAACGCCCTCCTGATGAGTGTAGCGAGTCTTCTGGCGAATGTGTGTTTCCCAGGTTTGTTGAGGTGTAGTCCGTCTCTGGCGAGGAGTCCATCATACCAGTAATTCACACCGTGGTCCAGGAATCCAAATCCTTGTTGTCTGCACCATCGTCTTAGCCAGTTGTTTGCATCAAGGATCCTGTTCCATCTCCTGGTGCCATGCCCGTCTACTGGAAGGATAGAAGAAAAAACTACCTGTGCATCCAGTTCCTTTACTTTCTTCCCCAACTCTTCAAAGTCCTTGATTCGATCTGCTATCCAGGAATCCTACCGGGTCAGGGGCAGACCTATCCCGGCGGGGATTAGAGCACACTCCACTCGGTCGATGGGTGCTTCCTGGGCCATCCGGCACCAGGCAACAGCGGAGCAGGTTTGCAAGGCCGCAACGTGGTCCAGCCTGCATACTTTCACAAAGCACTACAATGTCCACATTCACTCCTCTGCGGACGCGGCCCTTGGCAGACGTATTCTGCAAGCAGCCGTTGCGCATTTGTAGTCAGATGGTACCCGGAGTTATTTGGTTGTATTGTTTCCCTCCCAGGGACTGCTTTGGGACGTCCCATGGTCCTGTGTCCCCCAATGTGGCGAAGGAGAAATAGGGATTTTTGTGTGTACTCACCGTAAAATCCTTTTCTCCGATCCACTCATTGGGGGACACAGCACCCACCCTGTTAGCCTGTTCGGCTTGTTACCTTTTTCAGTTTTTGACTGTTTTTTGGACATGTTATACTCTGTTACTTGCTATTTTGTTATTATTCTCCTACTGCTTTTGCACGGAACTGGGTCTCTGGCAGCCAGCATGAGGGTGTATACTGCAGGGGAGGAGCTAACCTTTTTTTGTCTCAGCTTAGTGTCAGCCTCTTAGTGACAGCAGCATAACACCCATGGTCCTGTGTCCCCCAATGAGTGGCTCGGAGAAAAGGATTTTACGGGGAGTACACACAAAAATCCCTATTTATCAATTTTACCACATGCGGAACGGTATAAATAAAAAAATTCCTGAATTTGCTGGTTTTTGTTCATTCTACTGCCCAAAAATCGGAATAGAAAGTGATAAAAATGTCAAGTGCCCGAAAATGGTACCAATAAAAACGTGAACTCGTCCCCCAGAAAAGAAGTGATCACATGTCCCTGTTGGCTGAAATATGGAAAAATTATAGTTGTCTAAATATGGCCATGCAAAAACTAATTTTTGCAGTAAATAGCATCTTTTATGGTGACAGCAGCCAATCACAAAAACCTGATATAAATATGATATCTCTGTAATCGCACCGACCAGAAGAACAAAGTCGCCTAATCACTTATACCACACTAGGAACAGCGTAAAAAGTAAATAAAACAATTTCTTCACCTGCTGTAGATTTGTTCATTCTGCCTCCCAAAGATTGCAGTAAGGCTCGGCTCACATTTATCCTGAGGTCTATGCTGAATGCTTACATCGGGGTTTCTGTGTAAATCTCTGAAATACATGGTTCAGACAGAATCCACAGCGGAAAATTCCCTATAATGAGGCAGATGGAGGCACTGTGGAGGCCATAGGACCTGTGATTCGGTGGTGTCTGTCTTTTTAGGATTACATAAGTGCCATCAGCCACAGTTTTGTGCGCTTCTGAAAAGAAGGACATCAATGAACAGAGTCCAGAAGGAGTCCAGAGTTATTCTGCTGCCTCATTATAGGCCTAGGGGGTTTCATCTGTTACATGTCTCATAAGTGCTAAGCGTAGAGCGCCAGATAAATGTGATCCAAAATGTTATGTAAAATGTTTCCAATAAAAGCTTCAACTCCATCTACAAAAAAAGCAAGTCCCCACTCAGGTCTGTCATCTGTAAATGAAAATTTAGGGGGCTTCTACGTTACCGGTAGCACAAAGGCTCTGTAAAAGCAAAATGGCTCATCGCCTCCCCCAAAAAAGAAATTATGCAAATCAAAATGCCCACCTGCCTACACCACACTTAACGCCCATGTGTTTGGCATTTCTGTAGTGATGAGAGACCACCTAATTTACTGGTGCGTGTGTCCAGAACCATGAGCTGGGCACCACTACATACTTGCAACAGCAGTTTGCAATTTTCACTCAGCAACATTCATTGCTGCTTGTTTCTGGTAAACACCCATGGAGTCAAAATCATAAAAGTTCCAAAATGTGATCACTTGAGGGGAGATTCTGTTTTTCTAGCACTCAAGGGCTCTGTATATGGACTCCGCTAACTCTTCTAGGAAAATCTGTGCTCCAGGATGCAAATAGCGCTCTGTCCCTCCCGAGTCTCTCCGTATGGCTAAGCAGTATTGTACAGCCACATATGGGGCATTTCTAAATTCAGCAGAAATTGTGGGACAAATTTTGGTGCCACTTTTACCCATTTCCAATTGTATCAAATTCTGTGACACACCTGTGGTGTCAATATGATCACTGCCCCCCTAGATGAATTCATTGAGAGGTGTAGTTTGTAAAATGGGGTCCAGAAATCTGCACTATAATATGGCGCTTCTTCTTTTCTGAGCTTTTCAGTGTGCCTCAAAAGTAGTTTTCGACCACATCTGGGGTATCGGTGAAATTGAACAGCAAATTTTGAGATCCATTTTCTCCTGTTGCCCTTGTAAAACTACAAAGTTTTGGGCTAAACATTTTTGTGGGAAAAATGTATTTTTTTGGTTTGTTTTTTTTTTCCACTTCACAACATTATAAACATCTGTGAAACACCAGGTGTTTCAAGCTGCTCACCACACATCTAGATCAGTTCCCTGAGGAGTCTAGTTTCCACAATGTTGTCACTTGTGGAGGATTTTCACTGTTTAGTCACACGAGGGGCTCTCCAAACGTGACATGGCGTCCACTAATTGTTCCTGCAAATTTTACATTTTAAAAGTCAACTGGCGCTCCTTCCTTTCCGAGCTCTGCTGTGCGCCCAAACAGTAGATTTCCCCCACATATGGGATATCAATATGCTCAGGAGAAATTGCACAACAAATTGTATTGTCCATTTTCTGTCACATAGGCCCCTCAAAGTGACTTCAAATGTGTGGTGGTCTTTGTATAAGAGTGCATACACAGATAGCTGTCAGTCACTGATAGGACTGCCCACTGGACCAAAAATCCTAGAAAGTGCAGAGGATACGATATATCAATCTACTCCGCTCCCCCAGCCCTGTAACATGACGTATGCGGATTGGACTGCATTTTCATGGCGACAGATTGCCTCAAGGCTTTAACTTCTGATGTGCTGCCTAGTGGGATGCATCTTATAACTTATATAGAATGGTATAAAGTAATATAACCTTTTAATACATTTGGTTTTATTTCCATATGATTTAGTTATTTGTGCCAAGAGATAACCTTTCAGACCTGAAATTGAATGTATGCGCTCAGAGGGGAAATCATTTTAACCTGTAGTTAGGTTGGCTTATCAGCCCGAGCATTGTAATTAGTGGATATCATTAATTGTTTCCTGTGTTCTCTGCGTATTTCTGGTTGAAGTATGTCTACTAGACATGAGCAGATCGCATTGTGCAGCCACCTTCCACTGTCCAGGTCAGTGTATATTGACGTGGACAGGCGCTGCGCATATTTCCTTACCCTATGTGGTCCCGGGCTCAGCTTATGATTAGCTGGGCTCGTGAGACATCACCTGTGCACCACATGCCTCATTCATAGCGTCACGCCAGGCCGGGGACTACGAAAGCTCAAGAAATTAACATCCACCTGTCCACGGAGAGAAAACACTGACGTACGCTGAGGTGAAGCAAAGTAATGTGTACATGGCATGTTAATGTTACTGATGTATTTTGTTCACATTTTCTCTCTTGCACAGTTACAATCTGCTGTTTTTCGCATCAGGAGGAGGAAAGTTTAATTATCAGGGAACAAAGAGATGGTTAGAGGATCATCTGGACCACACAGGTATCATAGCTTGCATAACAACGTTGGGAGCAGCATGGTTACATGGGTGGGGTTGGTCCCCAAGACTCTAATGGTCATATAGTATTTGTTTCTCCAACCTTTTAATTCAGCAAGAACACCATTGCTTCTACTTGATTTTGTTTAGAGGGCGATGTGTGTAAACTAATGGATATGCCATGGCGAGCCCAAGAATTGTAATCTACACTCTGCTCTTTTTAGATTCAAGCCTCCTTCAAGATAACGTGGCTTTTGTGCTGTGCCTGGATACTGTAGGAAGTGCTAACAGCTTGCATCTTCATGTATCTAAGCCTCCTAAAGAAGGAACTTTACAGCACACTTTCCTCAAAGAGCTGGAAATGGTAATTCGGAAAAGTGGCTATTACGTCTCCCTTTACTATCGTATGTTCAGAGATCATCCAGTTCTGTTAATCACTGGCATGATGGGTTTTTTGCATTATTTAATAAAACTTTTTAAAATATGACCTCCTTTCTTTACCCAGGTTATATCTACCCAGTTCCCTGAGGTGAAGTTTTCCATGGTTCATAAGAAGATAAACCTGGCTGAAGACACACTAGCTTGGGAACATGAACGCTTTGCTATCCGCAGACTTCCATCTTTTACCATCTCTCACCTAGATGGCCACCGTAGTGGTCACCGCAGCAGCGTTTTGGATCTAAGGTAAGTTAAAAATAAAAAATCCCACAAGCCAGAAGTGCTTCTTTCAAGCAATGCTTCTCTGGATGTTTTCCAGTGTTGCCTACTGTGATGTATGACTTCCTACAGCGGCACTGCTAGAAATGTGGGTGAAGCAAACAACCTTGCAACAAATTACAGTATAGTCACACTGGATGGGGTTTTCTAAACTCCCTCCACAAGTGGCGGAACTAAATGTGTGAAATTCATGTCATGCTTCAGGTTATAAAATCTGTTCCGCTATTTTGTGAAATTGTTGCTGATGTAGACCAGAGATTTCCATTCTAATAGAAATTGGGGGTGAACTCTCACTAGTATCACATACAAAAGTGGCTCCGTGGTTAGCAGCGTAGTTTGCAGTGTGCCCAAATCTTACTAAGGACATCTACAAGGAGTTTGTGTTCTCCCCATGTTGTATGGTTTTCTCCCACACTCCTAAGACATCCTGATAGGATATTTAGGTTATGAGCCCCAATGGGGACAGTGATGATAATGTGTGTAAGGGTATGTGCACACGCTGATTTTACTCTGCGGAATTTGCCAGACTGATTTTGGTAAATCCGCAGGTAAACCACACTGCGGATTTACCATGATTTTTGTGCGGATTTCACCTGCGGTTTTACACCTGTGGATTCCTAATATGGAGCAGGTGTAAACTGCTGTGGAATCCGCACAAAGAATTGGCATGCTGCGGAATAAACAACGCTACGTTTCCGTGCGTTTTTTCCCACAGCATGTGCATTGCGGACTTTGTTTTCCATAGGTTTACATGGTACTGTAAACTCATGGAAAACTGCTGCGAATCCGCAGCGGCCAATCCTCCACAGCAAAATCCGCAACGTGTGCACATACCCTAAAGCTCTGTGAAATATGATGTTGCGATATACGTGAGTAAAAGAATCAGAATACGTTTGTAACCATTCGCTTTCAACTTCACTGTTAGTCAAATTGTCTCTATTTGCAAGTACAATGTTTTAGAACGTATTACCAGGGTGGATAAAAATCAATGTTTTTTTTTTTTAAATCAAAAAAATCGGATTTTTTTTTAATTTAAATCGGATTTTTTTCAAAAAACTGCTTTTTGAGGAAAAAATTTTACCATCCAAAGGTTCTTCCATCATGAGATAAAGCTGAGTTGTTTAACTCAGTAGAATAAAGGCTATATATGTGTAACATTCACAATGCCATGCTCTTCCAGAGGTTTCTGTAGGATTAGTGGGCAGTTTCTCTCCTATATTATCACAGACGCTCGCTTTACTTACGCAGTTCTCAAAACTGAATTTGACTCCGCAGAGGTCCCAGCCTCTTCTTCACGGCAAAAATGTTACAACATGAACAGAGTTGAGAAAAAGACCTTAATCCTATTGTTCTACAGACCTATGAATACAGAATCAACCCCTTCAGTGCCAAGTCCAAGAAGTTAGACAATATGTTTCTGATTGTTTGGAATGGAATAGATCTGCACAACACAGGAAGAATGTGAATCTAAAGGCCCCTTCACATTAAGCGACGCTGCAGCGATACCGACAACGATCCGGATCGCTGCAGCGTCGCTGTTTGGTCGCTGGAGAGCTGTCACACAGACAGCTCTCCAGCGACCAACGATGCCGGTAACCAGGGTAAACATCGGGTAACTAAGCGCAGGGCCCGAACTTTATTTCGTCGCTGGACTCCCTGGAGACATCGCTGGATCGGCGTGTGTGACACCGATCCAGCGATGTCTTCACTGGTAACCAGGGTAAACATCGGGTAACTAAGCGCAGGGCCGCGCTTAGTAACCCGATGTTTACCCTGGATACCATGCTAAAAGTTAAAAAAAACAAACACTAGATACTTACCTACCGCTGTCTGTCCTCCAGCGCTGCGCTCTGCTTCTCTGCTCTCCTCCTGTACTGGCTGTGAGCCGGAAAGCAGAGCGGTGACGTCACCGCTCTGCTTTCCGGCTCACAGACAGTACAGGAGGAGTGCAGAGCACAGCGCTGGAGGACAGACAGCGGTAGGTAAGTATGTACTGTTTGTTTTTTTTAACTTTTAGCATGGTATCCAGGGTAAACATCGGGTTACTAAGCGCGGCCCTGCGCTTAGTTACCCGATGTTTACCCTGGTTACCAGTGAAGACATCGCTGGATCGGTGTCACACACGCCGATCCAGCGATGTCTCCAGGGAGTCCAGCGACGAAATAAAGTTCTGGACTTTATTCAGCGACCAACGATCTCCCAGCAGGGGCCTGATCGTTGGTCGCTGTCACACATAACGATTTCATTAACGATATCGTTGCTACGTCACAAATAGCAACGATATCGTTAACAATATCGTTATGTGTGAAGGTACCTTAAGTGTGAGGAGGAGGAAGGGCAAGCAGACAAGAAAATGAAAGTGAAACTTTGAGCACAATACTGCAGCATAGCCACAGACAGACAAGTCTGGATCTGTTTGTGTGTACGATCTGAGGTTTATTACATTATTTCCTTATAATGGCAGCAGGCCGTAAAAGAGACCCAGTTTGGGAATATTTTAATGAAGCTCCTTCGCCTATCGGTAAGGCAGGCATGCGTGCAAAATGCAAACGATGCAACAAAGAGATGCAAGGCCTGGTGGCGCGAATGAGGCAACATCATGAGAAGTGTGGTGATGAAGATGAGTGGCATGGATCGTGAGAAGTGCGGTGATGAAGATGAGTCATCTCAGAACTCTGTTCATGTTGTAACACTTTTGCCGTGAAGAAGAGGCTGGGACCTCTGCGGAGTCAAATTCAGTTAGGTAGACACTTTGATTTAAATCACTGATTTAAATCAAGCCTTACTGACTAGTGATTTAAATCAGTTAGATTTAAATCAAATCCACCCTGCGTATTACTGAAAGGTTTTGTGTGAGGTTCCATGAGAATAGGATTCATTATAAATATTTTCTTTGAAAGTAAATTTTGTACCCCGACAACAAAGTGTAATTATTTTCATATACTGTAATTGATTTTGCATTTGTACCCTAGTTGGAAAGTGGACACAGAGGTGTTGGCCCGTAACACTCGAATACTCGCTGAAGCGCTCACCCGCGTCATATATAATCTCACAGAGAAGGTACATTTAGAACTTTGACTGATTTCATCATCATCGTTTGCCCTGTAAACTGTATTCAGATTGTGCTTTCTCCTACCACAGGGAGCGCCATCTGACCTACAGATCTTCACACAGCAGATGGTAAGCAGGAGAAAAATAGCCAGGTTAATGGAGAGTGAATGGCTGCATAGGTCTGACAGAAATAAACATTGCATTACTTGCTCTTAATGAATAAACATATTTGTGCTCATCCTTGTGGAATCAAACTGCTGTAACACTAGAAGAAGATCATGATCATTATTTCTGCCTTTGGTTTAATTTTCTGTGTTTTTTTTTTTTTTTGCTGCAGCAGGTCCAAAAGGAGCAGTTAGAAGCAGTGATGCGATGGCTGACCAGCCAGCCTCGTGCAGCACAGCTGGTAGATAAAGACTGCAATGTACTCAACACGCTGGAGTACTACATGAGTCGATACCTGAAAGATGTCAAACTCTATCACGTCAAGGCTGATAAAAGGTAAGTGAGTGGATACAAATTAAAAAAGCATTGGTCAGGGCTGTGGAGTCAGTATGCCAAACCACCGACTTCGACTCCTCAATTTCCCTGACCCCACAGCCCTGCCTCACTACTGAACATGTACATAAAGTGCAGCACAGATTCTTCTCACCTAAAAGCAGAGATCCTTAGATCAGGAGCAGAACAGTCATTTATAGGACATTTCCCTGACTCCAGACTCCACAGCACTGCCTCACTGCTGAGCATGTACATAAAGTGCAGCACAGATTCATCTCCACTGACCCCACAGCACTGCCTCACTGCTGAGCATGTACATAAAGTGCAGCACAGATTCATCTCCACTCCGACCCCACAGCACTGCCTCACTACTGAACATGTACATAAAGTGCAGCACAGATTCTTCTCACCTAAAAGCAGAGATCCTTAGATCAGGAGCAGAACAGTCATTTATAGGACATTTCCCTGACTCCAGACTCCACAGCACTGCCTCACTGCTGAGCATGTACATAAAGTGCAGCACAGATTCATCTCCACTGACCCCACAGCACTGCCTCACTACTGAGCATGTACATAAAGTGCAGCACAGATTCATCTCCACTCTGACCCCACAGCCCTGCCTCACTACTGAGGATGTACATAAGGTGTAGCACAGATTCATCTCCACTCTGACCCCACAGCCCTGCCTCACTACTGAGGATGTACATAAGGTGTAGCACAGATTCATCTCCACTCTGACCCCACAGCCCTGCCTCACTACTGAGCCTGTACATAAAGTGCAGCACAGATTCATCTCCACTGACCCCACAGCACTGCCTCACAACTGAGCATGTACATAAAGTGCAGCACAGATTCATCTCCACTCTGACCCCACAGCTCTGCCTCACTACTGAGCCTGTACATAAAGTGCAGCACAGATTCATCTCCACTCTGACCCCACAGCCCTGCCTCACTACTGAGGATGTACATAAAGTGCAGAACAGATTCATCTCCACTCCGACCCCACAGCACTGCCTCACTACTGAGCCTGTACATAATGTGCAGCAGATTCATCTCACCTAAAAGCCCAGATCCTCAGATCGGGAACAGAACAGACACTTATAGGACATTTCCCTGACTCCAGACTCCACAGCCCTGCCTCATTTCTGAGCCTGTACATAAAGTGCAGCACAGATTCATGCCAACTAAAAGCCCAGATCCTTACATCAGGAACAGAACAGACATTGATAAGCCATTTAAGAACTTTCCCAAATTATTATGGAAACATTTACAGCACATCCTACACTGAACTACTGTACCTTTTATTTAGATTTGTTTTTTATCAGTATGAAGAAATGTAATTTAAGGGGAATCTCTCTGCAGGAATTTAACAACCTCCCAACCCCCCATAAAAAAACAAAAAAATTACATGCCTGTGTAGCGCTTTCAAAGACAAGTTCAGCAATATCTTTACATGACAAATCTGTTTCTCCATTTCTGAGAAATCATCATTTGAATTGATTTGCAATTGAGGCTGTAGTTCTCACGGCCCTGTCACTACAGCTCTATGCCCTGCCTCCTCCTACTGGCCTACTGGTTGACTGTCAGCCTAAGTGCTGTGTGATTTCAGGCAAAGGAGCCATCAGTCAACCAGGAGGAGATTGTGTTGGGCAGGTAATAGAGCTGGAGTGACAGAGGCTTCAGATCTACAGACTCATGTGCACAAGAGAGAGTTTATTACCATATCTGCCTTCCTAATTGCTGTAATATACTGTGCTGAACAAGCCCTGTGTATACAGCTTAGGAAGTAGTAATATTGCATCCAACATCTTTTTCCAGCAATCATGTTATTGATGGAAGGGTGCAAGGCTTGAGCGGCTGAACCATAGTCCTAGATCAGCTCTGTGGTGCTGGCAGGGGGCTAAATTTGCCCTGTACCTGTCACCAATTCATCAATCATTTAGGGAGTCCGCAATAAAAAGATACAGTACTGATTCCTCCCATAACCACCAAAATATAAAAGCACACCCTTATAGAGAACCCTTCACCATATTTTTTTTACTTTTAAACTTTATAGATCAGAGACAGTGCAGGGATGCTGATTATAAAAAAAAAAAAAAAAATTCTCAAGGGCAATGTGGTGATATTATTCCCCAATACTTGGGATTGATACAGAGTGGTTTATATAATGTTATTACAGTCAACACACAGAATGAGCAATGGACGGCACTAGAGAAGCACAAATCAATATGGACATTAACTCCTTGAGGAACATCCGAGAAATACACAGGTGGCACGTATGTTCTGGGTATACAGTGCTCAGCACTGATAAGCAATCCAGAGTAAATTCGATGAAACAAGAAAAGAAAACAGTGTGGCACTCACCCTATTGAAGCTGTGAAATCGTGCTCTTTACTGGAGAAAAATATTTAAAACATCCGTTAGGACATCAGGTCTGCAGGAGGGTGTGGACCCGTTGAAGCACATACCGTGCAAAACGGCTGTCGTCCACACTCCACCTCCGCACCCTCCTGCAGACCTGATGTCCTAACGGATGTTTTAAATATTTTTCTCCAATAAAGAGCACGATTTCTCAGCTTCAATAGGGTGAGTGCCGCACTGTTTTCTTTTCTTGTTTCATCGAATGTTATTACAGTACAGTCTCTTCTGGCGCCATAATGTCAGTAAGGGAAAGGAGTGTGGAGATCTTGGTGGGATCACGTTTCAAAAGTTCAGTCTTGCTATGTTACATTGAAAACCATTGTTCTGACCTTCTGTGAAGGCATGTTTTCCTCCATATGATACTGCTGTCCTCTGATTAAAAAAAAACATCACAGAAACGAAGCAGTCTTTCTTACTAATACCTGGCCGCAATACTAATACACTGCAGGAGGCAGCAAGCCCCATGATTAAAGGCATGCGCTGGTGCTAAACACTGATAAAAGCAACCACTCACTCACTTACCAATCATGCCTAGAACTCTAAATGCATACTTTGAACAATGCAAAAAATTTAACATTTTCATAAAATTTCAGATATTTTCTTAAAAAGAAAAAACTCAACATATTAAGCTAAATTTACAGCTAACAAAATACAATGTAGATGGAGAAAGACCAGCATCACTATCCTTTTAAATATAGTGTGCTCGAGGAAGGTACTTGTGGTCCAGACTAATCGAAGTAGAAACCTCAGCACCAGAAAAGAAAAGGAGACTGTAGGTCTGGCCGTAGTGCTATTTATTTTGATTCAGAAAGGAGTATATACAGATCTGGTCATAAAATGTGTCGCAAAAAACGTTCTCAGAATCACTGGTATATGTTGATATATTCCAGAGTTATTACCACATATGACACATTAGACTTCATAAGTGCAGCTCTGTTATTGAAAGTAGAGGGTATGGAGGCAGCTACCCACAGAACTTGTTGCCTGCAAGTAAGCAAAGAGTGGGATATGTATTTATGGATGTCTTTCCTGAGAATTTGAAGTGAATGAATTGGTCTTGAGGTTCGGTCAACAAAATTTCCAGGCCTGCCAATGTGTAATCAGTGGGCGTTTTTCCCTAACCGTTGATGGAAGGTCTCCATAAGGAGAGTGTGAAAGGTTGGGTAGGGACAGTCGGGAAAAGCTGGTCTGGCCCAAGTGAGGATCAGTGTGGTATGAAGAAACGGTGCATTTCTATTGCACACGCCTCGTAATCTTGGTGCTTTTTTTACCCCATAAATGCTGCATGCAAGTAAAGCTTTCTTATGTGTTTTTCCCATAAAACAGCTTGTTAAAAAAAAAATCATGACATTTTATTAAGTTTTTACTTACAAGCTAAAAAAACCTAAAATAAACTGTGTGATGGAAGTGTTAGGCTGAATTCATATGTCTGTATTATATGGTCCTTGTTTAGCCCCCACTTCCTGAGCTGGTGGAAGGTCTTCACCAAACTAACAGCTTCGTATATGCCTAGCAGACTGTTAGTTCAGTTCAGGAGACCCAGAAATTGTGGGCCAGGCATGGACCATATCATACCAATGTGTGAACTCCGCCTTAGCGTTTTCCTCCTGTCCACGTAATTTGCAGGAAGCTGCAGCACAGGCTCCATTTCTGATGTCATTTCCTGCACAGTGAGCGGTCATGAGCTCCGCTATACAGCAGAAAAGCCAACAGTTCCTTGGATTAGATAGATCAGAGAATAACCCTTTGCATTACTCTAAATCCAATTTTTGTTGTTTTAATTGTATTTAAAAGAGCACTATATTTTTCCACGCAGTTTTTTTTTTAAAATATATCTCCTATTTTTGCAGAGACCCAGAATTTGTGTTTTACGATCAGCTGAAACAAACAATGAATGCATACCGGTGAGTGTAGATCTAGCTTCAACTTGCACACTAAGCTGTGATTGCCAGTTCTGTGTTGCCCACTATAATATGAGCGTACAACATGTAGTGACCCTGTTGTATTAAGCAATACACTGCTGCTCCCTTCCTTCATCTTTGCTAAACTGGTGGTTTATTTTCTTCCTCAGAGTGAAACCCGCAATATTTGATCTCTTGTTGGCAATATGCATTGCAGCTTACCTCGGCCTAGCATACCTTGCTGTTCAGGTACATGGTTGTCTTTTATTTTACGATTTGCTGATTAATAACCCTCTGATGCAGCAGTTAATCTTTCATATATCAACTCTCCTCCCCACATTCATGGTTGACTGCATGCCCATAAAGAGATTGCTTTATTGCTTTGAATTTTAGAAATTATCTACTGGTAAAGTATAGTAATCTGATGAAGGAAAAATGAACAGCGCTGAAAATATCAAGTGCAGCAATATTCACCCTCCCCTGGCCAGCAATGCCTCCCCGCCACTGCTCCCAGTGATCGTTTGCAGCCTGCGGCACATCTGCTAGCCGCTGGACAGTTTATAATGCCCCCCACCCAGCCCCCAATGAAATCTTTCTGCTAATCCAGCATAGATGCTCCAGTTGCCCCAACTGGTCTTCATTTACAAGCTGCCATTCTGTGGCCTCAGCAGTCAGGAGCTAAGAAAAAACGGATGGGCACGACCACCATGCCTGTGCTAGATTGGTAGGGGTCTGCACAGTAGAAATTAAACCTAGATTGACTACTGTGAGCATTTTTTGATTTCTCATTGATGTCTACGTACAACCCTCTTCCAGTTTGTTCTGTCCTCACTAGCTGAGGCAGGCTCATACGTAGCTATACAGTCAGCTAAACCGCTATACCAGGGTCCAATAAGGAGACTGTGGTTGAGTCTGTGCTTTATTAAACGTAGTGGTATATTGATGCGGTGAAACTGTGAACAATGATATACATAGAATCAGTGCATGGCATAGAACAGATACATAATACACATGATATACATTATGCATAACATTTAGAAAGCTAGTGACTAAACTGGGAGTACAACTGGTTAAACTAAGCTAATATAGAGCTAATATAGAGCTAATATAGAGCTTTATGAAGCATAAAGACATACCGGCAATGCAATCGCAAGGGGGATGAAGTGAAGCGTCTTTCCTTGAAGGCAAACTGAAGAAAGTGAAAGGAAAAATGGAGGGAAATGGAGGCTGAGCTACCATAATGCATTGCAAAGGAGGAGGAGAATCAGACATGGATAATACAAAAACAAGATTGAACTGCCAACATAACTCTGACCGCTAGAGGGAGCCAAAGCATCACAGATGAATAAAGGCATGAATATATCAATACTGTATACTGAGGAAACTGCAATTATGCAAGCAAATAATCAGGGTAACAATATTAGATGGCGGAGACAGAACACTTCCCCGTCTGGCATCAACGGATGTCACTACTCCTTTCTTCCGAAGGCAACAATAGGACCAGTTCAGATACCGGTCTGGAAAATGTCTTAGGTTCATTCCCTTTGGTCATCCTTAGCTCAACTTTGCGGACGTGGCCGTCCTTGCTCGGGAACGTTGCGGTAACTAGACCAAGTGGCCACTGGTTCCGGTGAATCTGACAGTCTTTCACAAGAACAAGGTCACCTATGTTCAGATTAGGTTTAGTAGATTGCCACTTTGTCCGTGGCTGCAGAGTAGACAAATATTGTTTGCGCCACCTGTCCCAGAAAGTATTTGCAAGACTTTGTACCTGTCTCCATTGGCGCTTGTAGAGGTCCTTTGCGTCGAATCCTCCTGGAGGGGCACTGGACAGTCCTGTTTTCTGGGTAAGTAAAGTAGCTGGAGTCAATAACAAAGGCTCCTCAGGGTCGTTAGGAACTGGAACCAGGGGTCTTGCATTGATTATAGCTGCAGCTTCAGCCATGAAGGTGATTAGGCTATCGTGGGTAAGCCTCGCTGCTCCTTTAGATTTTTCCATGTCACGAGTTCTGGTGGTCCCGAATGAGCGAGCTATATGAGTCAGGCAGGTAATGGCTCGAGTAAGTGACTTCCAACTTGAGAATCTGTCGAACCTGCAAGATCCAAGCTGGATAACAGAGGTCATTGTATGTAGTGTAGACACCTGAGGGCAGATTTCAGCATCTGAGTCCTCTCCTACTAGTTCAAAGGTGTCTGGAAAACATTCCTCAATGTACAATAGTTTTGGTCCCGAGAGCCACGTTGTGCTTCCTAGTCGACTTGCGTCAACTGCTCTAGCTGCATGATCTGCGGGATTTTGGTCTGTGGGTATGTAATGCCACTGCTGTGGGTGAACTGATCTCCTGATTCGTAGCACTCTGTTATTGACATAAACGTAGAATCGCCTGGTTTTGTTGTGGATATATCCCAGGACTACTTTGCTGTCTGAGTAGAACTTGGCCTGTGTCGGGTCGATATCCATTTCGGATGCGATGAACTCCGCTAACTCAACGGCTAAGACTGCGGAACAAAGCTCTAACCTGGGTATAGTGTGCTCTGGTTGTGGTGCGAGTTTGGCCTTTCCCATGACGAAACCAATGTGGCACTGACATTTGGAGTCTACAGTTTTGAGGTAGGCAACAGCGGCAATTGCTTTGACAGAAGCATCTGCAAATACGTACAGTCTTTGGCTCTGTATCTCAGTAGATGGCACAGGGGTGTATGGTCTTGGCATATGCAAGTTGGAGAGTGCCGCTAACGAGTTCTTCCACTCTTCCCACTGGATCCTCTTATCAGGTGGAAGAGGTGCATCCCAGTCAGATGTTTCCCTAGTTAAGTCTCTTAGTAGGGCCTTGCCTTGTATAGTAACAGGAGCTGCGAAACCCAAGGGGTCGTACAGACTGTTGATGGTAGACAGGACGCCTCTACGTGTGAAAGGCCTTTCTTCCTGGCTGACCTGAAAGGTGAAAGTGTCTGATTGTAGATTCCAGAGAAGCCCGAGGCTGCGTTGCATTGGTGCGGGGTCTGACCCCAGGTCCAGGTCTCTGAGACCATTACATAGGTCTTGAGAAGGGAACGCTTCCATGAGTTCTTGGCTGTTTGAGGCTATTTTATGAAGCCTAAGGTTCGAGCAGGCAAGCATGTCCTGAGCTCTCCTGAGAAGACTGATGGCAGTCTCATTTGAAGGCATGGCTTTTAGACAGTCGTCGACATAAAAGTCCTTTTCTATGAATTGTCTGACATCTGCTCCGTATTCTGCTTCTCCTTCCTGAGCCGACCTTTTGAGTCCGTAAATGGCGACTGCAGGGGAAGGACTGTTGCCAAAGATGTGCACTCTCATGCGATACTCTGTGACTTCTTTAGTAGGATCATTGTCTCTGTACCAGAAGAATCTTAGGAAGTTCCTGTCTCTCTCTCTCACAAGGAAACAATGGAACATTTGCTGGATGTCAGCGATGAAGGCAATGGAATCCTTACGGAAGCGCATAAGTACACCCAGTAGTTTGTTATTGAGGTCTGGTCCTGTCAGCAGAACGTCATTCAGGGAGACATCATTAAATTTAGCACTGGAATCAAACACGACTCTGATCTGGCCTGGTTTCTTAGGGTGGTATACTCCGAACATGGGTAGGAACCAGCATTCTTCAGAGTCTTTGAGAGTGGGAGCTAGTTCTGCGTGACGGTTTTCAAAAATCTTTGACATGAAGGAGAAAAAGTGATCTTTCATCTCTGGTTTCTTTTGCAGATTACGTTTGAGAGAGGAGAAACGTTGTAATGCCTGATTTCTGTTGTTCGGTAGACGTGGTCTGTGGGTTTTGAAGGGAAGAGGTGCGACCCAGCTGTTGGTCTCATCTTTAACGAGTCCCTTGTCCATTACCTCTAAGAACAACTTGTCCTCTACCGACATTGCCACTTGGTTGTCCTGCTTAGTTCTCTGGAAGACTGTGCACCCTAACTGCTCCTCATAGCTTCCCGACACTATATTGCTGTCGTGAGTAAAGTCTATTAGATGGTTGGGCAGTTGGATGCTGTGTGGCAGTTCCCTGACATGGAACTCATTGTTACAAGGTTGAAACAGAGATGGACGTCCTTTCTCCAATGTATTTGTCAGCATGCTTGTCACAGAAGATGGGGCGTGCATGCGTCCCAAGCATACGTTGCCAATTATGACCCATCCTAGGTCTAGCCTTTGGGCATAGGGAGCATTGTGAAGTCCATTGATATGACGTCTCACTTTATGAACCTGTAGGATATCTCTCCCCAACAGCAGAATTATCTGGGCCTGATGGTCGAGTTCTGGTATAAGGTGTGCTATTCGTTTTAAGTGAGCGTGATGGATTGCTACATCTGGCGTAGGGATTTCAGATCTATTGTCTGGGATCTGGTTACATTCGATGATCGTAGGTAGTGGTAGGCAGAATTGTCCGTCTAAAGACTCGATCTGGTAGTCAGTAGCTTTCCTGCCTGCTGTTGTCACAGTACCTGCACACGTCTTTAAGGAGTAGGGAGTGCTTGGCCCTTTGATGTTGAATAGGTCAAAGAATGTTGATCTAGCCAAGGATCGATTACTTTGATCATCCAAGATAGCATACAGTCTTACAGCTTGGTCTCTATGGCCCTTCGGGTATACTTTGACGAGGCATATTTTTGAACAGGACCTACTGTCTATTGTCCCTTTGCAGACCTCGGTACATTGTGAAGTGATCTCTGGCATAGCTGTATCAGTGCTCCTTTCCTCCCCGCCATGCTCACTGTCAGCTGGCGTGTTTTGTGTACTCCATGGAGCTGGGCCAGGGTGTAGAGCAGTGTTATGATCTGTGGTGCCACATTCTGTGCATTTTACACTGACCTTGCAATCCTTGGCGAGATGAGCTGTGGACGAGCAGCACTTGTAGCAGATACCGTTTTCTTTCAGGAAGCTTCTGCGATCTGGCATAGATTTTCCTCTGAAGGCTCTGCATTTCAGGAGAGGATGAGGCTTCTGATGAAGTGGGCACTGCTTGTCAGGGTCCTGCACCTTTGTCTCTGATTGGGAGCAGCCAGCAGACCTGTAATTAGAACCTGGAGAAGAAACATAAGTCTTGTGTACTTCCACAGATGTTCTGCGTGGATTTGCAGGTGGTGACGGTGTGGCATATGGTATTGCAAAGTCAAAGCTGGGATCGTTTCTAATTCTTGCTTGTTGGTGTATGAAGTCAACAAAAACGGAGAAGGGAGGGAATGGAACGCTGTGTTTGTATTTGTACGTGGAACCATGTGTGAGCCACCTCTCCTGTAGATTGTAGGGCAACTTCTGGACTATAGGGTTAACACCTCTGGCTGTGTTGAGAAATGCAAATACGAGGACGACCTACAGGGGTAGGTCGTCCTCGTATTTGGCAACTTGGACTTCCTTTAGCAAGTCGCTTAGCTCTCTAAGTTTCTGGAGACCTTTGTTAGATATTTTAGGAAAGTCATCGATTCTTTTGAACAAGGCTCTTTCTATTACTTCTGCTGAGCCGTAACACTCATCCAGCCTTTTCCAGATCTCTTTGAGGCCAGTCTCAGGGCGGTTTATATTAATGTCTCTGATCCTTACTGCGTGTTTGACTGACTCTTCTCCCAGGTATTTGACTAACAGGTCTATCTCTTCCCTGTGTTGTAGCCCCAAGTCTCTAATGACATTTTGGAAGGAAGCTTTCCAAACTCTGTAACCTTCAGCTCGGTCAGTGAATTTCATGAGTCCCTTGGCAACCAGTTCACGTCGTGTGAAGAACTTGGCAAATTCTGTCGTGAACCGGTTGTCAGCAGAGTATACTGGTGATGGGTCGCCCTGATAGTGATGTGAGGTGCGTTCGTACCTGTTAGTGTCCTCATGGTGGCGCCAGCCGGTGTCGTATTGCTTCGGCCTGATGTACGGTGCGTCAGCAGGGTGATCCACGTTGGTTACCTGATGAGGGGCAAGGTAGTCATTAGCAGAGTTGTTTTGCCTCACATTTTCGAGTTTGTTTCTGTCCTGAGCCTCGTGACGACTCTCGCTCACTTCGTTGGAGGTGTCGTATTCTGGTTTTGGTACTGGTTCAGGGTTATAGTTTGGATCAGGAAGTTCATTAACATACTGAGATGTGCGTTGTGGTGAGTCTTGCAGTGGAAACTCTAGACTCGACGTACTGCTTTGGCTATGCAGCTTGCGATTTTGCGCGGCTTCTAGCGATTCTGCTTCGGCGAGGGCTGCGGCAGCTTCCCTTATTGCTGCTAGGCTTTCTAAGGCGGCATCCACACGTGCCTTCTCTAACTGCGTTCTTCTCTCTTGGTCGGCTCTCTCTAAGCGTGACCTTCTCTCTTGCTCGTCTCTCTCTAAGCGCGACCTTCTCTCTTGCTCGTCTCTCTCTAAGAGTGACCTTCTCTCTTCGTCATCTAGGCGTGCTTTTTCTAATTTAAGTTGCATCTCTTGGTCAGCAAAGCTCGCTCGTATTTTGGCGGCTTCAGCATTTGCGCGGGCAATGGCGACCGCGCTGCTGATGGATGTTGTCTTTGAGGAGACGGAAGTAACAGATCTTGTCCTATGTGATTTGTGAGACATGGTGTCTTGGGAGAGTGCTTGGCTGTGCAGAGATTGCTGCAGCTGTATTCAGTCTCTGTGTAGCCGGTGACTTGAATCCCACTAGTTGGATGGCTGCCGTTTCACTGTTCTGTCCTCACTAGCTGAGGCAGGCTCATACGTAGCTATACAGTCAGCTGAACCGCTATACCGGGGTC
The DNA here is from genome assembly GCF_032444005.1 of Ranitomeya imitator. NCBI lineage: Eukaryota > Metazoa > Chordata > Amphibia > Anura > Dendrobatidae > Ranitomeya > Ranitomeya imitator. Next base: position 810,718,916 of record NC_091282.1, on the reverse strand, counting down.
CAATAAGGAGACTGTGGTTGAGTCTGTGCTTTATTAAACGTAGTGGTATATTGATGCGGTGAAACTGTGAACAATGATATACATAGAATCAGTGCATGGCATAGAACAGATACTTAATACACATGATATACATTATGCATAACATTTAGAAAGCTAGTGACTAAACTGGGAGTACAACTGGTTAAACTAAGCTAATATAGAGTAGGAATATCTATATGAAGCATAAAGACATACCGGCAATGCAATCGCAAGGGGGATGAAGTGAAGCGTCTTTCCTTGAAGGCAAACTGAAGAAAGTGAAAGGAAAAATGGAGGGAAATGGAGGCTGAGCTACCATAATGCATTGCAAAGGAGGAGGAGAATCAGACATGGATAATACAAAAACAAGATTGAACTGCCAACATAACTCTGACCGCTAGAGGGAGCCAAAGCATCACAGATGAATAAAGGCATGAATATATCAATACTGTATACTGAGGAAACTGCAATTATGCAAGCAAATAATCAGGGTAACAATATTAGATGGCGGAGACAGAACACAGTTTATTCTGATATTCATAAAACTCATAGCTTGGCTTTTCATGTCTGTATACTTAATAATATCTGATACCTTTTTGTCTTTTCACAGAACTTTGGAGTGCTTTATAGGTTAGTTCAGAAAGTGGCCTTGAAACCAAAACAGTTGTGAAGACACCTTCCTTAGCCAAGTCTCATCCCATGGGATCCTGATACCCCTGAGAAGGGGGTTTCGCTACTACAGAATCACTCTTATGTTGCTTGAATCACTGGAGGATGAATTTCATCATGGCCCTTTGACTCTTTTGCATGGATCTCAGCATCAAGCCTTCCTGTGCTAAAGTGTTACGAGCAGAATAAATTGGTAGTTTAACTATGGTGATCACAGGAAGCAGATGTTCCCTTCTGCCCCAGAGAAACGGGCTTCACTCTGTTGGTACTCAGGAATTAACTGTGAGGGTTAAATATTTTTTAAGTATTTATGATCACGGCATTGTCCCAACATTTTGCCTTTTTCTTTAGTTTTTTTTTTTTTTGTTTATTTTTATCATGCACTGACTCACCCCTTTTGTGACTATTTAATTGAAGATGCGAATCAAATCTAGAATGATCAGGGACTTAAAGAAATAGAAAAAAATAAATGAAACCATAAAACAAAATGTGAAATGTGTATCCGTGATGTTATAGGCAGAGCTACAGCATCATATTATAACTGGTTTTCATCATGGTTCAGCATATATGGTATACATGGTTCAGTATATATGCCTCCAGGACCACCAGCAGTTTTCTGCATATGTAAATACGCTGCCTAACAGTCCCTGGATTACGGTACATTACACAACCAGATCTATAGTATAAGTACAGTTTTTCTAAGGCCGGTTTCACACGTCAGTGGCTCCGGTACGTGAGGTGACAGTTTCCTCACGTACCGGAGCCACTGACACACGTAGACACATTAAAATCAATGCATCTTTTCAGGTGTCATTGATTTTTTGCGGACCGTGTCTCCGTGTGCCAAACACGGAGACATGTCAGTGTTCGTGGGAGCGCACGTATTACACGGACCCATTAAAGTCAATGGGTCCATGTAAAACACGTACCGCACACGGACGTTGTCCGTGTGCAGTCCGTGTGCTGTGCAGGAGACAGCGCTACATTAAGCGCTGTCCCCCCCCACTGGTGCTGAAGCCCCATTCATATCTTCCCTGCAGCAGCGTTTGCTGTAGAGAAGATATGAATATTCGTGAAAACCAATATCCAGGTCCCGATTACAGTCATGAATATGCGGCTCCACCTCCCAAAGGGGTGGAGCCGCATATTCATTACTGTAAATGAGCAGCCCCACGTGACCGCTCATACAGTACAAGGTGCGGCCAGGACAGGACGCTGCGAGGGATCCGGAAGCTAGGTGAGTATTTTAATCACAGCGCGGGGGGGGGGGGGGGGGGGGTTTGGGGACATGGATATTGATTTTACACACTAATATTCATATCTTCTCTACAGCAAACGCTGCTGCAGGGAAGATATGAATGGGGCTTCAGCACGATGCCGGGGACAGCGCTAAACTTTAGCGCTGTCTCCGGCACGGTGCGTGTGGTACCCAGTGGGCACACGGGCGGCACACGTGTGCCACACTGATGTGCCACAGAAACGCACCGGCACACAGACACGGATAATTCCGGTACCGATTTTTCCGGTACCGGAAATATCTAGACGTGTGAGACTGCCCTCAAGGCCTTTTCTGATATGTAAATGAGGGCTTTGGGTAGTCGATGGGGGCATTAGTGTCCCCAGACTAGTTGGCCCACTTAGATGTTATCACGCCCCTGTGAATATGATAACATAACTTACAAGCGTCCTTGCCAGCACTATACATACCTAGCACATGCTGCTTTTCCTAACTGCATTGATCCTCTGAAGCCGTTTTCAGAGGGGCACACTGGGCAATGTCCGGAAATCTTCTGCACCTCTGATCATGCACAGTGCACCTCTCTGAAGCCTTTATTTGATTTTTTGAGACAATATTTTGCAGTTAGATTCCTGCAGTGTACAAGAAAATGAAAGTTTGATTAAAGATAAATGATTAATTCCACATTTCCTCTTTTTCATGCCTGGATACACTGGGGTCTACAATCCTTTTCCTGTATTATTAATAATAACATGGATGCTAGGGAAGTCATTGGTGGGAGGAACATTAGAGGAGGAAGTCCACTTAAAGAGGAAAAAATTACCTGCTTAAAAGAAAATTTTGTTACACAAATTTTTATTTTATTTTTTCAGATTTTTAGCAATTTTTTTTTTATATCATGATCTTTATTTAAAAAAACACAGTTGCAATCTTCACAGTAATCACTGTGGCTTTTTTTAGACTTGTACTTCCTACCCTTTAAAGAGGATTTTTCAGCAGGTTCCTATACACCGCTTACAACACATGATTTACTATTCACAACAGGTGATGCCACATCTGTGACTGCTCTTCACCCTGACAATGACCTTTGCACACGCTCATTAGATGCTTTAATTCAAAACACAAGTTGCTTCTAATGTAAATGTGTTGTTTCCCGAAACAGGGCGTTAGTCTAAAAAGCTCCAGTGTAAAAACGGCAAACTGCAAGCTTTTTTATTTTTAATATATATTATGATTTTAAAGGGGGGAAAAAAATTACCGAAAATAAGAAAATGCAGTTGATGCAAAGACATAGTGAGTCATTTTGTGATGACACATTCCCTTTAAATAATAAATTAAGTTAATTTATTTGTACACTTTTGTCCAGTATGGAAAGTTCTAAAAGTTTGCAAATCCCTTTTATTAGGAGATTTGTCTTAATTTCTATAAAACATTTGCACATAAGTGTCTTCCAAACCTCGGCTTTTCCCTAGTCTATTTGCTTGCCTTTAGCAGCTTTAACATTCGAATATACTCATTTGGAGAACAGGTGACGGCAGGGAAACAGTCAGCTCAGCACCTGTGCCTCACTAATTTTGGGGATATGCCACTGCAGGAGATTGTTCACATAAGCACAGCACTCAGAGGAGACCGGTGCTGACCCATTTGAGCCAACATGCTCCTTCCTACATACCTAGTTCCAACCTGCAATTATTACAGTATTATGAAAAACCGTGACTACATAATGTGCAAGCTCGGTAATAACATCAATTAATAATTCCTAATCAAATATGCCAACCATATGAGATATATGTAGACACAAAAAGCTCAGTGACATGTTCAATGTCATAGAATAGGGCTATAAGTAGCCCATCAAAGAAAAAAGGAACAAACGCCCTCTCCAAGAAACATGCATGGAAGGAGGAAAAGGAGCACTCCGGTGTAACTAATAAGAAACATATTTTATTAATAATTCAGCAAAACATGTATGTATCTAACATTACAATCAAAACTACATTGAGACAACAGCAGGATGAAAACCGAAAGGACAGGGTACCAATAATTGCAACTGCACGAATGTGCATGGAAAGTTTTTTACAATGTAAAGTGCCAGTGCAATAATACATAGAATGTTAAGGAAACCCCTCAAAGAGGATATCAAATAGAATTAGTCCAAGGATAATCACAAAAGGGGGCAAAACTTACCACCGCAAGAGATAGTAGGACCCTGGGCCAGGTGTAGGAGACCCCGATGCGCGTTTCGTGTATCAAATGCACCTCTTGATATTCTTCTGTGTCTCCATTTCTGCATCATATAAGATTGCAGTGGCTTTTTAGGTGAGACCTTACATACGGTAGTTAGCTGCAATGATATGTGCTATCTATATCTGTCTGTTATCTGTGAGTGCTGTGTGCAGAATCTTTAGTGTATTCCATCAGATGCTACTTCAGCTCATAAGAGCTGTCGAGAATAAACAGTGAGGTGAGACTCTGCCCCATCTGCAAAACAAGAGACATTGTGGAACCTGTAGTCTGCATTCAGTGCACCGTATTGGAGAGGAGGAACCATGATGGTAGACAACCTATTCAGGGCACATTAACTAATATGAATGTACAAAAAGCATACTCAAGAGCCTATACACAGACTTAATTATAATCTGTAATATCAAAGGATAAAAAAAACTTGGAATAAATAATACAGGTAATAAAAGTATGATGCCAACAAAAGTGAGGCCAGACTCAGTATGGTATCCCCACAGTGATTGATGACCCTACTGTACCTTCTCCCTCAACCCGCCTGGCAAAGTATGGTGATCTCAACGCAGTATAAATGCCCCAACTGTAATCCTCACAAAGCCCTCCATACAGTATAATGGGCCCCATATAGTCCTCCATACAGTATAATGGTCTCATAGTCCTCCATGCAATATAATGAGGTCTTACAGTCCTCTGTACAGGTCAGTGGGCCCCACATTAAAAAATATAATGATCCACTTATCCTTGTTCCCCCAAGTCTCGGCAGCAAGTGCTCTAAAGCTCTGCAGTGCTTGTCGGGGGATGCAAAATAGTGACGTCATTGTGCCCACTGCGCTGAGTCCTCAGACGCAGAGGGAGAATGATGTGGGAAGGAGTGAACGTCTCCCTCTTTCATCATTGCTTGCAACTGTATCAGCATCCAAGATGCTAATACATTTGAAAATGCGATGTCGGGAGGTGCCGTTGTCGCAGGCCAAAGTTTGATGTGTGCTCTACACTTTTATAGAGGCGTAGAACAATGTTCTGTGCTTTAATTGAGTCACATTTCAAACTATATGTGCTTGCCACCCTCAGATCCCTGTAGTGGTGACTGCAGGTAAGCAGCATATTGTATTTTACAGTTATGAGCATGAAAAGGATTAGGAGTTGAAAAATAAAGCTCCAAACCCTAAACAAGTAATAAACTTTTTTTTATAAATGCACCTCTAAATTTGCATTAAACTAATTACATTTTTTGCTTACGTATAAAAAGATTGAAGTTATGTCTGTGTGTACTCCCAAACCTTGAGTGTAACCTTCGTTCCTAAAAGGATGCACACTGTGGTTATGACACTGTGCCCTAATGAAAACATGACTGTAACATGGAGAATTTGACAATATTGTGCAGTTAGCCACAGACGGCAGTCACTTTGGTAGTCTGAGTGCTTCCCGTACCAAAGAGGGTAAATGAAGCTGACAGTGAAAATAAACCTTAGGTCTCGTTCAGCCAAAGGTTTTTTTTTTAACTGTGTACACATTGGACCAATCGTAAGGAATGTGTTAAAGCATCTGTCACAAGGTTGTCATATCCCCCTGGAAGACCTGGAGTTAGTCAAGTTAGGTAATGAATCGCAGGTCTTTAGAGGTGGTGTGATTTTTGTCCCATATTAAATGGATTTAGTTTCTTCTGGTGCTGAAGAGGTTAACGACCCATTGTATGCTGGTCAGAAACATGCAACTCCATTTCAGCTTCCTCTGATCTGATCATTACCTCTTCCTATATAATCTGATCTGACCTTCTTTGTCCCTGCTGGTGAAACATTTGTCTTCCTGTGCTGTGTGCTAAAGCAAAGTGTTTGGAGTAGAGTTGCGGTAGTGTCCTGTGGTTTGCTGTAGTATGTGTGTGTTTATCTCCTGGCCTCTGTTCTCCTTTAGTTTATTCCTCCCTGTCCCTATCGTTTGTGAGTGCTTTTGCATGATAGAGGTTTTATGTTATCCCTGTTTTTGTCTTTGTGTCTTGTTTACCTTCCATTTCTGCTCCATGACTCATGGGGTGGGGGAGGGGACAGACCAGGGATTAACAGTAGCATAGTAAGGTTGGAGACTCAGGCCTCTCTACCTTTAAGAGTACCCCCGAGACAGGGATAGTTAGGGTCCCAGTTCCAGAGACAGTTTGAAGCCCCTCTTACTTACCAAAGACTGTGGCAGCACCTCAGATTTTCACACTGACCTTGGTTCTGTTATACAAGAATAGTGCATGTAATGGTAACGGCTCCTGTACAACTATGCCAGTCAAAGCTGCAATTTGTAGATGCAACTGGCCTATTACAAAAGTTGAACCTGCCAAACAACTGGTTATCTTTACTTTGTATTAATAACTCGTGTCAATACCTTGTCTCTTAACCCAACTGAATAACTTGCTGAGCCAATCAAATTCGGGGGATTATGGTGGAGATTTGTCCTGGGTTTCTATTTTTTTTTTCTTTTTAAGACCAAGTTATTAAAAACAGCACAAACAGTCAAAAATGTTTAATGAATACTATTAAAGATAGTCGAAGGAGATAGGTGGCTCTTGTGCTGCTGGCAAAGTCCTACGAAGGATGTGGAGAAGCAGTGAGGATAAAAACAATTCTTTATTCCGCGGTGTGGATCTACGCATTTCGAGATTCTCCTCAAGGTTTCTCAGTTTCAAATGCCCTACTGTTCCTTTCATGCATCATGTGCCCAAAATTCATAAAAACCTAATATCCCCCTGGCAGGTATAGGTTCATTAACAAGTAATTTATCAGAATATATTAACAGAATAATGCAACCTCATGTCTTACAGCTACCAAGTCATCTCAGAGATTCCACTCAATGATTGGGGTTTGTCATTTTCCCCTTCTATAAATCCAGAGAGTGTTTTAATTTTTTAGATTTTACAGTTTTCATTTACATTAGCCAGATATTCGTGAATACATATTTTCAAGACCGTTGATTTGAATAGCTTTATTCATTTTAAAAGTGGACACTACACAAAATGGCTTGAGAACATCCCACATTCGGAAAAATTGTACCCTGGATTCAGATTTTGTAGAACAAGCAAGTAATTTAAAACAGATTAACACAAAAATATCCAGATGAATTTGTAAAACGCACCTTCTTTAATACCAAAAATCAAGAAGCTAACCTTATTAACAAGAATGATCATGTTAAAAATGATAAATTTGAATACAATTTTGTGACTACATGTAATAGTGGTCACAAAATGTCAGAAAGATCCTCCAGGATCACTAGGACATCTTATTGGATGACCCTATATTAGGAAAATCCCTACCTAGGAATCCAGCGGTCACATTTCGGAGGGCCCGGACTATGAAAAACATTCTAGCCCCTAGTCAACTTATTTCCAGGTTAGACCAAAATAAATATACCATTCTCCGAGAATTACCAGGTGCAACAAGAAAAATTGTATGTGCTGCCAAGCCATATGCCATGAACTCACTGCTTTTACATATATACCGTCAGGAGAAAACTTCCCTATATCATCTCATGCTCCACGAGATCTATAAATTGAACTCACTTGCTTCTAATGGGCTCAATGAAATCACAGATGTTTTTCTCTAATTATTGTAAATCCCTTTGATAGGTCACGGTTTCATTGACCAACCAATAACTTGATGTTCATGATACACTTATATTAGCAAAAAATGACTACCGGTAAGTCCCTAGATATATTACAGTTCCTACTACCGATTATGATTTATTGCTCAAAATACCTTATGAGAGATGGATAATTATTATTTCAAGTTCACATATGGTCCAATCAAAAGTAGTAAAGATAATTACCTTGAATTCTGTTACTGTCCAGGTTGGGAGTGCGTCTTCTCCGACTCAATCCCGGTGGGGGACTGTGCAACTTGTAGTTGCTGGCTTGTGTTTCCAGCGTTGCTGATCTATATTCTGAAGAAGAGGTTGGTTGGAGAACCTCGAAATGCGTAGATCCACACCATGGAATAAAGAATTGTTTTTATCCTCACTGATTCTCGGCATCTTTTGTGGTACATTGCAAGCAACGCAGGAAAAGCCACCTATCTGCTTCCACAATCTCCTGGTCCATGACCCACGGTTGGAGCATCCGGTCCATGTGTTTTCATTGTTGTAATTTCAACAAAACAAGGTGAGCCCCCTGTTTTAGATCCTTTTATCACGGATAAAACCCTATTTGCCCTATTTTCTCCCCAACCTCATTGCTATTAATATTAATATCTCTGATTGGTGCACCCGTGACGTAATCACAGGGGCCCGATTGTTGCCATGGTGATCTGATGTCGTCATGATGTCCGGATCACCAGGTACTAGCAAGCTTTTTTGACCATGCACAGTCCATGATCCAATTAACTTGTGTCTGCAGGACTGACAGTTATAAAGCATTGCAATGCTCCTGCATTGTAATACTTTATAACAGCAATCTTGCAAAAAGTGAAAATCCCATAGTGGGACTAAGTAAAAAAAAAAAAGTTGTAAAAATATTTTTTTTTAATCACAAAATAATAATAAAAAAATAATAATTATACCCAGAAATAAATATTTGTGGAAAAAAACAAAACATTAAACTACATGTTTGGTATTACTACATGCGGAATGACCCGACCTATAAAACTGTCACACTAGTTAACCCCTTCAGTGAACATCGGAAAGAAAAAAATAAAAGCCAAGGAAAAATACAATGCTTTATAATCTTACTGCTGAACAAAATTTGGAATAAAACGAGACAAAAAAAAATTAAAATAAATAAAAATGGTACCGCTGAAACGTAATCTTGTCCCACAAAAAACAAGCCACCAAAAATATTTTTTCATATTATAATTTTTATTGTGTAAAAGCGCCAAAGCATAAAAAAATATAAATGCGTTATCGCTGTAATCGTTCTGACCCAAAGAATACAACTGCCTTATCAATTTTACCACACACGGAACGACGTTAAAAAAAATTAAAAAATCCTGAATTGCTGGTTTTTGTTCATTCTGCCTCCTAAAAATCAGAATAGAAAGCGATCACAAAATGTCATGTGCCCGAAAATGGTACCAATAAAAACGTCAGCTTGTCCCACAAAAACAAGCCCTAACATGACAAGACAAACTGTAGCTCTCAATAAATGGTGATGCAGAAACTATATTTTGCAATATAAAGCGTCTTTTAGTGTGTGACAGCTGCCAAACATAAAAACCTGATATAAATCTGGTATCGCTGTAATCGCACCGACCTGTAGAATAAAGTCGCCTAATCACTTATACCGCACGAGGAATGGCATAAAAAATAAATAAAACCAATTCTTCACTTGCTGTTGATTTGTTCGTTCTGTGTCACGGGATTACTGCAATAGAGCGGAGCCAAAAGACCACAGCGTCTGATTGTTCCTACTCCTGAGCTGAATAGAAGTACTTCACCTTCTTTTTAAACGGTGTAAATTTCTTTTGGCAGTGCAGGAGTTAATCTGCGATGTTTGGAGCCAAGGCTCTCAGCTGTGCACGGTTAGCCACTCCTATCCCCTATATACTGTAAACTGGGTCCTGACTGACACACATCGTCAGAGATCGCTTATGCTGCATGGCTGGGAGCATTACAGTTGATGGTTATAAGCAGGGCCGCCATCAGGGCGATGTGGCGGTATTTCTTCATTGTATGTGATATTACTCAGTCACTATCTGGTGTTTAGTATGTGGTCTGGTCATGGTGTGGCAGTATTTATTCCTTGTATGTGGTATTATTCGGTCACTGTGGTGGTAATATGTGGTCTGGTCATGGTGTGATGGTATTTGTCTCTTGTATGTGATATTATTGGTCATTTTAAAAATATACCTAAAATTGTATTGGATATTTAAACAAATGTTTAATAAGTTACAGTAGAGTAGAGCCTGGCCAAAATAGTCTACCTTATTGCAGTGGTGGATTAAAAAAATCTTTTGGCCAAAACAAAAGCTGCCGCCTATGTCTATGGTGATGGGAACTGTTAATGTGCGATTGGTGAGGATGTGGTGCAGAAGTGGAGTTTTTCCAAGAGAAGGTGGTGGGACTGTGGATGGTTCGTGGAGTGGAGGTGGGGCTAATGTTGATCCTGGGCGGAGTATCAAGGGGCCCTAAAAATTTTGCCTGTATGGGGCCCCGAAATTCCTAGTGGCAGCCCTGGTTATAAGAGTAGGCGTTTGGTGGTTTTATCTGCGACTGTTGCTTAGATTTGTGAGTGTGATCATTTCCTTTCTTCTCCTACTCTGGTTTTACCCCATTCTCCACTCCAGGTGTTTACTTCTGTTGTTTATGTGTGTAGGTTTGTATGATTGGAATTTTACTTTATCCCTGTTCGTATTACCTTGTTAGTCTGGTTGGTATATTTTGGTATACTACTACTCCCCTCTTCCCTGCGTGAGGAAAGGGAACAGACGGAGGGCGGATTCAGTAGATAAGGCAAGGTACGTGGCACCGGCATCGTCACCTTCAGAAATTATCCGGGGAACATGACGAGCTAGGGCGCTCCCTAGCATTAGGGACAGGGAAGGAGCCCCTTGTCCTGGGTCACTCGACAACAGAGTCATGACATTCTGCCTCCCAAAAATTGCAGAATGGCTCAGCTCATATTTATTCTGAGCTGAGCACTTACATAGTGGTTTCCATGTAAATCTCTGAAATACATGATTCAGAATGAACCTCTGACAGAAGATTCCCTAAAATGAGGCAGAAGGAGGCACTGTGGACGCTGTCTGGCTTATGATCTGAAGGTGGCCATCTTTTTAGGTGTGCATAAAAATTCCTTTTTCTTCAATTTCAGTTTAAAAATTGATATTTTGTTCCTGATTTCATTTGGAATTGAATGTGCAGCACTCCCAGTGCCTTAATGTATATGGAAATAAATGCTATTATGAGGATTGAGCTTTTTCTCAGTTGTTTTAAACACTCTTCTATTATTTTGCATATAACTATGGGCAACATTATAGAGCCCAGGATATGACAAGCATAGTGGCACAGAATGAGGTCAGTATATAGAGACATAGTATATCAATAACAAAATAATGACGCTTGGTAAAGTGAATGCATAGCTCAATTAATTACTTGTGCCCAACGTGGAGAAAAGGTACTATGCGCATTGTAGATATGCGGGGGACCGTGTAACTGCATGTATTAGATAAGGGAGGTGAAGGTGAAACTTCTGGTTTTGGCAGATGTTGGACCAGCAGTGTGTAATGAGGAGTCAATCAATCAGCCATGAGTAAAGACAGCGCATGCGTGGGAGGAGTGTTGATGCTGGCTTGCATTGCAAAGAACAGGTCTTTCTCCTCTTTCTAAGTACCTCAAAAAGATACTCCATTGGTTAAAAAGAAGTGCTGTTTTATACTGGACACAGGGCATTTCCTTGGTGGGATTGCACCTAAACACCTCAAATAGCATCTCTCACGGGTTTACCATGACAGAGGAGCCAGAAGACCACAGCGTCTTGATTTCTCCTACTTCTGCACTGATTAGAAGCACTTCACCTTCATATTAAATGTTGCAGGTTTCTTTTAGAAGTACAGGGGTTAATCTGCTCAGTTGAGAGCTCCTGGAAGCTTTCCTGCATTAAGGCTCAGCTGTTCACTCCCATCTCTTATATAATCTGGGCCATGGCGAGCACTCATTGTCAGTGGTAGCTTTTGCTGCATGGCTGGAGGTTCGTGGTTATTTGAGAAGGCGTTTGGTGGATTTATCTGTGACTGTTGCTAGGTTTTGGGTGTGTGATAATTTCCTTCCTTCTCTAGCTTTGGTTTAGCCCCATCCTCCACTCCCCAGTGCATGCTTTTGTTTGTGTGAATGTATGATTAGTAATTGTCGTTATCCCTGTTCGTATTACGTTGTTAGTCTGGTTGGTGTATTATGGTACACTACTACTCCCCTATTCCCTGGGTGGGGAATGGTACAGACGGAGGGAGGATTTAGGAGCTAAGGCAAGGTATTTAACCCTGACGTCTTCACCATCAGAAGTAAGCCGGGGGACCGGGCAAGCTAGGGTGCCCTTAGCGTTAGGGACAGGAAAGGAGCTCCTGGTACCAGGACTCCCGACAACAGTGACAGTATCTTAGTAATGCTAGATGTCAGTCATCTCTATACATTCATTAAACACAATAATGCTCTATTAGCCATTACTTTACTCTGACAAATGTGAAATGGTACCTCTATTTTGAGCATCAAGAGAGTGTGATTTATTCTACTTTCTATTTCTTCTGATGTAACAGCTTTTATCCTCAGCTCACTAGTATGTGTGCTTACGATACAGCTCCTCTGTTAATTGAGAAACCGGTTTGAATTATGTGAAAAAAAGACATTTTATTACATTCTTGGCGTTTTCTGGCATAAAATACCTTGAAAAGTTGCAAAATTTTTGCTCAACTTAGAGTTGTGAATTTTTTGCAACATTTGGTATTTTTTTGCCAGTCCTGGCCAGCTCTGCCTTATAGAGTGGAGCCTGGACTTGACGTGGTGAAGGCACTTTAATGATAAACTCACCAGAAATTTACCCCAGTCCCTGTTTGGAATAACCTTATTGGCGCATGCACATGTGAGTTGGAAGATGCGCCTTATTAATGAATGAGGTGCATCTTGCTCCAGCAGCACTGTCACGATCCATTTTTGGATTCGTGGCAGTTCTGGTTCCACTTTGTTTTGAATATAGCTTTTTTTCTTTTCAGGCCAGCAGGGGTCAATGTCAGTTTCCCTTGCTGACATCCTTTAAATGGTCACTTGATTCATCATCTGGCTGTCGGTGAGCAATCTATGTTGACCAAGCCTGGAGTAAGGAGCTCTCTGGGTGAATCTGCTGGTTTTGTGGATTACATGGTCTGGGTGCCTTTCTTCTGCTGTGCGGTGCTTTGCAGCAGAGAAGGCCATAAAGCTAAGTTTTGTGTTTTCTCCTTGTCTACCTCATGTTTGTCACTGTCCCCTGTGTTGTACCATTTGCAGTGGTGAGGCTAGTGCCCTTGCCGGCCAATGCACTAGCCAGGGCTGTGCTAGGTGACAGCGAGGGACAAGGTTCCTGACGGCGGTGGGGGAAGGACCCACTTGGGGCATAAGGGGAGTGCAGGGACAGGCTCAGGCTTGAGCACAGGTGCTGAGCATCCCTCATTCCCTATCGGTAGGGCCTTCCACTCCCCATTTCCATCCCATTGTTTGTTGCGCCGTCAGCCAACAGACCAAGCCCCCCCCCGCGCGTGCGCCGTTGGGTCATTACTTATCGTGACAAGCGCTTTCTTTAAAACTAGCATAAAAAAATGCTGGTCTTAATGAATGGTGCCCTAAGTCTCTTGACAAATTTTCTTAACTCAATATGTAAAGGGAATCTTTCAGCAGGTCTTTGCTATAATCTGAAGACATCAGGAGATAGGGTCTGAAGCACAGATTTCTATGAGGTGTCACTTATGCTATTGTTCACTTGCAATGTAGGTTTTATCTCAAGGAGACTATCACTGCCTCGACTAGTGCTCACACACCTGCTAGCCCGCCCATGCCTCCTCTGATAAGCAGCTGATAAGCTGTGTTGCGAACGAGATAAGCTTTCTAAACTCTGCTACATGCCACATCTGACTTTTGTCACAATTACTACACCCGGTAAACTAAGTGATACATTGTTGGAATCAGGGTATCTTTTTCCATATTATGTTGCTCTACATATACCTGGTGACATATTCCATTTAAGTAAAAACTGACTCATGATGATGACCTTGCCCAACAATCATGCCAGCTAACTGCCATGCAAGGAACTATGGCACGACCCCATTCACTTGAAGTCAAACCTCACCAAACGTGTTATAGCAACCACTAGGAATATGCTATGCCATCATCAGATGGAACTAGCCCTTTAAGGAAAGTCTATATACTTTCCACAAGGAGGCAGTATGACACCACCTTAAATTTGTAGTTTTCACACAGATTTGTGATAATTATAGACATACATTGGTTTTTTTTTCTGTTTTCTTAAAAATATGTAAAATATTTTTAGATTGTTTCCTAGTATTATTACTAAAATGTGCCTCACGTTACAACCTGTTTAGATCATTTAATCTGACGCGATACTCAAATGATCAAGATCTCACCAGAAATAAATGTCAGTTGACAGATCACATCATCGCACATCGCCACCCTGAGCTTTGGAAGAAAAATAACACATACCCCTTAAACAAAACGTCAAGAACTATAATCCACCACCTACAGGTCAGTACTGGTCTTCCCCCACTCATGTTTTATTGCATTGTGTTTCATATCAGTATCTCAGAAGACTTCAGAGTGGAAGTGTGATACCTCAGTGCTTATATACCAGAGGCTCGCGATACGGCAGGACAGTCTAATAAAGTCTAATCTGTCTTGTCCCTTACACTATCCTGATTTCAGCGGTCAGGAGTTAACATGAAGTGTTTGAGAACGTACATGTTAATCAATTATATGTACTACACGTGGGCTCAGCCATTGATTGACTGTCTTCTATGTATAAGAGCTTGTTCATTCGAGAGTATTATACCGATCTGCGCTGTCCATGTGAGTATTGAACACACAGACCAATATAACTCAATAGGACTGTTCAGAAGATTGAGTGTCTGTGTGAAAAATAAAAATTGTAGCAAGCGCTATTCTCTTTCATACTTAGGATGGGACTCATTTATACAAGTCCATCGATGTGGAAAAAAATTTGCTCCCATACGTAACATCAGTATTACATATGATTTTTATGGATACATTGCCATTATTAACATAGGAAACTATTTTTCCTGTCCATTCTAAACTGTTGGTGTATATCAATTTGGATGTCACGACACGGCCCTAAAAAAATGGATTCAAGCGTGGCACATGGTAGTACGAATGACAATATGGATGAAAATTGTATGGGTTTTCGGGATGACCGTCGGTCGTTTTTTCATATAGTCTTCTCATTTTGTATTTAAAGCTATATCAATTCTAAGGAAAATGCTTGCCATTAACTAGGTATAAAAATATATCATGCTAGGACGGTCTTCGGTAAGGAAGTGGGTCCTCAAACGGTCACTGAAAGGGGGACCCTAAGGCAGGGCTGCCACTAGGAAATTGGGGCCCCATACTAGCAAAATTCTGCCCAGGCTCCACCCCAGCTCCGCCTCCAACCCTCAAACTGTTCACAGTCTCACCGCTCTCTCTTGGAAAAACTCCACTTCTCACCAATAACACATTAACAGTTCCCATCACCAGATCACACATACAGTTAGGTCCATATATATTTGGACAGAGACATTTTTCTAATTTTGGTTATAGACATTACCACAATGAATTTTAAGCAAAACAATTCAGATGCAGTTGAAGTTCAGACTTTCCGCTTTCATTTGAGGGTATCCACATTAAAATTGGATGAAGGGTTTAGGAGTTTCAGCTCCTTAACATGTGCCACCCTGTTTTTAAAGGGACCAAAAGTAATTGGACAGATTCAATAATTTTAAATAAAATGTTCATTTTTAGTACTTGGTTGAAAACCCTTTGTTGGCAATGACTGCCTGAAGTCTTGAACTCATGGACATCACCAGACGCTGTGTTTCCTCCTTTTTGATGCTCTGCCAGGCCTTCACTGCAGTGGTTTTCAGTTGCTGTTTGTTTGTGGGCCTTTCTGTCTGAAGTTTAGTCTTTAACAGGTGAAATGCATGCTCAATTGGGTTGAGATCAGGTGACTGACTTGGCCATTCAACAATATTCCACTTCTTTGCTTTAATAAACTCCTGGGTTGCTTTGGCTTTATATTTTGGTTCATTGTCCATCTGTAGTATAAAACGACGACCAATCAGTTTTGCTGCATTTGGCTGGATCTGAGCACACAGTATGGCTCTGAATACCTCAGAATTCATTCGGCTGCTTTTGTCCTGTCTCACGTCATCAATGAACACTAGTGACCCAGTGCCACTGGCAGCCATGCATGCCCAAGCCATCACACTGCCTCTGCCGTGTTTTACAGATGATGTGGTCTGCTTTGGATCATGAGCTGTACCACGCCTTCGCCATACTTTTCTCTTTCCATCATTCTGGTAGAAGTTGATCTTGGGTCATCTGTCCAAAGAATGTTCTTCCAGAACCGTGCTGGCTTTTTTAGATGTTTTTTAGCAAAGTCCAGTCTAGCCTTTTTATTCTTGATGCTTATGAGTGGCTTGCACCGTGCCGTGAACCCTCTGTATTTACTTTCATGCAGTCTTCTCTTTATGGTAGATTTGGATATTGATCCGCCGACCTCCTGGAGAGTGTTGGTCACTTGGTTGGCTGTTGTGAAGGGGTTTCTCTTCACCACGAAGATTATTCTGCGATCATCCACCACTGTTGTCTTCCGTGGGCGCCCAGGTCTTTTTGCATTGATGAGTTCATCAGTGCTTTCTTTCTTACTCAGGATGTACCAAACTGTAGATTTTGCCACTCCTAATATTGTAGCAATTTCTCGGATGGGTTTTTTCTGTTTTTGTAGCTTAAGAATGGCTTGTTTCACCTGCATGGAGAGCTCCTTTGACCGCATGATTACTTCACAGCAAAACCTTCCAAATGCAAGCACCACACCTCAAATCAACTCCAGGCCTTTTATCTGCTTAATTGAGAATGACATAATGAAGGGATTGCCCACACCTGTCCATGAAATAGCCTTGGAGTCAATTGTCCAATTACTTTTGGTCCCTTTAAAAACAGGATGGCACATGTTAGGTCGGCGTCACACTCAGCGTATAAAAATACGGTCCGCAATTTACGGCCGTAATACGCAGAAAAGTCCCCAAAATAGTGGTCCGTATCTCATCCGTAGGCAGGGTGTGTCAGCGTATTTTGTGCATGGCATCCTCCGTATGTAATCCGTATGGCATCCGTACTGCGAAATTTTCTCACAGGCTTGCAAAACCGACATACGGACATACAATGGATCTATGTGCTCCAAAAAACATAAAAACATATGTACTGTCTATATACAATTAGGTCCATATATATTTGGACAGAGACAACATTTTTCTAATTTTGGTTATAGACATTACCACAATGAATTTTAAACAAAACAATTCAGATGCAGTTGAAGAACAGACTTTCAGCTTTCATTTGAGGGTATCCACATTAAAATTGGATGAAGGGTTTAGGAGTTTCAGCTCCTTGTCATGTGCCACCCTGTTTTTAAAGGGACCAAAAGTCATTGGACAGATTCAATAATTTTATATAAAATGTTCATTTTTAGTACTTAGTTGAAAACCGTTTGTTGGCAATGACTGCCTGAAGTCTTGAACTCATAGACATCACCAGACGCTGTGTTTCCTCCTTTTTGATGCTCTGCCAGGCCTTGACTGCGGTGGTTTTCAGTTGCTGTTTGTTTGTGGGCCTTTCTGTCTGAAGTTTAGTCTTTAACAGGTGAAATGCCGCTCAATTGGGTTGCGATCAGGTGACTGACTTGGCCATTCAGGAATATTCCACTTCTTTGCTTTAATAAACTCCTGGGTTGCTTTGGCTTTAGGTTTTGGGTCATTGTCCATCTGTAGTATGAAATGACGACCAAACAGTTTGGCTGCATTTGGCTGGATCTGAGCACACAGTATGGCTCTGAATACCTCAGAATTCATTCGGCTGCTTCTGTCCTGTCCTGTGTCACATCATCAATAAACACTAGTGACCCACTGCCACTGGCAGCCATGCATGCCAAAGCCATCACACTGCCTCTGCCGTGTTTTACAGATGATGTGGTATGCTTTGGATCATGAGCTGTACCACGCCTTCACCATACTTTTCTCTTTCCATCATTCTGGTAGAGGTTGGTCTTGGTTTCATCTGTCCAAAGAATGTTCTCTCAGAACTATGCTGGCTTTTTTAGATGTTTTTTTAGCAAAGTCCAGTCTAGCCTTTTTATTCTTGATGCTTATGAGTGGCTTGCACCATGCAGAGAACCCCCAGTATTTACAGGTCCTTCTCAAAAAATTAGCATATAGTGTTAAATTTCATTATTTACCATAATATAATGATTACAATTAAACTTTCATATATTATAGATTCATTATCCACCAACTGAAATTTGTCAGGTCTTTTATTGTTTTAATACTGATGATTTTGGCATACAACTCCTGATAACCCAAAAAACCTGTCTCAATAAATTAGCATATTTCACCCATCCAATCAAATAAAAGTGTTTTTTAATAACAAACAAAAAAACCAACAAATAATAATGTTCAGTTATGCACTCAATACTTGGTTGGGAATCCTTTGGCAGAAATGACTGCTTCAATGCGGCGTGGCATGGAGGCAATCAGCCTGTGACACTGCTGAGATGTTATGGAGGCACAGGATGCTTCTATAGCGGCCTTAAGCTCATCCAGAGTGTTGGGTCTTGCGTCTCTCAACTTTCTCTTCACATTATCCCACAGATTCTCTATGGGGTTCAGGTCAGGAGAGTTGGCAGGCCAATTGCGCACAGTAATACCATGGTTAGTAAACCATTTACCAGTGGTTTTGGCACTGTGAGCAGGTGCCAGGTCGTGCTGAAAAATGAAATCTTCATCTCCATAAAGCATTTCAGCCGATGGAAGCATGAAGTGCTCCAAAATCTCCTGATAGCTAGCTGCATTGACCCTGCCCTTGATGAAACACAGTGGACCAACACCAGCAGCTGACATGGCACCCCACACCATCACTGACTGTGGGTGCTTGACACTGGACTTCAGGCATTTTGGCATTTCCTTCTCCCCAGTCTTCCTCCAGACTCTGGCACCTTGATTTCCGAATGACATGCAAAATTTGCTTTCATCAGAAAAAAGTACTTGGAACCACTTAGCAACAGTCCAGTGCTGCTTCTCTGTAGCTCAAAAGTGGCTTTACCTGGGGAATGCGGCACCTGTAGCCCATTTCCTGCACACGCCTGTGCACGGTGGCTCTGGATGTTTCCACACCAGACTCAGTCCACTGCTTCCTCAGGTTCCCCAAGGTCTGGAATCGGTCCTTCTCCACAATCTTCCTCAGGGTCCGGTCTCCTCTTCTCGTTGTACAGCGTTTTCTGCCACATTGTTTCCTTCCAACAGACTTACCATTGAGGTGCCTTGATACTGCACTCTGGGAACAGCCTATTTGTTGAGAAATTTCTTTCTGGGTCTTACCCTCTTGCTTGAGGGTGTCAATGATGGCCTTCTTGACATCTGTCAGGTCGCTAGTCTTACCCATGATGGGGGTTTTGAGTAATGAACCAGGCAGGGAGTTTATAAAAGCCTCAGGTATCTTTTGCATGTGTTTAGAGTTAATTAGTTGATTCAGAAGATTAGGGTAATAGGTCGTTTAGAGAACCTTTTCTTGATATGCTAATTTATTGAGACAGGTTTTTTGGGTTATCAGGAGTTGTATGCCAAAATCATCAGTATTAAAACAATAAAAGACCTGACAAATTTCAGTTGGTGGATAATGAATCTATAATATATGAAAGTTTAATTGTAATCATTACATTATGGTAAATAATGAAATTTAACACTATATGCTAATTTTTTGAGAAGGACCTGTACTTTCATGCAGTCTTCTCTTTATGGTAGATTTGGATGTTGATACGCCGACCTTCTGGAGAGTGTTGGTCACTTGGTTGGCTGTTGTGAAGGGGTTTCTCTTCACCATGGAGATTATTCTGCAATCAACCACCACTGTTGTCTTCCTTGGGCGCCCAGGTCTTTTTGCATTGATGAGTTCACCAGTGCTTTCTTTCTTTTTCAGGATGTACCAAACTGTAGATTTTGCCACTCCTAATATTGCAGCAATTTCTAGGATGGGTTTTTTCTGTTTTCCCAGCTTAAGGATGGCTTGTTTCACCTGCATGCTCCTTTGACCACATGTTTACTTCACAGAAAAACCTTCCAAATGCAAGCACCACACCTCAAATCAACTCCAGGCCTTTTATCTGCTTAATTGAGAATGACATAACGAAGGGATTGCCCACACCTGTCCATGAAACAGCCTTGGAGTCAATTGTCCAATTACTTTTGGTCCCTTTAAAAACAGGGTGGCACATATTAAGGAGCTGAAACTCCTAAACCCTTCATCCAATTTTAATGTGGATACCCTCAAATGAAAGCTGAAAGTCTGAACTTCAACTGCATCTGAATTGTTTTGTTTAGAATTCATTGTGGTAATGTCTATAACCAAAATTAGAAAAATCTTCTCTCTGTCCAAATATATATAGACCTAATTGTATATATATTTACTAGATGGTGGCCCGATTCTAACGCATCGGGTATTCTAGAATATGCATGTCCACGTAGTATATTGCCCAGCCACGTAGTATATTGCCCAGCCACGTAGTATATTGCCCAGCCACGTAGTATATTGCCCAGCGACATAGTATATTGCCCAGGCACGTAGAATATTGCTCAGCCACGTAGTATATTGCCCAGCGACGTAGTATATTGCCCAGCCACGTAGCATATTGCCCAGCCACGTAGTATATTGTCCAGCCACGTAGTATATTGCCCAGCCACGTATATTGCCCAGCCACGTAGTGTATTGCCCAGCCACGTAGTATACAGCACAGAGCCACATAGTATATTGCCCAGCCACGTAGTATATTGCCCAGCCACGTAGTATATTGCCCAGTCAAGTATTGCCCAGCCACATAGTATATAGCACAGCCCACGTAGTACGGTATATTGCCCAGTTACGTAGTATATTGGCCAGCACAGAGCCACATAGTATAGAGACTTAAAAAAAAAATAAACATATACTCACCTATAGCCCGTTGAAGTCCTGCTATACTTACCATCCATCGCCTTTGCTGCTCCTCGCCACGTTCCTGGGATCGCTCCATTGCAAGCGGCAGCTTGCCGTCCCAGGGCTGGTGTGAGCAGGACCTATGATGACATCGCGGTCACATGACCGTGACGTCACGGCAGGTCCTTGCTGCAATGGAGCGGTCCCGGGAGCGTGGCGAGGAGCGAGAAAGGCGGCGGAAGGTGAGTATAGCAGGTTTTTTGTTTTTTTTTTAATTATTTTTAACATGACCTATTTTTACTATTGATGCTGCATAAGCAGCATCAATAGTAAATAGTTGGGGACACACAGGGTTAATAGCAGCGGTAACGGAGCGCGTTACACCGCGGGCCGTTACCGCTGCCATTAACCCTGTGTGAGTGGAGGGGATTACGAAGCGGGCGCCGGGAAGTGAGTGCAGGGGAGTAGGGGAGGGACTTATTGGACTGTGGCCGTCACTGATTGGTCGCGGCAGCCATGACAGGCAGCTGCCAAGACCAATCAGCGAACGAATAACTGTGACAGAAGGACAGACAGACAGATGGAAGTGACCCTCCTTAGACAATTATGTGTGTATATATATATATATATATATATATATATATATATATATATATATATATATATATATACTGTATGTCAGTGAGATATATATATAATATATACTAGCTATTCAACCCGTTCTACGCCCGGGTGGCGAGCATTTATATTGGTATATGGTCTCCATCCTGTCATGTGCTGCTCCATCCTGCGTCCCCATCCTGTCATGTGCTGCTCCATCCTGCGTCCCCATCCTGTCATGTGCTGCTCCATCCTGCGTCCCCATCCTGTCATGAGCTGCTCCATCCTGCGTCCCCATCCTGTGCCCCCATTCTGACATGTGCTGCTCCCATCCTGCGCCTCCATTCTGACATGTGCTGAACCCATCCTGCGCCTCCATTCTGACATGTGCTGCACCCATCCTGCACCCCCGTTCTGTCATGTGCTGCCCTATTCTGTCATGTGCTGCTCCCATCCTGCGCCCCCGTTCTGTCATGTGCTGCTCCCATCTTGCGCCCCCGTTCTGTAATTTGCTGCTCCCATCCATATGCCCCATACGCTGCTCCATAAAGGTTTATGGCCCCCATAAGATGCTCCATAGTATATGCCCCATACACTGCTCCATAAAGGTTTATGGCCCCCATAAGATGCTCCATAGTATATGCCCCGTACACTGCTCCGTAAAGGTTTATGGCCCCCATAAGATGCTCCATAGTATATGTGCCGTACACTGCTCCATAAAGGTTTATGGCCCCCTGTTATGACACGGTGCTTTAGGAGCAACATGGAACGAGCTCTGAAGGAAGTGGTAGCTGTACTGACTGCAGTCCCTAAGCTCAACACAACACTAGAAGTAGCTGTGGGATGCTCCTAACTCTCCCTAGGCACCTCGTCACCGCCTAAGAGCTAACTAGCCCTAAAGATAGAAGCAGGAAAACTATGTTGCCTCAGAGAAAATCCCCAAAGGATAGATTAGCCCCCCACAAATAATGACTGTGAGTGGAGAGGAAAAAGACATACACAGAATGAAACCAGGATGAGCACAGGAGGCCAGTCTAGCTTGATAGATAGGACAGGATGGAATACTGTGCGGTCAGTATAAAACACTACAAAAATCCACGCAGAGTTTACTAAAAATCTCCACACCTGACTAAAGGTGTGGAGGGTAAATCTGCTTCCCAGAGCTTCCAGCAAGACAGAATTAATTCATACTGATAACGCTGGATAAAAATAGAAAGCACAGAACGGATAAGTCCACAATCTGTGAACAGAAAAGAGCAAGCAAAAACTTAGCTTTGCTGAACTGGTCAGGATAACAGGGAAATCCAAAAGAGATGTGAATCCAACCAGGAACAATTTACAAGTGGCACTAGCTGAAGGACAGAGCCAGGCATAAATAGCCGAGCAGAAAAGACGATCAGTGAAAGCAGCTGCTGACAGCTAACTCCAAGGAGCAGCCATACCACTTGAAACCACAAGAGGGAGCCCAAGAGCAGAACTCACAAAAGTGCCACTTACAACCACCGGAGGGAGCCCAAGAGCGGAATTCACAACAGTACCCCCCCTTGAGGAGGGGTCACCGAACCCTCACCAGAGCCCCCAGGCCGATCAGGACGAGCCAAGTGAAAAGCACGAACCAAATTGGTGGCATGGACATCGGAGGCAACAACCCAAGAATTATCCTCCTGACCATAACGCTTCCACTTGACAAGATACTGAAGCCTCCGCCTCGAAAAACGAGAATCCAAAATCTTCTCAACCTCATATTCCAACTCTCCCTCAACCAACACTGGGGCAGGAGGGTCAACCGAGGGAGCAACGGACACCACATATCTCCGCAACAAAGATCTATGGAAAACATTATTAATGGCAAAAGAGGCTGGAAGGGCCAAACGAAAAGACACCGGATTAATAATTTCAGAAATTTTATAAGGACCAATAAACCGAGGCTTAAACTTAGGGGACGAAATCTTCATAGGAACATGACGAGAAGATAACAAAACCAAATCCCCCACACGAAGCCGGGGACCAACACACCGACGGCGGTTAGCAAAACGTTGACCCCTTTCCTGAGACAACGTCAAATTGTCCACCACATGAGTCCAAATCTGCTGCAGCCTGTCCACGACAGAATCAACACCAGGACAATCAGAAGGCTCAACCTGCCCAGAAGAAAAGCGAGGATGAAAACCAAAATTACAAAAGAAAGGTGAAACCAAAGTAGCCGAACTAGCCCGATTATTAAGGGCAAACTCCGCCAACGGCAAGAAAGACACCCAATCATCCTGATCAGCAGACACAAAGCATCTCAAATAGGTCTCCAAGGTCTGATTAGTTCGCTCAGTTTGGCCATTAGTCTGAGGATGAAACGCCGAAGAAAAAGACAAATCAATGCCCATCCTAGCACAAAAGGCCCGCCAAAATCTAGAGACAAACTGAGAACCTCTGTCAGACACAATATTCTCCGGAATGCCATGCAAACGAACCACATGCTGAAAAAACAATGGAACCAGATCTGAGGAGGAAGGCAACTTCGGCAAAGATACCAGATGGACCATTTTAGAGAACCGGTCACAAACAACCCAGAAATCAGACATCTTCTGGGAAACAGGAAGATCCGAAATAAAATCCATGGAAATATGCGTCCAGGGCCTCTCAGGGACCGGCAAAGGCAAAAGCAACCCACTAGCGCGGGAACAGCAAGGCTTGGCTCGGACGCAAGTCCCACAGGACTGCACAAAAGCACGGACATCGCGCGACAAGGAAGGCCACCAAAAGAACCTAGCAACCAAATCTCTGGTACCAAAAATCCCAGGATGACCAGCCAACACTGAACAATGAACCTCAGAAATCACCTTACTCGTCCATCTATCAGGAACAAACAGCTTCCCCACAGGACAGAGGTCAGGCCTATCAGCCTGAAATTCCTGAAGCACCCGCCGCAAATCAGGGGAGATGGCAGAAAGAATCACCCCTTCCTGAAGAATGCCATCCGGCTCAAGGACTCCAGGAGAATCAGGCGAAAAACTCCTAGAGAGGGCATCAGCCTTAACATTCTTAGATCCCGGAAGATACGAGACCACAAAATCAAAACGGGAGAAAAACAGGGACTATCGAGCCTGTCTAGGATTCAGCAGCTTGGCCGACTCGAGGTAAACCAGATTCTTATGATCAGTCAAGACCACAACGCGGTGCTTAGCTCCCCCAAGCCAATGTCGCCACTCCTCAAACGCCCACTTCATAGCCAACAACTCCCGATTGCCGACATCATAATTGCGTTCCGCAGGCGAAAATTTTCTGGGAAAAAAAGGCACACGGTTTCATCAAAGAACCATCAGACTCCCTCTGAGACAAAACGGCCCCTGCCCCAATCTCAGAAGCGTCGACCTCAACCTGAAAAGGAAGAGAAACATCCGGCTGACGCAACACAGGGGCAGAAGTAAATCGGCGTTTAAGCTCCTGAAAGGCCTCAACAGCCGCAGAGGACCAATTCGTCACATCAGCACCTTTCTTCGTCAAATCAGTAAGGGGCTTAACCACACTGGAAAAGTTGGCAATGAAACGGCGAAAGAAATTAGCAAAGCCCAAAAATTTTTGAAGGCCCTTCACAGATGTGGATTGAATCCAGTCATGAATAGCTTGGACCTTAACAGGATCCATTTCTATAGACGAGGGAGAAAAAATAAAACCCAAAAAAGAGACCTTCTGAACTCCGAATAGGCACTTAGACCCCTTCACAAACAAAGCATTATCACAAAGGATCTGGAACACCATCCTGACCTGCCTCACATGAGACTCCCAATCATCGGAAAAAATCAAAATATCATCCAAATATACGACCATGAATTTATCAAGATAATTGCGGAAAATATCATGCATGAAAGACTGGAACACAGATGGAGCATTAGAGAACCCAAATGGCATCACAAGGTATTCAAAATGGCCTTCGGGCGTATTAAATGCAGTTTTCCATTCGTCACCGTGTTTAATACGAACAAGATTATATGCCCCTCGGAGGTCAATCTTAGTAAACCAACTAGCCCCCTTAATCTGAGCAAACAAATCAGTAAGCAGGGGCAAGGGGTATTGGAATTTAACCGTGATCTTATTAAGAAGACGATAATCAATACAGGGTCTCAAGGAGCCATCCTTCTTAGCAACAAAAAAGAAACCCGCTCCCAATGGTGATGAATAGGGTTGAGCGAAACGGGTCGTTCATTTTCAAAAGTCGCCAACTTTTGGCAAAGTCGGGTTTCATGAAACCCGATCCGACCCCTGTGCGGGGTCGGCCATGCGGTACGCGACTTTCGCGCCAAAGTCGCGTTTCAATGACGCGAAAAGCGCCATTTCTCAGCCTATGAAGGTAAACGCAGAGTGTGGGCAGCGTGATGACATAGGTCCTGGTCCCCACCATCTTAGAGAAGGGCATTGCAGTGATTGGCTTGCTGCCTGCGGCGTCACAGGGGCTATAAAGGGGCGTTCCCGCCGACCGCCATGTTACTGCTGCTGATCTGAGCTTAGGGAGAGGTTGCTGCCGCTTCGTCAGAAGCAGGGATAGCGTTAGGCAGGGTCCATTAACCACAAAACCGCTTGTGCTGTAGCGATTTCCACTGCCCAACACCACCTTCGGTGTGCAGGGACAGTGGAAGCTACATTTTTTTTTTTCCCCCTCAGCGCTGTAGCTCATTGGGCTGCCCTAGAAGGCTCCCTGATAGCTGCATTGCTGTGTGTACGCCGCTGTGCAAACCAACTGCTTTTTTCAAAGCACAAATCCTCTTGTTCCTTCCTTTCTGCACAGCTATCTTTTTGGTTTGTACACACTTTTTATTTAATTTGTGCATCAGTCCACTCCTTATTGCTGCCTGCCATACCTGGCTGAGATTACTGCAGGGAGATAGTAATTGAAGGACACTCCCTGTTTTTTTTTTTTTTTTTTTGTGGGAGATTAAGATTGACATTTCTGCTAGAGTGCCATCCCTGTCTGTGTCATCTCTCACTCAGTGGGCCATAGAAAGCCTATTTATTTTTTTGCTTGATTTTGGTTCTAAAATCTACCTGAAAAAATCACTACATCAATCAGTGGGAGAAAAATATTGGCCTCAGGGCTTGTGTGCCACTCCTGACTCCTGTGTGCATCATCACTCACTCAGTGGGCCATAGAAAGCCCTTTTTTTTTTTTTTTTTTTTTTTTTGCTTTATTTGGGTTCTAAATTCTACCTGAAAAAATCAATAAATCAATCAGTGGGAGATTAATATTGGCCTTTGGGCTTGTGTGCCAGTCCTAAGCGTGCCATCTCTCTCTCTCAGATAGTGGGCCATAGAAAGCCTATTTATTTATTTTTTTTTTATTGGGTTTATAAATTTTCCCTGGAAAAAAAAAAAAAAGTGGGAGATTAATATTGGCCTCTGGGCTTGTGTGCCAGTCCTGAGCGTGCCATCTCTCTCACAAATAGTGGGCCTAGAAAGCCTATTTATTTTTTTTTTTTTGGTTTTATAAATTCTCCCTTAAAAAAAAAAAGGGAGATTAATATTGGCCTTTGGGCTTGTGTGCCAGTCCTAAGCGTGCCATCTCTCTCTCTCTCTCTCAGATAGTGGGCCATAGAAAGCCTATTTATTATTTTTTTTTATTGGGTTTATAAATTTTCCCTGGAACAAAAAAAAAAAAGTGGGAGATAAATATTGGCCTCTGGACTTGTGTGCCACTCCTGACTCCTGTGTGCGTCATCTCTCACTCAGTGGGCCATAGAAAGCCTTTTTTTGTTTTGTTTTCTAAATTCTCCCTGAAAAAATCATTTTATTTTATTTGGTTTCTAAATTCTTCCTGAAAAAATCATTTTATTCTATTATTTTTTTTTCCTAAAGTCTCCCTTAAAAAAAAAAAAAAATCAAATCAGTGGGAGATTAATATTTACATTTGTGCTTCAGTGACAGTCCTGCGTGTGTGGCATCTCTCTCATTTGTTGCCACCAACAACAGAGTGTGTAACATTGTGCCTGATTTTCGTTGTGGTCTCACTCACCTGTAAAGGGGTAGCTAAATCATACTGAAGTTATAGCTCACCGTGTAATTTGTGTGACAGCAACAAATACCGTTAGTTTGTTTACGTTTTTAAAACAATGAGGAAGTCTGGTGGAAGAGGTCGTGGCCGGGGGCGTTCATTGTCAGCTGGTAATGAGGGTAGTGGTAGTGGTGGAGCATCAGCTGGTCGTGGGAAAAAAAATATTGCACCTAAGTCTGGAGCTGTGGAGCCAGGTTCGTCGTCTGGCTACACAAGGCCTCGAACGCTCCCTTTTCTGGGAGTAGGAAAACCGCTTTTAAAGCCGGAGCAGCAAGAGCAAGTTTTGGCTTATCTTGCTGACTCAGCCTCTAGCTCTTTTGCCTCCTCTCGTGAAACTGGTAAATGTCAAAGCAGCGCGTCGTTAGTGGATGTTCACGGTCAGGGACAAGTCGCTTCCTTGTCCTCTTCAGCAAAAACAACAACAGAGAAGAATGCAGCAGGCGACACAACGGGTTACTCCATGGAGCTCTTTACACATACCGTCCCTGGCTTAGAAAGTGAAGCAGTTAACAGTCCATGCCCATTACAAGTTGAATCTGACATGGAGTGCACTGATGCACAGCCAGACTACTATGCTGGTCCTTTGACTCAGACCACAACATTGCCCTCGCAGGGTGCTGATCAAGAATCAGACCCTGATGAGACTATGTTGCCCCATCACGAACGCTATACCACCGACCGACACGGTGACACAGATGAAGTTGCACACGAGCTACAAGAAGAGGTAATAGATGACCCAGTTCTTGACCCCGATTGGCAGCCATTATGGGAACAGGGTGCAGGCGGCAGCAGTTCTGAAGCGGAGGAGGAGGGGCCGCAGCAGGCATCAACATCGCAACAGGTTCCATCGGCCGGGCCCGTATCTTGCCCAAAACGCGTGGCAAAGCCAAAACCTGTTGGAGGACAGCGTGGCCATCCGGTTAAAGCTCAGTCTGCAATGCCTGAAAAGGTATCCGATGCTAGAAAGAGTGCAGTCTGGCATTTTTTTAAACAACATCCAATTGATCAGCGCAAAGTCATCTGTCAAAAATGTTCAACTACCTTAAGCAGAGGACAGAATCTGAAAAGTCTCAATACAAGTTGCATGCATAGACATTTAACCACCATGCATTTGCAAGCCTGGACTAACTACCAAACGTCCCTTAAGGTTGTAGCACCCTCGGCCAATGAAGCTAGTCAGCAACGCAACATCCCTTCCGGCAGTGTAGGGCCACCATTTTCCGCACCACCTGCAGTATCTGTGCAGGTTTCTTTGCCAGGCCAAAGCAGTCAGGGTCAGGGAATCACCAGTTTCGTAGTAGGAAACACTGCATCTAGGGCACCGGTGGCAACAATACCATCTCCCACCGTCTCTCAGTCTGCCATGTCCACCGGCACCCCCGCTAGTTCCACGATCTCCAGCTCTCCAGTCCAGCTCACCCTACATGAGACTATGGTTAGAAAAAGGAAGTACTTAGCCTCGCATCCACGTACACAGGGTTTGAACGCCCACATAGCTAGACTAATCTCGTTAGAGATGATGCCCTACCGGTTAGTTGAAAGCGAAGCTTTCAAAGCCCTGATGGACTACGCTGTACCACGCTACGAGCTACCCAGTCGACACTTTTTTTCCAGAAAAGCCATCCCAGCCCTCCACCAGCATGTTAAAGAGCGCATCGTCCATGCACTCAGGCAATCTGTGAGCACAAAGGTGCACCTGACAACAGATGCATGGACCAGTAGGCATGGCCAGGGACGTTACGTGTCCATCACGGCACACTGGGTAAATGTGGTGGATGCAGGGTCCACAGGGGACAGCAAGTTTGGGACAGTTCTGCCTAGCCCACGGTCTAGGAAACAATTGGCTGTAGCCGTTCGCACCCCCTCCTCCTCCTCTTCGTCCTCCTGCAGAAGCGAGAGCTCGTCCACAGACCGCAGTCGCACAACCACTCCATCCGCAGCTGCCACTGTTGCACACCAGGTCTCCCATTATGTGGCAGCTACTGGCAAACGTCAGCAGGCTGTATTGGCTATGAAGTGTTTGGGCGACAACAGACACACCGCGGAAGTTCTGTCCGAGTTCTTGCGGAATGAAACGCAGTCGTGGCTGGGCACTGTAGATCTTGAGGCAGGCAAGGTAGTGAGTGATAACGGAAGGAATTTCATGGCTGCCATCTCCCTTTCCCAACTGAAACACATTCCTTGCCTGGCTCACACCTTAAACCTGGTGGTGCAGTGCTTCCTGAAAAGTTATCCGGGGTTATCCGACCTGCTCCTCAAAGTGCGTGGACTTTGCTCACATATCCGCCGTTCGCCCGTACACTCCAGCCGTATGCAGACCTATCAGCGTTCTTTGAACCTTCCCCAGCATCGCCTAATCATAGACGTTGCAACAAGGTGGAACTCAACACTGCACATGCTTCAGAGACTGTGTGAACAGAGGCGGGCTGTTATGTTTTTGTGGGAGGATACACATACACGGGCAGGCAGTAGGATGGCAGACATGGAGTTGTCAGGTGTGCAGTGGTTGAAGATTCAAGACATGTGTCAAGTCCTTCAGTGTTTTGAGGAATGCACACGGCTGGTTAGTGCAGACAACGCCATAATAAGCATGAGCATCCCCCTAATGCGTCTGCTGATGCAAAGTTTGACGCACATAAAGGATCAGGCGTCTGCAGCTGAGGAAGAGGAAAGCCTTGATGACAGTCAGCCATTGTCTGGCCAGGGCAGTGTACAGGACGAGGTAGCGGGCGAAGAGGAGGAGGAGGACGAGGAGGATGATGGGGATGATTATATTTTTAATGAGGAAGCTTTTCCGGGGCCACTGGAAATTGGTGGCGCGGCAAGGCCGGGTTCTGGTTTTTTGAGGGACACAAGTGACGTGGATTTGCCTGAAACTGCCCCTCAACCAAGCACAACCGCAGATTTGAGAACTGGAACTTTGGCCCACATGGCGGATTATGCCTTACGTATCCTCAAAAGGGACACACGCATAACTAAAATGATGAATGATGACGATTACTGGTTGGCCTGCCTCCTTGATCCTCGCTATAAAGGCAAATTGCAAAATATAATGCCACATGAGAACTTGGAACTAATATTAGCAACCAAACAATCAACTCTTGTTGACCGTTTGCTTCTGGCATTCCCTGCACACAGCGCCCGTGATCGTTCTCACACGAGCTGCAGGGGCCAGCAGACCAGAGGAGTTAGAGGGGCAGAAATCAGAAGTGGCGTTGGCCAGAGGGGTTTTCTGACCAGGTTGTGGAGTGATTTTGCTATGACCGCAGACAGGACAGGTACTGCAGCATCAATTCAAAGTGACAGGAGACAACATTTGTCCAGTATGGTTACAAACTATTTTTCATCCCTTATCGATGTTCTCCCTCAACCGTCATTCCCATTTGATTACTGGGCATCAAAATTAGACACCTGGCCAGAATTGGCAGAATATGCATTGCAGGAGCTTGCTTGCCCGGCAGCTAGTGTCCTATCAGAAAGAGTATTCAGTGCTGCAGGTTCAATACTAACAGAAAAAAGGACTCGTCTGGCTACCCAAAATGTAGATGATCTAACCTTCATTAAAATGAACCACAACTGGATTTCGAAATCTTTTGCCCCACCTTGCCCGGCTGACACCTAGCTTTCCTATGAAAAGGTCTTGCCTGTGGACTATTCTGAATGCCTTTTCCAATCTCGTAATTTTCTGCACCTGATTGTCCAGCATACGACATGTTTACACCTCACTAAATGGCCAAACTCCCCACACGGGGCCGTGGTATCGACACTTGGCGACAGCACCCGTGAGAGTTCAGTTTGTCTGAAGAGGTGGGTGAGCCCGCTTTTGGTCGACGGCACTGCCACTGGGTCCCTCCTAGTACAATAAAGTGTCTCTGGCGGTGGTGGTGCGCACCCAACGTCAGACACACCGTTGTAATATGAGGGGCCCTGGGCCTGTACCGCCGGCCACAAGACAGTTTCCCCCCACCCCAGCTCAAACAGTGCTCTACCACTTGCAAAATTATCTCACAGCTCCACCAATGTTTAGTCTATGCGCTGACATCCTTCAATGCCTGCCACTGACAATACCATTGTATTGACATTTTTGTTATGTTAGGCCTTCGATGCCTGTCTGTGGTCACTCCTTCCACTAGGCCTCCACTGACCACACCACTGCTGCCCGTGTACCCCTGTAACCAATTTAAAATTGCCTACAGCCATGTGTTATTATTTTAGGCCTTCGATGCCTGTCTGCGGTCACTCCTTCCACTAGGCCTCCACTGACCACACCACTGCTGCCCGTGTACCCCTGGAACCAATTTAAAATTGCCTACAGCCATGTGTTATTATTTTAGGCCTTCGATGCCTGTCTGCGGTCACTCCTTCCACTAGGCCTCCACTGACCACACCACTGCTGCCCGTGTACCCCTGGAACCAATTTAAAATTGCCTACAGCCATGTGTTATTATTTTAGGCCTTCGATGCCTGTCTGCGGTCACTCCTTCCACTAGGCCTTCACTGACCACACCACTGCTGCCCGTGTACCCCTGGAACCAATTTAAAATTGCCTACAGCCATGTGTTATTATTTTAGGCCTTCGATGCCTGTCTGCGGTCACTCCTTCCACTAGGCCTCCACTGACCACACCGCTGCTGCCCGTGTACCCCTGGAACCAACATCAGAAAATATAAAAATAAGTATTTTGCTTATAAAAAAGAAAATACTGGAGAGATATCAAATGCAGACATTTTAACATTAAAAACAAACACATACAACAAAAATCTGGTACAGTACTAAAAATGGCCACCAGCTACAATAACTTTCTCCTGCAAGTAGTTAACTGAAAGGTTTTTTCAATTTTAAACACAGATATGGCATCCACCGAGTGTTGTCCTGTCGCGTCTTCTTTATATTATTGCCAAGAAGATGCAAAACAATGAAAATAATAAAATCATTATTTACCAAAAAAATAGAGTAAGTCAAAACCACATTGCAAATAAACATTCATTACAAATAAAGAAGCAGGGCGCGTCCGAGGGTGAGTATATACCTAATAAGAATATAATCACCCTCGGACGCGCCCTGCTTCTTTCCGACAGCCTTCCTTCCTAAGAATCAGCCCTTCCGTGGTGTAGAGAGAGGGTTTGTTACACTCCAAGGTGTTCCCCAGGTTGCCTTTCCTGAGCTTCGATCTTCCGGCTCTCGTTTAGTAGTTGTTGGAAACTACGCTGCATTGGGCCTACAAATTGGGTATGAGGTGTAGAGAGATGGTGTGTTACACTCCAAGGTGTTCCCCAGGTTTCCTCTCCATTGCTTCGATCTTCCGGCTCTCGTTTAGTAGTTGTTGAAAACTACGCTGCATTAGGCCTACAAATTGGGTATGGGGTGTAGAGAGATGGTGTGTTACACTCCAAGGTGTTCTCCAGGTTGCCTTTCCTGAGCTTCGATCTTCCGGCTCTTGTTTAGTAGTTGTTGGAAACTACGCTGCATTAGGCCTACAAATTGGGTATGGGGTGTAGAGAGATGGTGTGTTCCACTGTAGAGAGATGGTGTGTTCCACTCCAAGGTGTTCCCCAGGTTTCCTCGCCAATGCTTCGATCATCATGCTCTCGTTTAGTAGTTGTTGGAAACTACGCTGCATTAGGCCTACAAATTGGGTATGGGGTGTAGAGAGATGGTGTGTTCCACTCCAAGGTGTTCCCCAGGTTTCCTCGCCAATGCTTCGATCATCATGCTCTCGTTTAGTAGTTGTTGGAAACTACGCTGCATTAGACCTACAAATTGGGTATGGGGTGTAGAGAGATGGTGTGTTCCACTCCAAGGTGTTCTCCAGGTTGCCTTTCCTGAACTTCTATCTTCAGGCTCTCATTAAATTGTGGTTAAACGGAACAACTGCATTTGGCGTACTAGTTGGTTTGGGGCCTACTATCAGTGTCTGCCGCTCCTTGCTGTTCTCCTGGTTTCCTGTCCTGAAATTCCGTTTTCAGGCTCTCGTTAAGTAGTTGTTAATGTTAGACTGCATTTGGCCTACTAGTTGGGTTGGGGCCTACTATCGGTGTCTGCCACTCCTTGCTGTTCTCCTCCACTGAACAAAGCTGTGCCGCCTGTTTACTACTGTTGCCAATTTTGAACTGCATTTCGACTACTTACTGATTTGGGCCTACTCTCTGTGTCAGCCTCTCATTCCAGTTGTCCTCCACTGCAATGCCCCCTGATTAGTCCTGTGTTACCAATTTTGAACTGCATTTAGCCCACTTTATTCTTTGGGCCTATATCTGTGTTTCCTCCTCATCCTGCCCATTGCCCAGCCAGTGATAGATGAGTCTGCTGGTACATTGACCCATAACGCAACATTTCCCGTGCACGCTACACTGCAAGATTGTGACCCTGCTGAAAGTCAGGTCCCCCTTCCCGCATACCATACCACCTTACACGGGGACAAACAGGAAGGTGCAGATGAAAGTGCAGGTTCCTTCATCAGGTGGGGGGAGGAATACTAGTTGGCGACGTCACTGGCACAGGGCCTCTCATGGTACGCAAAAGTGTTGCTGCCGGTGGGAGGCGCCCCCGCCGTGCAAACACACCGCTGTACTTTGAGGGGCCCTGTGCCAGTGCCAATGCCAACGAGTGGCCCCCCCTGCTTGCTCAGGTTCACAGCACTTGCAAAGTTGAAATACTTACCTCTCCCTGCTCCACTGCCGTGACGTGGTCCAGATTTCCTGGGCCCACTAATTACTTGAACCAGCCCTACCCACCACAACTTTAGCCAAATGACCCCCAATTTCAAATGCCTTCCAATTATTATAAGGTAAATTACGCTTGACAAGCTTCATTAAGAAGAATGGATGGTTTTGACATTAAAATGGGCACTCTAGGTGTTTTCCTGGCCCCCACTCACTGCCGACTATGCTGCCCCATTGACTTGCATTGGGTTTCGTGTTTCGGTCGATCCCGACTTTACGTCATAATCGGCCGATTTCACTCGACCCGACTTTTGAGATAGTCGGGTTTCGCGAAACCCGGCTCGACTCTAAAAAGGTCAAGGTCACTCAACTCTAGTGATGAAGAGGGCCGAATATGCCCCTTCTCCAAAGACTCCTTAACATAACTCCGCATGGCGGCATGCTCTTGCACAGACAGATTGAAAAGTCGGCCCTTAGGGAACTTGCAACCAGGAATCAAGTTAATAGCACAATCACAGTCCCTGTGCGGTGGAAGGGAACTGGACTAGGGCTCATCAAATACATCCTGGAAATCCGACAAAAACTCAGGAACCTCAGAAGAGGGGGAAGAGGAAATTGACATCAAAGGAACGTCACTATGTACCCCTTGACAACCCCAAACTAGTCACAGTCATAGTTTTCCAATCCAGCACCGGATTTTGTTCCTGTAACCATGGAAAACCCAGTACAACAACATCATGCAGGTTATGCAACACCAGAAAACTGCAATCTTCCTGATGTGCTGGGGCCATGTACATAGTCATCTGCGTCCAGTACTGAGGCTTATCCTTGGCCAACGGTGTAGCATCAATACCCCTCAAAGGCAGGGGCGGATTATCAGAGGGTCAATATGGGCGGTAGCCCAGGGCCCAGTGGTCTGGGGGGGCCCTGGGCTACCGCACAGATTGACCCTCTGATAATCATCTGTGAATGCCGGCGGCCACCGCCGCCGGCATTTATGTGCCCCCGCCGTACCCGGTGGGCAGAGAGAGGGGGCCCGCATCGGGCCCCTTCTCATCTGCTCACCGGGCCCCCGCCGCCAGCCAATTAGAGGCTGGCGGCTGATGTCGGCCACAGGCGCACACGTCGCCGGCGTCTGACGTCCTTGTCAGTCGCCGGCGAGTGTGCTCTGTTGGAGGGAGCTCACCGCTGGAGCGCGGACAGGTGAGGAGACTTTGTTTTTTGTTTTGTTTTTTTGTTTTTATAACGGTGGACACACTGAGGGCAATGCTGGAGGACACTGGGGCAGATTGCTGGAGGACACTGGGGCAGATTGCTGGAGGACGCTGGGGCAGATTGCTGGAGGACGCTGCGGCAATGCTAGAGGACACTGTGGCGGATTCCTGGAGGACACTGGGGCAGATTGCTGGAGGACACTGGGGCAGATTGCTAGAGGACACTGGGGCAGAGTGCTGGAGGACACTGGGGCAGATTGCTGGAGGACACTGGGGCAGATTGCTGGAGGACGCTGGGGCAATGCTAGAGGACACTGGGGCAGATTGCTGGAGGACACTGGGGCAGATTGCTGGAGGACACTGGGGCAGATTGCTGGAGGACACTGGGGCAGATTGCTGGAGGACACTGGGGCAGATTGCTGGAGGACACTGGGGCAGATTGCTGGAGGACACTGGGGCAATGCTGGAGGACACTGGGGCAGATTGCTGGAGGACACTGGGGCAATACTGGAGGACACTGGGGCAGATTGCTGGAGGACACTGGGGCAGATTGCTGGAGGACACTGGGGCAGATTGCTGGAGGACACTGGGGCAATGCTGGAGGGCACTGGGGCAGATTGCTGGAGGACACTGGGGCAGATTGCTGGAGGACACTGGGGCAGATTGCTGGAGGACACTGGGGCAGATTGCTGGAGGACACTGGGGCAGATTGCTGGAGGACACTGAGGCAGATTGCTGGAGGACACTGGGGCAATGCTGGAGGACACTGGGGCAGATTGCTGGAGACACTGGGGCAGATTGCTGGAGACACTGGGGCAGATTGCTGGACACACTGGTGGTAATATTCTGGACACACTGTCTGGGGGCAATGCTGGACGCACTGGGGCAGATTGCTGGACGCACTGGGGCAGATTGCTGGACACACTGTCTGGGGGCAATATGCTGGACACACTGGGGCAATATGCTGGACATACTGGGGCAGATTGCTGGACACACTGGGGGTAATATGCTGGACACACTGGGGCAGATTGCTGGACACACTATCTGGGGGCAATGCTGGACACACTGGGGGCAATATGCTGGAGACACTGGGGCAGATTGCTGGAGACACTGGGGCAGATTGCTGGAGACACTGGGGCAGATTGCTGGACACACTGGGGCAGATTGCTGGACACACTGGTGGTAATATTCTGGACACACTGTCCAGGGGCAATGCTGGACGCACTGGGGCAGATTGCTGGACGCACTGGGGCAGATTGCTGGACACACTGTCTGGGGGCAATATGCTGGACACACTGGGGCAATATGCTGGACATACTGGGGCAGATTGCTGGACACACTGGGGGTAATATGCTGGACACACTGGGGCAGATTGCTGGACACACTGGGGCAGATTGCTGGACACACTGTCTGGGGGCAATGCTGGACACACTGGGGGCAATATGCTGGAGACACTGGGGCAGATTGCTGGGCACTGGGGCAATATGCTGGACATACTGAGGCAGATTGCTGGACACACTGGGGGCAGGACTGGAGGCATGGGCAGAATGTAGACACGGGGCATGATTGGAGACACGGGGAAGAATGAAAGATATATGGGGTAGGATTGGATCATGGGGCAGGATGGATACGATGGAGACATATGGGGCAGGATGTGGAGATCATATGGGGTAGAATAGATACTCATGAGGGCAGGATGCGAGAACATATGGCTGGAGCCAGGAATGAGACACACGGGGCCAGGATGTGGAATATTATTACCATAGGGGCTAATTAAGGGATATTATTACTGCAGTGATGTATTTATTTTATTTTTTGAGTATACTGTTTTAAATGGGGGTCGGTCCTGTTACTGTGCAGAGTGACACTATATCGCCTTTTTTTCTTCATGTGGTGTAATGTAGAAGTTGTGAAAAATTAAGTAATGTGTTCTGCAAGCGGAGCTCGAGATAACTGTGTTATTTCCTGCAGAAACGAGTCCTGGCTGGAAGAAATGATGGCGGTCTGTGCTGGATGAAAGATGAAGGACTTCACCTAGAGACGTCACTGGTGAGTCAGTGTTACCTATACACTGACACTATACACTGTATACTATATAGAGGTCCTGTGTATAATACCACCAGTGATCTCTGTATTACCTCTACACAGACACTGCATACTAAGTACAGATCTCCTGTGAATACTGGCACTTATGGTGATAGTATTGTGTTGTTGTTTTTTACTGATCAGTATTGTAGTATTCAGTCACTATGTGGTGGTAATATGTGGTCTGGAAATGGTGTTGTGGTATTTGTCCCTTGTATGTGATATTTGGTCACCAAGTGGTGGTAATATGTGGTCTTGACATGGTGCGGTGGTATTTGTTCCTTGTATGTGATATTATTCGATCACTGTGGTTGTAATTTGTGGTCTGGTCATGGTGCGGTGGTATTAGGTTACAGTAGAGTAGGGCCCGGCCATTTTTCTGGAATAATCTGGTTCGGGTATATCATGACCCCCGTCACATGACCCCCGTCACATGACCCCCGTCACATGACCCCCGTCACATGACCGGGGGGGGCCCACAGTGTCTGAACAGCCCGGGGCCCTGGCTACCCTTAATCCACCCCTGCTCAAAGGAATAGGGCTCTGCAAAGGCTGCAAGAAAAAACCACAGCGCCTGGCGAATTCTAAGTCCATTAAGTTCAGGGCAGCGCCTGAATCCACAAATGCCATGACAGAAAAGGACGACTATGAGCAAATCAGGGTCACAGATAAGAGAAATTTAGGCTGTATAGTACTAATGGTAACAGACCTAGCGACTCTCTTAGTACGCTTAGGGCAATCAGAGATAACATGAGTAGAATCACCACAGTAAAAACAGCCTATTCTGACGTCTGAATTCCTGCCGTTCTGTTCTAGTCAAAATCCTATCACATTGCATAGATTCAGGACTCTGCTCCGAGGACACTGCCATATGGTGCACAGCTTTGCGCTCGCGCAGACGCCGATCAATCTGAATGGCTAGAGACATAGATTCGCTCAAACCGGCAGGCGTAGGCAAGCTCACCATAACATCTTTAAAGGCTTCAGAAAGTCCTTTTCTGAAAACAGCAGCCAGAGCCTCCTCATTCCATTTAGTGAGCACAGACCATTTTCTAAATTTATGGCAGTATAATTCTGCCGCTTCCTGACCTTGACACAAGGCCAACAGGGTTTTTTCTGCATGATCCACAGAATTAGGTTCGTCATACAATAATCCGAGCGCTTGAAAAAATGCGTCTACATTCAATAATGCCGGATCCCCTGTTTCAAGAGAAAAGGCCCAGTCTTGAGGGTCACCACGCAGCAAGGATATGATGATTTTTACTTGCTGAATGGGATCACCTGAAGAACGGGGTTTCAAAGAAAAAAACAATTTGCAGTTATTTTTAAAGTTCAAAAACTTGGATCTGTCCCCAAAAAAACAAATCAGGAGTAGGAATTCTAGGCTCTAAAGCCGGAGTATGGACAACATAGTCCTGGATACTCTGTACTCTTGCAGCAAGTTGATCCACACGAGAAAACCCTGAACATCCATGCCAGAGCATATATCCTGAACCACCCAGATATCAAGAGGAAAAAAAAGACAAACCAGAGCACAGAATAAAAAATGGTTCAGAACTTTCTTTTCCTTCTTTTGAGATGCATTTAATTCATTTTTGGGCCACTTGTACTGTTATGACACGGTGGTTTAGGAGCAACATGGAACGAGCTCTGAAGGAAGTGGTAACTGTACTGACCGCAGTCCCTAAGCTCAACACAACACTAGAAGTAGTCGTGGGATGCTCCTAACTCTCCCTAGGCACCTCGTCACCGCCTAAGAGCTAACTACCCCTAAAGATAGAAGCAGGAAAACTATCTTGCCTCAGAGAAAATCCCCAAAGGATAGATTAGCCCCCCACAAATAATGACTGTGAGTGGAGAGGGAAAAGACATACACAGAATGAAACCAGGATGAGCACAGGAGGCCAGTCTAGCTTGATAGATAGGACAGGATGGAATGCTGTGCGGTCAGTATAAAACACTACAAAAATCCACGCAGAGTTTACCAAAAATCTCCACACCTGACTAAAGGTGTGGAGGGTAAATCTGCTTCCCAGAGCTTCCAGCAAGACAGAATTAATTCATACTGATAACGCTGGATAAACAGAGAAAGCACAGAACGGATAAGTCCACAATCTGTGAACAGAAAAGAGCAAGCAAAAACTTAGCTTTGCTGAACTGGTCAGGATAACAGGGAAATCCAAAAGAGATGTGAATCCAACCAGGAACCATTTACAAGTGGCACTAGCTGAAGGACAGAGCCAGGCATAAATAGCCGAGCAGAAAAGACGATCAGTGAAAGCAGCTGCTGACAGCTAACTCCAAGGAGCAGCCATACCACTTGAAACCACAAGAGGGAGCCCAAGAGCAGAACTCACAAAAGTGCCACTTACAACCACCGGAGGGAGCCCAAGAGCGGAATTCACAACAGCCCCCATAAGATGCTCCATAGTATATGCCCCGTACACTGCTCCATAAAGGTTTATGGCCCCCATAAGATGCTCCATAGTATATGCCCTGTACACTGCTATATAAAGGTTTATGGCCCCATAAGATGCTCCATAGTATATGCCCCGTACACTGCTCCATAAAGGTTTATGGCCCCCATAAGATGCTCCATAGTATTATATGCCCCCGTACACTGCTCCATTATGGTTGATGGCCCCATAAGATGCTCCATGGTATTATATGCCCCCTTACACTGCTCCATTATGGTTGATGGCCCCATAAGATGCTCCATGGTATTATATGCCCCCGTACACTGCTCCATTATGGTTGATGGCCCCATAAGATGCTCCATGGTATTATATGCCCCCGTACACTGCTCCATTATGGTTGATGGCTCCCATAAGATGCTCCATGGTATTATATGCCCCTGTACACTGCTCCATTATGGTTGATGGCCCCATAAGATGCTCCATGGTATTATATGCTCCCGTACACTGCTCCATTATGGTTGATGGCCCCATAAGATGCTCCATGGTATTATATGCCCCCGTACACAGCTCCATTATGGTTGATGGCTCCCATAAGATGCTCCATGGTATTATATGCCCCTGTACACTGCTCCATTATGGTTGATGGCCCCATAAGATGCTCCATGGTATTATATGCCCCCGTACACTGCTCCATTATGGTTGATGGCCCCCATAAGATGCTCCATGGTACTATATGCCCCTGTACACTGCTCCATTATGGTTGATGGTCCCCATAAGATGCTCCATGGTATTATATGCCCCTGTACACTGCTCCATTATGGTTTATGGCCCCCATAAGATGCTCCATAGTATATGCCCCGTACACTGCTCCATAAAGGTTTATGGCCCCATAAGATGCTCCATAGTATATGCCCCGTACACTGCTCCATAAAGGTTTATGGCCCCCATAAGATACTCCATAGTATATGGAGCGCCCCCAGACACAGGGCCACAAGTCACTCGGTACCGGTCCTTTCTGCTCGGTTCTGGGGTTGTCACGGTGGCTGGACCCGGCCGTGACCCTGCTAAGGGGCGTCCAATGGAAGTGGTAGTACAGTCTGTCAGAAGTTCGTGACGCCACCTGTGGTGTTCGGTCAGGGTGACCGACGCTGCTGTGGGGTCTGCTAGGGTGATGGAATAGCAGCCGGATGGTATACCTTCCCACAGGTGAAGTAAATCCCCAGGGCTTCCCAGTAAGGTGGATGGTGATGGTGTGAGGTGCAGGCAATAACGAGGACACAGGGTTGCAGTCTCTTTACCTTTTTACTGAAGGCTTCAGTACACTCAGTCCAGAGCACGTTCAACCAGTCCGATGGGCACATCCAGAGTTTCCCTCGCAGATGGAAATCGTTGCCTACCAATAGCGCCTGTGTGTTGTAGTCCTACCCTGCTGAGCATTCGGAATAGTCCTCACAACTGCTGTTCTCGTTTGTTCGTTCTCTACAGCTTTCTCTCTCTCTCTCTCTCGTTCTTTGGTTCCAGATGTTGCTAGTTTCTAACGTCCCCCAGGTATAGTATGGCTAGGACGCCACCCGTTTGACGGGAAGGCTTGGAGGTCTTCCTTGACCCTAGAGACGCCCCTCTCCCAATGTTGCCCCCTATGTCTTCGTAGGTGTAGAAGGTAGACAGCCAACCTATAATCAACTGTCCAGCGGAATTTGAAGTAAGGCCTGAAGTCAGTTACTCCTACGGTGATCCGGCCACCGACTACGCGCCTCAGTAAGATGTTGCCTTCCTCTCTCGGCACGACTCTTACTGGCTCTCCTTTGTGCTGATCTTGTTTACACTGTTCCACAATATTCTTCCCCTCTTGTCTCTTTCTTAGGACACCGCCGCAAGGTGTGCAGGCGCGGTTCCGTTCCGTTCTGTTCTGTCGCTAGGCACCTGCCAGGTTCCCACGCCTGACAAGGACCCCTGTTATGACCTGGTGGTCAGGACAATAATGGACCTGGTGGTTAAGAGCACACGGAATGACCTGATAGTTACTGATAATAAAGGACGAGCTCTGGGACGTGGGAACTCTGCTGACCGCAATCCCTAATCCTATCAAACACACTAGAAATAGCCGTGGATTGCGCCTAACGCTCCCTATGCAACTCGGCACAGCCTAAGGAACTAGCTAGCCCTGAAGATAGAAAAATAAAGCCTACCTTGCCTCAGAGAAATTCCCCAAAGGAAAAGGCAGCCCCCCACATATAATGACTGTGAGTAAAGATGAAAATACAAACACAGAGATGAAATAGATTTAGCAAAGTGAGGCCCGACTTACTGAACAGACTGAGGATAGGAAAGGTAGCTTTGCGGTCAGCACAAAAACCTACAAAAAGACCACGCAGAGGGCGCAAAAAGACCCTCCGCAGCGACTCACGGTGCGGAGGCGCTCCCTCTGCGTCCCAGAGCTTCCAGCAAGCAAGACAACAATAAAAATAGCAAGCTGGACAGAAAAATAGCAAACCAAAGAAAATACAAGCAGGAACTTAGCTTCTGCTGGGAAGACAGGTCACAAGAACGATCCAGGAGTGAACAAGACCAATACTGGAACATTGACAGGTGGCATGGAGCAAAGATCTAAGTGGAGTTAAATAGAGCAGCCAGCTAACGAATTAACCTCATCACCTGTGGAAGGAAACTCAGAAACACCCACCAGAGGAAGTCCATGGATAGAACCAGCCGAAGTACCATTCACAGGAGGGAGCCCGACAAAAGAATTCACAACAGTACCCCCCCCCCTTGAGGAGGGGTCACCGAACCCTCACCAGAGCCCCCAGGCCGACCAGGATGAGCCAAATGAAAGGCACAAACCAGATCGGCAGCATGAACATCAGAGGCAAAAACCCAGGAATTATCTTCCTGACCATAACCTTTCACTTGACCAGGTGCTGGAGTTTCCGTCTTGAAATACGAGAATCCAAAATCTTCTCCACCACATACTACAACTCCCCCTCAACCAACACCGGGGCAGGAGGATCAACGGATGGAACCACAGGCGCCAAGTATCTCCGCAATAACGACCTATGGAACACATTATGGATGGCAAAAGAAGCAGGAAGGGCCAAACGAAATGACACAGGATTGATAACCTCAGAAATCTTATACGGACCAATGAAACGAGGCTTAAACTTAGGAGAGGAAACCTTCATAGGAACATAACGAGACGACAACCAAACCAAATCCCCAACACGAAGTCGGGGACCCACACAGCGCCGGCGGTTAGTGAAACGTTTAGCCTTCTCCTGGGACAATGTCAAATTGTCCACCACATGAGTCCAAATCTGCTGCAACCTATCCACCACAGTATCTACACCAGGACAGTCCAAAGACTCAACCTGCCCTGAAGAGAAACGAGGATGGAAACCAGAATTGCAGAAAAACGGCGAAACCAAAGTAGCCGAGCTGGCCCGATTTATTAAGGGCGAACTCAGCCAACGGCAAAAAGGACACCCAATCATCCTGATCAGCAGAAACAAAGCATCTCAGATATGTTTCCAAAGTTTGATTAGTTCATTCCGTTTGGCCATTTGTCTGAGGATGGAAAGCCGAGGAAAAAGACAAATCAATGCCCATCCTAGCACAAAAGGATCGCCAAAACCTCGAAACAAACTGGGAACCTCTGTCAGAAACGATGTTCTCCGGGATACCATGTAAACGAACAACATGCTGGAAAAATAATGGCACCAAATCAGAGGAGGAAGGCAATTTAGACAAAGGTACCAAATGGACCATCTTAGAAAAGCGATCACAAACCACCCAAATGACCGACATCTTTTGAGAGACGGGGAGATCCGAAATAAAATCCATAGAAATATGCGTCCAGGGCCTCTTCGGGACCGGCAAGGGCAAAAGCAACCCACTGGCACGAGAACAGCAGGGCTTAGCCTGAGCACAAGTCCCACAGGACTGCACAA
The DNA here is from genome assembly GCF_032444005.1 of Ranitomeya imitator. Classification (NCBI taxonomy): domain Eukaryota; kingdom Metazoa; phylum Chordata; class Amphibia; order Anura; family Dendrobatidae; genus Ranitomeya; species Ranitomeya imitator. The sequence continues at coordinate 810,675,118 of NC_091282.1, read as the reverse complement.
AAGAACGCACATCCCGTGACAAAGACGGCCACCAAAAGGATCTAGCCACCAAATCTCTGGTACCAAAGATTCCAGGATGCCCAGCCAACACTGAACAATGAATCTCAGAGATAACTCTACTAGTCCATCTATCAGGGACAAACAGTTTCTCCGCTGGGCAACGGTCAGGTCTATCAGCCTGAAATTTTTGCAGCACCCGTCGCAAATCAGGGGAGATGGCAGACAAAATTACCCCCTCTTTGAGAATACCCGCCGGCTCAGGAACACCCGGAGAGTCAGGCACAAAACTCCTTGACAAGGCATCAGCCTTCACATTCTTAGAGCCCGGAAGGTACGAAACCACAAAATCAAAACGGGAGAAAAATAACAACCATCAAGCCTGTCTCTGATTCAACCGTTTGGCAGACTCAAGATAAGTCAAATTCTTGTGATCTGTCAAGACCACCACGCGATGCTTGGCTCCTTCAAGCCAATGATGCCACTCCTCGAATGCCCACTTCATGGCCAACAACTCTCGATTACTAACATCATAATTACGCTCAGCAGGCGAAAACTTTCCAGAAAAGAAAGCACATGGCTTCATCACCGAGCCATCAGAACTTCTTTGCGACAAAACAGCCCCTGCTCCAATCTCAGAAGCATCAACCTCAACCTGAAACGGGAGCGAAACATCTGGCTGGCACAAAACCAGGGATTCAAGCTTCAGGAGGCTAATTTGCATATTCCAGGTGCCTTCTGGGAGAAGCGAAGTCTCCCTAAGCTAGAAGATCGTTGGGTACAGCCGGGACCAGCTGCTTCGAAAGCATCACCAAACCAGGGATTCAAGCTTCAGGAGGCTAATTTGCATATTCCAGGTGCCTTCTGGGAGAAGCGAAGTCTCCCTAAGCTAGAAGATCGTTGGGTACAGCCGGGACCAGCTGCTTCGAAAGCATCACCAAACCAGGGATTCAAGCTTCAGGAGGCTAATTTGCATATTCCAGGTGCCTTCTGGGAGAAGCGAAGTCTCCCTAAGCTAGAAGATCGTTGGGTACAGCCGGGACCAGCTGCTTCGAAAGCATCACCAAACCAGGGATTCAAGCTTCAGGAGGCTAATTTGCATATTCCAGGTGCCTTCTGGGAGAAGCGAAGTCTCCCTAAGCTAGAAGATCGTTGGGTACAGCCGGGACCAGCTGCTTCGAAAGCATCACCAAACCAGGGATTCAAGCTTCAGGAGGCTAATTTGCATATTCCAGGTGCCTTCTGGGAGAAGCGAAGTCTCCCTAAGCTAGAAGATCGTTGGGTACAGCCGGGACCAGCTGCTTCGAAAGCATCACCAAACCAGGGATTCAAGCTTCAGGAGGCTAATTTGCATATTCCAGGTGCCTTCTGGGAGAAGCGAAGTCTCCCTAAGCTAGAAGATCGTTGGGTACAGCCGGGACCAGCTGCTTCGAAAGCATCACCAAACCAGGGATTCAAGCTTCAGGAGGCTGATTTGCATATTCCAGGTGCCTTCTGGGAGAAGCGAAGTCTCCCTAAGCTAGAAGATCGTTGGGTACAGCCGGGACCAGCTGCTTCGAAAGCATCACGAAACCAGGGATTCAAGCTTCAGGAGGCTAATTTGCATATTCCAGGTGCCTTCTGGGAGAAGCGAAGTCTCCCTAAGCTAGAAGATCGTTGGGTACAGCCGGGACCAGCTGCTTCGAAAGCATCACCAAACCAGGGATTCAAGCTTCAGGAGGCTAATTTGCATATTCCAGGTGCCTTCTGGGAGAAGCGAAGTCTCCCTAAGCTAGAAGATCGTTGGGTACAGCCGGGACCAGCTGCTTCGAAAGCATCACCAAACCAGGGATTCAAGCTTCAATTTTTGCCTGTAGGACATTATTGCAAGAGAGCTTGGCTGAGTAGATTACACAAGAAGGAAAACACACAGCAAGTCAGCAGGATCTAGGAGCAACATGGCAGATGTGACAACCTACATGGTGAGCTGCAGCATGTGCTACATGTTCACAGATCGACCAGAAGAAGAATCCAATTTCACCTGTCAGAAGTGTAGACTAGTGGCCCTTTTAGAAGAAAAGGTGCGGGGTCTGGAAGAAAGAATAGCAACTTTGAAACTCATCAAAGAGAATGAAGACTTTCTAGACAGAACAGAAGCATCTCTACTGGTCACAGAAGGTGAAAAAAGTGTCAGAGAACCTCCAAAAGCAGATGAGTGGAAGCATGTGACCAAAAGAAGCAAGAAGACCATGGAGAAATCACCAACCACACAACTGAAGAACCGATATCAAATCTTTGTAGAGGATGAAGATGGCACACCTAAGAATGAAGCAATACCAGCAAGCAAAAAAGAAAAGGGCACACAGCAACAAGTGACAGCAAAAAGTACAGCTAAGAAGCAACGAAGAGTGGTGGTGGTGGGAGACTCACTACTGAGAGGCACAGAAGCAACCATCTGCAGACCGGACATAACTGCAAGAGAAGTATGCTGCCTTCCAGGTGCGATGATCAAGGATGTGACCGATAGGATACCAAAGCTCTTCAGCTCCAAGGACGTCCACCCATTTCTTCTGATACATGTTGGCACCAATGACACGGCAAGGAAGGACCTACCGACAATCTGCAAGGACTTTGAAGAGTTGGGGAAGAAAGTAAAGGAACTGGATGCACAGGTAGTTTTTTCTTCCATCCTTCCAGTAGACGGGCATGGCACCAGGAGATGGAACAGGATCCTTGATGCAAACAACTGGCTAAGACGATGGTGCAGACAACAAGGATTTGGATTCCTGGACCACGGTGTGAATTACTGGTATGATGGACTCCTCGCCAGAGACGGACTACACCTCAACAAACCTGGGAAACACACATTCGCCAGAAGACTCGCTACACTCATCAGGAGGGCGTTAAACTAGAAGAAGAGGGGACGGGAAGAAAAACATTAGACTCGAACAAAGACGACCCAGGAAAACATATTCAGAAGGGAGGTAAGAACATTTCTAAAACAATCCACAGTGAGGAGATTGGAACAAAACAAAATCCTCTAAACTGCATGCTCGCAAACGCCAGAAGCCTGACAAACAAGATGGAAGAACTAGAAGCAGAAATATCTACAGGTAACTTTGACATAGTGGGAATAACCGAGACATGGTTAGATGAAAGCTATGACTGGGCAGTTAACGTACAGGGTTACAGTCTGTTTAGAAAGGATCGTAAAAATCGTAGAGGAGGAGGGGTTTGTCTCTATGTAAAGTCTTGTCTAAAGTCCACTTTAAGGGAGGATATTAGCGAAGGGAATGAGGATGTCGAGTCCATATGGGTTGAAATTCATGGAGGGAAAAATGGTAACAAAATTCTCATTGGGGTCTGTTACAAACCCCCAAATATAACAGAAAGCATGGAAAGTCTACTTCTAAAGCAGATAGATGAAGCTGCAACCCATAATGAGGTCCTGGTTATGGGGGACTTTAACTACCCGGATATTAACTGGGAAACAGAAACCTGTGAAACCCATAAAGGCAACAGGTTTCTGCTAATAACCAAGAAAAATTATCTTTCACAATTGGTGCAGAATCCAACCAGAGGAGCAGCACTTTTAGACCTAATACTATCTAATAGACCTGACAGAATAACAAATCTGCAGGTGGTTGGGCATTTAGGAAATAGCGACCACAATATTGTGCAGTTTCACCTGTCTTTCACTAGGGGGACTTGTCAGGGAGTCACAAAAACATTGAACTTTAGGAAGGCAAAGTTTGACCAGCTTAGAGATGCCCTTAATCTGGTAGACTGGGACAATATCCTCAGAAATGAGAATACAGATAATAAATGGGAAATGTTTAAGAACATCCTAAATAGGCAGTGTAAGCGGTTTATACCTTGTGGGAATAAAAGGACTAGAAATAGGAAAAACCCAATGTGGCTAAACAAAGAAGTAAGACAGGCAATTAACAGTAAAAAGAAAGCATTTGCACTACTAAAGCAGGATGGCACAATTGAAGCTCTAAAAAACTATAGGGAGAAAAATACTTTATCTAAAAAACTAATTAAAGCTGCCAAAAAGGAAACAGAGAAGCACATTGCTAAGGAGAGTAAAACTAATCCCAAACTGTTCTTCAACTATATCAATAGTAAAAGAATAAAAACTGAAAATGTAGGCCCCTTAAAAAATAGTGAGGAAAGAATGGTTGTAGATGACGAGGAAAAAGCTAACATATTAAACACCTTCTTCTCCACGGTATTCACGGTGGAAAATGAAATGCTAGGTGAAATCCCAAGAAACAATGAAAACCCTATATTAAGGGTCACCAATCTAACCCAAGAAGAGGTGCGAAACCGGCTAAATAAGATTAAAATAGATAAATCTCCGGGTCCGGATGGCATACACCCACGAGTACTAAGAGAACTAAGTAATGTAATAGATAAACCATTATTTCTTATTTTTAGTGACTCTATAGCGACAGGGTCTGTTCCGCAGGACTGGCGCATAGCAAATGTGGTGCCAATATTCAAAAAGGGCTCTAAAAGTGAACCTGGAAATTATAGGCCAGTAAGTCTAACCTCTATTGTTGGTAAAATATTTGAAGGGTTTCTGAGGGATGTTATTCTGGATTATCTCAATGAGAATAACTGTTTAACTCCATATCAGCATGGGTTTATGAGAAATCGCTCCTGTCAAACCAATCTAATCAGTTTTTATGAAGAGGTAAGCTATAGGCTGGACCACGGTGAGTCATTGGACGTGGTATATCTCGATTTTTCCAAAGCGTTTGATACCGTGCCGCACAAGAGGTTGGTACACAAAATGAGAATGCTTGGTCTGGGGGAAAATGTGTGTAAATGGGTTAGTAACTGGCTTAGTGATAGAAAGCAGAGGGTGGTTATAAATGGTATAGTCTCTAACTGGGTCGCTGTGACCAGTGGGGTACCGCAGGGGTCAGTATTGGGACCTGTTCTCTTCAACATATTCATTAATGATCTGGTAGAAGGTTTACACAGTAAAATATCGATATTTGCAGATGATACAAAACTATGTAAAGCAGTTAATACAAGAGAAGATAGTATTCTGCTACAGATGGATCTGGATAAGTTGGAAACTTGGGCTGAAAGGTGGCAGATGAGGTTTAACAATGATAAATGTAAGGTTATACACATGGGAAGAGGGAATCAATATCACCATTACACACTGAACGGGAAACCACTGGGTAAATCTGACAGGGAGAAGGACTTGGGGATCCTAGTTAATGATAAACTTACCTGGAGCAGCCAGTGCCAGGCAGCAGCTGCCAAGGCAAACAGGATCATGGGGTGCATTAAAAGAGGTCTGGATACACATGATGAGAGCATTATACTGCCTCTGTACAAATCCCTAGTTAGACCGCACATGGAGTACTGTGTCCAGTTTTGGGCACCGGTGCTCAGGAAGGATATAATGGAACTAGAGAGAGTACAAAGGAGGGCAACAAAATTAATAAAGGGGATGGGAGAACTACAATACCCAGATAGATTAGCGAAATTAGGATTATTTAGTCTAGAAAAAAGACGACTGAGGGGCGATCTAATAACCATGTATAAGTATATAAGGGGACAATACAAATATCTCGCTGAGGATCTGTTTATACCAAGGAAGGTGACGGGCACAAGGGGGCATTCTTTGCGTCTGGAGGAGAGAAGGTTTTTCCACCAACACAGAAGAGGATTCTTTACTGTTAGGGCAGTGAGAATCTAGAATTGCTTGCCTGAGGAGGTGGTGATGGCGAACTCAGTCGAGGGGTTCAAGAGAGGCCTGGATGTCTTCCTGGAGCAGAACAATATTGTATCATACAATTATTAGGTTCTGTAGAAGGACGTAGATCTGGGTATTTATTATGATGGAATATAGGCTGAACTGGATGGACAAATGTCTTTTTTCGGCCTTACTAACTATGTTACTATGTTACTATGTTACAACACAGGGGCAGAAGAAAAACGACGCTTCAACTCCTGAAAAGCCTCTACAGCTGCAGAAGACCAATTGACCACATCAGCACCCTTCTTGGTCAAATCAGTCAACGGTTTAGCAACACTAGAAAAATTAGCGATGAAGCGCCGATAAAAATTAGCAAAGCCCAGAAACTTTTGCAGGCTCTTCACAGATGTCGGCTGAGTCCAATCGTAAATGGCCTGGACTTTAACAGGGTCCATCTCGATAGTATAAGGGGAAAAAATGAACCCCAAAAATGAAACCTTCTGAACTCCAAAGAGACACTTTGACCCCTTCACAAACAAGGAATTCGCACGAAGGACCTGGAACACCATTCTGACCTGCTTCACATGAGACTCCCAATCATCCGATAAGACCAAAATATCATCCAAATACACAATCAGGAATTTATCCAGGTACTCTCGGAAGATGTCATGTATAAAGGACTGAAATACTGATGGAGCATTGGAAAGCCCGAATGGCATAACCAGGTACTCAAAATGGCCCTCAGGCGTATTAAATGCTGTTTTCCATTCATCGCCCCGTTTAATACGCACAAGATTATACGCCCCTCGAAGATCTATCTTGGTGAACCAACTAGCCCCCTTAATATGAGCAAACAAATCAGACAGCAACAGCAAAGGATACTGAAATTTGACTGTAATTTTATTAAGAAGGCGGTAATCAATACAAGGTCTCAAAGAACCATCCTGCTTGGCCACAAAAAAGAACCCTGCTCCTAACGGTGATGACGACGGGCGAAAATGGCCTTTCTCCAAGGATTCCTTTATATAACTCCGCATAGCGGCGTGTTCTGGCACAGATAAATTGAACAATCAGCCCTTAGGAAACTTACTACCAGGAAACAAATTAATTGCACAATCGCAATCCCTATGAGGAGGTAGGGCACTGGTTTTGGGCTCATCAAATACATCCCGATAATCCGACAAAAACTGTGGAACTTCAGAAGGAGTGGAAGACGAAATAGACAAAAATGGAACATCACCATGTACCCCCTGGCAACCCCAGCTGGACACAGACATAGATTTCCAGTCCAATACTGGATTATGAACCTGTAGTCATGGCAACCCCAAACGACCACATCATGCAGATTTTGCAACACCAGAAAGCGGATATCCTCCTGATGTGCAGGAGCCATGCACATGGTCAATTGGGTCCAGTACTGAGGCTTATTCTTGGCCAAAGGCGTAGCATCAATTCCTCTCAATGGAATAGGATACTGCAAGGGCTCCAAGAAAAAACCACAGCGCATAGCATACTCCAAGTCCATCAAATTCAGGGCAGCGCCAGAATCCACAAATGCCATAACAGAATAGGATGACAAAGAGCAAATCAGAGTAACGGACAATAGAAATTTAGACTGTACCGTACCAATGGTGGCAGACCTAGCGAACCGCTTAGTGCGCTTAGGACAATCGGAGATAACATGAGTGGAATCACCACAGTAAAAACATAGCCCATTCCGACGTCTGTGTTCTTGTCGTTCAGCTCTGGTCAAAGTCCTATCACATTGCATAGGCTCAGGCCCATGCTCAGATAGTACCGCCAAATGGTGCACAGCTTTACGCTCACGCAAGCGTCGATCGATCTGAATGGCCAAAGACATAGACTCATTCAGACCAGCAGGCATGGGAAATCCCACCATGACATCCTTAAGGGCTTCAGAGAGACCCTTTCTGAAGATTGCTGCCAGGGCACATTCATTCCACTGAAGAAGCACAGACCACTTTCTAAACTTCTGACAATATATCTCCGCTTCATCCTGACCCTGACACAGAGCCAGCAAGATTTTCTCTGCCTGATCCACTGAATTAGGTTCGTCATAAAACAATCCAAGCGCCAGGAAAAACGCATCAACATCACGCAATGCCGGATCTCCTGGCGCAAGGGAAAATGCCCAGTCTTGAGGGTCACCACGTAACAAAGAAATAATGATCTTTACTTGTTGGACAGGGTCACCTGAGGAGCGAGGTTTCAAGGCAAGAAACAATTTACAATTATTTTTGAAATTCAAGAACTTGGATCTATCACCAAAAAACAAATCAGGAATTGGAATCCTAGGCTCTGACATCGGATTCTGAACCACAAAATCTTGAATGTTTTGTACCCTTGTAGTGAGATTATCCATCCAAGAGGACAGACCTTGAATGTCCATGTTTACACCTGTGTCCTGAACCACCCAGAGGTAAAGGGGAAAAGAGAGACAAAACACACTGCAAAGAAAAAAAAATGGTCTCAGAACTTCTCTTATCCCTCTATTGAGATGCATTAGTACTTTGGGCCACCTGTACTGTTATGACCTGGTGGTCAGGACAATAATGGACCTGGTGGTTAAGAGCACACGGAATGACCTGATAGTTACTGATAATAAAGGACGAGCTCTGGGACGTGGGAACTCTGCTGACCGCAATCCCTAATCCTATCAAACACACTAGAAATAGCCGTGGATTGGGCCTAACGCTCCCTATGCAACTCGGCACAGCCTAAGGAACTAGCTAGCCCTGAAGATAGAAAAATAAAGCCTACCTTGCCTCAGAGAAATTCCCCAAAGGAAAAGGCAGCCCCCCACATATAATGACTGTGAGTAAAGATGAAAATACAAACACAGAGATGAAATAGATTTAGCAAAGTGAGGCCCGACTTACTGAACAGACTGAGGATAGGAAAGGTAGCTTTGCGGTCAGCACAAAAACCTACAAAAAGACCACGCAGAGGGCGCAAAAAGACCCTCCGCACCGACTCACGGTGCGGAGGCGCTCCCTCTGCGTCCCAGAGCTTCCAGCAAGCAAGACAACAATAAAAATAGCAAGCTGGACAGAAAAATAGCAAACCAAAGAAAATACAAGCAGGAACTTAGCTTCTGCTGGGAAGACAGGTCACAAGAACGATCCAGGAGTGAACAAGACCAATACTGGAACATTGACAGGTGGCATGGAGCAAAGATCTAAGTGGAGTTAAATAGAGCAGCCAGCTAACGAATTAACCTTGTCACCTGTGGAAGGAAACTCAGAAACACCCACCAGAGGAAGTCCATGGACAGAACCAGCCGAAGTACCATTCATGACCACAGGAGGGAGCCCGACAACAGAATTCACAACAGACCCCCCTGTGTCTTCTCCCTGCAACACCCCCTGACACGGGATGTTGCCTGGTTCCAACCCAGTCAGCTTCTGACTAACTTCCTCCCCAGCCCCTAGTTTTACCAGTGTGAGGAGTGGCCCAATAAATAAAGCCTTTTTCTCCCCCTAGTGGCCAGAGTGTGAAGTGTAATGTGTTCTGGTGATACCTGGTCAGGAGAACTCCTTAGTGCCATCGGACGTACCGCTACTCGCCTTGGGGCCATACTGCAACGACCAGGTCTCTGGGACGCTGCACTACCCCCCGGTTAAATCCAGTACTCCTGGACTGGTAAGAAGAACAACAATATAATGCAGTGAAAGACATACAAAATTTTTGAATGCTAAGAACAAGTAAATAGAAAAAGGTGCTTCCCTTTATGGGAGGTAAGGACACTTGAACGTTACAAACAAAAAATAACAGTTAAATATTTTTAATAACATTATGACTATAAATAACTCTCAATACCCAGCCGGGTATACTACTAAGTGCAAATTTTTGGAACAAATAGTTATTCCTTTAAGGGCGTATAAGCTGAACCCACTAAAGGCCTACTATCAAGTACTACAACAACTCAACTTTCCTTTCCGTTCTCACTTCACCAATGCAGGACCGACCTAGCTCCTTGGCTGAGCCTACTGCCATTGTGCCGATCATCTTCTCTCAGGAGGACTCTATCTATAACCCCTACGGGTTCACTTCAAACTTTCCTGTCCTCGATCTTTATTAACATTATTAAACTATCTAAATTCTTCAACATTATTAACGTTTCAACCTTTATCAAAGTTATCATTAAACATTCCCTTCAAGAGGGACCCAAGTCTCTAGTGCAGATTCTCTTTCAGCAAGCAAGTTCACAGCAAACAAGTCCTTCTGCACCATGTCTTCGCAAAGTCTTCTTTGGCTTATAAAACCAGTAGGGAGCACCTTTAAGAAGGTGCAAACTATTTACAAAGCAGTTCTGAATCATTCACCGTCCATGATCCGGCAGTCTTTAAAACAATGATGAACTTGTGCAAAAGTAGAAAAAGAAATAGAAAACATTAGGGATCCCGGGTAAACAAAGGGACCCCTTTAAGAAATAACCCTGGTCGGGTTTAAAATAGCAGCAACAGCAGGAAACAGTTAACTATTTACATCTTTGGGTTTTCGAGGTTTGTTACTGTAAGTCAGGGGGTAGCACCGGTCGGAGTAGCCCAGGTGGATACTGGCGGCTACCAGGTGCCACATAAGGGGCTCCCTCACTCCAGATGGGGGCCTTTTGGCTTTGCATATCTCTTTTCTCATCCGTTACGGTATCAATGTCACTAATCGGTTTTTCAGGTATAATCTGGGTTCGAATGTCACTTTTGGTAGTAGGTTCACTAGTGGCAATAATGCCCACTGTGGTAGTAGTATCAGGATTTGTCAGTTCAGAGTTAGTCTTAGTCATGGCAGCAGGTGGCGATGCTACGGAGCTTATCAATAGGTCTTCTGTCACTGGGGCAGGGGCAGCGTTCTTACCTGCCACCACGGTGTCCTCGGGGTCGGCCTGCTCCGTCTCCGCTGGGATCTGGAACGCTGACTGCGGGGCCTTGCGCTGTGGCGTTGCCATCTCTGTTTGCAGTAGCTCGCTTTCCGGCAGGACCTTGCTTTCTGGCTTCGGAGCGCTGGAACTTCTTTCTCGCTCCGGACCACACGAGGCTGCCGACAGACGTCTGGTGAAGCCCCCGGTGACGATCTCCTTCCATCCGGCCTCAGTGCTCAGCTGCGTCCGCCGGAGTCGATCGCTGAGCTCGTCCACTCCAGCCTGCAGGAAGTCGGGGCTCACAGGCGACGCTTGGCTGCAGTATCTCTCTGGGTAGCTGGGGGAGTCCTCTGCTCCGACGCCACGCTCCGATCCCGATCCTGGTCGGCTAGCCATAGCGTCTCCCACATGGTTCAGTTCTTCTCCCTCCTTGTCCTTTTCCTGCTCTCTCCTTCGTGGGCGGTTTCGTTTTCTTTGTCTCCGCCCTCCACTGAGGATCAGGAGGCGGATCTCGGCTGCTGACGGACACGTCCTCAAAGTACAGAAATATTTAGACTGGGCGGCCATTACTGTTCGCGCTCTCTAGCTCACTTACGCCCACTTCCACGCCCTTCTTATTCTCTTGCGCTCCTCGTGGCGCTGCAATGGCGGCGGTTTTGGCGGGAATCTTGCGGCAATAGCAGTACACAGTCCTTGCAATAAATCACAGTCCAACACGTTTCAATCACAGTTCCAAGGCACACATGACCCAACTCTTCAGGCTTAAGTACGATCCTGTTCGTGACGCCAAGTTGGATCGCCCCCAGACACAGGGCCACAAGTCACTCGGTAGCGGTCCTTTCTGCTCGGTTCTGGGGTTGTCACGGTGGCTGGACCCGGCCGTGACCCTGCTAAGGGGCGTCCAATGGAAGTGGTAGTACAGTCTGTCAGAAGTTCGTGACGCCACCTGTGGTGTTCGGTCAGGGTGACCGACGCTGCTGTGGGGTCCGCTAGGGTGATGGAATAGCAGCCGGATGGTATACCTTCCCACAGGTGAAGTAAATCCCCAGGGCTTCCCAGTAAGGTGGATGGTGATGGTGTGAGGTGCAGGCAATAACGAGGACACAGGGTTGCAGTCTCTTTACCTTTTTACTGAAGGCTTTAGTACACTCAGTCCAGAGCACGTTCAACCGGGCTATCAGAGACCGGCCGGTCCGATGGGTACATCCAGAGTTTCCCTCGCAGATGGAAATCGTTGCCTACCAATAGCGCCTGTGTGTTGTAGTCCTACCCTGCTGAGCATTCGGAATAGTCCTCACAACTGCTGTTCTCGTTCGTTCGTTCTCTACAGCTTTCTCTCTCGCTCTCGTTCTTTGGTTCCAGATGTTGCTAGTTTCTAACGTCCCCCAGGTATAGTATGGCTAGGACGCCACCCGTTTGACGGGAAGGCTTGGAGGTCTTCCGGGACCCTAGAGACGTCCCTCTCCCAATGTTGCCCCCTATGTCTTTGTAGGTGTAGAAGGTAGACAGCCAACCTATAATCAACTGTCCAGCGAAATTTGAAGTAAGGCCTGAAGTCAGTTACTCCTACGGTGATCCGGCCACCGACTACGCGCCCCAGTAAGATGTTGCCTTCCTCTCTCGGCACGACTCTTACTGGCTCTCCTTTGTGCTGATCTCGTTTACACTGTTCCACAATATTCTTCCCCTCTTGTCTCTTTCTTAGGACACCGCCGCAAGGTGTGCAGGCGCGGTTCCGTTACGTTCTGTCGCTAGGCACCTGCCAGGTTCCCACGCCTGACAGGGACCCCCCTGTCTTCTCCCTGCAACACCCCCTGACACGGGATGTTGCCTGGTTCCAACCCAGTCAGCTTCTGACTAACTTCCTCCCCAGCCCCTAGTTTTACCAGTGTGAGGAGTGGCCCAATAAATAAAGCCTTTTTCTCCCCCTAGTGGCCAGAGTGTGAAGTGTAATGTGTTCTGGGGATACCTGGTCAGGAGAACTCCTTAGTGCCATCGGACGTACCGCTACTCGCCTTGGGGCCATACTGCAACGACCAGGTCTCTGGGGCGCTGCACTTATGCCCCATACACTGCTCCATAAAGGTTTATGGCCCCAATAAGATGCTCCATAGTATATGCCCCCGTACACTGCTCCATAAAGGTTTATGGCCCCCATAAGATGCTCCATAGTATATGCCCCCGTACACTGCTCCATAAAGGTTTATGGCCCCCATAAGATGCTCCATAGGATTATATGCCCCGTATGCTGCTGCAATATATATAAAAAAAAATACCATACTCACCTATCGTCGCTGGGCGCCGAGTGCTGGGGGGCCTGAGCAGGCTAAGACACCGGATCGCTGTGGGGGTCATGTGCCGGAATCGCCGCTGGCTCAGGCCCCCGACACTTGCTATATTCACCTGGCCCTGATCCAGCACTGCGTCCGCTCCATGTTCCGGCTCCTCTGGCTGTGACTGTTCAGTCAGAGGGCGGCGCGCTTTAAGCGCGTCATCGCGCCCTCTGAACTGTGAACGTCACAGGCAGAGGACCCGGGAGATGGAGCCGCACGCAGCGCTGGAACTGGGGACAGGTAACTATAGCTTATACTCACCCTCCTTGCGCATCCCTGCCTCTCTGGTGGAGATCGCGGTGTGCGTTCAGTGTTTACGCATACCGCGATCTCCTGGGAGCGTCACTCTGTGGGGTCCAGACTGCGCCGGCGCTTGCTCTTGCGCAGTCTATAAAGGCTTCGGACAGAGTGACTCTGCCAGCGTTATATTATAGATATATTAATATTTCATCCAGCACGAGATAGCTTAAAAGCCGGTAATTCAATTGCCGGCTTTTGCTATCTCCTTCCTAAACCCGACATGATATGAGACATGCTTTACATACAGTAAACCATGTCATATCCCCATTTATTTTGCATAATCCATTTTGTATGGGCAAAATTTGGGCTGTCTAGCTATTAAATTAAAGGGTTAAATGGTGGGAAAAATTGGCGTGGGCTCCCACGCAATTTTCTCCGCCAGAGTAGTAAAGCCAGTGACTGAGGGCAGATATTAATAGCCTGGAGAGGGTCCATGGTTATTGCCCCCCCCCCCCCAGCTAAAAACATCTGCCCCCAGCCACTCCAGAAAAGGCACATCTGGAAGATGCGCCTGTACTGGCACTTGGTCACTCTCTTCCCATTCCCGTTTAGCGGTGGGATATTGGGTAATGAAGGGTTAATATCACCTTGCTATTGTAAGGTCACATTAAGCCAGATTAATAATGGAGAGGCATCAATTATGACACCTATCCATTATTAATCCAATTGCATGAAATGGTTATAAAAACACGCACACAATACTGCAAAGTATTTTAATGAAATAAACACACAGGTTGTAATATTTTATTCCACTCTCAATCCACCTGAAGACCCTCGACCTGTAACAAATTAAAAATAATAAACCAACAATATCTCATACCTTCCGTCGATATGTCCCACGATGTAAATCCATCTGAAGGGGTTAAATTATTTTACAGGCAGGAGCTCTGCTATAATGCAGCTGTGCTCCTGCCTGTAAAACCCTGGGGAATTAATGGAATGTAGGTCTATGACCTGTAGTTACCTTCATTCGCGGTGATGCGCCCTCTGCTGGATGTCCTCATATGACCTCGAGGCTGAGAAAATATTCAGAAAAGGGAACAAATACTTCCATACCATGACCAGAACACATATTACCACCACAATGACCGAATAATAGCACATACAAGGGATAAATACCGCCACACCATGGCCAGACAACATATTACCACCATATAGTGACTGAATACTGCACTGCCATTATACACAGGAGATCTGTCATAACAGGAAAGAGAAATCCAGCTCTGGAAGTAAAATCAAAAATTCTTTAATTCAAAATTTTAAAAAGAAAAAAGGAAAAACGGCTGCTGGACATGAGCCCGGTGATTACCGGAGGAGAAATGCCGTAAGTAACTGAACACGATTGACTAAGGCTTCTTTCACACTAGCGTCGGAATCTCCCCGTCGCAATGCGTCGAGGAGAGATTCCGACGCTAGCGTTTAACGCTTTGCACAATGGGTGCAGCGGATGCATTTTTCCGGCGCATCCGCTGCCCCATTGTAAGGTGCGGGGAGGTGGGGGCGGAGTTCCGGCCGCGCATGCGCGGTCGGAAAAAGCGGTCCGTCGGGAGAAAAAAACGTTACATGTAGGGGTTTTTTTTCCCGACGGTCCGCCAAAGCACGACGCATCCGTCGCAAGACGGATGCGAAGTGTGCAAATCCGTCGCAAATGCGTCGCCAATAGAAGTCTATGGGGAAAAAACGCATCCTGCAAGCACTTTTGCAGGATGCGTTTTTTCTGCAAAACGACGCATTGTGATGGATTTACAAAAAACGCTAGTGTGAAAGTACCCTTAGGACTAAGAACACTACCTGTGTTCGAAACGTGTTCAGTTACTTACAGCATTTTTCCTCCGGTTTCCGGTAGCGCTATTATTGTCGGGTGCTCATTGATCAGGTTGAGCAAATTGGAATGTTCGGGTGCTCGATCCAAGCAACGAGCCCAATGTAAGTCTATGGGAAACTCGAGCATTATTCCTGCGGCCCCCTGGCAGTTGGCAGAGGGACTAGAAATTGCAGAAATCGATGGGAACAATGCTCAAATGACATGGAAACAGCATGAGGAAAACCCCTGGAAGCATTTCTGACTCCCAGGTCACTGCTATGAACAATGTTGTCAGAGTCTTACGCCACTTTTACAGACTCACAATAAAAGATACAAAAACGAAGCCAAAATGGATTTTCCTGGGCAATATGTAAAGGAACATCCTTTCCAGGGTAATGACTTGTATATAAGGCAAAATAAATAACTAAAAGCAAAAATGCTCCTCCACACCTTAGGCTATGTTCACACGTAGCATTTTTGATGCACTTTTTAGGCTATGTGCACACGTTCAGGATTTCTTGCAGAAAATTCCTGAGAAAAGCCTGACATTTTCTGTAAGAAATCTGCATGTGTTTTTTGCCGCGTTTTTGGTGCGTTTTTGATGTGTCTTTTTCTGGACATTTCCCAATGCATTTTATAGTGGGAAATCTGCAAAAAAGCCGCAAAATTAATGAACATGCTGCGTTTTTTACTGCGATGCATTTTTTTCGTGAAAAAAAACGCATCATGTGCACAAAACATGCAGAATTCATTCAAAATGATGGGATGCATATTGGATGCTGTTTTTTTGAGGTTTTATAGCGTTTTTATCGTGAAAAAAACGCGAAAAATCAGCAGCGTGTGCACACAGCCTAATTTAGCATTGCTTTCAACCAAGACAAATGCATTCACTGGGAAATGTCATTTTAACATTTTACAACCTTATCTGGCTATGTGGTGTGTGACACATCATCAGACACATCCTGTTTCATTTATAAAGGAGGGACTCTGAAAGGCACAAAGCTTATTTTTATAGGGCCATCAGGTGGCCTTTACTATTCTTAAAGGGCCAGTAGTCGGCCCTCACTATTCTTAGAGAGCCATCAGCTGGCTATGCTTTGTTGTTCCCATTATTAACCCCTTTCTGACATCAGACGTACTATCCCGTCGAGGTGGGGTGGGCCACTATGACCACCGACGGGATAGTATGTCATATGCAATCGGCCGCGCTCCCGGGGGGAGCGCGGCCGATCGCGGCCGGGTGTCAGCTGCCTATCGCAGCTGACATCTGGCACTATGTGCCAGGAGCGGTCACGGACCGCTCCTGGCACATTAACCCCTGGCACACCGCGATCAAACATGATCGCGATGTGCCGCCGGTACAGCGAAGCATCGCGCAGGGAGGGGGCTCCCTGCGGGCTTCACCGAGCCCCCCGCAGCAACGCGATGTGATCGCGTTGCTGCGAGGGTCTCCGTACCTCCCTCCCTGCTCCAGGCCCGGATCCAAGATGGCTGCGGCATCCGGGTCCTGCAGGGAGGGAGGTGGCTTCACAGAGCCTGCTCAGAGCAGGCACTGTGAAGCCTGCAGTGCTGTAAGTCAGATCGGTGATCTGACAGAGTGCTGTGCAAACTGTCAGATCACCGATCTGTGATGTCCCCCCTGGGGCAAAGTAAAAAAAGTTAAAAAAAAATGTTTCCAAATGTGTAAAAAAAAAAAAATATTCCTAAATAATGAAAAAAAAAAATTATTCCCATAAATACATTTCTTTATCTAAATAAAAAAAACAAAAGAATAAAAGTACACATATTTAGTATCGACACGTCCGTAATGGCCCGACCTATAAAACTGGCCCACTATTTAACCCCTTCAGTAAACACCGTAAGAAAAAAAAAACAAACGAGGCAAAAAACAACGCTTTGTTATCATGCCGCCGAACAAAAAGTGGAATAACACGCAATCAAAAAGACAGATATAAATAACCATGGTACCGCTGAAAGCGTCATCTTGTCCCGCAAAAAACGAGCTGTGATACAGCATCATCAGCAAAAAAATACAAAAGTTATAGTCCTCAGAATAAAGCGATGCAAAAATAATTATTTTTTCTATAAAATAGTTTTTATCGTATAAAAGCGCCAAAACATAAAAAAATGATATAAATGAGGTATCGCTGTAATCGTACTGACCTGAAGAATAAAACTGCTTTATCAATTTTACCAAACGCGGAACGGTATAAACGCCTCCCTCAAAAGAAATTCATGAATAGCTGGTTTTTGGTCATTCTGCCTCACAAAAATCGGAATAAAAAGCGATCAAAAAATGTCACATGCCCGAAAATGTTACCAATAAAAACGTCAACTCGTCCCCCAAAAAACAAGACCTCACATAACTCTGTGGACCAAAATGTGGAAAAATTATAGCTCTCAAAATGTGGTAATGCAAAAAATATTTTTTGCAATAAAAAGCGTCTTTCAGTGTGTGACGGCTGCCAATCATAGAAATCCGCTAAAAACCCCGCTATAAAAGTAAATCAAACCCCCCTTCATCACCCCCTTAGTTAGGGAAAAATAAAAAAAAATGTATTTATTTCCATTTTCTTATTAGGGCTAGGGCTAGGGTTAGGGTTAGGGCTAGGGTTAGAGCTAGGGTTAGGGTTAGGGCTAGGGTTAGGGCTAGGGTTAGGGTTAGGGCTAAGGTTAGGGTTAGGTCTAGGGTTAGGGCTACAGTTAGGGTTGGAGCTAAAGTTAGGGTTAGGGTTGGGGCTAAAGTTACGGTTAGGGTTTAGATTACATTTACAGTTGGTAATAGGGTTGGGATTAGGGTTAGGGGTGTGGTTAGGGTTACTGTTGGGATTAGGGTTAGGGGTGTGTTTGGATTAGGGTTTCAGTTATAATTGGGGGGTTTCCACTGTTTAGGCACATCAGGGGCTCTCCAAACGCGACATGGCGTCCGATCTCAATTCCAGCCAATTCTGCGTTGAAAAAGTAAAACAGTTCTTCTTCCCTTCCGAGCTCTCCCGTGCGCCCAAACAGGGGTTTACCCCAACATATGCAGTATCGGCGTACTCAGGACAAATAGGACAACAACTTTTGGGGTCGAATTTCTCCTCTTACCCCCGGGAAAATACAAAACTGGGGGCTAAAAAATAATTTTTGGGGAAAGTTTTTTTTTTCTTTTTTTTTCACGGCTCTGCGTTACAAACTGTAGTGAAACACTTGAGGGTTCAAAGCTCTCACAACATCATGTATCATCGCACTCAGGACAAATTGGGCAACAAATTTTGGGGTCCAATTTCTCCTGTTACCCTTGGGAAAATGCATAACTGGGGGCTAAAAAATAATTTTTGTGGGAAAAAAATTTTGTTTTATTTTTACGGCTCTGCATTATAAACTTCTGTGAAGCCCTTGGTGGGTCAAAGCGCCCACCACACATCTAGATAAGTTCCTTAGGGGATCTACTTTCCAAAATGGTGTCACTTGTGGGGGGTTTCTACTGTTTAGGAACATTAGGGGCTCTGCAAACGCAATGTGACACCTGCAGACCATTCCATCTAAGTCTGCATTCCAAATGGCGCTCCTTCCCTTCCGAGCCCTCCCATGAGCCCAAACAGTGGTTCCCCCCACATATGGTGTATCATCGCACTCAGGACAAATTGGGCAACAAATTTTGGGGTCCAATTTCTCCTGTTACCCTCGGGAAAATGCAAAACTGGGGCCCAAAAAAACTTTTTGTGGGAAAACATTTTTGTTTTATTTTTACGGCTCTGCATTATAAACTTCTGTGAAGCCCTTGGTGGGTCAAAGTGCTCAAAACACATCTAGATAAGTTCCTTAGGGGGTCTACTTTCCAAAATGCTGTCACTTGTGGGGGGTTTCAATTTTTAGGCACATCAGTGGCTCTCCAAACGCAACATGGCGTCCCATCTCAATTCCAGTCAATTTTGCATTGAAAAGTCAAACGGCGCTCCTTCCCTTCCGAGCTCTCCCACGCGCCCAAACAGTAGTTTACCCCCACATATGGGGTATCAACGTACTCAGGACAAATTGTACAACAAATTTTGGGGTCCAATT
Source organism: Ranitomeya imitator (assembly GCF_032444005.1). Classification (NCBI taxonomy): domain Eukaryota; kingdom Metazoa; phylum Chordata; class Amphibia; order Anura; family Dendrobatidae; genus Ranitomeya; species Ranitomeya imitator. The sequence goes on along the minus strand of NC_091282.1, from coordinate 810,656,054 downwards.
TCTACTCTTACCCTTGGGAAAATAAAAAATTGGGGGCGAAAAGATAATTTTTGTGAAAAAATATGATTTTTTATTTTTACGGTTCTGCATTATAAACTTCTGTGAAGCACTTGGTGGGTCAAAGTGCTCACCACACCTCTAGATAAGTTCCTTAGGGGGTCTACTTTCCAAAATGGTGTCACTTGTGGGGGGTTTCAATGTTTAGGCACATCAGGGGCTCTCCAAACGCAACATGGTGTCCCATCTCGATTCCAGTCAATTTTGCATTGAAAAGTCAAATGGCGCTCCTTCGCTTCCGAGCTCTGTCATGTGCCCAAACAGTGGTTTACCCCCACATATGGGGTATCGGTGTACTTAGGACAAATTGTACAACAAATTTTGGGGTCCATTTTCTCCTGTTACCCTTGGTAAAATAAAACAAATTGGAGCTGAAGTAATTTTTTTGTGAAAAAAAAGTTAAATGTTAATTTTTATTTAAACATTCCAAAAATTCCTGTGAAGCACCAGAAGGGTTAATAAACTTCTTGAATATGGTTTTGAGCACCTTGAGGGGTGCAGTTTCTAGAATGGTGTCACACTTGGGTATTTTCTATCATATAGACCCCTCAAAATGACTTCAAATGAGATGTCCCTAAAAAAAAATGGTGTTATAAAAACGAGAAATTGCTGGTCAACTTTTAACCCTTATAACTCCCTAACATGTAAAGTAGACATGTGGGAAATGTTACTTATTAAGTATTTTGTGTGACACATCTCTGTGATTTAATTGCATAAAAATTCAAAGTTGGAAAATTGCGAAATTTTCATAATTTTCGCCAAATTTCGTTTTGTTTTCACAAATAAACGCAGGTACTATCAAAGAATTTTTACCAGTATCGTGAAGAACAATATGTCACGAGAAAACAATGTCAGAATCACTGGGATCCGTTGAAGCGTTCCAGAGTTATAACCTCATAAAGGGATAGTGGTCAGAATTGTAAAGGAGAGGAGAGCCTCATGAAAAAAATGTTCCAATTATTACGAAGTGGGTCTCCCATAGTGTTTGCCTATGCAGTGAAGCAATGGCTGCCAAAAATGTGGAGGAATTCCAATGCCTCTTGGAAGAGACAGAGGTCAGAGGGCCTCCTGAAAACAATGTTCCCATTATTAGGAAGTGGGTCTCCCATAGTGTTTGCCTATGCAGTGAATGCAAGGGCTGCCCAAAATTTGGAGGCCCTCCAATGCCCCTTTGAAGAGACGTAGAGGAGGGCCTCATGAAAACAATGTTCCAATTATTACGAAGTGGGTCTCCCATAGTGTTTGCCTATATAGTGAATGCAAGGGCTGCCAAAAATTTGGAGGCACTCCAATGCCCTTTGGAAGAGATGTGGAGGAGGGCCTCATGAAAAAATGTTCCCATTAGAAAGCAGCAGATCTCCTATACTTGTAATGCCCATGCACTAAGTGTATGGGCTGACAAATACTTACTCCTGGGGGGTCAACATGAACATACTGTATAACATATTTTTTTTTACGGGCATCATAAACACACTTTAAAAAATTATATGGGTGTTGCATCATGGGCCACGGTCACCCTGGTGATATGGTGGTGGAAGATGAGGATGAGGAGAAGGAGGAGGACAATAGCAAATAGCCAAAATCAGGAAGTGTATGCCAATGTGTGGGTGTGAAGAGGTGCAAGGGAATAGACCTTCCAAAAAAAGACATTCGATTTGAGTTTATGCTACGCTGCTATCATTCGGTGGTGTTGAGAAGTCTGGCTCAATCCAGCCCTTGTTCATTTTTATAAGAGTCAGCCTGTCAGCATTTTCAGTTGACAGGCAGATGCACTTATCAGTTATAATTCCACCAGTGGCACTAAAAACCCGCTCTAACAAAACGCTAGCGACAGGGCAGGCCAGGACCTCGAAGGCGTAGACAGCCAGTTCATGCCAGGAGTCCAGCTTGGATACCCAATAATTGTAAGGCACAGAGGAATCACAGATGACGTTAGTACGGTCAGCAAGGTGCTCCCGCAGCATCTTCCCAAACATTGCACTCCTTGTGAAAGTACCCCGCCCCTCAGGGCTTGTACGATGGGATGGTTTGAGAAAAGTCTCCCAGAACATTGCCAGTGTTCCCCTGCCTCTACTGGATTGGAGTTGTGTCTCTCTTGCCTGTACTCCTTGGATGTCCAACAAACTGTGACCTCTGCCGCCAGTGTTTTCAGATGGGAATTTTTTTAATAATTCCACAACAAGGGCCTTCTGGTACTGCCCTATTTTAGTAGACCTGTCTGCCTCGAGAATAAGAGATAGAAAGTTCTCCTTGCAGCGTGGGTCTAGAAGAGTCACCAACCAGTAATGACTGTCACCCAAATTGTGAGGAAGCGAGGGTCACGGGAAAGGCAGCATAACATAAACTCAGCCATGCATGCCAGACTGTTAACAGGCAAGACTTCCGTGTCCTCTCCAAGAGGATGGCTGACCATGCTCTCCTCCTTCTCCTCCCTGTCCTCAGGCCATCCACGCTGAACAGACGGTATGACAGTTATGCATGTAGTACCATCTATAGCACATGAAACTAGCTTCTGTTCTTCCACCTCCTCCACCTCCTCTTCCTCATTGTCACCCAATCCACGTTGGATTGAGATGAGGCTGGGCTGCGTGTAATCACCCTGTATGTTTCCTTGCTCTATCTCATCGTGCTCCGCTTGCAATGCATCCTCTTTGATTGTGAGTTTTAGAAGACAGAAAAGTGGGATGTGACGCTAATTACGGCGTCATCGCCGCTCACCATCTTGGTGGAGTCCTCAAAGTTTTAGAGGATGGTACATATGTCTGACATCCATGTCCACTCCTGAGGTCTTATGTGTGGAGTCTGAACTGAATACCGACGGCCTTGTTGATGCTGGTAGTCAACAACTGCCCTCTTCTGCTTACAAATACATATAAACACACCAAAAACAGGCAGAGATGCTTACCTGTCTAAATGGGCTTCAATACAAATGCACAAGCAGGGTGCAGCGGACCCAAATAAAGTAGCAAATACACAGGTGCAATACCTAATGAAACAGCCAGCCTTCAATAAGGGTTTGGCCGTGTGGTACACCAATGCACTAAGACAAAATACTCTGTATGTGGCGTGTTCACACAAGGAATGCAAAGCATCTGACTCCAGCCTATTAATAACGCCCTATGGCGGGCTGCCAAGTGCTAAAATGCATCCTGTGTGAACAGAGGCCACAGTGTACAGAACAATTTGGGCCCAACTGCACCCTGCAAAAAATATACGTGCAAAACAAAACATATAAATATATGTAAGGTATTAGTTGATATTCTGGCCATAATATGCAAGCCGGCAACCCGCACCAAGGGTCCTTACGTATTGCCAGTCCTACTCTAACATAAAAAACACCAAAAAAGGAAAAATTTGAGAAACCACACCAAAAACAGGCAGAGATGCTTACCTGTCTAAATGGGCCTCAATACAAATGCACAAGCAGGGTGCAGCGGACCCAAATAAAATAGCAAATGCACAGGTGCAATACCTAATGAAACAGCCAGTCTTCAATAAGGGTTTGGCCGTGTGGTACACCAATGCACTAAGATAAAATACTCTGTATGTGGTGTGTTCACACAAGGAATGCAAAGCATCTGGCTCCAGCCTATTAATAACGCCCTATGGCGGGCTGCCCAGTGCTAAAATGCATCCTGTGTGAACAGAGGCCACAGTGTACAGAAAAATTTGGGCCCAACTGCACCCTGCAAATAATACACATGCAAAACAAAACATATAAATATATGTAAGGTATACATATGTAGTGTAGAGTTCCAATGTGTGGGGACATCACACACCAGTCAGTGAGCCGAAAGCTGCAAACCCTGCTGAAGCACTTTCTAAAATGGACACACAGGTGGCGTGCTTTGATAAGCAGATCCGGCAGCTCTGGGTAGGTTTTGAGAAACTGCTCTACCACGAGGTTAAGCACATGTGCCAAGGAACGTGTGTGAGCTCACCTCGCCTCAGAGCTGCCACCAGGTTCTGGCCATTGTTACACACTACCATGTCTGGCTGTAGGTTCAGCGGTGTCAGCCACAGATCTGCCTGCTCTTACAGAGCTGTCCTCAACTCTTCAGCATTGTGCAGTTTGTCTCCTAAGCATATTCGCTTCAGCACAGCTTGTTGCCACTAGGCTGAGGCAGTGCTGCAGTGCTTCCAGCTTGTGACTGATGTGGTCATTTCGGAGATGGAGGCTGAAGAGGAGGAGGAGGTGCAGCAGCTGTAGACTGTGGGGGCCACCCTTATTGATGTAGGGCCCGCAATCCTCGGCATCGGGAGGAAGTGCTCCATCCCAAGGTCTGATTGGGTCCCGGCTTCCACTATGTTAACCCAGTGTGCCATCAGCGAGATGTACTGTCCCTGTCCACAAGCACTTGTCCACGTGTCCGTGGTTAGATGGACTTTCCCAGTAATTGCATTGTTGAGGGCACGGCTAATATTGTGTGACACGTGCTTGTATAATGCAGGAATGGCACATCGGGAGAAATAGTGGCGGCTGGGGACCAAGTACTGAGGGATGGCCACCACCATCAGGTTGCGGAAAGCTTCTGTCTCCACAAGCCTAAAAGGCAACATTTTGAGCGCAAGCAGTCGAGAATTGTGTGAATTTAGTAGTGTGGCCTGTGGGGCGTGGGCAGGGTTTTGCGCTTGCGTTCCAAGGACTGGGGTATGGACAACTGAACGCTGCGTTGTGACAAGGACGTGGACGTGCTTCCTGATGGTGTTAGTTGAGTGGGTGCAATGACAGGTGCAGGGTCGGAGGCATCCTCACATGCACCATGGACAGGGGATTGGCATGCACGCAAAACAGCGGAAGAAGCAGTGGTGTCACCCGCAGACACTGTTCCTGCCATGTGCCTGGTCATGCTGGTGGGTGGTCAGGCTGGTAGCTTTGCTACCCCTGCTGATGCTGGCCTGGCAGGTGGTGTAAATGGCCTTTTTGGGGTTATTGGCAGAGTCTTTAAAAAACAACCAGACTCGGGAAGACCTAATAGTTGTACTGGCAACTTCTGGGAACAGTTGCCCGCCTTCTGTCTGTGGCCACCACACTGCTTCTTCTTGCCTGTTGGGATGCTACACCTCCCTCCCCGTGTGCTGCTGTCCTCGTTCTGCATGTCCTCCTGCCAGCTACTATATCATCCACTACCTCGTCCTCCACTTCCGCACCCTGGTCCTCCTCCTGACTTTCTGGCAATTGTCTCATCATCGTCCACCTCTTGTGACACTTTCCCACCGTCGCCTTCGTGTGACCGTGGCTGCTCAAATATTTGGGCATCGCTACATGCGATCTCCTCTTGCCCCACTTCCAGTGGACTGGGCAAGAGGCTTGAATCTGTAAATGGAAAAGTGAACAGCTCTTTACAGTGTCTAAGGCTAGGTTCACATTGCGTTCAGTGTCTCCGTTTAACGGACTACGTTACACCGTGGCATAACACGGTGTAACGTAGTCCGTCAACGGCGCCATTGAATGCAATGTCGGACGCATCGCTAGCGCACGCCCACAATGGGCGTGCGCTAGCGATGCGTCCGACATTGAGTGTCGGACCCGAGACGTGGGCTGCAGCGTTTCCGGGTCCGTCACTGCTAGCGCAGATGGAGCTAGCAGATGCTCCATCTTCGCTAGCGCTGTGCAAAGTCAGCACTTGCGTCAGCGCAGTCCGTTTAACATATGCGTTGAATGGACTGCACTAACGCAATGTTAACCTAGCCTTAGTGTGGGATCAGTTGTCTCCAGGCACTCGTCATGGTGGGAGGAAGGAGGATCAGGGAGAGGAATATGCGGTCTAGACTCACGGCTACTCACACTTGACCGAGTGGAAGGCAAGGTAACATAGTACATAGTTAGTAAGGCCGAAAAAGGACATTTGTCCATCCAGTTCAGCCTATATTCCATCATAATAAATCCCCAGATCTACATCCTTCTACAGAACCTAATAATTGTATGATGCAATATTGTTCTGCTCCAGGAAGACATCCAGGCCTCTCTTGAACCCCTCGACTGAGTTCGCCATCACCACCTCCTCAGGCAAGCAATTCCAGATTCTCACTGCCCTAACAGTAAAGAATCCTCTTCTATGTTGGTGGAAAAACCTTCTCTCCTCCAGACGCAAAGAATGCCCCCTTGTGCCCGTCACCTTCCTTGGTATAAACAGATCCTCAGCGAGATATTTGTATTGTCCCCTTATATACTTATACATGGTTATTAGATCACCCCTCAGTCGTCTTTTTTCTAGACTAAATAATCCTAATTTCGCTAATCTATCTGGGTATTGTAGTTCCCCATCCCCTTTATTAATTTTGTTGCCCTCCTTTGTACTCTCTCTAGTTCCATTATATCCTTCCTGAGCACCGGTGCCCAAAACTGGACACAGTACTCCATGTGCGGTCTAACTAGGGTGGTGGTGGTAGTGGCAGCAAAGTGACTAGAAGCATTATCCGGTATCCAACCAACAACCTTTAGACTCTGCTCTGGGTTCAATAGTGGTGTGCTGCTTTTGTCCCCAATAATTGGGACAGGAAGGTCAGGTGAGAAGATGTGGGTGTTTGCTGTGGCACAATTTCAGCTCGGCCTCTGCATGCACCATCACCATCACGTCCACTTCCCCGTCCCTTGCCACGTGCCTTGCCCATTTTCAATGGAGTAAAATATTTTCAACGTTTACTGCAAATGGCTGAATTTGGAGCAAACTTGTATGTGATCCGTGTGAGGGAAAACTCCAGTGTAAAATATCTGGCCTGTAGGTAACTATTATTTTTTTCAGCAAACTGGTGTCAATAACTTGCCTAAGACACTGCATTGAGGACTGAAATGGCACAATTTTGACCGTACTGATAGGCCATCCATGTGACGACCAAACCCCTGTTTAAAATAGCTGTCCTGTAGGTAACTATTTTTTTTTAAGCAAGCTGGTGCCTTATCTAAGACACTACAACAAAATTTAACAGTAGGCCACAAATAGGCCAACAGAATTTTCAACGCATTGAGCTGTGATCAGTGTGATGGCCAAACCCCTGTTTAAAATAGCTGGCCTGTAGGTAACTATTTTTTCTTCAGGTGTCTTATCTAAGACACTACAACAAAATTTAAATTGAGGCCTGAAATGGCACAATTTTGACCGCACTGATAGGCGATCCATGTGGCGGACAAACCCCAGTGTAAAATATCTGGCCTGTAGGTAAATATTTTAATTTCCAGAAAACTGGTGTCAATAACTTGAATAAGGCTATGTGCACACGTTGCGGATTAGGCTTAGGAATTTCTGGTGCGGATTCTGCCTCTCCTGGCAGAAAACGCACCTGCGGATTTGTTGCGTTTTTTGTACGGTTCTGCAGCGTTTTTTGTGCGTTTTTGCTGCGGTTTTCTTGCAGATTTGCTGCATTTTTTACCCCTGCGGTTTTCTATAATGGAATTGGTACAAAAACGCTGCAGATACACAAACAAGAAGTGACACCTGAGCTCCCGCTGAGCAAAGCCGGAAATACTCGACGAGCTCCGAGCATCACTAGCACTGCGATGCTCAGGAGAGTACCGAGTAGTGGCGAGCAGGCTCACTCATCACTAATGTTTTTCTCAATATCTGACATGAAATCAGAATAAACCTTTCCCGTTTTAGGTCAATTAGGATTACCATAATTATTATTTGCCAAATGCCAGAATAATGACAGAGAGAATGTTTTTAGGCATTTTTATTAGTTACTGCAAAGTCAAGTATTTTGGTACCATTACCCTTAAACTGAATAAGTCATTCAGTTTAAGGGTAATGGTACCAAAATACGTTTGGGATATCCAAACGTTTGGGATATTCTTCCACAAGTGTGAGAGAGGGCCAGGGCCGTAGACATGGCCGATGATACCGGGGCGTCTGTGCCTTGGCCTCTCATCACATGAAAATAATGTCCACTATTTTGAATATCTCTGGCTCCACTTTCTGCGCCGTCAGGATCCCCTCTGCTCTGCTGTAGGCTCCCTCTAGACGGTGTTGCACAGATTGAGACACAGTCCTTTTCAACTTTCATATAAACAACTTTAAGTAATAATAATGCCTTAAAACATTTTCTCTTATTATTCTGGCATTTGGCAAATATTAATAATTATGGTAATCCTAATAGACCTAAAACGGGAAAGGTTTATTTTTATTTCATGATAGATACTGAGAAAAACATGTATATGTGTCTTTTTATATAGTGTATGTAAAATTCTGGTTTCAACTGTACATCCAGGCACTTACCTCTGATGTCTCATCTGATTAGAGCCGCTTTCTCCTGTTTCTTCTCCATCAGGTCAGACCTTCATGTCGACATCTCCCAGCCACAACTCCTCTTGTCACGATGATCTTCGCAGCTCTGAAAAAAAAGAATACAGATATGTACCCAACCATTAAGATTCTATTAGCAACACACCATTAAAAATATAAAATGATAAGCAGCACTGTGTTCCCCATTAACTATAATCTCTGACTCCCAATAAATAAAAATTATTCAGTCTGTGACAAAGAATATATGCAAGGTCTACAGTACAGGAAAAGTGAATGAGATCCCTGAAGTCTCATGCACACGCTGGATATTTTTCCTTGCAGATTTGCAGCAGATTAAAATCTGCATAATGTCAATATTTGCAGTGTATTTGACCCATACTAATGAGTGGAGGAAAATACGTAACAAAAGCATGTAAAAAATGTTGCAAAAAATAAATGTATTTTACGCAGCATTCTTCCTGCTAACACATTAAGATATGCAGCAGAATTTTCTCCTGCAAATCCTGAACTTGTCCTGTGTCCTCATCATTAACTATAAGTAGTTGATAGCATCATAATGAATTTGGAGGTGGGAGAAGACGCTATCAGGTACTGAGCATCCTCCACCACGTCCCAATTCATTACAAGACCTTGACAGCGTCTTATGCCACCTTTCAGTTCATAATAAAGAGTCCTATGCACCTTACCCCCTCCTCTCACACTCTCCAATAAATTTTAAGTCTCCAATAAGCATCACAATGAATTGTGAGATGGGGTGGATGCCATCAGGGGCTTAGCATCCTCCTCCACCACCCAATTCATTTTACATCCATATCTAATGTCTTCCTCCCCCTGTTCATAAGTCCATTATAAGTCCTCTTCCTCCCATCCCAATCCTCCACATCACTCATTGTCCTCCTTCTCCCCGCATCCCACCACCCCCATTATCGCAATCTCCACCACCTCCATCATTGCCTTCTCCCCCACCTCAATTATTTCCCTCTCCACCACTCCTATCATTGCCTTCTCCCCACCTCAATCATTGCCTTCTCCCCCATCCACTCCTATCACTGCCCTCTACATCACCTCAATCATTGCTCTCTCCACCACCCCAATCATTGCCCTCCCCATCACCTCCAACATTGCCCTCTCCTCCACCCCCATAATAACCTTCTCCACCACCCCCATCATTGCCCTCTCCATCACCCCAATCAATGCCCTCTCCACCACCCCAATCATTGTTCTTCTCCTCCACCCTATCATTGTCCTCTCCACCACCTCCATCATTGCCCTCTCCCCCACCACCCCCATCATTGCCCTTTCCACCACCACCCCATCATTTCACTCCTCCATCACCTCCATCATTGCCCTCTCCACCACCCCATCATTACCCTCCCCAACCCCCCCATCATTGCCCTCTCCACCCCCCCAATCACTGCCCTCACCACCACCTGAATCTTTGCCCCTCCATCATTATTCTCACCCTCCACCCCATCATTGTCCTCTCCACCACCTCTATCATTGCCTTCTCCCCCACCCCAATCATTGCCCTCCCCATCACCTTCATCATTGCTTTCTCTACCACCTCAATCATTGTTCTCCCCCACCATCTCCATCATTGTTCTCTGCCAACACCCTCATCATTGCCCTTTCCACACCTCTATCATTGCTTTCTCCCTCACCACCCCCATCATTGCCCTCTCCATCACCTCCATCATTGCTTTCTCCACAATCACCCACATCATTGCTCTTTCCACCACCTCCTTCATTGCCTTCTCCCACACCACCCCATTATTGCCCTTTCCACCACTTCCATCATTGCCTTCTCCCCCAGCCCAATCATTGCCCTCCTCATCACCTCAGGTTGGAGGAGTGTTTAAACTAGGAATAGGGGGGAGGGTATTCATTTTAAAGGCGGGGAAAATAGTGCAGATAGAGACCTGGGCACAAATAAGGAAGTTGGGGGTGGCGGTGGCATGGGGGGTGGGGTTAGAACAGTTAATAATTTAAGAAAGAATAGAGGTACAGAGAGGAACATCAAGTGCATGTATACTAATGCTAGAAGCCTCGCCAACAAAATGGACGAATTAGAATTAATGTTGTTGGAGCATAATTATGACATGGTGGGGATATCTGAAACATGGCTGGATGAGAGCCATGACTGGGCTGTTAACTTGCAGGGCTATAGCCTTTTCAGAAATGACCGTACAGATAAGCGAGGGGGAGGGGTGTGTCTGTATGTAAAATCGTCCTTAAAACCCATCCGGCGTGATAATATAGGTGAATTTATTGAAAATGTAGAGTCCCTGTGGGTAGAGATAAGGGGAGGGGGAAAAAATAATAAAGTACTGATAGGGGTTTGTTATAAATCTCCAAAAATAATGGAAGCAATGGAGAATATCCTCGTAAAGCAAATAGATGAAGCTGCGACTCAAGGAGAAGTCATTATTATGGGGGACTTAAACTACCCTGAAATAGATTGGGGAACAGAAACCTGCAGTTCCAGCAGAGGTAATTGGTTTTTGACAACTATGAGAGACAATTACCTTTTACAACTGGTTCAGGACCCAACAAGAAGGGGGGCACTGCTAGACCTAATATTAACCATCAGGCCAGACCGCATATCAAATATAAGGGTTGGGGGTCACTTGGGGAATAGTGATCACAAAATAATAAGTTTTCATGTATCCTTTAATAAGATGTGTAGTAGAGGGGTTACACGGACACTAAACTTCAGGAGGGCAAATTTCCAACGGATGAGAGATGATCGTGGTGCAATTAACTGGGACGATATCCTGAGACATAAAAATACACAGAGAAAATGGGAGACATTTATTAGCATCCTGGATAGGACCTGTGCACAGTATATACCCTATGGGAATAAACATACTAGAAATAGGAGGAAACCAATATGACTAAATAGAGCTGTAAGGGGCGCAATAAGTGACAAAAAGAAAGCATTTAGAGAATTAAAGGAAGTAGGTAGTGATGAGGCATTAAATAAATACAGAAAATTAAATAAAGTCTGTAAAAAGAAAATCAAGGCAGCAAAGATTGAGACAGAGAGACTCATTGCCAAAGAGAGTAAAAATAATCCCAAAATATTCTTTAACTACGTAAATAGTAAGAAACTAAAAAATGATAGTGTTGGCCCCCTTAAAAATAGTCTGGGCGAAATGGTGGATGAGGATAAGGAAAAAGCCAATATGCTAAATGACTTTTTTTCATCAGCATTTACAAAAGAAAATCTCATGGCAGACAATATGATCAGTGATAACAAAAAATCCACATTAAGTGTCACCTGCTTATATATGGAGCATCTATGGGGCAATAATGAACGGTATGGAGCATCTATTTTTATTTTTGAAATTCACGGGTAGCTGTTGCATTTCCTACCCTAGGCTTATACTCGAGTCAATAAGTTTTCCCAGTTTTTTGTGGCAAAATTAGGGGGGACGGCTTATACTCGGGTCGGCTTATACTCGAGCATATACGGTAGTCTGATTGCCGTATGTGGAGTCGGGAAGGAATTTTTTTCCCCAATGTGGAGCTTACTCTTTGCCACATGGTTTTTTTTTGCCTTCCTCTGGATCAACATGTTAGGGCATGTTAGGTTAGGCTATGGGTTGAACTAGATAGACTTAAAGTCTTCCTTCAACCTTAATAACTATGTAACTATTTAACCTCCTTTATTGCCCTCTCCACCACCTTCTTCATTATCCTCCCCACCACCTCCATCACTGTTTTTCTTCACCACCCCATCATTGATCTTTCAACCACCTCCATTATTGCCTTCTCCCCACCATCTCATCATTGCCCTGTCCACCACCCCAATCATTGCCCCCTCCATCATTGTTCTCCCCCTCCAGCCCATCATTGTCCTCTCCACTGCCTCCCAAGGATCCCAAGGGTTAGGGTTAGGGGTAGGGTTTGGGTTAGGGGTAGGATCCCTTTATCAATTTTATGGTGTAGGGTGGCTTATCAGTGTTTTTTCTTGTTTTTTTTTATAAAAACGCATGAGTTTTTAACGCAACCAAACGCATGTGCTTAAAAACGCATGCGTTTACATAGACAGCAACACTTTTTTTGCCGCAAAAAAATGCATGCTTTTTTTGCGGCAAAAAACGCTGCTAAAATTTACTACATGTTGCATTTCTGCAACACAACGCATGCATACAAAAGACACATGCGGCGGCAAAACGCATGCAAAAAAACGCATGCGTTTTTAATGTTAAGTATAGGGAAAAAATGCATGCATTTTTTTGCGCTAAAACGCAGCGGCAAAAAACGCAAATGTGAAACCAGCCTTACTGCGACAGAGACAGAAGACCGCAGCGTATTATTTCTCCTACTCCTGCCCTGATTAGATGCACTTCATCTTCATATTAAACAGTATAAATTTCTTTTAGCAGTGCAGGGGTTAATCTGCTCAGTTGAGAGCTCCTGAAAGCTTTGCTGCCTTAAGGCTCTGCTGTGCACTATTAGCCACTCCCATCTCCTATATAATCTGGGCCCTAGCTAGCACTCATTGTCAGAGTTAACTTATGCAGCATGGCTGGTGGTTGTTGCTGGTAATTGTTGGACAAGGTATTTGGTGGATTTATCTGTGACTGTTGCTGGCTTTTGAGTGCGTGATAATTCCCTTTCTTCACCTGCTTTGGTTTAACCCCATCCTCCACTCCCCGGTGTTTATCTCTGTTGTTGTATGATTAGTATTTTCCTTTATCCCTGTTCGTATTACCTTGTTAGTCTGGTTGGTGTATTATGGTACACTACAACTCCTCTCTTCCCTAGGTGGGGAAGAGTACAGACTGAGGGTGGATTCAGGAGCATATCAAGGTACGTTGCCCCTGCATCTTCACCATCAGAAGTAATCTGGGGAGCAGGGCAAGCTAGGGCAAACCTAGCATTAGGGACAGAGAATCAGCCCCTGGTCCCGGGACACCTGACAGATTTGTGACAGACAGTACTCGTACTTATGTCAGTGTACGGGGCTGTTCACATGTCTGCGATTTTTTGCAGACCAAAGGGACATAGAATCATAGAATGGTAGCGTTGGCAGGGAATTCCAGGGTCATTGTTTCAAATCCCCTGCTCAATTCAGGATTCATGAAACAATCTCAGAGAGATGTCTGCCCAGTCTCTGTTTGAAGACTTCAGTTAAAACAGAAATCACCACCTCTCGTGGCAGTCTATTCCACTCATTGACCACCCTCACTGTCAAAAATGTTTTTCTAATATCTAACCTGTATCTTCTCCCTTTCATTTTCATTCCAATACTTCTCATGTTTCCATGTGCAAATGAGAAAAAGGATGATTCCTCTACATTGTGACATCTGTTATGAAAGGTAATTCAGTACCACAATGGACATAGAGGTCAGCGCACATACAGTGACCTGGCAATAACCCAAAAAACAAGAACGAGCTCTGAGACGTGGGAACTCTGTTGACCGCAATCCCTAATCCTCTCCAACACACTAAAGGCAGCCGTGGATTGCGCCTAACGCTCCCTATGCAACTCGGCACGGCCTGAGAAACTAGCTGGCCTGAAGATAGAAAATAAGCCTACCTTGCCTCAGAGAAATACCCCAAAGGAAAAGGCAGCCCCCACATATAATGACTGTGAGTTAAGATGAAAAGACAAACGTAGAGATGAAATAGATTTAGCAAAGTGAGGCCAAACTTTCTGAACAGAGCGAGGATAGGAAAGGTAACTTTGCGGTCAACACAAAATCCTACAAAAACCACGCAAAGGGGGCAAAAAGACCCTCCGTACCGAACTAACGGCACGGAGGTACACCCTCTGCGTCCCAGAGCTTCCAGCAAGCAGTAAAAAACAAATTGACAAGCTGGACAGAAAAAAACAGCAAACAAATAGCAAAGAGGAACTTAGCTATGCAGAGCAGCAGGCCACAGGAACGATCCAGGAGGAAACAGGTCCAATACTAGAACATTGACTGGAAGCCAGGATCAAAGCACTAGGTGGAGTTAAATAGAGCAGCACCTAACGACTTCACCACATCACCTGAGGAAGGAAACTCAGAAGCCGCAGTACCACTTTCCTCCACCAACGGAAGCTCACAGAGAGAACCAGCCGAAGTACCACTTGTGACCACAGGAGGGAGCTCTGCCACAGAATTCACAACAGTACCCCCCCCCTTGAGGAGGGGTCACCGAACCCTCACCAGAGCTCCCAGGACGACCAGGATGAGCCATATGAAAGGCACGAACGAGATCGGGAGCATGGACATCAGAGGCAAAGACCCAGGAATTATCTTCCTGAGCATAACCCTTCCACTTAACCAGATACTGGAGTTTCCGCCTTGAAACACGAGAATCCAAAATCTTCTCCACAATATACTCCAACTCCCCCTCCACCAAAACCGGGGCAGGAGGATCAACAGATGGAACCATAGGTGCCACGTATCTCCGCAACAATGACCTATGGAATACGTTATGTATGGAAAAAGAATCTGGAAGGGTCAGATGAAAAGACACAGGATTAAGAACCTCAGAAATCCTATACGGACGAATAAAACGAGGTTTAAACTTAGGAGAGGAAACCTTCATAGGAATATGACGAGAAGATAACCAAACCAAGTCCCCAACCCGAAGTCGGGGACCCACACAGCGTCTGCGATTAGCGAAACGTTGAGCCTTCTCCTGGGACAAAGTCAAATTGTCCACCACATGAGTCCAAATCTGCTGCAACCTGTCCACCACAGTATCCACACCAGGACAGTCCGAAGACTCAACCTGCCCTGAAGAGAAACTAGGATGGAACCCAGAGTTGCAGAAAAACGGTGAAACCAAGGTAGCCAAGCTGGCCCGATTATTAAGGGCGAACTCAGCCAAAGGCAAAAAGGACACCCAGTCATCCTGATCAGCAGAAACAAAGCATCTCAGATATGTTTCCAAGGTCTGATTGGTTCGTTCGGTCTGGCCACTAGTCTGAGGATGGAAAGCCGAGGAAAAAGACAAGTCAATGCCCATCCTACCACAAAAGGCTCGCCAAAACCTCGAAACAAACTGGGAACCTCTGTCAGAAACGATATTCTCTGGAATGCCATGTAAACGAACCACATGCTGGAAAAACAATGGCACCAAATCAGAGGAGGAAGGCAATTTAGACAAGGGTACCAAATGGACCATGTTAGAGAAGCGATCACAGACCACCCAAATGACTGACATCTTTTGAGAGACTGGAAGATCTGAAATAAAATCCATAGAGATATGTGTCCAAGGCCTCTTCGGGACCGGCAAGGGCAAAAGCAACCCACTGGCACGAGAACAGCAGGGCTTAGCCCGAGCACAAATCCCACAGGACTGCACAAAAGTACGCACATCCCGCGACAGAGATGGCCACCAAAAGGATCTAGCCACTAACTCTCTGGTACCAAAGATTCCAGGATGACCAGCCAACACCGAACAATGAACCTCAGAGATAACTTTATTCGTCCACCTATCAGGGACAAACAGTTTCTCCGCTGGGCAACGATCAGGTTTATTAGCCTGAAATTTTTGCAGCACCCGCCGCAAATCAGGGGAGATGGCAGACACAATTACTCCCTCTTTGAGGATACCCGCCGGCTCAGATACACCCGGAGAGTCGGGCACAAAACTCCTAGACAGAGCATCCGCCTTCACATTTTTAGAGCCCGGAAGGTATGAAATCACAAAGTCAAAACGGGCAAAAAACAACGACCAACGAGCTTGTCTAGGATTCAACCGCTTGGCGGACTCGAGATAAGTCAAGTTCTTATGATCAGTCAAGACCACCACGCGATGCTTAGCTCCTTCAAGCCAATGACGCCACTCCTCGAATGCCCACTTCATGGCCAGCAACTCTCGATTGCCCACATCATAATTTCGCTCAGCAGGCGAAAACTTCCTGGAAAAGAAGGCGCATGGTTTCATCACCGAGCAATCAAAACTTCTCTGCGACAAAACAGCCCCTGCTCCAATCTCAGAAGCATCAACCTCGACCTGGAACGGAAGCGAAACATCTGGTTGACACAACACAGGGGCAGAAGAAAAACGACGCTTCAACTCTTGAAAAGCTTCCACCGCAGCAGAAGACCAATTGACCAAATCAGCACCTTTCTTGGTCAAATCGGTCAATGGTTTAGCAATACTAGAAAAATTGCAGATGAAGCGACGATAAAAATTAGCAAAGCCCAGGAACTTTTGCAGACTTTTCAGAGATGTCGGCTGAGTCCAATTATGGATGGCTTGGACCTTAACAGGGTCCATCTCGATAGTAGAAGGGGAAAAGATGAACCCCAAAAATGAAACCTTCTGAACACCAAAGAGACACTTTGATCCCTTCACAAACAAAGAATTAGCACGCAGGACCTGAAACACCGTTCTGACCTGCTTCACATGAGACTCCCAATCATCCGAGAAGATCAAAATGTCATCTAAGTACACAATCAGGAATTTATCCAGGTATTCTCGGAAGATGTCAGGCATAAAGGACTGAAACACTGATGGAGCATTGGCAAGTCCGAATGGCATTACTAGATACTCAAAATGGCCCTCGGGCGTATTAAATGCAGTTTTCCACTCATCGCCTCGCTTAATACGCACAAGATTATACGCACCACGAAGATCTATCTTGGTGAACCAACTAGCCCCCTTAATCCGAGCAAACAAATCAGATAACAATGGCAAGGGGTACTGAAATTTAACCGTGATCTTATTTAGAAGGCGGTAATCTATACAAGGTCTCAGTGAACCATCCTTCTTGGCTACAAAAAAGAACCCTGCTCCTAATGGCGACGATGACGGGCGAATATGCCCCTTCTCCAAAGACTCCTTCAGATAACTCCGCATAGCGGCGTGCTCAGGCACAGATAAATTAAACAGTCGACCTTTAGGGAATTTACTACCAGGAATCAAATCGATAGCACAATCACAATCCCTATGCGGAGGTAGGGTATCGGACTTGGGCTCATCAAATAAATCCCGGTAATCAGACAAGAACTCAGGAACCTCAGAAGGGGTGGATGACGAAATAGTCAGAAATGGGACATCACCATGTACCCCCTGACAACCCCAGCTGGACACAGACATGGATTTCCAATATAATACTGGATTATGGACTTGTAGCCATGGCAACCCCAACACGACCACATCATGCAGATTATGCAACACCAGAAAGCGAATAACCTCCTGATGTGCAGGAGCCATGCACATGGTCAGCTGGGTCCAGTACTGAGGCTTATTCTTGGCCAAAGGCGTAGCATCAATTCCTCTCAATGGAATAGGACACTGCAAGGGCTCCAAGAAAAACCCACAACGCCTAGCATACTCCAAGTCCATCAAATTCAGAGCAGCGCCTGAGTCCACAAATGCCATGACAGAATACGATGACAAAGAGCAGATCAAGGTAACAGACAGAAGAAATTTTGACTGTACCGTACCAATGGTGGCAGACCTAGCGAACCGCTTAAGGTACCTTCACACATAACGATATTGTTAACGATATCGTTGCTATTTGTGACGTAGCAACGATATCGTTAATGAAATCGTTCTGTGTGACAGCGACCAACGATCAGGCCCCTGCTGGGAGATCGTTGGTCGCTGAACAAAGTCCAGAACTTTATTTCGTCGCTGGACTCCCTGGAGACATCGCTGGATCGGCGTGTGTGACACCGATCCAGCGATGTCTTCACTGGTAACCAGGGTAAACATCGGGTAACTAAGCGCAGGGCCGCGCTTAGTAACCCGATGTTTACCCTGGTTACCATGCTAAAAGTAAAAAAAAACAAACAGTACATACTTACCTACCGCTGTCTGTCCTCCAGCGCTGTGCTCTGCACTCCTCCTGTACTGTCTGTGAGCCGGAAAGCAGAGCGGTGACGTCACCGCTCTGCTTTCCGGCTCACAGACAGTACAGGAGGAGAGCAGAGAAGCAGAGCGCAGCGCTGGAGGACAGACAGCGGTAGGTAAGTATCTAGTGTTTGTTTTTTTAACTTTTAGCATGGTATCCAGGGTAAACATCGGGTTACTAAGCGCGGCCCTGCGCTTAGTTACCCGATGTTTACCCTGGTTACCAGCATCGTTGGTCGCTGGAGAGCTGTCTGTGTGACAGCTCTCCAGCGACCAAACAGCGACGCTGCAGCGATCCGGATCGTTGTCGGTATCGCTGCAGCGTCGCTTAATGTGAAGGGGCCTTTAGTGCGCTTAGGACAATCAGAGATAGCATGAGTGGAATCACCACAGTAGAAACACAGCCCATTCAGACGTCTGTGTTCTTGGCGTTCAACTCTGGTCAAAGTCCTATCGCACTGCATAGGCTCAGGTTTAAGCTCAGGTAATACCGCCAAATGGTGCACAGATTTACGCTCGCGCAAGCGTCGACCGATCTGAATGGCCAAAGACATAGACTCATTCAGACCAGCAGGCATAGGAAATCCCACCATGACATCCTTAAGGGCTTCAGAGAGACCTTTTCTGAAAATAGCTGCGAGCGCACCTTCATTCCACTGAGTGAGTACGGACCACTTTATAAATTTCTGACAATATACCTCTATTTCATCCTGACCCAGGGCCAGCAAATTCTTCTCTGCCTGATCCACAGAATTAGGCTCATCGTACAGCAATCCGAGCGCCAGGAAAAATGCATTGATATTACTTAATGCAGGATCTCCTGACGCAAGAGAAAATGCCCAGTCCTGAGGGTCGCCACGCAAAAAAGAAATAACGATCCTAACTTGTTGAACTGAGTCACCAGAGGAGCGAGGCTTCAAAGCCAGAAATAGTTTACAATTATTTTTGAAACTCAGAAATTTAGTTCTATCTCCAAAAAACAAATCAGGAATAGGAATTCTCGGTTCTAACATAGAATTCTGAACCACAAAGTCTTGAATACTTTGTACTCTTGCCGTGAGCTGATCCACACATGAAGACAGACCTTTAATGTCCATCACTACACCTGTGTCCTGAACCACCCAAATGTCTAGGGGGAAAAAAAGGCAAAACACAGTGCAAAGAAAAAAAAATGGTCTCAGAACTTCTTTTTTCCCTCTATTGGGAATCCTTAGTACCTTTAGGCTTCCAGTACTGTTATGAAGGGTAATTCAGTACCACAATGGACATAGAGGTCAGCGCACATACAGTGACCTGGCAATAACCGAAAAAACAAGAACGAGCTCTGAGACGTGGGAACTCTGTTGACCGCAATCCCTAATCCTCTCCAACACACTAAAGGCAGCCGTGGATTGCGCCTAACGCTCCCTATGCAACTCGGCACGGCCTGAGAAACTAGCTGGCCTGAAGATAGAAAATAAGCCTACCTTGCCTCAGAGAAATACCCCAAAGGAAAAGGCAGCCCCCACATATAATGACTGTGAGTTAAGATGAAAAGACAAACGTAGAGATGAAATAGATTTAGCAAAGTGAGGCCCAACTTTCTGAACAGAGCGAGGATAGGAAAGGTAACTTTGCGGTCAACACAAAATCCTACAAAAACCACGCAAAGGGGGCAAAAAGACCCTCCGTACCGAACTAACGGCACGGAGGTACACCCTCTGCGTCCCAGAGCTTCCAGCAAGCGGTAAAAAACAAATTGACAAGCTGGACAGAAAAAAACAGCAAACAAATAGCAAAGAGGAACTTAGCTATGCAGAGCAGCAGGCCACAGGAACGATCCAGGAGGAAACGGGTCCAATACTAGAACATTGACTGGAAGCCAGGATCAAAGCACTAGGTGGAGTTAAATAGAGCAGCACCTAACGACTTCACCACATCACCTGAGGAAGGAAACTCAGGAGCCGCAGTACCACTTTCCTCCACCAACGGAAGCTCACAGAGAGAACCAGCCGAAGTACCACTTGTGACCACAGGAGGGAGCTCTGCCACAGAATTCACAACAGACATCCCTTCAGATATTTGTAGACAGCTATTAAGTTTCCTCGTAGCCTTCTTTTTTGCAAGCTAAACATTCCCAGATCCTTTAATCGTTCTTCCTAGGACATACTTTGCAGTCCGCTCACCATACTGGTAGCTCTTCTCTGAACTTGCTCCAGTTTTTCAATATCTTATTTAAAATGTGGTTCCCAGAACTGAACACAGTATTCCAGATGAGGCCTGACAAAAAAGGAGTAGAGGGGGATAATTACTTCACGTGATCTAGACTCTATGCTTCTCTAAATACATCTCATAACTATATTTGCCTTTTTGGCTGCTGCATCACACTGTTGACTGTGCAGTCTGTCTTTCATTAGTATACCCAAGTCTTTTTCACACGTGCTGTTGCTTATTTCTATTTCTCTCATTCTGTAGATGTAATTTTAGTTTTTCTTGCCCAGATGTAGAATCTTGCACTTCTCCCTGTTAAATACCATTCTATTAATTGCTGCCAATTGTTCAAGCTTATCCAGATCCTTCTGAATCCTTTCTCTGTGTTCTCAAGTGTTAGCTATCACTCATAGCTTTGCATCGTCTTCAAATGTGACCAGTTTACCTTCTGTTCCCATATCTAGATCATTTATAAAAATGTGGAACACCACCGGGGCCAGGACAGAGCCTTGTGGTACCCCACTGGAAACATTCTTCCAATTGGATGTGCAACCATTTATTACCACTCTTTGAGTACGATCACTGAGCCAGTTATGAATTCACCTAACCGTAGCTTTGTCAATCCTATACTTGGACATTGTTTCAATAAGGGCAGTATAAGTTATTTTATCAAATGCTGAAGTTGAGATATACTACTATATATATATCTATTGCATTTCCCATCATAGAAGGAAATTAGATTAGTCTAGCATGACTTGTTTGCTACAAACCCAGGCTGGCACTGGTTAATTACTGTATTCTTATCCAAGTACTTACTTTCTGTAATTTGTTCAAAGATCTTTCCTGGTATAGAAGTAAGGCTCATTGGCCTGTAATTTCATGGCTCCATCTTATTTCCTTTTTTGAAGATAGGGACAACAGTTGCTTTTTTCCAATCTTCTGGGACTTCTCCTGTTCTCGAGGAATTTTCAAAGATTCTGGCTAGTGGTTCTGCAATTTCCCCTGCTAACTCTTTCAGTATCCTAGGTTGTAATACATCTGGAGCAGGAGATTTAAATTAATTTAAATTAGCTAAGTGTTCCCTCACCATCTCTCTGTTTATAGATAGTATGGATTATTTTATTCCTTACATGGCACTGTGAAGATCAGTTGATGTTACAATTACAAATAGGAATTTAAAAGTTCAGCCAATGTCATGTCTGACATTGATCTGAGTTTCGGATCAAACTCGGCTATGAAAATCTATAGGTTTCTGAAAAAATCAGAGTGCATTCAGATGCCATCCGTGTGATGGTGTTCTCCGTTTTTTATTGACCGAGGGCTCATTCAGACATCCTATTTATGTGTACAAGTGCTATGTTGTTATCACGGATAGCACTCGCACCTGTGATAGTCTATGGCAGGGCTGCCACTAGGAATTTTGGGGCCCCATACTGGCAAAATTTTCGGGGCCCACTTGAGACTCCACCCAGGCTCTACCCCAGCCTTGCCTCCATCCAGAGGCGTAGCTAGGGTTTTGGTTCAGGGGGAGCGAAGCTTCTGAGTGGGCCCCTAACCAGGTAACCTTGATTACAACTCGATGACGCACCCTAATAGCGGAGAGAACCTCAGCAGATGACAGAGATGTTACTGAAAATAATCTATATATAAAGACCAAAATTGATATTACTGCCATATGGTCAGTGGTAATACCTGTCCTTCAGAACATATGAGATCACAGCACAGTTACAGATAATGACTTACCGCTGACATTCTTTATGATAGAATCGTTCACTTTTCCCTTCTTTTCCATCTGGCCCAGACCGACATGACAACTTCTTCCAGCCACGACTCGGCTGCAGAGAATACAACAAAGACATACTGTATTTCACTTCTCATATTCCAGCCCCATCACCATCTATTCCCAACCTGCACAAACTCCTCATCTTGCTGATATCCCAATACTGAGATGCTGCCTTATGTGTCCCTATTACTGCACCTGATACCCCAATTCTGAGCCGCTGCTGCCGTATGTGTCCCTATTACTGCACCTGCTGTGCGGTTCTCTGTGCCTTCTAAATTCTAAAATAACCTTCTGTAATATAGTAATGCCAGGTGAAAGTGCCCTAGAAAACAGTGCCCATATTTTGCCCCCTAGAAAGTAATATTGCCCTGTGTGCCCCATTGATAGTCACAGTAATCTGAGTTCCCCCATAACAATAAGTGCCCACTTTACATTTAATAACGTCCCGAGTCTCCCCCTGTACAGCTCCCCTATACACAATATGATACTCTCTTATACACAGTATAATACCCCCTCACTGTATAGTACCACCCACACAGTATACTGACTCCTTAGTAGCCTGCAAAATGTTTGATGGCTCCAACACTGTATGAAGGCCCCTTCACTGTAATCCCCACACTGTACGATGACCCCCTCACTGTAATCTCCACACTGTATGATGCCCCCTAGATAGCCTCCATATAGTATAATGCACCAGATCGTCCTCAATATAATATAATGCACCAGATAGTCCTCAATATAGTATATTGCACTCCCCATAGACCTACTCTATAGTGTATAATGCACAACCACAGGCAGACTCTATAGCACAAGGCAGCACCCATAGGCAGACCCTGTAGTATAAGGCAGCACTACATAGGCAGACCCTGTACTATAAGGCAGCACTCCATAGGCAGACCCTGTACTATAAGGCAGCACCCCTATAGGCAGACCCTGTACTATAAGGCAGCACCCCTATAGGCAGACCCTGTACTTTAAGGCAGCATTCCTACAGGCATACCCTGTACTATAAGGCAGTACCCCTATAGGCAGATCCTGTAGTATAACACAGTATCCCCATAAGCAGACCCTGTAGTATAAGACAGCACCCCCATAGGCAGATCCTGTAGTATAAGGCAGCACTCCATAGGCAAACCTTGTAGTATAAGGCAGCACCCCATAGGCAGACCCTGTACTATAAGGCACCACTCCATAGGCAGACCCTGTACTATAAGGCAGCACCCCTATAGGCAGACCCTGTACTATAAGGCAGCACCTTATAGGCAGACCCTGTACTATAATGTAGCACCCCTATAGGCAGATCCTGTAGTATAAGACAGTACCCCCATAGGCAGATCCTGTAGTATAAGGCAGAACCCCTATAGGCAGACCCTGTAGTATTAGGCAGCACCCCATAAAAAAATAAATAAATACTCACCTCTCTTCTTCCTGGTTCCTGCGCTGCTTTGAGCGCCCTCTCGTCTCCTGACAGTGACATCATCACGCCTGCTGTCAGCGTCGGCGACGTCAGATGCTGACAGGGGAATGATGGGGAAGGAGCACAGCGCTCCTTCCCTCATCATTGCGGTCAGCTGTATCAGCTAAATGCCGGTACAGCTGACCTTGCAATGACAGGCGGGGGACCCACTGCTGGCATCGGGCCCCCCTGCCTGCCCAGGGGCCCCATAGCGGTCGACGGCAGAGCAGGGAGATCGATTCTCCCTGCTCTGCTGCAGAAGGTAACTGCGCACGCCGATACAGTTACAGTGGCGTAGCTCCGGGTGGGCCCCCTCTGAGAAGCAGGCCCAGGGCACCTGCATCTTCTGCCCCCCTGGTAGCTATGCTACTGCCTCCACCCCTCGAATTGTCCACAGTCCCAACCCTCTCTCTTGGAAAAACTCAACTTCTCACCAATCACACATTAACAGTTCCCATCACCAGATCACACATATAGCCAACAGCTTTTGTTTTGGCCAAAAATAAATTTTAAGCCGCCACCACGACAAGGTAGACTCTTCTGGCCAAGCCCTACTCTACTCTATCCTATTAATTATTTGTTAAAATATCCAATACAATTTAGGTATATTTTTATTTATTTTTCAATTTTTAAAATGAACAATAATATCATATACAAGGGACAAATACCATCACACCATGACCAGACACCATATTACCACCACACCGTGACCTATATTACCACATACAAGGAACAAATACCGCCAAACCATGGCCGGACAACATATTACCACCACGTAGTGACTGATTACTACAATACTGATCATTAATTAAAAAAAACACAATACAAACCACAATAAGTGCCATTATACACAGGAGATCTGTACTTAGTATGCAGAGTCTGTGTACAGGTAATACAGTGATTACCGGTGACATTAAATGCAGGAGCTCTGTATATAGTGTCAGTGTACAGGTAATACAGTAATCACCAGTGACATTATACACAGGAGCTCTGCATATAGTGTGTTGCACTCTGTTTACTGTACCTCCAGGGGATCTCCGTCAGGACTCTCGCTCTGTACTGGCTTCACGCTGTCTGGATGCAGCCCCCACCCCTCCTTCCTCTCCTGCTTCCTGGCGTGCGGCCAGCAGGTTCCTGGGCAGGGTTCTTAGGTCGCACGCGCACTCGCTCCCGGCCTCTTAAAGAGACAGTGTGCATTTTCCAAATGTTGCCTCTAACCAATGGCGTGTCTTTGTCTATTATTTCTAGCCCTTCCACCATAGGGAGGGCGCCGGAGCAACAAGTATCTACTGTTGCTAACTTCCGGTTCCTGTTATCCTGCGCTTCTATTTCTGAAGTATCTGCAAGGAACTCCGCTTATTCTGTCTCCATAGATCTTCTGCCACCAGTAATCCGGCTATTCTGTACTGCATTCGCAGTATCTGCACTGGACCCATCTAGTCCTGCCAGTCTGCCAGCCTCACTTCCGGACCACGCCGGGACCCCCGGCGCCAGCTTGTACACCCGGTACCCTCCAGTCAACTCTGAAATACCCGCTAACCTTGCTGGTCCGTCTGTTCCGCTGGGACAGCCGCCACGAGTACGGGGTCTAACTGAAGGAAGCACCCGTGTCCTTCAGGCATTCCATTCTGTTCGAGGGGACTTACTACGGGTGTCTGGGGCTCACACAGTAACGCCCCCTTCGGAGCCCCCCTGGACTGTGGTCTAGTGGTTCCACATCAAACCTTAATAAATACGAATGTGAACTTCTACATCTGTGCCTCTGTTTCCATTCGTTACAGATTGCTCCGGCCATGGAACCCACTGGATCCTAGAAATCACCAGTCATGGAGTTACATCATCTCCCAGCTGAAGGAGCAACAGGATAAGATCATGCCTTTCCTGGACAATGTATCTGCTCGCCTTGATAGTCTGGCTTCTTCGATTGCACCTGCTCCTGCCACCTGTGTCCAGGTATCGAACGGCACAGCAAGTAAGGATTTTCGCTTAGCGGCTCCCACACGCTTCCGAGGCTACCCCGTTTTGTGTCGAGGGTTCATAAATCAGTGCACACTGCACTTCGAACTATTGGGGCATAGGTTTGCTTCCGATTTGGCCAAAGTTGGCTTCATCATGTCCCATCTTGATGGAGAGGCGCTCGCCTGGATGAATCCGCTGTGGGAGATGGTGGATCCTTTGGTTACTAATCTCCAGTCTTTTCTAGAGGCATTTCGTAAGACCTTTGACGAACCTGGTCATACTACGTCGACAGCTTCTGCTCTGCTTCGACTACAACAGGAGGCTCTTACGGTGGCTCAATATGCGGTGCAGTTCCGTACTCTTTCATCTGAACTTTCCTGGAACAATGAGGCTTTGGTGGCTACCTTCTGGCAGGGACTCTCTGGACGAGTTAAGGATGAGTTGGCGGGACGAGACTTGCCTACGGTTCTGGATGATTTGATTTCCCTGGCAGTTCGGGTTGATCTTCGGTTTCAGGAACACTCCAACGAGATCAGACGTGAAAAAGAATCCAATCACCAGGTTGCTTGTGCTCCTAAATCTGCGAACTCTCCAACTTTGTCTTCCGCTCCTGTGGCTATGGAAGTGGATCGTGTAAATCTGGTCAACCGTCGCCAGGAGGCGCGTCGCCTGGAGTGGAGCTGTTCCTACTGTGGCAGTGCCAAGGATTATATCCGCTCCTGTCCTAAGAGACCGGGAAACTCCAGTGCCTAGGGTCTGTAGGAGAGGCTACCCTAGGTAAGGATCATCTCTCTCCAGCTTTGCAAATAACAGTCTCCGTGGCCATCAGCAAAACAAGATTTTCGGAGCTCTGTCACCTGGATTCTGGTGCCACGGGGAACCTTATTCGGCAGGCGGTTGTGGATCATTATCAGATTCCAGTCCAGCGTTTATCGGAACCGTTGCAAGTGACATCTGTGGATTGCAGACTCCTGTCGGAGTCCATATGGTTCCAGACGGTGCCTTTGGAACTCCGGGTGGGTCTAACCCATTCTGAAAGAATCTGTTTTTATGTGTTGCCAGATTTGTCTCACCCCTTGCTTCTAGGTCTACTCTGGTTCCAGATGCATGAACCTGTTCTAAATTGGAGGACGGGAGAGATCCTGCGCTGGGGAGATTCTTGCTTTGATCGATGTATCATTCCGGTTCGTCCTGTTCTTCCTCCAGTACAATCTAAAACCCTGCCGGGTTTGCCGTCTCCTTACTGATCCTTCGCTGATGTCTTTGGAAAAAAAGAGGCAGAGAGATTACCTCCACACAGGTCGTATGATTGCCCCATTGATCTGCTTCCCGGAGCGTCTCCTCCACGTGGACAGATTTATCCTCTTTCTCAAGCAGAGACTCAGTCCATGTCTGAATACATTCAGGAGAACCTGGACAGAGGATTCATCCGGAAGTCTTCCTTGCCTGCTGGAGCTGGATTCTTCTACGTGAAGAAAAAGGATGGATCTCTATGACCCTGTATCGATTACAGGGGTCTGAACCTGATTACGGTAAAGAACAGGTATCCGTTGCCATTAATTTCAGAATTGTTTGATCGTCTTAGGGGGTCTAAAATTTTCACCAAACTGGATCTCAGGGGAGCTTACAATCTGGTACACATTCGTAAGGGAGACGCATGGAAGACCGCCTTTAACACCCGGGATGGACACTACGAATACCTGGTAATGCCTTTTGGGCCAAGTAATGCACCAGCAGTGTTTCAGGAGTTTGTAAATGACATTTTCAGAGATCTGCTTTATTCTTGTGTTGTTGTTTACCTGGACGACATTCTGATCTTCTCTGCTGATTTAGCTTCCCACCGGAGACATGTACATATGGTCTTACAGAGATTCAGGGAGAACAGAATTTATGCTAAAATTGAAAAATGTCTCTTTGAACAATCCTCTTTGCCTTTCCTGGGTTATATCGTCTCGTCTACGGGTTTAAAGATGGATCCTGAGAAGGTATCTGCCATTCTAAAGTGGCCTCGTCCATGCGGTTTGAAGGCAATACAATGGTTCCTGGGGTTCGCCAACTACTACCGCTTGCTCATTCCAAATTTTTCCACTCGAGTAGCACCCATTTCGGCTTTGACCCGGAAAGGCGCGAATGCCAAGGGATGGACACCTGAGGCTGAGGAGGCTTTTACTTCCTTAAAGCAGGCCTTCTCCTCCGCACCCATACTACATCAACTGGACTCCAAGAAACAATTTTTGCTTGAGGTAGACGCTTCCTCCATAGGTGCTGGCGCAGTTCTCACCCAGAAGTCGTCGTCCGGCCGGATGGTCACTTGTGGCTTTTTCTCGAAAGTCTTTTCTGTTTCGGAGAGGAATTACTCTGTAGGAGATCGTGAATTTTTAGCTATCAAGTTAGCTCTGCAGGAGTGGCGTCATCTTTTGAGGAGGGTGCTGCTCATCAGGTTATCATTTTCACAGATCATAAGAATCTTGCTTATCTTCAATCTGCTCAGAGACTGAATCCTCGTCAGGCCCGGTGGGCCTTGTTTTTTGCTCGATTTAATTTTGTTCTTCATTTCCGACCAGCTGATAAGAACATTAAAGCCGATGCGCTTTCCAGAGCGTTTTTGCCTCCCGATTTTGTGGAAGAACCGCATCACATCATTGAACCGTCCAGATTAGTGTCGGTGGCCGCAGTTAATCTTGCTCGACTTCCTCCAGGTAAAACCTTAGTATCTACCTCAGATTGTAAACAAGTTTTTCGGTGGGGTCATTCTTCTAAATTGGCTGGTCATGCCGGACAAAGGAAGACTCTGCAACTCATCTCCCGTTACTACTGGTGGCCTACCATGGGCAAAGATGTTCAGGAGTATGTTGCTGCCTGTCCTTTGTGTGCTCGCAACAAGTCTGATAAGCATTTGCCCTCCGGGCAGTTATTACCTCTGTTTGTTCCTTCAGTACCCTGGCAGCACATCGCAATGGACTCTATTACTGATCTTCCTGTCTCCTCTGGATGTTCAGTCATCGCGGTTGTGGTGGATCGTTTTTCGAAGATGGAGCATTTTGTTCCGTTACCTGGTCTCCCGTCTGCTTCAGAGCTCGCTGATCATTTCATTCAACATATCTTCCGTCTTCACGGGTTTCCTCTCCATATCGTATCTGACAGGGGTGTCCAGTTCACCTCCAAATTCTGGAGAGCACTTGTTAAGTTTGTACAAGTGGAGCTGGACTTCTCTTCCGCATATCACCCTCAATCCAATGGGCAAGTAGAGAGGGCCAATCAAATTCTGACAGGATTCTTGCGTCACTTCGTCAACGTACATCATGATGACTGGATCACGTTGCTGCCTTGGGCAGAATTCTCGTACAACAATCAAGTAAGTGAGTCTTCTGATAAATCTCCCTTTCAGATTGTGTTTGGGCTCCAACCTAGGATTCCGCTTCCCATCTCTGGGTCTTCTGGCATTCCTGCAGCTGATACCTTTACGGAGGAATTCTCAAAAGTATGGAGCGACACCAAGGTTGCTTTAGAGAGAGCTTCTCTACGTATGAAGAAGCATGCGGACAAAAGACGTCTGGAGGCTCCTTCCTTCCGGCCAGGGGATAAGGTATGGCTCTTCTCCAAATATATTCGTCTGAAGATGCCCTCTTACAAACTGGGTCCCCGCTTTATCGGTCCTTTTGAAGTCCTGAAACGGATTAAAGCAGTCTCGTACAAATTGAAACTACCGGCTTCCTTATGTGTGCTTAATTCTTTTCATGTTTCCCTCCTCAAACCCGTACTTTTGAGTTCATTTTTTAAAGATCATGGTTCCACTCCGGATCCCGTCAGTAAGGAGGATGTTTTTGAGGTAGAGAATATCTTGGCCACTAAAAGGATAAGGGGTAAGAGCTATTTTTTGGTGGATTGGAGGGGCTTTGGTCCTGAGGAGAGGTCATGGGAGCCTAGAGAGAATATCCGTGCACCTCCTCTTCTGAAAAAATTCTACGTAGGCTTGAAAAAGAGGGGGCGTAAAGAGGTGGATACTGTTACACCCGGTCTGTTTACTGTACCTCCAGCTGGTCTCCGTCAGGACTCTCGCTCTGTACTGGCTTCATGCTGTCTGGATGCAGCCACCACCCCTCCTTCCTCTCCTGCTTCCTGGCGTGCGGCCAGCAGGTTCCCGGGCAGGGTTCTTAGGTCGCACGCGCGCTCGCTCCCGGCCTCTTAACGAAACAGTGTGCATTTTCCAAATGTTGCCTCTAACCAATGGCGTGTGTTTGTCTATTATTTGTAGCCCTTCCACCATAGGGAGGGCGCCGGAGCAACAAGTATCTACTGTTGCTAACTTCCGTTTCCTGTTATCCTGCGCTTCTGTTTCTGAAGTATCTGCAAGGAACTCCGCTTATTCTGTCTGTCTCCATAGATCTTCTGCTACCAGTAACCCGGCTATTCTGCATCCGCAGTATCTACGCTGGACCCGTCTAGTCCTGCCAGTCCGCCAGCCTCACTTCCGGACCACACCAGGACACCCGGCGCCGGCTTCTACACCCGGTACCCTCCAGTCAACTCTGCAATACCCGCTAACCTTGCTGGTCCGTCTGTTCCGCTGGGACAGCCACCACGAGTACGGGGTCTAACTGAAGGTAGCACCCATGTCCTCCAGGCATTCCTTTCTGTCCCTGTTCAAGGGGACTTACTACGGGTGTCTGGGGCTCACGCAGTAACGCCCCCTTCGGAGCCCCCTGGACTGTGGTCTAGTGGTTCCACATCAAACCTTAATAAATACGAATGTGAACTTCTACATCTGTGCCTCCGTTTCCATTCGTTACATAGTGTCTGTGTACAGGTAAAACAGTGATCACCAGTGACATTATACACAGGAGCTCTGTATACCGTATCAGTGTACAGGTAATACAGTAATCACCAGTGACATTATACACACAAGCGCTGCATACATTGTACAGGTTATACAGTGATCAATGATATTATACACAGGAGCTCTGTATATAATGTCAGTGTACATGTAATAAAGTGGTCGCTGGTGATATACACAGGAGCTCTGTATATAGTGTCAGTGTTAAGGTAATACAGTGATCACTGGTGACATTGTACAAAGGACCGCTGTATTTAGTATACAATGTATAGTGTTAAGGCCCCTTCACATTAAGCGACGCTGCAGCGATACCGACAACGATCCGGATCGCTGCAGCGTCGCTGTTTGGTCGCTGGAGAGCTGTCACACAGACAGCTCTCCAGCGACCAACGATCCCGAAGTCCCCGGGTAACCAGGGTAAACATCGAGTTACTAAGCGCAGGGCCGTGCTTAGTAACCCGATGTTTACCCTGGTTACCAGCGTAAAAGTAAAAAAAAAAAAACACTACATACTTACCTACCGCTGTCTGCCCCCGGCGCTCTGCTTCTCTGGTCTGGCTGTGAGCACAGCGGCCGGAAAGCAGAGCGGTGACGTCACCGCTCTGCTTTCCGGCTGACCGACGCTCACAGCCAGTACAGGAGGAGTGCAGAGCACAGCGCCGAGGACACAGCGGTAGGTAAGTATGTAGTGTTTTTTTTTTTTTTACTTTTACGCTGGTAACCAGGGTAAACATCGGGTTACTAAGCGCGGCCCTGCGCTTAGTTACCCGATGTTTACCCTGGTTACCAGTGAAGACATCGCTGGATCGGTGTCACACGCCGATCCAGCGATGTCCATGGGAGATCCAGCGACGAAATAAAGTTCTGGACTTTGTTCAGCGACCAACGATCTCCCAGCAGGGGCCTGATCGTTGGTCGCTGTCACAAATAACGATTTCCTTAACGATATCGTTGCTACGTCACAAAAAGCAACGATATCGTTAACGATATCGTTATGTGTGAAGGTACCTTTAGTGTATAGGTAACACACTGACTCACTAGTGATGTCTCTAGGTGAAGTCCTTCATCTTCGCTTTTCATCTTCATCCAGCACAGACCGCCATAAATTCTTCCAGCCAGGGCTCGTCTCTGCAGGAAATAACACAGTTATCTAGAGAACCGCTTGCAGAACACATTAATTTTTTTCACAACTTCTAAACTACACCAGATGAAGGGAAAAAAACGTGACATAGTGTCGTTCTGCACAGTAACAGGACCGCCTCCCCCATTTAAAACAGTATCCTAAAAAAATAAAATAAATACATCACTGCAGTAATAATATCCCTTAATCAGCCCCTATGGTAATAATATCCCCCATCCTGGCCCCCATGTGTCTCATTCCTGGCTCCAGCCATGAGTTCCCCCATCCTGCACTCACTCATTTGATCTCCCCATTCTGCCCCATCTGTCCCATGATCATGCCCCATCTATCCCATGATCCTGCCCCATCTGTCCCATGATCCTACCCATCGGTCCCATGATCCTGCCCCATCTGTCTCCATCATAGCTGTTACGGAACCACTCAGCACCCAGAATATGTTGTGCAGTTATATGTATGTATAATAGGTTCCATGTGAGATGCATGTCCCTAATGCATCAGCCCACAGGCTGCGCCCCTGGGTAGAGGGGACACGATCTTCCCCTTTTGTCCTCCCTCCACCTTTGTAATTCCCACAGTAAATATCGGCAGGCTCCGGCCACCTGTGGCTATTGTAATGTATGTCTGGCCTGCCGCTTTTCTATTGGCCTGCCCTCTGTATCTGTGTGATATATTCTGTGTCCTGTGAGTAAAGTGTTGTTAGACTGGAAATACGTGGAGAAGCAGTGATCTTTTATATGCGCCCATGTAACCAAGCGATTCCAGCCAGCGTCCTTCATTCAGACTCCAGCCAAAGCAGAGTGGACCTCCTGAAACACGGGGTGATACTGAAAGAGGTACCCCAGCTTGGTAGACCCCGTTACACTGATGGCAGCAGTGGGATATGATACCCCTTCTACAGGAGGAAAGAAATGAATGGAAAACAACTACCAGAAGTTAAAGAGGACTACATTAAAAGATCTGGTGGAAGCCCGAGGGTTGATCGCCAGCAGCAAAACAACAGCGGATTTGATAGCAGCCATTATGGAACACGACAGTGCAGCGCCCCCCAATGTGAACGTGGAGGAGACTGAATTCCATTCCAGAGGGAGGTAAAGGACAGACTGGCGTTCTATGGCCCAAACCCTGCAGTAGAGATCATACGAGAGGTGATGGCTGATGTGCGTACTGATCTGAAGGAAAAGATGGCTGAGCGGACCAGGATAGAGCTAGCCAAGATGGAGATGGCAGAGCGGACCAAAGTGGAGCTGGCCAAGATGGAGATGGCAGAGTGGAGAGAGGAGAGTCAGCGAGCAGGGGGAGCTCTGGCCTTCGACCAGGTACCTTCAACAGCAAGCCACAAAAAGATCCAGTATAATGCCTTCTGACAGTTGGGGGAGGCAGAGGAAGACATTGATGGCTTTTTGCAGGACTTTGAGCGGCAGTGTGCCCTTCATCAAGTGAAACCGGAGGAACGGGTTCAGATTCTGGCCAGCAAGCTGACAGGCCGGGCAGCGGTCGCCTATCGCACGGTACCTGATGAGGACTGTATGGACTATGAGCGGATCAAAGAAGTGATCTTGGCCCTGTATGCGCTGATACCAGAGGCATACCGCCAAAAGTTCAGCGGACTTATAAAATGCGTAACCGATACCCACGCTGAATGGACCTGTAAATTACGGCGGTCACTGCTACAGTGTGTACAAGGGAGCCAAGCAACCACTAAGGAGGACATCCTCCAGCTCTTCTTGTTAGAACGATTCTTTAATGGACTAACCCCCGAGACACAGGAATGGCTTTGGGACAGGCGGCCAACGACTCTTGAGGAAGCCGCTCGTCTGGCCGATGAACATCATGATGCCAGGAGGCCTCAGTTGTCCGGATCAAAGATGGTCACTAGGGGTCCGCCCATGGACCTGGAGGGCCCCAAACCACCAAAGATTGTAGGGGGACCAGCTAGAAACCCGGCCTACCACAGCCCCCCTGGGGCGCGATGCCACACCTGCGGTCAGCTGGGCCACCTGCAAAGACAATGTCCCAACTGGACTCAGCATACCCAGTGGCCAAAGGCGGGAACAGCTACCTTCAGCCGGGCTGCTGTACACTGCTACCAAGGCGAAGCTGACCCGGCATTGGGGGCTACGACTAACCAAGGGGTGGAAGAGATGGAGGATTTGCCTGCAGACTTCTTGCTGGGAAATGACTTGGGGCCCATGTTGTCTGCCTTCTCGGTTGCCCCTCTGGCTGAGACATATCCTGTGACCACCCGGAGACAAGCTCGAGCTGCGGAGGCGGAATCACAATCAGAGGAAGCCCAGGTAAGACATCCCAGCCCTACACGTATTCCCATAGTCAGACACATTTCTTGGGCCACCCCAGATGAATTTAAGAGGGAGTTACTTGAGGATCCTTCATTGGAGCGATATCGCAGGAAGGCACAGGAGGGGAGAGGGGTACTGGAAGGGGAACAGTTTGTATGGAAGCAGGGACTACTCTACCAGATCACAGAGCAGCACCACACAGGGACGAGCCCCACTATAAAACGACAACTGGTAGTTCCCAAGAAGTATAGGCAGGAGTTACTGTGACTCTCTCATGACATACCCTTGGCCGGGCACTTCGGCGTCAGTCGCATCAGGCATCCTCTGACACAAAACTTCTTTTGGCCAGGGGTAACCTATGATGTTCGTCAGTACTGCCAGACCTGTGACAGTTGTCAACACATTGGCAAGAGGGGAGATCGATGCAAGGCCAATTTACGCCCCCTCCCCATTGTGGAGGAACCATTTAGCCGAGTAGCGGTCGATCTGATAGGGCCGTTAGCCAAACCCAGTCCGTCAGGGAAAAGGTATATATTGACAGTGGTAGATTATGCCACACGGTATCCAGAGGCGGTTGCGTTACCTAACATACTGGCAGAGACGGTGGCGCCCACCCTGCTCCAGGTTTTCTCACAGGTTGGATTTCCCCAGGAGATTATCTCGGACCAGGGTACCCAGTTTACAGCAGAGGTGACCAACGAATTGTGGAAGCTGTGCGGCGTAAAGTCCATTAGAAGCGCCCCGTACCACCCGCAAACCAATGGGTTGTGTGAACGCTTTAATGGGACGTTAAAACAACTCATTGGGACTTTTACCATGACCTACAGGGACTGGGAGAAATTCTTGCCACACCTCCTGTTTGCCTATCGGGAGGTGCCCCAAGAATCCACGGGGTTCTCCCTGTTCGAGCTGGTATACGGGAGACGGGTAAGGGGACCCCTAGACTTAGTGCTAGAACACTGGGAAGGGGAGGGCCTTATAGAAGGTGTACCTATTGTACCCTATGTGCTGGAATTCCGGGAACGCCTACAGGAGCTGACCCAGGCTGTATGTGAGAACATGCAGGTGACCCAGCGGCGCCAGTGTGTATGGTACGATCGGAGGGCCAGAGAGCGCACCTTGGAAATAGGACAGAAGGTCCTGGTGTTAGAGCCCACTAGGCAGAACAAGTTCCAAGCTGCATGGCAGGGGCCCTACCAGGTAGTGGTGATGACCCCAGGGCTATCCGCATGTTCCACGTGAATATGCTGAAGCCCTACCGGGAGCGCCCTGAAGAGGTAGTGGCCATCTGTGCACCTGAAGCAGAGGATTTAGCCAGACTTCCCTTGCCGGATGTCTTAGGGGAAAGAACTCAGTCTAAAACATGGGACCAGGTACACTTGGGTGAAGACCTAGGCCCCCGGGAGAGACAGCAGGCGGAGGAGTTGTTGAGGCAGCGACAGAGGATGTTTTCGGGGAGACCAGGGTACACTCGCCTGGCACAACACAAGGTTGAGACCCAGGATCAGACTCCCTGCGACAAAACTCCTTCCGCGTCCCTGAGTCTGTACGAGAGGGGATGCAACAAGAGATACAAGAGATGTTGCGTTTAGGGGTCATTGAAGAGTCAGATAGTCCCTGGGCATCCCCCGTAGTGTTACTGCCTAAGAAGGATGGGACTACACGGTTATGTGTAGACTATCGTAAGCTCAATGAGAAAACAGTGACGGATGCATATCCCATGCCGCGTGTGGATGAGTTGTTAGACCGACTGGCGGGGGCAAAGTATTTGTCCACCATCGATCTATGCAGAGGCTACTGGCAGATTCCCCTTAGTCCTGACGCTATTGCCAAGTCGGCATTTGTCACCCCGTTTGGCTTATTCCAGTTTCGAGTTATGCCATTTGGGATGAAGAATGCCCCGGCGACCTTCCAGAGGCTGGCTGACCGGCTTCTGGATGGTCTCCAGGACTATGCTTGTGCCTACCTGGATGACACCGCCATCTACAGTGTGACATGGGAAGAGCATCTAAATCACCTAGAGACAGTATTGGACAGGATCCACAAGGCCGGAATCACCCTGAACCCAAACAAGTGTCACGTGGGCAAAGCAGAGGTTCAGTATTTAGGGCATTGGGTGGGAAGTGGGAAACAGCGACCAGAACCAGCCAAGATAGAGGCCATAACTAAATGGCCCACCCCACACACTAAAACCCAGGTCATGGCGTTTTTAGGGACAGGGGGGAATTACAGGAAATTCGTTCCCAATTACAGCAGCGTAGCCAAGCCCCTCACTGATCTGACCCGTAAGAACCAACCCCGCCAGGTAACCTGGACCCCAGAGTTATGAGGAAGCCTTCCGCCAACTAAAGGACGCCCTCACCAATACCCCTGTATTGGCCACACCCGATCCAACTAAACGTTTCCTTGTTCACACAGATGCTTCTATGTTTGGATTGGGGGCAGTACTGAGCCAAGTTGGGCCGGACGGCCAAGAACACCCAGTAGTTTACCTGAGTCGGAAACTACTGCCCCATGAAGTAAGCTATACGGCCATCGAGAAGGAGTGCCTGGCGTTAGTATGGGCACTCAAAAAGTTGCAACCATATTTCTATGGATGACAGTTTTCCCTCCTAACGGACCATAATCCCCTAGTCTGGCTTAATCGGGTCTCCGGAGACAACGCCAGATTGCTGCGGTGGAGTTTAGCCCTACAACCTCTGGACTTCACCATCCACTACATACCCGGCAAACAAAACTGTAACGCCGATGGACTAAGTCGACAAATGGAACTTGTACCAACCCCATAAACTTCGGTCATCCCCAAACCGATCCGTTAAGGATCAGACTGTCTATGCCGATCGCGTCGCTGAAAAGGGGAGCCGTGTTACGGAACCATTCAGCACCCAGAATATGTTGTGCAGTTATATGTATATATAATAGGTTTCATGTGAGATGCATGTCCCTAATGCATCAGCCCACAGGCTGCGCCCCTGGGCAAGGGGACACGATATTCCCCTTTTGTCCTCCCCCCACCTTTGTAATTCCCACAGTAAATATCGGCAGGCTCCGGCCACCTGCGGCTATTGTAATGTATGTCTGGCCTGCCACTTTTCTCTTGGCCTGCCCTCTGTATCTGTGTGATATATTCTGTGTCCTGTGAGTAAAGTGTTGTCAGACTGGAAATACGTGGAGAAGCAGTGATCTTTTATATGCGCCCATGTAACCAAGCGATTCCAGCCAGCGTCCTTCATTCAGACTCCAGCCAAAGCAGAGTGGACCTCCTGAAACACCGGGTGATACTGAAAGAGGTACCCCAGCTTGGTAGACCCCGTTACAATAGCCATCCTGCCCCATGAGCCTGCACCATGTGTATCCATCCTGCCCCATTTCTCCATCCTGCCCCATGATCCTGCCCCATCTGTCTCCATCCTGCCCCATCTGTCTCCATCCTGCACCATAATCCTACACCATGTCTCCATCCTGCTCCATGTCTTCTTTCTGCCCTGTGTCTCCATCTTGCCCATGTATCCCCATTTCGCCCCCTGTCTCCATTCTGCCCACGTGTCTCCATTCTGCCCCAGTGGCTCCTTTCTGCCCTTGTGTCGCTATTCTGGTCCTGTGTCTCCATTCTGCCCCGTGTCTCCATCCTGCCTCCTGTGTCTCCATTCTGCCCCGTGTCTCCATTCTGCCCCATATCTCCATTAAGCCCCGTGTCTCCATTCTGCCCCGGGCAGGATGGAGACACATGGTCCATGTGTCTCCATCCTGCTGTCAAAACATATTGCGGCTTGCCGCTTTCAATACAAATAAAAAACATTCTCCTTACCTGGCCGCATTCCTGTGGCGATGTTCCCTGCAGGCATTTCAAGTGTGGATTCGCCGGCGAATGACAATGACATCATACGCCGACGACGTGCACGCTGACATCAGCTGCCAGCCTCCGATTGGCCTGCGGCTTTTAACTATTGCCGTTCAGTTTAACTGAACCTGCGTCTCAGACGAAGGTTTAGTTACTGCACTGGCAGAAGCCTGGCCCTGGGGCCCGATGAGCAGAAGAGACGGGCCCAATGCGAGCCTCCTCTGCTCATCGGGCCCCATTTGCCAGTCAGGGCAGTAATGCACTGATCGCAGCCCTAGTCTATGGGGCCATGCATATGTCTGATTTTTTTCCTCAGACCCAGGGCCGAACTGGCCATCGGGCAGTTCTGGCAAATGCCAGAAGGGCCAGTGCCAGTAGTGGGCTGCTGCGCGCTGACTCACCCTTCCCCCCCAGCGCCACCTCATTCATCTATACTGGCGTCTATGATGCCGGTACAGTTGAATGCAATGATGGAGGAGAGAGCCTCACCTGACGCTCCCTCTCCCATCATTCCCCCTCTGCCTCTGACACTGAGGGTGCGTGCGCACTCACTGTGTCCCAGGCAGTGCAGCGGCAGCCGCCGATACAGGAGCAGGGACCACCGCAGGCACAAGGGGAGGTGAGGAGTGTGTTTTTTTTACTGGACTGTGGGGCCATTCTGGGGGGGAGGAGAGTTGTGGGCTCTGCTGTATACTATGTGGGCTGTGCTGTATACTACTGTGTGGGCTCTGCTATATACTACTATGTGGGCTCTGCTGTATACTACTGTGTGGGCTCTGCTATATACTACTATGTGGGCTCTGCTGTATACTACTATGTGGGCTCTGCTGTATAGTATGTGGGCTGTGCTGTATACTACTGTGTGGGCTCTGCTATATACTACTATGTGGGCTCTGCTGTATACTACTGTGTGGGCTGTGCTATATACTACTATGTGGGCTCTGCTGTATACTACTATGTGGGCTCTGCTATATACCACTGTGTGGGCTGTGCTGTATACTACTGTGTGGGCTCTGCTATATACTACTGTGTGGGCTATGCTATATACTACTGTGTGGGCTCTGCTGTATACTACTGTGTGGGCTGTGCTATATACTACTATGTGGGCTGTGCTATATACTACTGCGTGGGCTGTGCTATATACTACGGTGTGGGCTCTGCTGTATACTATGTGGGCTGTGCTGTATACTACTGTGTGAGCAGTGTTGTATACTACTGTGTAGGCTCTGCTATATACTACTGTGTGGGCTCTGCTTTATACTATGCGGACTGTGCTCTATACTACTATGTGGGCTCTGCTTTATACTATGTGGGCTGTGCTCTATACTACTATGTGGGCTCTGCTGTATACTATGTGGGCTGTGCTGTATACTACTGTGTGGGCTCTGCCATATACTACTATGTGGGCTCTGCTGTATACTACTGTGTGGGCTCTGCTATATACTACTATGTGGGCTCTGCTGTATACTACTATGTGGGCTCAGCTGTATAGTATGTGGGCTGTGCTGTATACTACTGTGTGGGCTCTGCTATATACTACTATGTGGGCTCTGCTGTATACTACTGTGTGGGCTGTGCTATATACTACTATGTGGGCTCTGCTGTATACTACTATGTGGGCTCTGCTATATACCACTGTGTGGGCTGTGCTGTATACTACTGTGTGGGCTCTGCTATATACTACTGTGTGGGCTATGCTATATACTACTGTGTGGGCTCTGCTGTATACTACTGTGTGGGCTGTGCTATATACTACTATGTGGGCTGTGCTATATACTACTGCGTGGGCTGTGCTATATACTACGGTGTGGGCTCTGCTGTATACTACTATGTGGGCTGTGCTGTATACTACTGTGTGAGCAGTGTTGTATACTACTGTGTAGGCTCTGCTATATACTACTGTGTGGGCTCTGCTTTATACTATGCGGACTGTGCTATATACTACTGTGTGGGCTCTGCTGTATACTACTGTGTGGTCCGTGCTATATACTACTATGTGGGCTCTGCTGTATATTACTGTGTGGGCAGTGCTGTATACTGCTAAGTGGGCTGTGCTGCATACTACGTGGGCTGTGCTGTATACTGCTACGTGGGCTGTGCTGTATACTGCTACGTGGGCTGTGTTATCTGCTATGCGGGTTGTGCTATATACTATGGGGGTATATTATATTCTTTGGGGGAGGCCGTGTTATATACTATGTGGCTGTGTTATATACTATTGTGGGTGTATTATATTCTATGGGGGCTACATTATATATTATGGGGAGGTGGGCTGTATTATATTCTATGGGGTGGCTGCATTATACTCTGGGGTGGCTGCATTATACTCTGGGGTGGCTGCATTATATTCTGTAAGGTGGTGGCTGCATTATACTATATGTGGGCTGCATTATACTGTATTGAGGACTATGGGGAATACGTTATACTATATGAAGAACTATGGGGTGCATTATACTATGGAAAGTGAATTGTACTACATGGATGACTATGGCGGTGCATTATACTACATGGAGCACTATGAGGAGTGTATTATGCTATATGGAGCACTATGAGGAGTGTATTATACTATATGGAGGACTGAGCAGTGTATTTTAATATATGGAGGACTATACGAAGTGTATTATACTAAACAAGTAAAATGCTGCATATTCAGATTGTTTTTGCTGGAACAAAAATCATTGTTCTTAGCAGCACATCGCCGCTGTAAACTGTAGATGTGCTGCTGATAACATGATACTGTATGGTGATCTGTTAGTGATCTATTAGTGATCGCTCTGTCCCATCCTTATTCCACAGCTGGTGGAAAGAGTCCGGGAAACAAGCGTTGAACAACTTCAGTATTGTCGAACACACTCATTTAGCGGCCTGAGATCAGTGCTTGTAAATACAACCGAAATGCTTTTGTGTGATGTGCGATATGTTAGCATTTGGGCCCCATTTTAAACTTTGCCTAGGGCCCCACTTTGCCGAAAACCGGCCCTGCCTACAAGTGTACAAAGATATTATACAGTCACCATGTGACAAGTGGGCCTGTGTAACTTCAAATGCCAGGGCTGAATTTTAGTCCCAGTCCGGCCCTGCTCAGACCTAGTGGTCCATGGAAAATGTTGAAGACATGTCCAATATTCTGAGGGTCGGATCAAAAACAGCAATGCAAGTCAATGGTCCATGAAACAATCGGACCGCATTCGGATGACATCTGATCCCAGAATTTAGAAGTTGGAGAAACTTTTTTTTCTCATCTGTGAAAAAACTGCTGAAAATCTGATGAAAATCACTGATGACACTTGATCCGTTTTTCTCAGAGGTAAAAAAAACAAAAACCTGAGGTGTGAATGAGGCTTTACTAGTGTAGGAATGGGGTCTTCATCCCAGTATTCGTCCTCTCATGCGTGGTGCTCTGGACCTCTGACCTGCTGGACTCATAGTCACTGGGCATTATACAATTAGGATGGACAGTATTCATCTTCCTTGGATGAAGGAACGCCAGATGTGCACAGTGCTCTGTTCCCAATGTCAGGAGGGTGTACCTATAGCTGACAATGGTCCATTCTTTAGCCCAGTGCATTGCTCCTGATCTAGGTGCTGAAATTGGCACTGCCCTAGTCCAAGCTGCGGCCACCCGGAAAACCCCGGCACTGTTACTTAAGAAACGGCCTTCCTGAGCTTGCAGGGCGATGGAAAGGGTTAAATCTCGGAGTGACAGCGGTGGATGAGGGAGTGATGTGCAGATGCTGGGACGGATGGAGACTGAGCGGTGTGTTCGGGAAGCCGCCAGCAGGTGGCGCTCGCCCCTACGTTCGGCTGCTGGAATCCTCGCTGTTCAGCTTCTCACTCACACCCCAGTTTCCAGCTGAGAGCTCTGCCTGTGTGACTGATCCAGCCTACCGAGGGGCTGGAGATGGCCAGACTGACGGAGAGAGAGGCGAGGAGGCAGCAGCATCCCCCGCAGCAGCAGCAGCAGCCCCGAGCCTGCCCCATGAGCGGCCCCGAGCCCCCTGCTCAGCAGTCAGACAGCATGAAGGACCTGGACGCCATCAAATTGTTTGTGGGGCAAATCCCTCGCAACCTGGAGGAGAAGGACCTGAAGCCTCTCTTCGAGCAGTTCGGCAAGATCTATGAGCTGACAGTGCTGAAGGACCGGTACACGGGCATGCACAAAGGTGAGGACTGCACGGTGCCCACTTCACACACCTGCTGCCCTAAGGTATCCAGGGGCGTCATACCTGGTGAGGGGCAGCCATACCCGGTGGTATATCCAGGGGCAGTCATACATGGTGGTACATCCAGGGGCAGTCATACCCGGTGGTACATCCAGGGGTAGTCATACATGGTGGTACATCCAGGGGCAGTCATACCCGGTGGTACATCCAGGGGCAGTACATACCCGGTGGTACATCCAGGGGCAGTCATACCCGGTGGTACATCCAGGGGCAGTCATACCCGGTGGTACATCCAGGGGCAGTCATACCCGGTGGTACATCCAGGGGCAGTCATACCCGGTGGTACATCCAGGGGCAGTCATACCCGGTGGTACATCCAGGGGCAGTACATACCCGGTGGTACATCCAGGGGCAGTCATACATGGTGAGGGGCAGCCATACCCGGTGGTACATCCAGGGGCAGTCATACCCGGTGGTACATCCAGGGGCAGTCATACCCGGTGGTACATCCAGGGGCAGTCATACCCGGTGGTATATCCAGGGGCAGTCATACCCGGTGGTACATCCAGGGGCAGTACATACCCGGTGGTACATCCAGGGGCAGTACATACCCGGTGGTACATCCAGGGGCAGTCATACCCGGTGGTACATCCAGGGGCAGTACATACTCGGTGGTACATCCAGGGGCAGTACATACCCGGTGGTATATCCAGGGGCAGTCATACCCCGTGGTATATCCAGGGGCAGTCATACCCGGTGGTACATCCAGGGGCAGTCATACCCGGTGGTACATCCAGGGGCAGTCATACCCGGTGGTACATCCAGGGGCAGTACATACCCGGTGGTACATCCAGGGGCAGTCATACATGGTGAGGGGCAGCCATACCCGGTGGTACATCCAGGGGCAGTCATACCCGGTGGTACATCCAGGGGCAGTCATACCCGGTGGTACATCCAGGGGCAGTCATACCCGGTGGTATATCCAGGGGCAGTACATACCCGGTGGTACATCCAGGGGCAGTACATACCCGGTGGTACATCCAGGGGCAGTCATACCCGGTGGTACATCCAGGGGCAGTACATACTCGGTGGTACATCCAGGGGCAGTACATACCCGGTGGTATATCCAGGGGCAGTCATACCCCGTGGTATATCCAGGGGCAGTCATACCCGGTGGTACATCCAGGGGCAGTCGTACCCCATGGTATATCCAGGGGCAGTCATACCCCGTGGTATATCCAGGGGCAGTCATACCCGGTGGTACATCCAGG
The DNA here is from genome assembly GCF_032444005.1 of Ranitomeya imitator. Classification (NCBI taxonomy): domain Eukaryota; kingdom Metazoa; phylum Chordata; class Amphibia; order Anura; family Dendrobatidae; genus Ranitomeya; species Ranitomeya imitator. Next base: position 810,613,009 of record NC_091282.1, on the reverse strand, counting down.
GGCAGTCATGTGGTATATCCAGGGGCAGTCATACCCGGTGGTACATCCAGGGGCAGTCATGTGGTATATCCAGGGGCAGTCATATCCGGTGGTATATCCAGGGGCAGTCATACCCGGTGGTATATCCAGGGGCAGTACATACCCGTTGGTACATCCAGGGGCAGTCATACCCGGTGGTACATCCAGGGGCAGTCATACCCGGTGGTACATCCAGGGGCAGTCATACCCGGTGGTACATCCAGGGGCAGTACATACCCGGTGGTACATCCAGGGGCAGTCATACATGGTGAGGGGCAGCCATACCCGGTGGTACATCCAGGGGCAGTCATACCCGGTGGTACATCCAGGGGCAGTCATACCCGGTGGTACATCCAGGGGCAGTCATACCCGGTGGTATATCCAGGGGCAGTCATACCCGGTGGTACATCCAGGGGCAGTACATACCCGGTGGTACATCCAGGGGCAGTACATACCCGGTGGTACATCCAGGGGCAGTCATACCCGGTGGTACATCCAGGGGCAGTCATACCCGGTGGTACATCCAGGGGCAGTACATACTCGGTGGTACATCCAGGGGCAGTACATACCCGGTGGTACATCCAGGGGCAGTCATACCCCGTGGTATATCCAGGGGCAGTCATACCCGGTGGTACATCCAGGGGCAGTCGTACCCCATGGTATATCCAGGGGCAGTCATACCCCGTGGTATATCCAGGGGCAGTCATACCCGGTGGTACATCCAGGGGCAGTCATGTGGTATATCCAGGGGCAGTCATACCCGGTGGTACATCCAGGGGCAGTCATGTGGTATATCCAGGGGCAGTCATATCCGGTGGTATATCCAGGGGCAGTCATACCCGGTGGTATATCCAGGGGCAGTACATACCCGTTGGTACATCCAGGGGCAGTCATACCCGGTGGTACATCCAGGGGCAGTCATACCCGGTGGTACATCCAGGGGCAGTCATACCCGGTGGTACATCCAGGGGCAGTCATACCCGGTGGTACATCCAGGGGCAGTCGTACCCGGTGGTATATCCAGGGGCAGTCGTACCCCATGGTATATCCAGGGGCAGTCATACCCCGTGGTATATCCAGGGGCAGTCATACCCGGTGGTATATCCAGGGGCAGTCGTACCCCATGGTATATCCAGGGCAGTCATACCCCGTGGTATATCCAGGGGCAGTCATACCTGGTAGTATATCCAGGGGCAGTCATACCCGGTGGTACATCCATGGGCAGTCATACCCGGTGGTACATCCAGGGGCAGTCATACCCGGTGGTACATCCAGGGTCAGTACATACCCGGTGGTACATCCAGGGGCAGTCATACCCGGTGGTACATCCAGGGGCAGTCATACCCGGTGGTACATCCAGGGGCAGTACATACCCGGTGGTATATCCAGGAGCAGTCATACCCGGTGGTACATCCAGGGACAGTACATACCCGGTGGTACATCCAGGAACAGTACATACCCGTGGTACATCCAGGGACAGTAGATACCCAGTGATACATTCAGGGGCAGTCATACCTGCTGGTACATCCAGGGGCAGTCATACCCAATGGTACATCCAGTGGCAGTCATACCTGGTGGTACCTACATCCAGGGACAGTCATACCCGGTGGTACATCCAGGGGCGTACATACCTGGTGGTACATACAGGGGCAGTACATATCTGGTGGTACATCTAGGGGTAGTCATACCCGGTGGCACATCCAGGGGCAGTCATACCCGGTGGAATATCCAGGGGCAGTCATACCTGGTGGTATATCCAGGGGCAGTCATACCTGGTGGTACATCCAGGGACAATCATACCTGCTAGTACATCCAGGGGCAGTCATACCCGGTGGCACATCCAGGTACAGTACATACCTGCTGGTACATCCAGGGGCAGTCATACCCAATGGTACATCCAGTGGCAGTCATACCTGGTGGTACCTACATCCAGGGACAGTCATACCCGGTGGTACATCCAGGGGCGTACATACCTGGTGGTACATCCAGGAGCAATCATACCTAGTGGTACATCCAGGTGTAGTAATACCTGGTGGTACATCTAGGGGCAGTCATATCTGGTGGTACATCCAGGGGCAGTCATACCTGGTGGTACATCCAGGGGCAATAATACATGGTGGTACATCCAGGGGCAGTACATATCTGGTGATACATCCAGGGGCAGTACATAACTGGTGGTACATCCAGGGGCAGTCATACCTGGTGGTACATCCAGGGGCAGTACATACCCGGAGGTACATCCAGGGGCAGTACATACCTGGTGGTACATTCAGGAGCAGTCATACCTGCTGATACATCCAGGGGCAGTCATACCTGGTGGTACATCCAGGTGCAGTACATATCTGGTGGTACATCCAGGTGCAGTACATATCTGGTGGTATATCCATGGGCCGTACATACCCGGTGGTACATCTAAGGGCAGTCATACCTGGTGGTACATACAGGGGCAGTACATATCTGGTGGTACATCTAGGGGTAGTCATACCCGGTGGCACATCCAGGGGCAGTCATACCCGGTGGAATATCCAGGGGCAGTCATACCTGGTGGTATATCCAGGGGCAGTCATACCTGGCGGTACATCCAGGGACAATCATACCTGCTAGTACATCCAGGGGCAGTCATACCCGGTGGTACATCCAGGTACAGTACATACCTGCTGGTACATCCAGGGGCAGTCATACCCAATGGTACATCCAGTGGCAGTCATACCTGGTGGTACCTACATCCAGGGACAGTCATACCCGGTGGTACATCCAGGGGCGTACATACCTGGTGGTACATCCAGGAGCAATCATACCTAGTGGTACATCCAGGTGTAGTAATACCTGGTGGTACATCTAGGGGCAGTCATATCTGGTGGTACATCCAGGGGCAGTCATACCTGGTGGTACATCCAGGGGCAATAATACATGGTGGTACATCCAGGGGCAGTACATATCTGGTGATACATCCAGGGGCAGTACATAACTGGTGGTACATCCAGGGGCAGTCATACCCGGTGGTACATCCAGGGGCAGTACATACCCGGAGGTACATCCAGGGGCAGTACATACCTGGTGGTACATCCAGGTGCAGTACATATCTGGTGGTACATCCATGGGCCGTACATACCCGGTGGTACATCTAAGGGCAGTCATACCTGGTGGTACATACAGGGGCAGTACATATCTGGTGGTACATCTAGGGGTAGTCATACCCGGTGGTACATCCAGGGGCAGTCATACCCGGTGGAATATCCAGGGGCAGTCATACCTGGTGGTATATCCAGGGGCAGTCATACCTGGTGGTACATCCAGGGACAATCATACCTGCTAGTACATCCAGGGGCAGTCATACCCGGTGGCACATCCAGGTACAGTACATACCCGGTGGTACATCCAGGGACAGTACATACCCGGTGATACATCCAGGGGCAGTCATATCTGGTGGCACATCCAGGGGCAGTCATACCTGGTGGTACATCAAGGGGCAGTCATACACGATGGTACATTCAGGGGCATTCATACACCGTGGTACATTCAGGGGCAGTCATACCCGGTGGTACATTCAGGGGCAGTCATACCTGGTGGTACATCCACAGGGACAGTCATACCTGCTGGTACATACAGGGGCAGTCATACCCAGTGGTACATCCAGTGACAGTCATACCCGGTGGTACATCCAGGGTCGTACATATCTGGTGGTACATCCAGCGGCAGTCATACCTGGTGGTACATCCAGGAGCAGTCATACCTGCTGGTACATCCAGGGGCAGTCATACCTGGTCGAACATCCAGGTGCAGTACATATCTGGTGGTACATCCAGGGGCGTACATATCTGGTGGTATATCCATGGGCCGTAAATACCCGGAGGTACATCTAAGGGCAGTCATACCTGGTGGTACATCCAGGGGCAGTCATTCCCGGTGGCACATCCAGGGGCAGTCATACCTGGTGGTATATCCAGGGGCAGTCATACCTGGTGGTGCATTCATGGGCAGTCATACCCGATGGCACGTCGAGGGGCAGTCATACCCGGTGGCAAATCCAGGCGCAGTACATATCTGATGTTACATCCAGGGGCAGTACATATCTGGTGGTACATCCAGGGGCAGTCATACCCGGTGGTACATCCAGGGGCAGTCATACCCGGTGGCACATCCAGGGGAAGTCATACCCGGTGGTACATCCAGGGGCAGTGCATACCCGGTGGTACATCCAGGGGCAGCAAATACCTGGTGGTACATCCAGGGGCAGTCATACCCGGTGGTACATCCAGGGGCAGTCATACCCGGTGGCACATCCAGGGGAAGTCATACCCGGTGGTACATCCAGGGGCAGTGCATACCCGGTGGTACATCCAGGGGCAGTAAATACCTGGTGGTACATCCAGGGGCAGTCAGACCCGGTGGTACATCCAGGGGCAGTACACCTGGTGGTACATCCAGGGGCATTCATACCTGGTGGTACATCCAGGGGCAATACACCTGGTGGTAGATCCAGGAGCAGTACATATCTGATGGTACATCCAGGGGCAGTACACCTGGTGGTAGATCCAGGAGCAGTACATATCTGATGGCACATCCAGGGGCAGTCACACCCTCTGGAACCTTTAGGGGCAGTCATACCCGGTGGTACATCCAAGGGCAGTCATACCCTGTGGCACATCCAGGGGCAGTCATACCTGGTGGTACATCCAGGGACAATCACACCGTCTTGTACTTTTAGGGGCAGTCATACCTAGAAGCATATCCTAGTAAAATATCTGGCAGCATTTATACTTTGTGGTTTATCCAGCGGCATCAATACCTGCTAAATCATGTAGGGGCATTCATACCTTACGAGGCACCTTATCATAGATCCAGGGGCTTTCATCCCCAGCAGTATACCCTGACCATTCACGCCGTACATATGAGTAACATATTCTTCTCGGGATCACATATTCTGTATGACACTCCCTGCCCCATGGGTGAATCTTTAGTTGCTGCCTACCATACTTTTTATTATCATTATGCACCCACTCTTGTACAAAGCTGGTAAACTTGTAAAATTGCACCTTCGCCTTTTCATTCATTTACCAATCCGAATGGAGAATAGGTGAGTACCATTCCGGAAGCTGCCATCTTTGCATTCTCTCATCCATACGTCCCTCCGTGTTTAGCGATTCTGATTCTGTACAGAAGGACTGCCCCTTCCGCCCACATAATTATCTGTTGATTTTTCTGTCATTGCCATATATTGTATAGATGTAGATGTTTATAATGTGTATGATCTGTATGTATACCCCGCTCTTCACATATCAGTCTAATCCCACATTTACCTATACACTCTGTCCCAATTTACCTAAACTTGGGAGAGGAGACTGAATTTCCTCGAATAGTTCATCCCATTCCCTTATTTCCTCTATGTATGTCGTTGCCTTCTTCCCCCTGATCATACAGTATGTGCTGGCCCACCTCTCCATGTACGTTTCCTCCGTCTACACACATTGAAGCAACAATTTCTGCTAATCTATACACACATGCCAATATGAACAGCAGCTTTCTTGATTTCTTTATGAGCATATTCCACAAATTGGTGGAAATCCTGAATATACTCTTGTATTTGTTAACCATTTGTTCAGAACGCCTGTATCTTCCTATGGTTGAGTTATTGCTAGTAACACTTTTATTGTAAGGCTATTATGTATTTAGAGTCCTATTATGTTTGGTTTTATGGCTTTGCTGTTACTTGATGATATTATTACATATGAAATACATATCCTTGTCGTAAGGGAGGGGCTTTTATTTTCACATAATGAATTTATTGCAATTTATTCCATTTTCCATGCCTAGTAACCCCACAGAAGCTGCCCCTGAGTAAAGCTTTTTTAAGTTGAACTAAACAGTTCCTCTGTACTGACTGTACTTTTAAGTTGATGTCCTGGAAGCAGGAAAACGGGTAAGCGTAAGGACCTGAGACGAGGGCCAAATTGTGAGGGCTAAACAAATGGTCAGAGCATCTCCTAAAGGCTGTTTTTGTACCGGGTGCTCCTGTTATGCAGTGGCTAGTACTTGCCATAAGTGGCATAATGAAGGGCAACTGTTGAAGCATTAACAGGGTCATGGGTGCCCAAGGAACCCATAAGAGCTACTGCTCACACATTGCTGATAGTTAGGGCAGGCTATGAAGGAAGTGGTTGTGATTGTACTTTTGCCCTCATGGATTGGTTTTATTAGAATATCGTATGGATCTTTGAATTGTTTTAAGAGTACCCTTTTTGCTACACTTAAGGATTGGAACTCTTCCCATGGACCCGTCTGTTGGCAGTGCCACATATCCTCTATTTTTTATGAAAAGTATCCGACACACGGTGTATGACAGCATTGAAAGACAGATGTCTATACACAGCTCATTGCAACGGTGGATGGGGTGCATTGCCACACACCAGTCGGTGCCAACACTGACCACTGAACATCGGCTGTAATGGTATTGTGAGCATGAAATCTGGACCATGCAGTGAATAAAGATATTGTCTTTAGTATTGTGAACAGCCAAGTATATTTTTACCTGGTTTAGACATCATCAAGCTGGATTATGGGAGGGATGCCATCTGGTGGAGACACTAATGCTTTGGGAACCCTTTGTCTTGCCATTCATGTGGAACGTACTTTGGCACATACAGCACCCACTTCCTAACCATTGTTGCCGACCAAGTATGTCCATTCATGACAAAGGTATTCCCATATGGTAAGGGTTAGAAGTAAGGCTTAAAAAATTGTTCAGGAATGTTTTAAGCAACGTTAGAAAGAGTTTAAGTTGTTGACTAGGCCTTCAAATTTCCCAGATCTCACTCCGATCAAGCATCTGTAGAAGGTGCTGGAAAGCATGTCTGATCCATGGAGGCCCAACCTGCCAACTAATTGAAAACTAATATTTTAGGATCTGCTGTTAAGGTCTTGGTGCCATATACCTCCTTCAGAGGTACAGTCCATGCCTCGATGAGTCCCAGCTGTTTTGTTGGTAGAGGAGGACCTAACGTTATGGCTCATCAGTGTATTGTCTTCCTTTTTAGACGCTCTCCCCTGACACACTTGCTTGACTACTAACCCATCACTTACAGTATTTTTACTCCATCCATCAGTGTTGATAGAACAAAGCCTTAAAGATTTATTTCCCTTTATTTTACTAATCAATAGCTTGTTCTTTCCCTACCTCCTCACTGCTGTCGTCAGGTATACGTTACTCTTTTCCTAATAAGACTGCTGGGTTCACACAGGTTGATTTAGGGCAGTTTTCTTACTGCAGGAGTCAGATGCTTATTTTGCTGTGAGTTTCTTCAGTAATTAAAGAATATATTGCATTTTTCTCATCACATTCTCTAGGAGTGGCAAATGCACCATCCTAGCCTTCTCCCTTTATTGTGTTATTGTACTCACTAAATTATCATTTTTCCATGACTCATTTTTCATGCCCCTTTTATTTACCCTTATATTCATCGCAGTTGTGACTTCACCCCGCATCCCTCCATGAGCGTTCTAATACTTCCTCCTATCATAAAGCTCTTCCCAAAAGTATAAAAATGACTGATGAAGGAAGAAAACCCAGCAAAAATGTTTGGATTGCATTGTCCTACATGTGATTTCCCTGGGCAAGAGGGAAGTAATGCTATAACAGTATACATTGCCTCGAATAGAGATGGCAATTATCAGTAATTATCATTAACAGCTATTACCTCTAATTCTTACATCAATGGGCAGCGTTATTGCCTCCAAGTTGTCTTCTTACTTCACCTCATCCACCATGGCCACTTAGTGTTTCTATGCTACTGTATATAATCTATTTCTAATCTCTGGGTCATGCAAATAGTGTGTTACTGGACTTTCACTGGCCAATTTAACAAAAGGCGGAGGGTTATCGGACTCCATAACGAACCAGCCAAGAGATGTATTGCATATTTGTAAGTGCATGTGACATCACAGTAGGTCCCACGCCTGACTGTTATGTATTTGCCCATGGAAAGCTATATGGACAAGATGTAAAGCCCAAAAAGGGGGACCATGTCCCCCATATGTACAGAGTACAAGGAACCAAAGCAAAGCCGAAGACACGGGACGCCACACCTGTTGGTATAAGTGTAGGTACACATTCACACTGAGTCCATTAACAGACAAAACCAAGTGCTCTGCACCCTGTGTTATTTGCATGTATTATTACTATTGATTTACTGACTTATTGCAGGGTATTTGTTCCTTGCTTTTATCATTGTTTTTTTTTTGTCTTTTTTTTTTAAGTCAGCAATTGTGGACAGAGTTTAGGGTGATTCATCATTTGCAATTTTTCAAAATGTTGCAAATGTTGTCGCTAATGTTCTCCAGTCCACATTGTAGTAATTTTATGAATGATTGTTATTTTGGTCTATTATTTGCAATATTTTTGCAGAACATGCAACTGTTCTGACAAAAAAGTCACAAAAAAAGTCAAAGAAAAAAGTAAAGAGTATTTTTTTTTACAAAATTTTGATGGGTTTATCGCACAAGAATGTCAGCAGATGCCACTATATGAAGTGACATTAAATAATTGCAATTTATGAATCTGTCCCTTATGTATATAAGGGACAGATTCATAAATTGCAATTATTTAATGTCACTTCATATAGTGGCATCTGCTGACATTCTTGTGCAATAAATCCATCAAGATTTTGTAAAAAAAATACTTTATTTTTTTTTTCATCACATTTTGTTACTGCAAGTTATGCTGGTCATTAGGGCAACAATAAAAGGACTGAGAATTGAGGCAAATTTAATTTTATATATAAGACACACTACCCAGCTTTGCCTTATCGTAATTATACTAAAGGCCCCTTCATATTAAGCGACGCTGCAGCGATCCAGACAACGATCCGGATTGCTGCAGCGTCGCTATTTGGTCGCTGGAGAGCTGTCACACAGACAGCTCTCCAGCGACCAACGATGCCGGTAACCAGGGTAAACATCGGGTAACTAAGCGCAGGGCCGCACTTAGTAACCCGATGTTTACCCTGGTTACCATCCTAAAAGTAAAAAAAACAAACAGTACATACTTACCTACAGCCGTCTGTCCTCCAGCGCTGTGCTCTGCTCTCCTCCTGTACTGTCTGTGTGAGCACAGCGGCCGGAGAGCAGAGCGGTGACGTCACCGCTCTGCTTTCCGGCTGACCGACGCTCACAGCCAGTACAGGAGGAGAGCAGAGCACAGCGCCGGGGACAGACAGCGGTAGGTAAGTATGTACTGTTTGTTTTTTTTACTTTTAGGATGGTAACCAGGGTAAACATCGGGTTACTAAGCGCGGCCCTGCGCTTAGTTACCCGATGTTTACCCTGGTTACCAGTGAAGACATTGCTGGATCGGTGTCACACACGCCGATCAAGCGATGTCCACGGGAGATCCAGCGACGAAATAAAGTTCTGGACTTTGTTCAGCGACCAACGATGGCACAGCAGGGGCCTGATCGTTGGTCGCTGTCACACATAGCGATTTCCTTAACGATATCGTTGCAACGTCACCAAAAGCAACGATATCGTTAACGATATCATTATGTGTGAAGGTACCTTAAGGTACCGTCACACTTAGCGACGCTGCAGCGATACCGACAACGATCCGGATCGCTGCAGCGTCGCTGTTTGGTCGCTGGAGAGCTGTCACACAGACCGCTCTCCAGCGACCAACGATCCCGAGGTCCCCGGTAACCAGGGTAAACATCGGGTAACTAAGCGCAGGGCCGCGCTTAGTAACCCGATGTTTACCCTGGTTACCAGCGTAAAAAAACAAACACTACATACTTACATTCAGCTGTCTGTCCCTTGCCGTCTGGTTCCTGCACTGACTGCTGGCCGTAAAGTGAAAGTGAAAGCACAGCACAGCGGTGAGTCACACAGCGGTGACTCACCGCTGTGGCTGTGCTCTGCTTTCACTTTACGGCCAGCAGTCAGTGCAGGAACCAGACGGCAAGGGACAGACAGCTGAATGTAAGTATGTACTGTTTGTTTTTTTACGCTGGTAACCAGTGTAAACAGCGGGTTACTAAGCGCGGCCCTGCGCTTAGTTACCCGATGTTTACCCTGGTTACCAGTGAAGACATCGCTGAATCGGTGTCACACACGCCGATTCAGCGATGTCTACGGGGAGTCCAGCGACGAAATAAAGTTCTGGACTTTCTTCCCCGACCAGCGATCTCCCAGCAGGGGCCTGATCGCTGCTGCCTGTCACACTGGACGATATCGCTAGCGAGGACGCTGCAACGTCACGGATCGCTAGCGATATCGTCTAGTGTGACAGTACCTTTAAGGCCGGAGACACACTATTGTTTAAAAATTTGGTCTGATTGTGATCCAGAAAAGTCGAGGGAGTGTCATGCAAATGGCAATTTCATACGAGTACAGTGATTTTTCTCTCCTAGCATCCAAAAGATACTGGAATGCAATCCATATTCAATGCAGTTTTATCACTAGCTTAATTCTATATGTCATTTCAAGATAGTTTTCAAAGGAAATATTCTTCAATACATATATACCGTAGATTAGATACAGGTGATTCTCATAAAATTAGAATATCATCAAAAAGATAATTTATTTTCGTTCTTCAATACAAAAATTAAATCTCATATATTATATAGAGCCATCACAGAGTGATCTATTTCAAGTGTTTATTTCTGTTAATACTGATGATTACGACTTACAGCCAATGAATACTTTATTACACCAGCTTGAAAAATGATTTTAAAATCCGAAATGATGACCTACTGAAATGTATGTTCAGTAAATGCACTCAATACTTGGTCGGGCTCCTTTTGCATCAATTACTGCATCAATGTGTCGTTTCGTGGAGGCGATCAGCCTGTGGCACAGCTGAGGTGTTATGGAAGCCCAGGTTGCTTTGATAACAGCCTTCAGCTTGTCTGCTTTGTTGTACAGTGGACCAACAGCAGCAGATAACATGGCTCCACAAACCATCACTGATTGTGGAAACTTCACACTAGAGCAGCTTGGATTGTGTGCCTCTCCACTCTTCTTCCAGACTCTGGGACTTTGATTTCCAAATTAAATGCAAAATTTACTTTCATCTGAAAACAGCACCTTGGACCACTGAGCAACAGTTCAGTTCTTTTTCTCCTTGGCCCAGGTAAGACGCTCCTGGTGTTGTCTATTGGTCATGAGTGGCTTGACACAAGGAATGCGACACTTGAAGCCTTGAAGCCCATGTCCTGGATACGTCTGTGTGTGGTGGCCCTTGAGGCAATGACTCCAGCAGCAGTCCACTCCGTCTGAATCTCCCCCCAATGTTTTAATGGCCTTTTCTTAACAATCCTTTCAAGGCTGTGGTTATCTCAGTTGATTGTGCACCTTTTTCTACTACACTTTTTCCTTCCACTCAACTTTCCAATAATATGCTTGGGTACAGCACTCTGTGAACAGCCAGCTTCTTTAGCAATGACCTTTGGTGGCTTACCCTCCTTGTGTAGTGTGTCAATGACTGCCTTCTGGACATCTGTCAAGTCAGCAGTCTTCCCCATGATTGTGGAGTCTACTGAAACAGACTAAGGGACCTTTTTTAATGCTTAGGAAGCCTTTCTAGGTGTTTTTTGTTAATTAATCGAATTTACTGAGATAATGACTTTTGGGTTTTCATTGACTGTAAGCCATAATCATCAACATTAACAGAAATAAACAGTTGAAATAGATCACTCTGTTTGTAATTACTCTATATCATATATGAGTTTCACTTTTTGTATTGAAGTACTGAAATACATTAACTTTTTGATGATATTCTAATTTTGTCAGAAGCACCTGTAGATAGATACTGTAGTTATAAATAGATAGATATAAAGATGTCAGTGAGATGTATAATAAGTACAGTGCTTGTGTAGCTTACTGATAAATGATTGATAAATATGATTGATAAATAAATACATATTTGAAAATAAAGGCGTGGTATCCCCAAAGTTTTATCAACCAGCAGAGTGAAAACGGACATCTGGGTGCTGATATTTATAGCCTGGGAAGGGGTAATACTCTTGGAGCTTCCAAGGCTATTAATATCAGCTCACAGATGTATACTTAGCCTTTACTGGTTAATAAAATGGGAACCCCCCCAAAAAATGTCATAGGGTGCCCCTTGAATTAATAAACAGCAAAGGCTAGGCAAACAGCTGCGGGCTGATATTACTAGCCAAGGAAGGGGCCATGGATATTGGCCTCCTCCCAGACTAAAAACATCAGCTCTCAGCCACCCCAGAAAAGGCGCATCCATAATATTCACCAATTCTGGTGCTTATATATAAAATGAGATTGTGTTAGGCGCCGGGATTCTCCCTCTACAGAGGATGGATTCCAAGCCTTGTCTCCCTCTGCGGTCTCCCATTCTTTTCCAACCGCAGTGGAGCCTGCTCAGCAGAGACATCAGTCTCTGTGTCTTGCTCAGACTCATGCTGTTCGTCTAGTTACAGCTGGCTCTCCAGTTACAGCTATAGTAACTAGCAATAGGCGGCAGCGAGCAGACATTCCTGGATCTAAGTCCAGAAATCTCTTCACTGAGCATGCTTGTGAGGCGACCTCTCATTAGTGGTCAGTAGTCAGCTGCTAAGGTCCTGTGCCAGCTCCGGATTGGCCCTCGAGCAAGGTCCTGTCTGATTGGCACAATCTAGAAAAGGTTCTTTGGCGCGCCCGTCGGTGCGCTAAGATCATTTATGTTCATGCGTGTGTGGAACTCTATGGTAGTGTGGACTTGTTTGAGTGTGCTCAGGGCAGGCGTATAGTCTTTAGAATTCCAGCTTCTCCGGAGAGGAGTTTGTGCATGTGCTCAGGGCGGGCGTATAGCCCATAGAATTCTGGCACCTCCGAAGAGGAGTTCGTATGAGTGCATCCGTTGTGATTGTGTCCACTACATGTTCCCTTGCCCCTGAGAGGGTAGCACTCACCTGTGAAGCAACAGGGTAATTCACCTAGGGCCATTTTCCACTGCGTGGCAACTAGCTGCACCATATCGATACTGCCCCTCTGTGAAGCTAACAGAGCTGGGTAATTGCTTTCTGTGACACACAGGGTGACGTTTAACCCCATGTGCTTTCAAGATCGCTTGCCGCACACTTCCGCCATTGTTCATTAGCTGCGGTTTCACATCTTCGCATGGTGGACCCTGGGTTGCGATCGCACTTCATCTTCATTTATATTTGGTGCGATCCGCCTACCCTAACAGATTGTCAGCTCACCTCCTGCTCTGGTTAATGTGTCCTCCAGACTGCCCGGATCCACTGGGTGAAGGTTGGTATGTATCAAATAGTTAACATCCAGCGCCTCTTTGGACGAATGATCCCAGGAAATCCAAGGTTTCTTAAAACATCTATTTATTTCTTCATATTAAAAACAGGTAACAAAAAAGGTCAGGCAGTTTGGATACACTCATGTTTTAAAAAAAAAGGCATGAGGTTGCCAACTCCATGACTAAGACCTGCCTGGGTTGAAACATGTTGGTTTCCATGCCTGTTTTTTAAATCATGAGTGTATCCAAACTGCCTGACCTTTATTGTTACCTGTTTTTAATATGAAGAAATAAATAGATGTTTTAAGAAACCTTGGATTTCCTGGGATCATTCGTCCAAAGAGGCGCTGGATGTTAACTATTTAATTCTGGTGCTTAGCCTCACTCTTCCTATTTGCCCTGGTGCATTAGGCATAATCATATTGTAAATAAAAAACACTCTGAATAAAGTCCTTTATTTGAAATAACATTGACGCCTTTTTTTAAAATTAATAAAAAATAAAAAAACAAAATTATACTCACCTTGGCACCTAATCCACTGAAGCCCATGTCACCTGTGAAAGAATTAAAATAATAAAAATCATATCCCTCACCTGTCCCTGATGTGAAGATAATCCTCCGATGCCCATGACCCCTCTAATAAAGTAAAAAAAAAACATATTCTTTACCTCTACAACAAAAAGATAATAATCCATTTTGTCAATTGATGAGTCTAGAAAGTAATTACGCCCCTTGTGTGCACTTTTGACAGTCACAATACCCTGTGTGTCCCTCTAAAAATAATTCATTTTAAGTACCCACTTAAGTGCACAGCATGATTTACCCACAGCTCCCCTATGCGCAGTGTGATGGGCCCACAGCCAACATAGTAATACCCACTACTGTGCCCCTTACAAAGAAATATGCCTCCTTTGTGCCCTCTACATGATAAATATACCCTTAGAAAATATTAATGCGCTGTGCATGGCCCCAAGAAAACAGTGCCAACATTTTTCCCACTAGAAAGTAATTATGCCCCCTGTGTGCAAGTTTGACAGTCACATTACCCTGTGTGTCCCTCTAAAAATAATGCTTTTTAAGTGCCTACTTAACATTCCATAATGTCCCCCCATTTACAGTAATGATAGCCTTTGAATCCCCTTCACAGTTATGATGGGCCCACAGCTCCCCTATGTACAGTAGAATGGGCCCACAACTGCCTTATGTACAGTATGATTTGCCCACAGCTCCACCATGCACAGTATGATGGGCCCACAACTTCCCTATGCACTGTACGATGGACCCACAGCTCCGCTGTTACAGTATGATGGGCTTACAGCTCCTTTATGCACAGTACCATGGGCCTACAGCTTCCCTGTGCACAGTATTATGGAACCACAGCTTCCCTATGCACAGTATGATGGGCCCACAGATACCTCTGCACAATATGATGGGCCTACAGATCCTTTATGCACAGTATGATGGGCCCACAGCTTCCCTATGCACAGTATGATGGGTCCACAGCTCCCCTATGCACAGTACAATGGTCCCACAGATTTCTTATGCACAGTATGATGGGCCCTCAGTTCCCCTATTCACAGTATCAGGAGCCCACAGCTCCCCTATGCACAGTGCACAGTACGATGGGCCCACAGCTCCTGTATGTACAGTACTATAATGCAGGTGCCTGAATGCAACGTACACAAGGCAGAAACAGCCAGGGGTTGATATATTAGTATTTTTATGCAACAATAACTTCTAAACAATTAGGGTTAGTAAATATGCAATTTAACAGTATAGAGGATCATAACAGGTTATGAACAAGCTAGAAAGTCTCTCAGTGCTTAACGTTAGTGGTAAGCCCAGTCTTGGGAGTCACCATGTGAATTCTCACTTGAAGCTCTGGCTCTAGTGGGGATGAAAGGGTTTTCCAATAGCCAACAAGTCTCTTCCTAATGTAGTCTATTAAAGCCTGTTGAGCCTCCCACTCATCAACTGGCCCCCTCCCAACCTGGGATCCTAGTCTTAGCCGACCCCGGTACCGTAACTGATAGCTGGAAGTGACGGCCCTGCTCACTTGCACTGTTCCTCCTCTTTCACAAGCAAGTCTCTCCTGTCGCAGTTGCCACACGGCTCTTCTTGGCTTGACCATCAGCGAAAGTATCTCAGGCTCGGAGCAGAGAGGACCGAGCCTCAACTCTTGACAGGCGTAGTTAGACCTTGGAGGTTTGACCCGTGTAGGGTGCAGTTTACGGTTCTGACCAGCGTAATCCGTACTCGGGGATATCTTCCGGGGTATCCGGACCTTGGCAAGTGGTGACCGACACTCGGATAGCACAGACTCTCCACTGAGACCTGTCACGTTGGTCCAGCAGAGTCTCTGGAGCACATCTGCCCCGCTCTCTTCCCTGGCGTCAAATTTCTTTGTGGTTTGACATGCTGAGCTTTTATATCAGGGAAGTTCTTACAGAGGATCACCTGATCCAGTCCAGTACACAACACAAGGTCCTTCCCTTTGCAAATCTTCCAGCACACTTTGGTTCCGCTTAATTTTGGCTGGCCAGCATTTGGCAGTATCCTCTCATTAATAGCACATCTTGCAAATCCTGCACCAATTTTCCAGAGGTTTCATGTTTTCTTGTTGCATTAAAATGGGCCCATAGCTTCCCTATGTGCAGTATTTTGGGCCCTCAGCTCCCTTATGCACAGTATGATGGGCCCCCAGCTCCCCTATGCACACTATGATGGGCCCACAGCTTCGCTATGCACAGTATGATGGTCCCACAGCCCCCTATGACAGTATGATGGGCCTACAGCTCCCCTATGCATAGTACGATGGGCCCACTGCTCCCCTATGCACAGTATGATGGGCCCACAGCTTCACTATGCACAGTATGATGGGCTCACAGCCACCTCTGTACAGTATGATGGGCCTACAGGTCCTTTATGCACCATATGATGGGCCCACAGCCAGGGGTGAACCTAGCCTCTCTGCTGCCTGAGGCGAACAGAAAAACGGCGCCCCCCCCCCCCCCCCCCCACAGAGTTCCTGCCCTAGGAGGGAGGGAGGAGGGGAGGCGGGCACTTGACCCCGGAGTTTTATAAAAAAAAAAAACCTAGCAGCGCAAATCCAGTTACCGTTTATACTCGAGTATAAGCCGACCCGAGTACTATATGCCGACCCCCCTAATTTTGCCACAAAAAACTGGGAAAATTTAATGACTTGAGTATAAGCCTAGGGTGAAAAATGCAGCAGCTACCGGTAAATTTCAAAAGTAAAAATAGATACCAATAAAAGTAAAATTAATTGAGACATCAGTAGGTTAAGTGTTTTTGAATATCCATATTGAATCAGGAGCCTCATATAATGCTCCATAAAGTTTGATGGGCCCCATTAGATGCTCCATATTAAAATATGCCCCATATAATCCTGCATAAAGGGTAATAAGGGCCCCATAAGATGCTTCATAGATATATTTGCCCTATATAGTGCTGCACAAGCGTTATGGCCCCATAAGATGCTCCGTATAGCCACTTGCCCCTTATAGTGCTGCACAAGCATTATGGCCCCATAAGATGCTCGGCACAGCCACTTACCCCATATAGTGATGCACAAACGTTATGGCCCCATAAGATGCTCCGTACAGTCACTGCCCCATATAGTGCTGCACAAACGTTATGGCCCCATAAGATGCTCCGTACAGCCACTTGCCCCATATAGTGCTGCACAAGTGTTATGGCCCCATAAGATGCTCCGCACAGCCACTTACCCCATATAGTGCTGCACAAGTGTTATGGCCCCATAAGATGCTCCGTATAGCCACTTGCCCCTTATAGTGCTGCACAAGTGTTATGGCCCCATAAGATGCTCCGCACAGCCACTTACCCCATATAGTGCTGCACAAATGTTATGGCCCCATAAGATGCTCCGTGCAGCCACTTGCCCCATATAATGCTGCACAAGTGTTATGGCCCCATAAGATGCTCCGCACAGCCACTTGCGCCTTATAGTGCTGCACAAGTGTTATGGCCCCATAAGATGCTCCGCACAGCCACTTACCCCATATAGTGCTGCACAAATGTTATGGCCCCATAAGATGCTCCGTGCAGCCACTTGCCCCATATAATGCTGCACAAATGTTATGGCCCCATAAGATGCTCCGTATAGCCACTTGCCCCTTATAGTGCTGCACAAGTGTTATGGCCCCATAAGATGCTCCGCACAGCCACTTGCCCCTTATAGTGCTGCACAAGTGTTATGGCCCCATAAGATGCTCCGTACAGCCACTTGCCCCTTATAGTGCTGCACAAGTGTTATGGCCCCATAAGATGCTACGTACAGCCACTTGCCCCATATAGTGCTGCACAAGAGTTATGGCCCCATAAGATGCTCCGTACAGCCACTTGCCCCTTATAGTGCTGCACAAACGTTATGGCCCCATAAGATGCTCCGTATAGTCACTTGCCCCATATAGTGCTGCACAAGAGTTATGGCCCCATAAGATGCTCCGTACAGTCACTTGCCCCATATAGTGCTGCACAAGTGTTATGGCCCCATAAGATGCTCCGCACAGCCACTTGCCCCATATAATGCTGCACAAACGTTATGGCCCCATAAGATGCTCCGTATAGTCACTTGCCCCTTATAGTGCTGCATAAGTGTTATGGCCCCACAAGATGCTCCTTACAGCCACTTGCCCCATATGCTTTTGCTGCAATAAAAAAAAAAAAATCACATACTCACCTCTCTTCACTCAGGACCCCGGCACTTTCAATATTTACCTGCTCCTCGTGTGGCTCTGTCTTCGGCACTGACATTCAGCAGAGGGCGCGCACTGACAACGTCACCGCGCCCTCTGACCTGAGCGTCACTGCCAGAGGACGCTGAAGACGGAGCAGCACTGGAACTAGGAGAGGTAAACATCGCGCAGCGCTGCGCTCCCCCTCCCCGTATACTCACCTACTGCTGGTGCTGCGTCCCTGCTTCTTCCACCGCTGCATCTTCTTCCTGTATTGAGCGGTCACAGTTACCGCTCATTACAGAAATGAATATGCGGCTCCACCTCCCATAGGTGGAGCCGCATATTCATTTCAGTAATGAGCGGTACCATGTGACCGCTCAGTGCAGGAAGAATCTGCAGCGCTAGAAGAAGCAGGGACGTCCAGGGACCGCGCCGGGAGTAGGTAAGTATAATATTACAGAATCTGCCGCCCCCTCTCTTCTGCCGCCTGAGCCAAAGAGCTCAAATCGCCTCATGGTAGCAGCGTCACTGCCCACAGCTCCCTTATGCACAGAACAATGGGCCTACAGCTTCCCTATGCACAGTATGATGGGCCTACAGCTCCCCTATGCACAGTATGATGAGCCCACAGCTCCCCTATGCACAGTGCACAGTACAATGGGCCCACAGCTCCCCTGTGCACAGTATGATAGGCCCATAGCTTCCCAATGCGCAGTATGATGGGCCCACAGCTCCCCTATGCACAGTATAATGAGCCCACAGCTCCCCTATGCACAGTGCACAGTACGATGGGCCCACAGCTCCCCCGTGCACAGTATGATAGGCCCACAGCTTCCATATGTAAGTATGGTGGGAAGCGGTAGTGCATAGAGACCATGGCGGTCACACCAGGGAACCTCCTAGTGAGTGGTCAGAGGGCAACCTCTCCCTCTGGCTTCTCTGATAGCTGTTAGTGCCAACAGTAATACTGTAACTGTTCTATGGTGTTTAGAGAAGCAATGCTACATTTCTGGTATTGATCATTTTTGCTGCCTGTGAAAGTCTTCTACCCTGCAGAACCTCTTGTTTATTCCTTTCACCTTTCTTTAGCTCTCATTATCTTGCTTTATTCTCATATCTCTCTATAGTTACATGATTTCTCCTCTTTCATCTTCTCACAGAAAAGCTCCTAGTCGCTATTTCCTGCTGCCCATGATAACTGCCTTTCAAATAAATGGCCTCCATTTTCTTCTTCACATTCAGTGGTTTTTGCCAAAGCTGGTAGTAGACCTGATCATTTTAGAAACAATTCATTTTGCTAAAAAAGAGAAACTTTAACCTTTTTTAAAATAATTTTTTACAAGGTATAATCTCTTAGATTGTTTGATTTTTATTTGCTAAATTATTTGGATGGTCCAGTTAAAATTAGTCCATAGAATTCTGGAAACATATTGGATCTAAAGAGAAAATTGAATTATCGACATAGGGCTCATTCACACGTCAGTTTTTCTTCTACCTGATCTATCTCTGTTTTTTTATGAATACAACTCTTACCTATTGTACACAGTGTATTCTTGTGGACTGAGTAATATGCACAAAATTATGGAGACTTAAACTCATTAATGGGTCCATGAAAAAAATTGGGCAGAACTATAAAACTGCAATGCCATCCATGTGTGAGTTTTTTACAGACATGAGAAGCCTGGGAAACCCCCATCCATTTTTATTTTTATTTTTTTTTTGTTTATTCGATAAAAACTGATGAAAGACTTATCGTAAAAACTTAGACACACTGACCAAGTCTGATTAAGCTCTGATAAAAAAAACACTGATGAAACTCAGACCATTTTTTGCTTATATGAAAAATCACTGACTTGTGAATGAGCCATAATACGGTACCTAGTTTATCAAATAAAACTCTGTATAAGCTGTAAACTCACTTCATTTGCAGCACATCATAGCAACTACTGGTTGTGGTCTCAAAGACGCTGTTTTTCCAGAACTGCAACTTTATAAAAAGTGTACCGGTAATTTTTTTTATCACAAATAGCGAATGGTAATAAGCCGGACTGTGTGTGTTAGTAACCACCAAGGTGCAAAAAAATACTGTTATTGGGGATTGTTCTTGCTGGGTTATTCTACGTAGATTTTTTTAGGCCTGCATAATAAAAAAAGGCAACATCTAAAATTACAAAGGTGACTACTAGAGAAAATCTTTAGACTAAGGCTGGAGTCACACTACCGTACAATACGGCTGAGCACTATGCGATAAAACATGGCATTGTGCTCACATGAATGTTATTCAATGAGCCAATCCAGATCAGCGTTTTTTTTTCCTCAGGCGAATTCGGCATGCTGCAATTGTACACGTATCTTGTCTGAGACTTGCCAATGCAAGCCTACGGGTGCGAGAGAAACTCGAACACCACACGGACCATCCAAATACGCACACATTTTTCTGAAGCCAGGAAATTGCATCAGCCAAGAACAGGAAGCTTGGCATGCAGATTGTCCTTGCAACCTATAAAAAAGGCAGGAACATGTCTCCATGGATCAACAGTCACTGCATAAGGCTCCCCGAAACATTGAGACAAGACCCAATGTAAAAGACCCCACTCAGTTGTATTGAAGGTTAGCCTGTCACACGTGTTTCACACAAACCAGGACAAACAAGACACCAGCAGGGACTCTATTTGAAAGATATGTGGAGTAAACTTCTTGTGGAGCCAATGTACGGCCTCCTTGATTAGGTTTTCATTCATTTCAGACCATTGAACCAGTTAATTTAATGGGACGGTACATTGGGAAAATCAGTTAGAAATGTAAACCCATACGGATGTCATACGGATAAATGGCTGAGAAAATATCGCTTCATCACATTGTAAACACATTACACGTAGATTATGGAGAACACTCGTGCGACTCTTGGCAGTGAGAATCGGACCAATTTTTTTTTTATATACGTTTAGTGTGACTCCAGCCTGAGGCTGAAGTCAATCGTATAAAAAAAAATCGCTCCAATGCTGATCTAGAAAAGTAGGACGAGTGTCATGTGAGTATAGTGCGATTTTTCTCACATAGCATCTGTAGGACATCCGTATGCAATCCGTGTGCAATGCATTTTTAACATAATCTTTTCATACTGTAATTCTCTATATAATTTAAAGCTAGTTTACAAAACTAATAAAGCAGTCTTAGACAGATAGAATGAATAGCTAGATGTCCTGTAGATATGTCACAAGTCCCCCCCATATAATAAACTTTCACCCTTTAGTTCTTTTCATTTGGCTCTAAAGGGTGTTTCGCCTTATTTAACCTATTAAATAAATAATTTAAAAAAATGACGTGGGGTCTCCCCGATTATTGATAACCAGCAAAGTTAAAGCAGACAGCTGTAGGCTGATATTATCAGGCTGGGAAGGTTAGATGCGCCAATTCTGGCTATTCCCGATTGCCCTGGTACAGTGGTAATTGGGGTAATAGTAGTTTGAGTTGATGACAGCTGAGATTTGTAAAAAATCACAGCTCCCATCAAGCCCTAGGGTTAGTAATGGAGATGTGTCTATCAGACACCCCCATTACTACCCCTGTAATCAAAAGTAAAAACACACGCACAGAAAAAAAACAAAAGTGAATAAATACTCCCCCACACTAACCCTCTTTCACCCATTTATTGGAAAAAAAAAAATCTCATGCAGGTTCACCGTAATCCACCGAATCCGATGTTGTCCAGAAATAGATACTTGAAAAACATAAGAAAGAGATAAATAAAAGCAAGAAGCAGTCCCTCTTTCACCAATTTCTGGCTCCAGTGACTGTGAATAGCAGTAAAGTGACCGGTATTCACAGGTACCAGGCACTGACGACAACACTCATCAGAGCCGCTGGTATCGCTGACTGCAGTTTTTTTTCTCGATGCTTGTGTTTTTATTTTTGATTATTGGGTTAGTAATGGGGGTGTCTGATAGACTTCTCACGATTACTAACCCCAGGATTTGATGGCCGCTGTGATTTTTGACAAATCACAGCTGTCATCAACCCCAACTACCATTACCCTGATTGTCAACGCACCAGGGCAATCGGGAAGAGCCAGGCAAAACACAAGAATTGATGCATCTAATTTGATGTGCCAATCCTGGGGTGACTGGTCTTGTATATTTAGCCTGGGAAGAGCCCACTAACCAAAGGACCTTCCCAGCCTGATAATTTATGCCCACAGATGTCTGATTTACCTTGGCTGGTTATCGAAAATAGACCGGACCCCAAGTAATTTTTTAAATGTATTTATTTAATAAGTTAAATAATGCAAAACACCCTTTGGTGCCACATGAAAGGTTTTTAAAGGGTGCAAGTTTATTATATGTAGGAGGCTGGTGACATTATATATATATCTACAAGATATCTATAGATTCTATATATCTATTCTGAGGGTTCTGGCAGTGAATTTACTGTACTTGGCTGATGAAATTTTGGGTTTCCTTTGAGATGTGTGAGTAAAAATAGGGTGGTATATGCATGGTCCGTGTATTGTCTGATTTTTGTTGTGCACCCACAGATTTGCATTGGCGAGTCTTGTCCGGTATACGTGGCCATAAGTAGCATGCTGCAGTTTTTTTCCTCAGTTCAATTAGATCAGAGGAAAAAGTCACAGATGATCTCTGAATCCTTTACTAACATTGGTCAGATGTTGTGAATTCTGTGGCTGAGTTCACTTCTGTGGTCACAAGTGGTATTGCAGTCTCTGGGCTTCCTCCCTCAGGTGTTTTGGTGAGCTCGTTGGCTGCCTTGCTATTTAGCTCCACCTGAGTCTGTCTTCCTTGCTCCTTGTCAATGTTCCAGTGTTGGATCTGAGCTACTGCATCTTTCCTTGGGCCTGCTGCTCTGCTAGATAAGTGCTTCTAGTTTGTTTTCTGTTTTTTTCTGTCCAGCTTGTTATTATCTTTTGCTGGAAGCTCTGAGAAGCAAAGGGGTGCACCGCCGTGCTGTTAGTTCGGCACGGTGGGTCTTTTTGCCCCTTTGCGTGGTTTTCGTTTTAGGGTTTTTTGTAGACTGCATAGTTCTCTTTGCTATCCTCGCTCTGTCTAGAATATCGGGCCTCACTTTGCTGAATCTATTTCATTCCTACGTTTGTCTTTTCATCTTGCTAACAGTCATTATATGTGGGGGCTGCCTATTCCTTTGGGGTATTTCTCTGAGGTAAGTCAGGCTTGTATTTCTATCTTCAGGCTAGTCAGCTCCTCAGGCAGTGCCGAGTTGCATAGGTAGTTGATAGGCGCAATCCACTGCTGCTTCCAGTTGTGTGAGGATAGATCAGGTACTGCAGTCTACAGAGATTCCACGTCTCAGAGCTCGTCCTATTGTTTTGGGTTATTGCCAGATCTCTGTATGTGCGCTGATTACTGCACGCTGTGTTGCCTGATTGCCAGCCATAACAGTACAAGGAGCCTTTCAATGATTTCCAATAGAGGGAAAAAAGAAATCCTGACATCATTTTTTTTTCTTAGCTCTGTCTTCAGTCTTTTTTTTCCCCTAGACATTAGAGTGCTTCAGGACACAGCTGTGGACATGGATATTCAGGCTCTGTGCTCCTCAATGGATAATCTCGTTGTAAATGTACAAAAGATTCAAGATACTATTGATCAGAAATCGATGCTAGAACCAAGAATTCCGATTCCTGATTTGTTTTTTGGTGACAGAACTAAGTTCCTGAGCTTCAGAAATAATTGTAAGCTATTTTTGGCCTTGAAACCTCATTCTTCTGGTAATCCTATTCAACAGGTTTTGATTATTATTTCTTTTTTGCGCGGCGACCCACAGGACTGGGCGTTTTCTCTTGCACCAGGAGATTCTGCATTGAGTAATGTTGATGCATTTTTCCAGGCGCTGGGATTGCTTTACGATGAGCCTAATTCAGTGGATCAAGCTGAGAAAAATCTGCTGGCTTTATGCCAGGGTCAGGATGATGTAGAAGTATATTGTCAGAAATTTAGAAAATGGTCAGTACTCACTCTGTGGAATGAATCTGCACTAGCGGCTTTGTTCAGAAAGGGTCTCTCTGAAGCTCTTAAGGATGTAATGGTGGGATTTCCTATGCCTGCTGGTTTGAATGAGTCTATGTCCTTGGCCATTCAGATCGGTCGTCGCTTGCGCGAGCGTAAATCTGTGCACCATCTGGCGGTATTGTCTGAGAGTAAGCCTGAGCCTATGCAGTGCGACAGGACTATGACTAAAGTAGAACGGCACGAACACAGACGTCTGAACAGACTGTGTTTCTATTGTGGTGATTCTACTCATGCTATTTCTAATTGTCCTAAACGCACTAGGCGGTTCGATAGCTCTGCCGTTATTGGTACTGTACAGTCCAAATTCCTTTTGTCCATTACCTTAATGTGCTCTTTGTCATCATATTCTGTCATGGCGTTTGTGGATTCAGGCGCTGCCCTGAATCTGATGGATTTGGATTATGCTAAACGTTGTGGATTTTTCTTGGAGCCTTTGCGGTGTCCTATTCCGTTGAGAGGAATTGATGCTACACCTCTGGCCAAGAATAAGCCTCAGTACTGGGCCCAGCTGACCATGTGCATGGCTCCTGCACATCAGGAAGTTATTCGCTTTTTGGTACTGCATAATTTGCATGATGTGGTCGTGTTGGGGTTGCCATGGCTACAAACCCATAATCCAGTATTGGATTGGAACTCTATGTCGGTAACCAGCTGGGGTTGTCAGGGAGTACATGGTGATGTTCCATTTTTGTCTATTTCGTCATCCATTCCTTCTGACATCCCAGAGTTCTTGTCGGACTTTCAGGATGTATTTGAAGAGTCCAAGTCTGATGCCCTTCCTCCGCATAGGAATTGTGATTGTGCTATCGATTTGATTCCTGGTAGTAAATTCCCTAAGGGTCGTTTATTTAATTTGTCCGTACCTGAACACACCGCTATGCGCAGTTATGTGAAGGAGTCCCTGGAGAAGGGACATATTCGCCCATCGTCGTCACCATTGGGAGCAGGGTTCTTTTTTGTAGCCAAGAAGGATGGTTCGCTAAGACCGTGTATTGATTACCGCCTTCTTAATAAGATCACTGTTAAGTTTCAGTATCCCTTGCCATTGATTTCTGACTTGTTTGCTCGGATTAAGGGGGCTAGTTGGTTTACTAAGATTGATCTTCGTGGTGCGTATAATCTGGTGAGAATCAGGCAGGGAGATGAATGGAAAACGGCATTTAATACGCCCGAGGGTCATTTTGAGTATCTGGTGATGCCGTTCGGACTTGCCAATGCTCCATCTGTTTTTCAGTCTTTTATGCATGACATTTTCCGTGAGTATCTGGATAAATTCTTGATTGTTTACTTGGATGACATTTTGATCTTCTCAGATGATTGGGAGTCTCATGTGAAGCAAGTCAGAATGGTTTTCCAGGTACTGCGTGCTAATTCCTTGTTCGTGAAGGGATCAAAGTGTCTCTTCGGTGTGCAGAAAGTTTCATTTTTGGGGTTCATCTTTTCCCCTTCTACTATCGAGATGGATCCGGTTAAGGTTCAGGCCATCCAGGATTGGACTCAGCCGACATCTCTAAAAAGTTTGCAGAAATTCCTGGGCTTTGCTAATTTTTATCGTCGCTTCATCTGTAATTTTTCTAGCATTGCCAGACCATTGACCGATTTGACCAAGAAGGGAGCTGATTTGGTTAATTGGTCTTCTGCTGCCGTGGAAGCTTTTCAGGAGTTGAAGCGTCGTTTTTGCTGTGCCCCTGTGTTGTGTCAACCTGATGTTTCTCTTCCGTTCCAGGTCGAGGTTGATGCTTCTGAGATTGGTGCAGGGGCGGTTTTGTCACAGAGAGGTTCTGGTTGCTCAGTGTTCAAACCATGTGCTTTCTTTTCCAGGAAATTTTCTGCTGCTGAGCGTAATTATGATGTGGGCAACCGAGAGTTGCTGGCCATGAAGTGGGCATTCGAGGAGTGGCGTCATTGGCTTGAGGGTGCTAAGCATCGCGTGGTGGTTTTGACTGATCATAAGAACCTTACTTATCTTGAGTCTGCCAAGCGCTTGAATCCTAGACAGGCCCGTTGGTCGTTATTTTTTGCTCGTTTTGATTTTGTGATTTCATACCTTCCGGGCTCTAAAAATGTGAAGGCGGATGCTCTGTCTAGGAGTTTTGTGCCCGACTCTCCGGGGTTATCTGAGCCGGCGAGTATCCTCAAGGAAGGAGTCATTGTGTCTGCCATCTCCCCTGATTTGCGGAGAGTGTTGCAGAAATTTCAGGCTAATAAACCTGATCGTTGTCCGGCCGAGAAACTGTTCGTCCCTGATAGGTGGACTAGTAAAGTTATCTCTGAACTTCATTGTTCGGTGCTGGCTGGTCATCCAGGAATCTTTGGTACCAGGGAGTTGGTTGCTAGATCCTTCTGGTGGCCATCTCTGTCACGGGATGTGCGTGCTTTTGTGCAGTCCTGTGGAATTTGTGCTAGGGCTAAGCCCTGCTGTTCACGTGCCAGTGGGTTGCTTTTGCCCTTGCCGGTCCCGAAGAGGCCTTGGACACATATTTCGATGGATTTCATTTCTGACCTTCCCGTTTCTCAAAAGATGTCTGTCATTTGGGTGGTCTGTGATCGCTTTTCTAAAATGGTCCATCTGGTGCCCTTGGTTAAATTGCCTTCCTCCTCTGATTTGGTGCCTTTGTTCTTCCAGCATGTGGTTCGTTTACATGGCATTCCTGAGAATATTGTTTCTGACAGAGGTTCCCAGTTTGTCTCGAGGTTCTGGCGAGCCTTTTGTGGTAGGATGGGCATTGACCTATCTTTTTCCTCGGCCTTCCATCCTCAGACTAATGGCCAGACCGAACGAACCAATCAGACCTTGGAAACATATCTGAGATGTTTTGTTTCCGCTGACCAGGATGATTGGGTGTCATTTTTGCCGTTGGCTGAGTTCGCCCTTAATAATCGGGCCAGCTCGGCTACCTTGGTCTCTCCATTTTTCTGCAATTCTGGGTTCCATCCTCGTTTCTCTTCAGGACAGGTTGAGTCTTCGGACTGTCCTGGTGTGGATTATGTGGTGGACAGGTTGCAGCTGATCTGGACTCAGGTAGTGGACAATTTGACCTTGTCCCAGGAGAAGGCTCAGCTTTTCGCTAATCGCAGACGCCGTGTGGGACCCCGACTTCGTGTTGGGGATCTGGTTTGGTTATCTTCTCGTCATATACCTATGAAGGTTTCCTCTCCTAAATTTAAACCTCGTTTTATTGGTCCGTATAGGATTTCTGAGATTCTCAATCCGGTGTCTTTTCGTCTGACCCTCCCAGACTCCTTTTCCATACATAATGTATTCCATAGGTCGTTGTTGAGGAGATACGTGGCACCTATGGTTCCATCTGTGGAGCCTCCTGCCCCTGTTT
Organism: Ranitomeya imitator; assembly: GCF_032444005.1. Lineage (NCBI taxonomy): Eukaryota > Metazoa > Chordata > Amphibia > Anura > Dendrobatidae > Ranitomeya > Ranitomeya imitator. The sequence continues at coordinate 810,585,642 of NC_091282.1, read as the reverse complement.
TGGTGGAGGGGGAATTGGAGTATATTGTGGAGAAGATTTTGGATTCTCGTGTCTCTAGACGGAAACTCCAGTATCTGGTCAAATGGAAGGGTTATGCTCAGGAAGATAATTCCTGGGTTTTTGCCTCTGATGTCCATGCCCCAGATCTTGTTCGTGCCTTTCATGTGGCTCATCCTGGTCGGCCTGGGGGTTCTGGTGAGGGTTCGGTGACCCCTCCTCAAGGGGGGGGTACTGTTGTGAATTCTGTGGCTGAGTTCACTTCTGTGGTCACAAGTGGTATTGCAGTCTCTGGGCTTCCTCCCTCAGGTGTTTTGGTGAGCTCGTTGGCTGCCTTGCTATTTAGCTCCACCTGAGTCTGTCTTCCTTGCTCCTTGTCAATGTTCCAGTGTTGGATCTGAGCTACTGCATCTTTCCTTGGGCCTGCTGCTCTGCTAGATAAGTGCTTCTAGTTTGTTTTCTGTTTTTTTCTGTCCAGCTTGTTATTATCTTTTGCTGGAAGCTCTGAGAAGCAAAGGGGTGCACCGCCGTGCTGTTAGTTCGGCACGGTGGGTCTTTTTGCCCCTTTGCGTGGTTTTCGTTTTAGGGTTTTTTGTAGACTGCATAGTTCTCTTTGCTATCCTCGCTCTGTCTAGAATATCGGGCCTCACTTTGCTGAATCTATTTCATTCCTACGTTTGTCTTTTCATCTTGCTAACAGTCATTATATGTGGGGGCTGCCTATTCCTTTGGGGTATTTCTCTGAGGTAAGTCAGGCTTGTATTTCTATCTTCAGGCTAGTCAGCTCCTCAGGCAGTGCCGAGTTGCATAGGTAGTTGATAGGCGCAATCCACTGCTGCTTCCAGTTGTGTGAGGATAGATCAGGTACTGCAGTCTACAGAGATTCCACGTCTCAGAGCTCGTCCTATTGTTTTGGGTTATTGCCAGATCTCTGTATGTGCGCTGATTACTGCACGCTGTGTTGCCTGATTGCCAGCCATAACAGTCAGAGTGCACTGTGATCTTTTCTCACATTGCACTCGTCCAATTTATATTCTTGTGTGAGCTAGCCCTAACTGGTATTTTCAAGTATGGCGAAAGTCATATATTGATAGCCTGTCTAAGAAAAGACCTTCAATATTGAATCATGGGGGGTTTGACTGCTGGTTTCATCGTTGGGTACATAGGGGCACGTTACTGTGCCTGGCGCTGCTGCAGGTTACATTAAAAGTAATAGTGGCTTGGCAGCTAAAGCTCACAGACAACAAAAAAAAACGCCCTTTCATTAAAGCCTTTATTGGTTGCCATTAAAAAATATACCCAAAAAGAAAATCAAATCTATACAAATGTGATATCATACCAAAATGCTAAAGCGATGGTGGGGAACCTCAGGCCCCAGGGCCATTTACGGCCCTAGATGACCTTTTATCAGACCCCCGAGCAGATTCTCGGGGACCGCATTCTTGGGCAAGGAGCTGTATTTTGATTGCCCCAAGCTCATTAATTTCTTCTTGCTCTGTTAGCACACACATGCAGTGTTCACTACTGAACACTGAAGGGCATGCAATTAAAGATTACATCCTGACACCAGTGCCAGAGTCAGGATGTACTTTGTGGGCGGAGATTGTACGTCCCCCGAAGGATGGTATAAATATCCAAATGGCCCTTCGCAGAAAAAAGATTCCCCACCCCTGTGCTAAAGGATGAGAAGCTGTATTACCTGAAATAAATTAATAGGTACCAATGAGAATATTTCAGCCCTGGAGTGGTGTTAGTAATGTAAGTTTCCTTCCTCTAGTACAGTGTTCCCCAACTCCGGTCCTCAAGAACCACCAACGGGTCATGTTTTCAGGATTCCCTCAGTATGACCCAGATGGTGAAATTATTGCCTGTGCAGGTGACGCAAGTTTCACCTGGGCCATACTAAGGATATCCTGAAAACATGACCTGTTGTGGCTCTTGAGGATCGGAATTGGGGAGCATTGCCTAGTAGCTGCCGTCTTCTGCTGTTCCCAGTGCGGCTCTGGTCCTGATCTGTCATCTTCTGACCACAACTTCTGACTGTCCAGAAGTCAGAGGTAATGGTCACAAGCTCTCAGTGTAGGTCTATTAGAACCTTGTTCTGGCTCTCATAGACTTATATTGGATAGTGACTTCTGGATCGCCCAGTAAGCACTGTAGGAATCAAGCAGGTCACAACCTGCAGAAGACAACCAACCGAATCACCTGCCATAACAGATGAATATGACAGCTGGTAAGTATAAAGCTAATGGCAGGGAACTTGTATTAGTGACACCACTACAGTGGTAAAAAGACACGCTAAAGTGGTGCTTAAACCTCTTTAACAATACGCCATTTAATGGCAGCAGGGGCCTTATTCCTCAGTGCCGCTTTTTAACGACTCTAAGAAAATAAGGATATAGCGCCCCCCAGCATGGTTTTTTCTGTCCCCATTGTTGTGATCACCGTTATTCATGGAATAAGGCGATCAAAATAAAGTCAGATTTTCCATTTATTTCTCTCTCTTCTGATATGATCTAGTATACAAGAGGAGAGAGAAATGGGGACCCTCTAGCCCCCCATTTCTTCTGGCATCCTCAATACCTTCGGCTTTGTCCCATGGCCCTACATGTCATCTTCCCGGAAGAAAATGGCAGGCGCGTGAGCAGGGCGCTCGCTGAGATCTTCCGGCCGGCACCCGGCAACCATAGGAGATTTTTCCTATTGGTTCATTTTGATCACTGTGATAGACCCTATAACAGTGATCAAAATAAAAAAAAAGTAAATCGAACCCCCCTTTATCACCCCCTTAGTTAGGTAAATATAATAAAATTAAAAAAAAAATTATATTTTTCTGTTAGGGTTAGAGCTAGGGTTCCGGTAGGGTTAGGGTTGGGGTTGGAGCTAGGGTTAGGGTTGGGGCTAGGGTTGGGGTTGGAGCTAGGGTTAGGGTTGGGGCTAGGGTTGGGGTTAGAGCTAGGGTTAGGGTTGAACTAGGGTTAGGGTTGGGTAAAGGGTTAGAGCTAGGGTTAAGGTAGGGTTGGGGGCTAGGTTTAGGGTGGTGTTGGGGTTAGGGTTATGGTTGTGGTTAGGGTTGGGATTAGGGTTAAGGGTGTGTTGGGGTTAGGGTTGGAGTTAAGGCTGTGTTAGGGTTGGAGTTAGAATTGGGAGGGTTCCGCTGTTCAGGTACAGTACATCAGGGTTCTCCAAACAGGACATGGTGCCTGCCATTGATTCCAGCCAATTTTACGTTCAAAAAGTCAAACAGTGCTCCCTCCCTTCTGAGCCCTGCCATGCGTCCAAACAGTGGCTTTCCCCCACATGCAGGGTATCATGAGAAATTGCACAACAAATTTTATGGTCCACTTTCTCCTGTTACCCTTGTGAAAATAAAAAAGTTTGGGTCTAAAATAAACTTTTTGTGAAAAAAGTAAAATGTTAATTTTTTTCGGCCCTCATTGCTTTAGTTCTCGTAAAGCACCTGAAGGGTTAATAAATTTCTTGAGTGTTGTTTTGAGCACTTTGAGGGGTGCAGTTTTTAGAATGGTGTCACTTTTGGGTATTTTCTGGCAAATTGACCCCACAAACTCACTTCAAATGTGAGGTGGTCCCTAAACCCTAAAAAAATGGTTTTGTAAATTCTGTTTGACATATTAGAAATCGCTGGTCAACTTTTAAGCCTTGTAGCTTCCTAACAAAAAAAAATATATATTTCCAAAAGCTGTGCTGATGTAAAGTAGACATGTGGGAAATGTTATTTATTAACTATTTTGTGTGATATGACTCTCTAATTTAAGGGCACAAAAATAAAAAGTTTGAAAATTGCAAAACTTTCAAATTTTTGGCCAAATTTCCGTTTTGTTTTGTTTTTTTCACAATTAAACGCAAGTCATATCAAAGAAATTTTACCACTAACATGAAGTACGATATGTCACAAAAAACATTCTCAGAATCAGCAGGATCCATTGAAGCTTTCCAGAGCTATAGCGCCATACAGTGACAGTGGTCAGAATTGTAAAAATTGGCTTGGTCATTAAGTACAAAATTGGCTTGGTCACTAAGGGGTCAAGACTGGTGTTGTGCTTGAGTATGATGTGCAAAATGAAATAAGAGGTGAGTGTCACTTAAAGGGGTATTCTCAAATTGCTTTAGTTAGACCCTGAAAATAAGCAAGTTTGCAGCATGCTTGCTTTTCCTTTATGCTGTTATTCTCCTGCTTATGTAGTGTACAGCTTGCGGGTTGCAATGATGAGAGCTGCCTTCAGCACCCAGCGCCTGGGAACAGCTGTACTGCTTTCCTCAGGCACCGGTACATGTCACATGGGCACACGGACAGCAAATGGATACACACTGATGTCACATGCGTACATACAGACGGCACACACCATGAATCTCATCACTACTACTGTTTCCAGTACATGAATCACCAGGAAGGAAGGCCTTAATCAGGAGGAGGTAGCGCTGAGCAGGGAATAGAGCTGGAGTGACAGAGGCTTCAGAGATACAGCCTCATTTGCATATCAGTTAAATGCTGATTTCTCTGTAGCAGCATAATGGACCGACCATGCACTGTAAGGGTATGTGTCCACGTTCAGGATGGGCGGCGGTATCGTCGGAGCGGCTTTGCCGCTCTGCGGTAAGCCCCGCCCCCTTCCGGGACGCGATGATGCCGGATGTGTTCATAGCACACATCCGGCATCATCGCACCCATCGCATAGGGCCCTGTGCTATATCTTGTGGCGACGCAGCGTCGCCGCAAGATATACGGACATGCTGCGATCTGAAAAGACGCGCAGCATGTCCGGAGTCGCAGGGCCGCCGCGTGCGTGTTACCACGCATAGTGGACACGGGATTTCATTCAATCCCCTCCACTATGCTGTAACATCTGGACGCTGCGTGTCTGACGCTGCGGCTCTATGCAGCGTCAGACACGCAGCGTTTCCTGCACGTGGAAACATACCCTAACTGTATTGCTTGAATTGTCTTTGAAAGGGCCTAAGGTGCATGTACCATAAATAGTTTTGGGGGGTTAAATTCTGCTGACAAATGAAAGGGTAGTTGCACTTGTCTTTAAAAAATATTCTGCAGCATTCCTTATGCTGATTAATGCTCGTGGGGGATGGGATCTGACATTTATAGGGAATTCTTAATGCTGAAGTTATTGCTTTTGAAGGATCAATAATTTCATTGAATTAGATCTTATAGCTTCTGGCATTGTTGTATAGCCATCTGCGGGAAGAGTCCGAAGGTTTGTAAATAATGGCCCTGCCAATGATTAGTCGTTACAAATGGCAGTCACATATAAAGTAAGCACTCCCCTGGAATAGCAGATCTAAAAGGTCACAAATTGAGCACAGAAATGGATGTGGATTTTAAGTGAATCCTCAGTTAAATTAGTCTTTTTTGGGGGAAATCAGTAAATGTAACCATATGCATCCACAATAATAAAAAAACTGAATAAGTCGATATGTTGCATATTTAAAATTCACATTGCAGGGCAATTTCCGAACAGATTTTTTTTTACACATAATGTAGATGAGATTTTGTAAAATCTCATCCACTTTGCTGGTACAGTAGCAGGCTGCAGAATTCCCACCTGGAAAATCCACCAGATGTGAACATACCCTTAAAGGTCTGCTATAAAAAGCAGGGCTGTGGAGTCAGAGTCAGTGTCATGGACATTGAGGAGTCGGAGGTTTGGCCCTGATGAAAAGGACCTCCAAGGAATTTGGTAAGCACATCACTAAAGTGTTCTTTTCCAAAAAGTAGTGTATATACAGAATGGCGTTTTAGACTTTCTACTCCTGTATATCCTCCGAAGTTTTCAATGTAAGTGTTAGAAATCACTGTCTCCATACAGTAAGAAGCTGTGCAATATCTAATTAGCTGATAGTGTAGTGTATGGCTGAGAAGTCCCATTTTATGAATGGATCAATAGATCAAGGTGAGACTTGCCTGCAGATATCCAGCGGACGTGCGCACATACATGCTAGAAATCAATAAAAGCAAAGGAGAAATATTAACTGGAAATATCCTTCTATTCCTTCCCGTGTTACCATCAGACACATGTTAATGTCTCATTGGACCTGAGACCTTAGCAGTGAATCCCCTAAAATCAGCCTTTGTCTAATGTTTGTGTCAACTACAGGTTTCTGTAACAGCTGTAATAGCAGGCACTTACCGTAGTTTGGCCCAAATACTAGACCTTTGGGGATATTTACTGTAAATGTTGTGAAATGTTTCCCTGTGGATTACAGTCTATATACATTGTGCCAGATGTGCTCCAATTCCGCACATCTGAGATGAGATGTGCGCTGTTAGTTCCCACTGCTATGATGACCACATAATATAGCCAGTCATCCAGTTATATGGAATACCCTCATTTGACCTATTGTCTTTCTATTTGTAGGTTTAAGAGACTTACACCCCTCCCCCGAAAGCTCATTTTTATACTCATGCTAGCGGCAGTGAATATGCTGTATTCCATGCCCCCATATAAATGATTGAGTGATTATGTGATTTTTGCTTGTGCTAAGTCCACCAGGGCATTACATGCTCTTTATTAGAGGAGGGGGAAGAGCCCCTCTTTGACAATTGATTAAAAAAGCATGCTGCAAAATTATAGCCTCGGCGTTCATAACTGAGAAAAGATAACACAGATGAATGAACATGAAAAGACAGACTATCCACATTGTATCTGTATGTTCAAAGAGACTTCCATTGGTGACACGGCAGATGTGTAGCTGGTGGTCTAGTTGTGCCCAGACCCGTGCCAGCATATCCGCTGATATGGAATTCGCTGTTTCAATGATGCATTGTCTCAGGTCAATTCAGCAATTTTGCATTAGCCTCCATGATCACCACATTTAACACCCTGCACCTTCTTTCTGTGGGGCTATATTGAGGACCCAGAGTATCTGCTCCTCAGCCACAGGATCTGAGCCTCCAGTCCTGATGTTCAAAGAATTCCTCCCAACATATACTGTACCTCCAACATACAATGCAGTTTGAATGCATCCTTAGGTTGGCCAAACACTTTAGACAAACTGCGGGCTATCCTGTTAATTATGTTAGGATTGCTTGACGTTCTAATCTGTATGGAGGCCTACCAACCATCTCACACAGGTAGAAACCTGCTCTAAGCTATAGTAGGGTTGTGGTGTTCTTTCCTTTGCCTGTTTAAGATTGGCAGCATCCCAGGGAAAAAAAAGTACACTCGCCCAGTGAAAACTCTGTTAACACCCACTTGGGCTTAACGAAAATTAACTCATTAGGGGGCAAATACATTGACTGCTAATATCTCTACATCAGAAAGGTGGAATTAAAAAAATAATTATTATTCCGCTCTGCAGCTGTTATAACATCGTTTGTCTAGTTCAAGGTGAAAAATTTGGTGAAAGGTCCTCTTTAAAGATCTAACTGTATTTGACCTCCTAATGGTCAAAGGAGAGGGGTTATCGATCATGGTTAAATATATGCTTTGTAGTAATTTGTTGAGGACCAATGTGAAGTTATTCACTAAGTAAGCAATGCTTCCCCCCTTGATATTAAATCAAATTTCTATATTGCTTTAAGCAATTGGGAAGTTACACATGGGGTTAAACCTTTCCTTTAGATACTAATCAGCTGCCAGTTCCTCTGTGCCACATGTGTATGCTCTGCCTTGATTAAAACAAGGTTATTAAAGTGTAGAATAATTGAAATGGTGACAATCCAGCAATAAGAGCCATGAGAGTATCTTAGTCATACGCTCGGAAAGTGATTGTGATCCAGGCAAACTACTGACTTTTTATTCTAAACTATACAGGGTTTCTATGAGCCGCTTACACCTTTATGAGTCAGCTTTGCCATCTCCGGGAAGGTAGTATGGATGCTAAAGGGCAGGGCCGGCTCCAGGTTTATATGGGCCCTGGGCAAAAGAGTCCCGGTGGGCCCCTTTAACACATACCACAATTCATAATGCGCCAATACGGCAGAGAAATATAGGTATAGTACAATGCCAAAGATTTCACTTACTTCTTACATTACATGAGTGATATGTATTGTAAATTCTACATTAGCTCAGAAACCGGACAGTATAGTCCTCTGTACAGAATAATGAGCCCCATATATTGCTCCAAACAGAATAATGAGCCCTATATATTGCCCCTTACAGTATAATGGCCCCATGTAGTGCTTTATACGGTATAATTGGCACCACATAGTCCTCTATACAGAATAATGAGCTCCATATATTGCTCCAAACAGAATAATGAGCCCAATATTATGCTCCATACAGAATAATGAGCCTCATATAATGCTCCATACAGTATAATGGGCACCACAGAGTGCTCCATACAGAATGAGCCGCATATATTGCTCCATACGGAATGGACCCCATATAATGCTCCATACAGTATAGTGAGCCACATATAATTCTCCATACAGTATATGATGGGCCCCATCTATTGCTCCATATATAATGGGCCTCATATAATGCTCCATACAGTATATGATTGGCCCCATACAGTATACTGAGTCCCATATATTGCTCCATACAGAATGGGCTCCATATGATGATCCATACAGAATGGGCCCCATATGATGCTCCATACAGAATGGGCCCATATAATACTCCTTACAGAATGGGTCCCATATAATGCTCCAAAAATAATGGGCCCCATAAGATGCTCCATGTGTAATGGAACCGGGAGAGGTAAGTATCGCAAATGTCGGGGCCCGGAGCAGGCGGGGGCGGCACTATAGCGCGCCAGTGTCCCCGACGGCGAGTGGGCCTCCTGCCTGCTCAGGGCCCTGGCACTTGCCCGATGGCGCCGGGTGCTGATGCCGACCCTGCTAAAGGTTAATGACTGTGCAGTAGGGGGAAATGAGATTTATTCTGTCTGGAAGTCTGAATGTTGTACCCCAGAAAGCGTTGTGGTCCTGCATACAGACAAAGGCGCACTTGGGGTTATTTTATACAACCGCTGACTTCACGTATGAATCTGTTAGGTGGAAATGTCCCTTAAATACCACATTTTGGCTACATTACCACAATGAGTATTTGTTGAGTTTTTCATGTCGCCGATTTTCTGCACCTATTATGTAAATAAAGTTACCGTACTTGCATTTTTTAAATACGTTTTTCTTGCGTCTTTGACGCTGTGGTTTTTGTTTCTTTTTGGTATGTCATGTTTTAAATAAAGCTGCCTTGTTTTGGATACGTCCTGCTATTTAACTTTGACAAAACTTTGATAGTCCTTTTGGGTTTGCATGCATTTTTAATATGTTTCCTAAGCGTAAATTTATAAAACCTCATGTTCGTTTTTTTATCCGTGGATTTTCCGCATCTAATGCAATTTTGTGAGGAAGATTAGCACATAAAACTCTGCGTACAAGAGAAATAGACATATTGCAGATTTGAAAAACACATCACAGCTGCTAAAAAGCACTGTGGATATTTCTATAAATCCCATCCACCTTGCTGGAACTGAATGGCTTTATTTTATTTTTTTCACAGTGAAAATATGAAGTGTCAAAAACTCATTGTGGGAACTTAACCTCAATGAGGTATCTTTATTAATTATCACTATTGATGAGCGAGTATACTCGTTGCTCGGGTTTTCCCGAGCACGCTCGGGTGGTCTCCGAGTATTTGTTAGTGCTCGGAGATTTAGTTTTTGTTGACGCAGCTGCATGATTGACGGCTGCTAGCCAGCCTGAGTACATGTGGGGGTTGCCTGGTTGCTAGGGAATCCCCACATGTATTCAAGCTGTCTATCAGTGGTAAATCATGCAGCTGAGGCAATAAAAACTAAATCTCCGCGCACTTACAAATACTCGGAGATCACCCGAGCGTGCTCGGGAAAACCTGAGCAACGAGTACACTCGCTCATCACTAATTATCACCAATCCACTGGATAGATTATATTTATTAAATCAGTGTGGGGCCCACTGCTAGGTTGCCAGAACATGAACCTTCTGACACCCCCCTCCACCCATCTATCTCCCATTTTTCCTTGGCATCACTGTGGCCAGGGAGACTTGATTGGAGTGTCAGATTGCAAATGCGTCCTGGCACACCATTGTCACACCGATGCCTGGACCTGCTCCAAGGACACATGCTTCTATCTCCAAACACTTTTACTCTGCTGGCAGCACAGGTGATGAAGGAGATGTGGTTAACAAAGGCACTGTTCAGCTTGTAATTCTTGTTTGGATTAGACTTGTGGTGCTACCCAGCCAGGAAGAATGAGTGTGTGTGCGATCCAGTTGGTCAACAGGAGTAATCTTTCTCCACCCTCTGGCCTATGGAGCAGAACCACACCCTACTTAAACTCCCAGCATTATGCTAGGAGTTCCCAAGTATTACTTGGTTTCCTCCTAGTTCTCTGGTGCTACTCCTTGTTCTCTGATCCTGACTTAAACACAATTGTTCTGTTATCACTCCTGATGTCAAACTTCACTTTCACTGACCACCTGGTATCTGATGCTGGCTATTTACCTGATCTGGCTCTTTCCCTCTTGATACTGACCTAGCTTTGCTTAACCATCCTTGCCTCAGGCTCTCTTCTTTGGCCAACAGCTCCTCTGTTGACTAAAGGTACCTTCACCCTAAACGACGCTGCAGCGATCCAGACAACGATGCCGATCGCTGCAGCGTCGCTGTTTGGTCGCTGGAGAGCTGTCACACAGACCGCTCTCCAGCGACCAACGATGCCGGTAACCAGGGTAAACATCGGGTTACTAAGCGCAGGGCCGCGCTTAGTAACCCGATGTTTACCCTGGTTACCATCCTAAAAGTAAAAAAAACAAACGCTTCATACTTACCTTCGGCTGTCTCTCCACCGCTCCCCTTGAGTGACATGTCCCTCCCTGCGTACATGTATAAGGAATGACCTACCGTAAGTCATCCGTAGCAGATGGGGAGAAGGGACCGGGCTTTTCAACTATTCTGTCATGCGGCTCGATCCCCAGCAGCATTTAAAGTACGTCTTTCTCTGAAACACCACAGCGTTTCAGAGTCAGAAATACTGGTGTACTGTGTATCAGCCAGAGTCTGACACATTGCCCGTGGCTCGTGCAGCGTGTATCAGCTGTCAGGTTCACTTTTAAGCTTCACAAAAATAGTACATTTAATTTCAATTTGAAACCAAATGGAGTCAAATGCATACAACTTAGACAGGGAGTGATAATACAGAGTGGGCCATTTATATGGATAGACCTGGGTGGGCCATTTATAAAATTGCATTCAAAAATGGCCCACTTCAAAATGGCCACCATGGTCACCACCCATCTTGAAAAGTTTTCTCCCTCCCATATACTAATGTGCCACAAACAGGAAGTTGATATTACCAACCATTCCCATTTTATTTAGGTGTATCCATATACATGGCCCACCCAGGTCTATCCATATAAATGGCCCACCCTGTATATTACCTTAATTAATATGTCAGCCAATATTTCACATGTAATTGTCTTTTTTACATTATTGTAGCAGCCCTCCTATAAAAATGAATTTGTATTGAATATATATTCATATTGTCACAATTGGGAGCCTTATTTCATGACGTAATCCCCCATGTGACTGATTTTGGTTGTACCTTTTTGCCAATAATTGTTATCCTATACATTAACGACATCCTGGAATGCATCATTTTGCTTAGATCTAAGCTAATTCTTCTGACCTCAGTGATGATAATAAATGACCCCCTTCGAGTCTACAATCTCTATATTTACATTACAACTTGTATGGCTGATTGGTTTTTATAGAAACTGTAATATCTCTGACTAGGCTGCCATGGTGACAATTTATTCTTATTAGTATGAAAGAGAGCTGAAATAATTATGGTCTTGTCACTAAATCTGCAATAGTCAAAGAGTCAAAACTTCTTCTTCCATCCTGCAACAAGAAATCTAATATATAATTGCCTAGAATACTACTTCCTGCAATTTGTGCCAACTTCCGTGGCTTTGTCCGGAGCTAATGTCCGGAGCTAATGTCCGGAGCTAATGTCCGGAGATAAGTGACGTCAACAGTGTCCAGTGTCTGATTGGTTGCCGCCTGCTGCGAGCGACCAATCAGAAACGTGCCGTACTGTGACACACTCCGCCCGCCATTTTGGTGTGATTTTTGAATTTTTACCTCACAGCAAGTTTCTACTGCGTGGAGGCGGGCCCAGTGACGTTGCTCTTCAAGCTCCTGCCGAATTTCGTCAAAAAAATGATAATACCATTTACCAAAACTATATATATTTAGTTGTGAAGTGGTTCAGTGACATTTTCACACCAATTTTGAACTTTTGTTTGGTGTTTTCTCCATATACTGCCTATTATTTTTGTTCTTTCTATTATTTATTTATTGTATTATTCTTACATTTGAATAAATAAAGTATATATGGATTCTAGACTCCCGATTCTTTAGAATCGGGCTGCCATCTAGTATTGTATAATGTGAACTGTGCTATGTGTTATTGGTGATAATGTTGTGTGCTGCCTGATAGTAGGGAGAGTTAAGGTACCGTCACACTGAACAATATCGCTAGCGATCCGTGACGTTGCAGCGTCCTGGCTAGCGATATCGTTGAGTTTGACAGGCAGCAGCAATCAGGATCCTGCTGTGCCATCGTTGGTCGGAGCAGAAAGTCCAGAACTTTATTTCGTCGCTGGACTCCCGCAGACATTGCTGAATCGGCGTGTGTGACGCCGATTCAGCGATGTCTTCACTGGTAACCAGGATAAACATCGGGTTACTAAGCGCAGGGCCGCGCTTAGTAACCCGATGTTCACCCTGGTTACCAACGTGAGCGTAAAAAAAAACAAAACACTACATACTTACATTCCGGTGTCTGTCCCCCGGCGCTGTGCTTCTCTGCACTGTGTAAGCGCCGGCCGGAAAGCAGAGCACAGCGGTGACGTCACCGCTGTGCTTTCCGGCTGGCGCTCACAGTCAGTGCAGGAAAGCACAGCGCCGGGGGACAGACACCGGAATGTAAGTATGTAGTGTTTTTTTTTTTTACGTTTACACTGGTAAGCAGGGTAAACATCGGGTTAATAAGCACGGCCCTGCGCTTAGTAACCCGATCTTTACCCTGGTTACCAGGGGACTTCGCATAGTTGGTCGCTGGAGAGCTGTCTGTGTGACAGCTCTCCAGAGACCACACAGCGACGCTGCAGCGATCCGGATCGTTGTCTAGATCGCTGCAGCGTCGCTAAATGTGACGGTACCTTTAGAGTTAATGATTGGGACTAGCCCGGAGCAGGGGGGGGTCAAGATGAAGGGACAGATACAGTTCCTGGCAGGATGTGAGATAGGACCCAGTGTGCATGAAAAGTAGACCTAAGGACTAGACAGTAAGCAGTGCCACATGACGTGAGACTATGACGGTGGTTAGCGTGAACCAGAGTAAAAACAAAAGGAAAATCGATAGGAGGGCAGTGTGATCAAACGGAGAGCGGTCCTGGGACAGGACGTCTAGCAGTACGGCACAGAGTTTATAAATCCGAGACGTAACGTGGCAAGACGAGACAGAGTACGTGAGACAGAGAGAGAGTGCCCCGGGCTAGAGTTCCAAGGCGTCCATGACAGAGAAGTTAAGTACCAGCCATACTGGCAACATAGTTCTCTTGAGGGGAAAGAAGATGCAGAACAGTGGGTTGAAGATATGAATTTTACAACTGGACTGTAGTATTTACCCGGGTTGTGATGAAGTATGGTGAAACAGTGAAGATAGAGAACACTTGAGTAAATAGAAAGGAATAGAGACTGAGTGAAGATGCTCCATATGGTGATGGAAACTTTCCTAAGTTGTGTGCCCACCATCTACTGTATATAATTCCTACAAAGTTAGCGTTAAGTAAAGGGTTTATTTTTGAGTGTTGGTCTCCCTCATTGAAATCCTCAAAGTCTGGTCCTGGCAAACCAAAGTCGTCGGTAACATGCGGCCTGCAAGGGTGTAGCACCCCCATAACACAAGTCCATATACCCAGCCAGGAGCAAGTAACCTGCCGGGCCATAAGAGGCGAGTACCTCACCCATAGCTGCCGCCCCGCGCCACGTTACATCCATAAGATGTCTGCTGATGGAAGGGCATGTGACAAGTCCTTCAGGCTCCAAAAATTTTAAACCGCCACACATAAGAAAACTGCTTTTCTATTGGAGGACCCTGAAAGACTCGTCTGGTCACATTCTCCTCCATCAGCAGCCATTTTGTTGACAGAATTACGTGTCAGTTTGTGAGGAAAGCTGCTCTAACAAGGAAAAATGTCTAACCCTTTAAAGGTGTACAAAGCATTTTTTAATTGTTTGTCCCATAAACAACAATTGTTATGTGCAACGCGGTGGCTCAGTGGTTAGCACTGTTGCTTTGCAGCAATGAGGTCCTGGGTTCAAATCCCAAGGAGTTTGTATGTTCTCCCCGTGTTTGCGTGGGTTTCCTCTGGGTTCTCAGCTTTCCTCCCACATTTCAAAGACATACTGATAGGGAATGTAGATTGTGAGCCCCATCGGGTACAGTGGCGGTAATGTCTGTAAAGTGCTGTGGAATAACATAAATACAAAAAATAATTCCCTATTTATGGATAGATAATAAATATATGATCACTAGGGTTTTGACTACGGAAAGAACCATAGGCTAAGAAGTCCCTGCTGTGTATGTCACAATGGTGAGCATGTGTGACCGCTATTACTATGACCAGTAGTTCCATGTGCTCAAGGCTGCTCCATTCACACCAGGCACAATCACAACATTGGGGTTAACAGCAATAAAAACCTCCAGCAAGCTTTCACTTGATCACCTATCCTATGGATTGGGCATCCATTGTCAAAATGATTGTACCTGGCTACATTACAGTATGTCACATAGATTCCAAGTAGGAATCCTAGCATTCTTATGCTTCTGTTTTAGATGTTAGCAGTTTAGTTTTTTCAATAAAATAACCCTGCAAACCTTTTCTTTATTGATCATATATTGATGCTCCTATAGTTTTATAATTTGTATTGTTTTAGGTTGGGCAAAAGTTTAAGGCAAAGACAAATATGATCTCTTCACCTATATGTAATATGAAACTAGTAGATTTCAAACACCCCCATAATACAGAACTGTATACACACCATGTGCTTCAATGTGGTACCTTAATTTGGGACTGTATTGTCCCGAAAAGCAATGTTTCTACATCCCTAAAATACAGTTGAAACCAGAAGTTTACATACACTATATAAAAAGACAGATACTGTGTGCAGGTTTTTCTCAATATCGGACATGAAATCAGAATCAGTTTTGGGCACCGGTGCTCAGGAAGGATATAATGGAACTAGAGAGAGTACAAAGGAGGGCAACAAAATTAATAAAGGGGATGGGAGAACTACAATACCCAGATAGATTAGCGAAATTAGGATTATTTAGTCTAGAAAAAAGACGACTGAGGGGCGATCTAATAACCATGTATAAGTATATAAGGGGACAATACAAATATCTCGCTGAGGATCTGTTTATACCAAGGAAGGTGACGGGCACAAGGGGGCATTCTTTGCGTCTGGAGGAGAGAAGGTTTTTCCACCAACATAGAAGAGGATTCTTTACTGTTAGGGCAGTGAGAATCTGGAATTGCTTGCCTGAGGAGGTGGTGATGGCGAACTCAGTCGAGGGGTTCAAGAGAGGCCTGGATGTCTTCCTGGAGCAGAACAATATTGTATCATACAATTATTAGGTTCTGTAGAAGGACGTAGATCTGGGGATTTATTATGATGGAATATAGGCTGAACTGGATGGACAAATGTCTTTTTTCGGCCTTACTAACTATGTTACTATGTTACTATGTAGAATAAACCTTTCCCGTTTTAGGTCAGTTAGGATTACCATAATTATTAATATTTGCCAAATGACAGAATAGTGAGAGACAGAGAGAATTTAGGTTTAAGGCATTTTTATTACTGAATACCAACAATTCCTTGAGAAAGAGGGACGGTTCCCTCGAAACACGCTGAGATTGGCCCCTTGCTAGTGTCCATCAGTTGGACAGGTGACGTCACCACTTTAGCCACGCCCCCGCTCACCACGCGACTGCACGGCGGCGCCATCGGCCAAGGCTGCTTGCCGGCACATCCAGCTGCGTGCACGCAGGGAACTCAGCAGTACGGGAAGACGCTCCCATGCATTTGTGGTTTGCAAAACGCCGTTTCTCCCCTCAATAGTGCGAACGGCCCTCAATAGTGCGAACGGCACGGTTGCCACAATGGCTCACTTTCCATACGGTGGATACACCAGTTACATTTCCAAGGTAATACAATTGAGTATTTACCAATTTTATTTTTCAGTCACAGGTATTTCATCCTCTTTTAGCGCGGCATCCTATATTGGAATTGTTGGTATTCATTAAGTGTCAGTAGGTGTGCACACACCACCTTCGGAGGTGCCTGCAGCTTGGTTGGTACAGGTGCTCAGCTTAGCACCGGTGTGGTTCTTCTTGGCAATCTCATTTTTATTACTGCAAAGTCAAAAGTTTACATACATTTCATTAGTATTTGGTACCATTGCCCTTATACTGAATGACGTGGGTCAAACGTTTGGGATCTCCTTACACAAGCTTCTGACAATAGCTGGTCGGAATTTGGACCAATTCCTCCTGACAAAACTGTTTTAACAGATCCAGGTTTGTAGGTCTCCTTGCTCGCACCTGCCTTTTCAGCTTTGACAATACATTTTCAATAGGATTGAGATCAGGACTTGTTATCCTTAAGCCAGTTTGCTTCCATTTTGGTAGTATGTTTCGAGTCATTGACTATTTGGAAGACCCATTTCCGCCGAAGCTTTAACTTCCTGGCTGATATCATGAGATGTTGCTTCAGTATTGCCACATAGTCATCTTTTTTCTTGATACCATCTATTTGGTAAAGTGCACCAGTCCCTCCTGCAGCAAAACAGCCCCACAACAGCTGCCACCCCCGCGTTTCACAGTTGGGATGGTGTTATTAGGCTTCCAGGCTTCTCCCTTTTTCCTCCAAACGTAATGATGGTCTCTATGCCCAAAAGGTTCAATTTTAGTTTCATTAGACCACAGGACATGACTCCAAAATTTAAGGTCTTTGTTCTTGTGTGCATTTGCAAACATTAATGTGGCTTTTTTATGTTTCTTTTGGAGCAGTGGCTTTTTCATGGCAGAGTGGCCTTTCAGCCCATGTTGATACAGTACTTGGCTCGCTGTGGATATTGACACAATCTTACCAGCTTCTGCTATCATCTTCACAAGGACTTTTACTTTTGTCTTTCGGTTGATATGCGCATGATGGATCAAAGAACTTTCATTTCTGGGACACTGAACCCATCTCCTTCCTGAGCGGTATGATGGCTGGACATTCTCATCTTGTTTGCACTTACTTAGAATTGTTTGTACATATGAATATGGCACCTTCAGATATCTTGAAATTGTACCCAAGGATGAGCCAGACTTGTGCAAGACCACAGTTCTCTTCCTGATATCTTGACTGATTTCTTTAGACTTTCTCATGATTCTACACAAAGAAGCAGTGTGTTTCAGGTGTGCATTAAAATACGTCCACAGGTCTCTAATTAACTCAGATGGTGCCAAGAAAACAGAATCTTCCAAATGCATGACATCATCATATGGGCAGTCCAGAATTGTTTAAAGGCATAGTAATGCCTTAACACATCCTCTCTCTCATTATTCTGGCATTCGGCAATTATTAATAATTATGGTAAACCTAATTGACCTAAAGCGGGAAAGGTTTATTCTGATTTCATGTCAGATACTGACACAAACATGCATGTGTGTCTTTTTATATAGTGTATAGTACTACTGTATATAGTATAGTATATGTAAACTTCTGGCTTCAAATGTGTATGCTCTGGCTCCACTCCACTGACAATGGTATGCAGGGGACCCCTCAGTATGGGTGCAGTGCCCGGCAGTATAGCTTGCATCTATGATCTAGTTATGGATATGCCCCAAGTATGAGACAGAACAACCACTTCAAGGAGATCAGAAGTGATAATATTTGCGTTTATATAAAAACCCCAGCTTTATTATTATCAAAGATAAATGTTATCCATAGTTGCCCTGCAATGTATTTGGAATTGGAATCTGACTGGAACGGACTGCTACTCTTTCTTACTGCACGCAATGCTTGTGAAGCCGCTGTGCTACTTTTTCTGTGTGACTCCTGATTTTTCAGGCCGGTGGTTGGTATAAGCCCCTGCTATATTTACCATTAGGGTGTGTGTTTTTACTATATCTTATGTAATAATAGCAGTACTTTCAATATTATTTACTTATTTTAATAATGTAATATTTATGAAAAGCTGTTTTCCATATTTTTATCCCTTACAGCCTTTTTCCTTAGATGCTAACACAAAGAGTAAGAAGCCTAAGACGCCTTAGTCTAACCAATTATACTTATTGAATTTTTCAAGGGTTTACAGTTTGTTCTGACTGATATCTATGTGACCTACATAGGATAGTTCTGTACAGCTACCTTCAGATAAATTCAGTTTTTTCCCCCCCGTTTTCTTCTGTCTCTGCAGCTTTGGATGTGGGATTGTATCAGGAAGCTTTCTCTGTCAGGTCTCCTTCTAGATGCCTTAGATTAGATACAAGGCAGCAAAGAGATTTATCCACGGTCATCAGAAGCAAGTCAGGTTCTTCTAGAGTAATTCTGCTATAGTGCCATTTAATTACTAACGTTAGATAATTGATCGAAACCCTCAAGATTGGCATTTCCCATAGTAATCCAAATGAGTCATCAGTAAGTCACCAAATGAAGGGAATCCAGTCTGTAATTACGTTTGCCAACATGGGAACGGAAACAATCATATGTCATGTATTTGTACATGTAATAGTAGGCACCAGGAGCATAATAATTACTAGTTACAAGCCGGTATGTGAGCTTTTGTATATGTAGGCTTTACAATATCCACATTGAATAGAAATGCAATTCTAGTGCCTATTGTTTTACTATTGGAAGTTCCTAGAGTCCATTGCTTTTAACTCTTCATACTAGAGATCAATAGAGAAGTTGTAATTTATTGAAAGCTGTGGGATATCCACCCTTGTGATGAAATGCAGGGCTTCGGAGTGGAGCCCATTTTGGTGGAGTCAGAGTCGGTGTCATGGAAATTGAGGAGTCGGAGTCAGAGTCGGAGGTTTGGCTTACCGACTCCACAGCCCTGGTGTCAGGTTCATTCCGCTTTTCCCAATTCATAAGGAACCCCAATTTTCTAATAGGGTGAATGAAAAAATATATCACACAACTTCACTTTATCCCTGAACCTAAGCATCCATTCCTTTATTTAGTTACGGTAGTTTGTATAATATATCCTTTTTATAGGCCATTTTAACACATCCGCTTTTTGTTACACGTGATGTGTTATTTTTGTGTATAGATCACACACCCATTACAATGACTGTGCCTTTTCATTTGTTTTGGTTTTTTTTTTCAAATGACCAATTGTCAACAAAAAGAAAAAAAAAAAAGAATGGAGACGTCCTTGGGTGAGCTGACTTATTTTGGACTTTTCTCTTACGTCCTACTTTGATCCATGTTGCTGAACAATTTTTGCCAATGCAAGTCAATGACCCGATGAAAATAAAAAATAAAAACTTTTAGTTTGTCCATTGCTTTACAGGAAAAAAATGACTGAGGTTTTCTGCCAGAAATCCGCATGCGTTTTTTTTTTCGCGTTTTTTAGGCTGGTTTCACATTTGCGTTTAAAAACGCAGCGTTTTAAACGCAAACGCAAGTGGTGCAAAAAACACATGTAAACGCGTTAAAACGCAGCGTTTTTTAGACGCATGCGTTTTTGCATGTTTTAATACAAACGCGGCGTTTTGACGCATTTACATGCGTTTTTTCCTGCGTTTGCGTTTTTAAAATGCATGATGAGAAGTGTGTGACAGCTGCCAATCATCAAAATCAAAAAGAAAGCCCACTATAAACAGAAATAGCTAGGGTTAGGATCCCTAGTAACCCTAGGGATACTAACCCTAACCCTAAGGGATCCTAACCCTAAGGGATCCTAACCCTATCCCTAACCCTAAGGGATCCTAACCCTAACCCTAAGGGATCCTAACCCTATCCCTAACCCTAACCCTAAGGGATCCTAACCCTAACCCTAAGGGATCCTAACCCTAAGGGATCCTAACCCTAAGGGATCCTAACCCTAAGGGATCCTAACCCTAACCCTAAGGGATCCTAACCCTATCCCTAACCCTAAGGGATCCTAACCCTATCCCTAACCCTAAGGGATCCTAACCCTATCCCTAACCCTAAGGGATCCTAACCCTATCCCTAACCCTAAGGGATCCTAACCCTAAGGGATCATAACCCTATCCCTAACCCTAAGGGATCCTAACCCTATCCCTAACCCTAAGGGATCCTAACCCTAACCCTAAGGGATCCTAACCCTAACCCTAAGGGATCCTAACCCTAACCCTAAGGGATCCTAACCCTAACCCTAAGGGATCCTAACCCTAACCCTAAGGGATCCTAACCCTAAGGGATCCTAACCCTATCCCTAACCCTAAGAGATCCTAACCCTAAGGGATCCTAACCCTAAGTGATCCTTAGGGTTAGGGTTAGGATCCCTTAGGGTTAGGGTTTGGGGTTGGCTTATCAGTGTGTATTCTTGTGTTTTTCTATTAAAACACATGCAAACGCATGTGCTTAAAAACGCATGCGTTTACATAGACAGCAATAGGTTTTTTTGCTGCAAAAAAGCGCCGCTAGAAATTACTACATGTTGCATTTCTGCAACAAAACGCAAGCATAGAAACGACGCATGCGTTGTCAAACGCGGCAAAACACGCTAAAACGCAGCGGCAAAAAACGCAAATGTGAAACCAGCCTTATGCGTTTTTGACACGTTTTTTGCACGTTTTTTTGCGTTTTTTCCCAGACACGCCAAATGCCATAATATAATGGGAAATCCGCAAAACATCCGCAAAAATAATGAACATGATGCTTCTTTTTCCGGAATGCGTTTTTTTTTGCAGAAAAAAACTCATCATGTGCACAAAAAATGCGGAATGCATTCTAAATGATAGGATGGCGTTTTTATCACGAAAAACGCGCAAAAAATGCAAAAATTCCTGAACGTGTGCACATACCCTCACTTTCCATAGTCACACCCAATAACCAACATACATTACTGATTCAGCCAATATTTTCCGTAAATGTATCAATTGCATGCACCATATATTCTAGTCCCTCCAAGATGCCACCAAACTGCCACATGATTCCCCTGTGGATCCAAGTTTTCTTTAAAGGGAATCTGTCTCTAGTTTTTGCTACCTAATCTGAGAGCAGCATGATGTAGACAGAGATCCTGATTCCAGTGATCAGTCACTTACCGGCTGCTTGGTGTAGATTTGATAAAATCACTGTTTTATCAGCAGGAGATTACCTGCTGCCAACTAGTCCTTCATATTCTCTCCTCTGTATAACCCCGCTTCATCACCGATTGGCAGATTTCTGCCCATGCACAGTGTACACAGAAATCTGCCAATCAGTGATGTGGGTGGGGTTACACAGAGCTCAGCATTCAGAGAACTACTAGATCTGCAGCAGAGAAAAAAATGATTCTCAGTAAGTCACACATCACTGGAATAAGGGTCTCTGCCGCCACTACACCATGCTGCTCACAGATGAGGTAGTAAAATCTCAGTGACAAAATCCCTTTAAGTTATGGCAATGTAGTTTTTTTTGTATTTGGTTCATGACAATTCTATAACGAAAAGTCATAGTCGTGAAATATGAGAATAAATCCGAACATTTACCCTTTTCAGGATCCTCGTGTGTTTGCTCTGGATGACCTGTCCTGTCATGTACAATATTGACAACCAATTGATTTGAATGGACACTGTGCAAAGTTTAACTTTCCCTCTGGTGACACCACAGGGAAATGAAACCCTTGCTGAAGAGTTTCTGCACAGATCAGATTATTCCTGGGGGTCACAGCAGGAGGGCAGTTCATCTGCTTATTGGGAAGAGACCCTAACAGCTTGTGACTTCTCTAAAGTGGGCCATACACTTGAGATCACCTTCTGCCTATGGAACAATCCAGCGACAGTCATCTCTCCCGACCCCTCAATACACATGGACACTCTGCTCGGCCATATTTTTTCATGCGGGAAAATAGAGAATCCCGCTGCTTATCTCCTCTGAAAACAAGAGGGTCAGCTGTTGGAAATTGGACATGCTGAAGCCTTCTCTTCCATGGTGCTGTCTCTTGGAAGGCCCTCAATACACATCAGATGGTTGACTGGCCCCACAGAAATTGCCAGTTTCCAACAATTTTAATCTGTTGTGTATGTGGAGTCTTAATTGGGCAACACTTTTAGGCATATACACTTAGGTTTAACTGATTACTACTAGTAAAAAAAAAGATGAGCCTTTTTATGTACAGTTATGGACGAAAGAGTTGACACCCTTGAAATTGTCCCAGAAAATGAAGTATTTCTCTTAGAAAATGATTGCCATTACACGTCTTGTTATACACATGTTTATTTCCTTTGTTTGTATTGGAACAACCCAAAAAAAAAAAGAGAAAAAAGTCGAAGTGGACATAATTTCACACAAAACCTCAAAAAAAAGGGCTGGACAAAATTGTTAGCACCCCCAACTTAACCCCTTCATGACCCAGCCTATTTTAACCTTAATGACCTGGCCGTTTTTTGCAATTCTGACCAGTGTCTCTTTATGAGGTAATAACTCGGGAACGCTTCAACGGATCGTAACGGTTCTGAGACTCTTTTTTCGTGCCATATTGGGCTTCATGTTAGTGGTAAATTTAGGTCAATAATTTTTGCGTTTATTTGTGAAAAAAATGGAAATTTGGCTAAAATTTTGAAAATTTTGCAATTTTCAAATTTTGAATTTTTATTCTGTTAAACGAGAGAGTTATGTGACACAAAATAGTTAATAAATAGCATTTCCCACATGTCTACTTTACATCAGCACAATTTTGGAAACAAATTTTTTTTTTGCTAGGAAGTTATAAGGGTTAAAATTTGACCAGCGATTTCTCATTTTTACAACGAAATTTACAAAACCATTTTTTTTAGGGACCACCTCACATTTGCAGTCAGTTTGAGGGGTCTGTATGGCTGAAAATACCCAAAAGTGACACCATTCTAAAAACTGCACCCCTCAAGGTACTCAAAACCACATTCAAGAAGTTTATTAACCCTTCAAGTACTTCACAGCAGCAGGAGCAACATGGAAGGAAAAAATGAACATTTAACTTTTTAGTCACAAAAATGATCTTTTAGCAACAATTTTTTTATTTTCCCAAGGGTAAAAGGAGAAACTGGCCTTGACAGTTATTGTACAATTTGTCCTGAGTACGCCAATACCTCATATGTGGGGGGGGACCACTGTCTGGGCGCACAACAGGGCTCTGAAGGGCAGGAGCGCCATTTGACTTTTTCAATGAAACATTGGCTCCAATATTTAGCGGACACCATGTCGCGTTTGGAGAGCCCCTGTGTGCCTAAACATTGGAGCTTCCCCACAAGTGACCCCATTTTGGAAACTAGACCCCCCCCAAGGAGCTTATCTAAATGCATAGTGAGCACTTTGAACCCCCAGGTGCTTCACAAATTGATGCGTAAAAATGAAAAAGTACTTTTTTTTCACAAAAAAATTATTTTAGCCTCAATTTTTTCATTTTCACATGGGCAACAGGATAAAATGGATCCTAAAATGTGTTGGGCAAATTCTCCTGAGTACACCGATACCTCATATGTGGTCACAAACCACTGTTTGTGCACACGGCAAAGCTTGGAAGGGAAGGAGCACCATTATGACTTTTGAATGAAAAATTAGCTCCAATCGTTAGCGGACACCATGTCGCGTTTGGAGAGCCCCTGTGTGCCTAAACATTAGTGCTCCCCCACATGTAACCCCATTTTGGAAACTAGACCTCCCATGGAACTAATCTAGATGTGCGGTGACCACTTTAAACCCCCAAGTGCTTCACAGAAGTTTACAACGCAGAGCAGTGAAAATAAAAAATCATTTTTCTTTCCTCAAAAATGATGTTTTAGCAAGCAATTTTTTATTTTCACAAGGGTAACAGGAGAAATTGGACCCCAATATTTGTTGCCCAGTTTGTCGTGAGTACGCTGATACCCCATATGTGGGGGTAAACCACTGTTTGGGCGCACGTCGGGGCTCGGAAGGGAGGGAGCACCATTTGACTTTTTGAATGCAAGATTGGCTGGAATCAATGGTGGCGCCATGTTGCTTTTGGAGACCCCTGATGTGCCTAAACAGTGGAAACCCCTCAATTCTAACTTCAACACTAACCCCAACACACCCCTAACCCTTATCCCTGCTGTAGCCATAACCCTAATCACAACCCTAACCCCAACACACCCCTAACCACAACCCTAACCCCAACACACCCATAACCCTAATCCCAACCCTAACCCTAATCCTAACCCTAATACCAACCCTAACCACAACTTTAACCCCAACAGACCCCTAACCCTATCCATAACCCTAACCACAAGCCTAATCTTAACCCTATTTCCAACCCTATCCCTAATTCCAACCCTAACTCTAATTCCAACCCTAACCCTAAGGTTATGTGCCCACGTTGCGGATTCATGTGAGATTTTTCCGCACGATTTTTGAAAAAATTTACAGCAGATTTCCAGTGTTTTTTTGTGCGGATTTCACCTGCGGATTCCTATTGAGGAACAGGTGTAAAGCGCTGCGGAATCCGCACAAAATTGACATGCTGCGGAAAATACAACGCAGCGTTTCCGCGCGGTATTTTCCGCACCATGGGTACAGCGGATTTGGTTTTCCATAGGTTTACATGGTACTGTAAACCTGATGGAAAACTGCTACGAATTTGCAGCGGCCAATCCGCTGCGGATCCGCGGCCAATCCGTTGCGGATCCACAGCCAAATCTGCACCGTGTGCACATACCCTAACCCTAGCCCTAACCCTAACCCTAGTTCTAACCCTAACCCTAGTGGAAAAAACAAATATATATTTTCTTTTTTTTATTATTGTCCCTACCTATGGGGGTGATAAAGGGGGTGGTCATTTACTATTTTTTTATTTTGATCACTGTGATAGGTTATATCACAGAGATCAAAATATACCTGGAACGAGATTGCCGGACGGCAGATTCGGCGGGCGCACTGCGCATGCGCCCACCATTTTGGAAGATGGCGGCGCCCATGGAGCAGACGTACAGACACCGGGAGGCTCGGTAAGTATGAGGGGGGGAGATCGGAGCATGTAGGGGGATCGGAGGAGTGGGCAGGAGGACGGGGGAGCAGACAGAACGACGGAGGGGAGCGGAGCACAGGACGGAGGACTGGGGAGCAGATCGGTGGGGTGGGGGGGGGGGGGGCACATCAGGGTTTCCAGCCATGGCCGATGATATTGCAGCATCGGCCATGGCTGGATTGTAATATTTCACCAGTTTTTATAAGTGAAATATTACAAATCGCTCTGATTGGCAGTTTCACTTTAAACAGCCAATCAGAGCGATCGTAGCCACGGGGGAGGGGGGTGAAGCCACCCCCTCTGGGCTGAAGTACCACTCCCCCTGTCCCTGCAGATCGGGTGAAATTGGAGTTAACCCTTTCACCCAATCTGCAGGGATGCGATATTTCCATGACGCCACATAGGCGTCACAGGTCGGATTGGCACCGACTTTCATGACGCCTACGTGGCCTCAAAGGTCGGGAAGGGGTTAATATTTGGTTGAACACTGTTTGGTAAAAATAACTGCAATCAATCACTTCCTATAAGCTTCTTATACCTCTCAACTGGAATTTTGGACCACTCTTAGTTTGCAAACTGCTCCGGGTCTCTCATATTTGATGGACGGCAAACAGTTCTGTTCTCCATGCTTAGTGTGACACACACAGACACACAATGCAAAGACACTGAGTCAACCTCTCACCCTTTTTATCTGGTTTCTGGTGTAATTTTCATATTGCCCATACGTGTTACTTGCCACAGGTAAGTCTGAACGAGAATCATATGCTTGAAACAATGTTGTTTACCCACATTTTTGTAACGGTGCCAACAATTTTGTTTGGCCCATTTTTGGGGTTTAGTGAGAAATCATGTCCAGTTTGCCAAGGGAATACACTTGTGTATAACAAAACATGTAATTGCATTCATTTTCTGGGAGAAATACTTCATTTTCTGGAAGGGGCCATGACTGTATATCTATACGTTTTTTCGGATTAGGATAAGTATGTATTTACCATGAAAACCTCTTTGGGCACTTGCCTATAGTTACACGATAATGGCTTGTTGACTGTTCATTTTATGTATGTGTTTATATCGTCATGAACAATGTGCGTGTTATTTACACAGCATTTATTTTTGAAGATAAATGTGTGGAGGAAGGAGAAGAACGTGTAAACTCCGGTTACAAACACCTACATGCCAGCCTGTTGGCAATCTCTAGCTGAGATCCGAAAGAGGATTAGCCTGGAGATCAGTGCCGCTGCGTTTTTGACTACTGGTGCTGCTCAAAGATATTTAGCACGGTGTATCAGATGTAGAGTAACTCATTAAAGGAATTATCTGCTTGTTACAGTCACTTTTTCCGACAAGGGTTTCCCCCAAAAAGATGTTGAATTCCCCATAGAACAACCACAGAGGAAATGAAGCATTACGCAGTTCCCAATGAGATCATTTAGCTGCTGTGCCGGATCCCGGAGAGATGCTTTTTTGGCTATACCAACTAATGCAAAGATGACTTGAATGAGGAATTCTGGAATAAACATTTGTCTTTCCATCTTGCAGAATAAGCAGGGGGCCAAGAGAATAACTTTTCACCATAAGGCTTGGTTTATACAAAGATTTTTTAAGTACCGTAGCTCCAAAACCTTCAGCAAGAAACGCGTGAAAACCCTTCCTATTCATTGCTATGGGGAATCCACTTTGCTTTTGATATGAGGAGGTTTTTTTTTTTTAGTAATTTCCTTTTTCTCCCTTCCCTGAAAAGGTGTTGAAAAACATCTATTTAAAAATAAATGAGCAGTTTACTTGTTTGGGGCAGATCCTGAAGGAAATCTCTCCCAACTAGGCATTGTTCAGTCGGGAAGCTGCAAAGAAAATCCAAAACTCTTCGAAACCTCCTCAAAAACTCAAACAGGAGCGTTTCCTAGGGTAGTATCAACTTGAAAAGCTTGACCTGAAAAGCTTGTGTGAACATACCTTAATAGCACACGGTCAGGAAGATTAGGCTGATGTGATAATTGGTCATGAAATTATTTTTCACCTGCTAAAAGATTAGCTAGAATATTCCATAGTTTTGGCCTCCTGAGCTAGTTTGTTGGAAGTATATGGTGTCTTTGGCCAAAAAAAACCCATATTATCATTAAGTGGTTTGTTTATTAAAGTACTCTTTATTGTTACCAGGGCTGTGGAGTAGGTAAGCCAAACCTCCGGACTCCTCAATTTCCATAACACTGACTCCAACTCCACCAAAATTGGCTCCCTCCGACTCTGACTCCACAGCTCTGATTGTCACGATGCCATCCGCATGCTGTACGTGTTTCTCACAGACCCGTAGACACCGTGATACCTGAGAAACAGATGTCTCCATGAGTTGTCTATGGACACATGGTCTGTGAAAAAAAAACATGGACATGTGAATAGCACTATAGATTATAATGGGCACGTGTTTTCAACATGAAAAAAATGGATAGAACATGGACATGTGAACGAGGCCGTACTACAGTTCTCTCCGTTATTATTGTATACGTCTTTTTATATTTTGCTCCCTACATTGTTGAGCAATTTTCTCTCAGGATCTTCCCCAGAGTATTAATCCTGTCACAGCAGCAGCGGGCCATGTATTGACGACATCCGTTGTCATGCCGTGTCTTTGCATTTTATTATCCTTTTTTAGATTTAAAGAGTTTAACCCTTCGCCCTACATAATCCTTTCCATTTTGAACAAGTGGATTTATTATACAATAAGAATTCAACTTTCAGCTCTGCTAAAACCAGAGTGAAATGTTACTGCGGATAATGTGTGTGCGTATGTCGATGTCACCCGAGAAAGTAAAATGGAGAGGTATATAAAAATCACTGGAGCATTGTAAATGAGAGAACTGTTACTTTAGGATATAGTTTGTCAGAGGGAAGTAATCTGTTGATTTTTGTTATTTTAGTATTTGGCAATATCTCTAAAGAGGCCATGCCATGTCTATGCACATCTAACAAACCCAACAAAATCAGCAGATGACAAATGTGTATAGAGGCCACCCAACAGATGTCTGGGAAGAGGGGGATGAAGATGGTGGTGAATGGGGGTGGCTTCCACCCCTCATTGAGAATTTAAAGAGGTTATCCACAAATTTTACATTGATGGCCTATCCTTACTATAGTTCATCAATGTCTGATCGGCGAGAATAAAGAAAATATGTCTGTTTTTTCACTTTTTATTCCCTGATTACCTGATTACCTGTGTAACTGGGTCTAGTATATAAACCCCAGTTACAATGCTGTGTCCTGGCTGCATGGCAGAGGTGACCGCTTCTCCTAAGGCTCAGGAGCTCCTCTTCTCTCCATAGACCCCACAATCATATGACCAATAGGTCAGGAGGAGGAAGCACCGTTAGGGTATCCTATTTGTTATGTACAGTATAGCAGTTGTTCATTGCTGTGTCTGCAGTGATTGGAAAGGCAGAGATGGTATCCGTTCCTGTTTTCTTTATGGGCAGCTTGGCTGTGTTTGATAGCAAGCTCCCTTCTGCCACAGCTGCACTTTTTCAAAACATAACTGTAGAACAGGTCATGGACGTTAAGGGTATGTGCACACGTTGCAGATTTCCCTGCGTATTTTTCTGCACTAAATCTGCAGGTCTTGGCAGAAAACACAGGTGCGTTTTTGATGCGGTTTTTGGGCGGTTTTTGATGCGTTTTTTTATGCCGTTTTTTATGCCGTTTTGTATGCGTTTTTGAAGGCTAAATAAAGATGTATTATTGAACAAAACTCACACTCCATTGCACAAATACGGTAGATAGACAGATAGATAGATAGACAGACAGATAAATGGATAGATAGATAGAAGGAATTAGATAGATAGATAGATAGATAGATAGATAGATAGAGATATACGGATAGTTAGGCTACTTTCGCACATCAGGTTTTTGCCGTCAGGCACAATCCGGCGAGTTTTTTTTCGCCGGATCCGTTTTTTTCTGTTGTATAAGGCTTCTTTCACACTTGCGTCGCAATGTGTCGTTTTGGGGAAAAAAACGGATCCTGCAAATGTGCCCACAGGATGCGTTTTTTGCCCATAGACTTGTATTGCCGACGGATCGCGACGTATGGCCATACTTCGCATCCGTCGTGCACTGGATACGTCGTGTTTTGGCAGACCGTCGGCACAAAAAACATTCAAGGGAACGTTTTTTCGTACGTCGCGTCCGCCATTTCCTACCGCGCACGCGCGTCCGGAACTCCACCCCCTCCTCCAACTTCAGAATGGGCAGCGGATGCGTTGAAAAACTGCATCCGCTGCCCACGTCGTGCCAAATTTTCGCAACATGCGTCGGTACGTCGCGCCGACGCTTAGCGACAGACCCACACCGACGCAAGTGTGAAAGAAGCCTTTGCGACCGGATTACGCCAGATGGACACATGTTTCATCCGTTTTTTGCAGGATCCGTAAAAAAAAAAACTCTTTCCGCCGGACGGAGATAACATACAGAGGAAAGTTTTTTTCTGTCCGGTTAAAAAACGCGCAGCAACGGGTCTGGCAAAAAATGTATGAAACAGATGTTAAATGATGAATCCGGCCTCCGAATCCGGTTTTTCATGAATTTTTTCCATTGAAATCATGCACATTTTCCATTCTCTCTCTCTCTCTAAAAAACGGATCAGTTGCATCAGTTTTTCAGTATTTGCAACGGATCCGTTTTCCACAAATTCATCGGATCCTGCCTGACGGAAACAAACTGATGTGTGAAAGTAGCCTAGCTATCCATGTATCTATCTACATCTATCCATCAGGCAGGATCCGGCGAATTTTTGAAAAAACTGATCCGTTGCAAATAGTGAAAAACTGATGCAACTGACCCGTTTTTTTAGAGAGAGAGAATGAAAGATGTGCATGATTTCAATGGAAAAAATGCATGAAAAACCGTATTCGGAGGCCGGATTCTTCATTTCACATCTCAGTTTCATACATTTTTCGCCGGATTCGTCGCTGCGCGCTTTTTCGCCAGACGGAAAAAACATTCTTCTGTACGTTTTCTCCATCTGCCGGAAATAGCTTTTCTGGTCGGATCCAGCAAAAACGGATGAAATGTGTGGCCATCAGGTGCAATCCGGCGCTAATACAACTCTATGAGAAAAAAAGGGATCCGACAGAAAAAAACGGATCCATTTTTTTCAAAACTCGCCGGATTGTGCCTGACGGCAAATCCTGATGTGTGAAAGCAGCCAGATATATGGATAGATACATCTATGTATCTATAAATATATATATCTATAAATATATCTATAGATCGATATATCCATAGATATATAATAGAAAGGCCGATGTTTCTTAATGAGCATTTAATATATATATTAAAAAAAAAAAAAAAAACGGAAAAAAATGGCATGGGCTTCCGCGCAATTTTCTGCGCCAGAGGGGAAAAGCCGACGGCCGGGGGCCAATATTTGTTGCCTGGGAAGGGGGTAATACCCATGGCCCCTCCCAGGCTATGAATATCATACCCCCCCCCCCCCCCCGCTACAAATCTGTGAGATGCGCCAATTCTAGCACTTAGCCCCTCTCTTCCCACTCCCGAGTAGCGGTGGGATATGGGGTAATAAGGGGTTAATGTCACCTTGCTATTGTAAGGTGACATTAAGCCGGATTAATAATGAACAGGCGTCAATAAGACGCCTATCCATTATTAATCCTATAGTAGTGAAAGAGTTAAAAAAATTAAAAAAAACAGCCAGAAAAAAAGTATTTTATTATTCTTAATTTAACCATACTTACCATACTTATATATATATTGTAGCATGGCTAAAGGGTTTGTGGTCGATGGGAGGTATGTGCCACATAAGTGCCTGATTGCTGTAATGTAGCCCGGAGTATTCCTTTCTTGCACATAATCTTGTATATGTGTTTCAGGACCTGTGGTGATGTCAGACCACATGGCTAATCATGTGATGAGTTACTGGGTGTGGTTAGCTCTATTTAAGACTGGCTAGTCCTTTACACAAGAGATATGTGTGGAGGTGAAACCCTCCTGAGTGTGTTACGGCTTCAGGACTGAGCCGGATGAACTGGACACTTGCTTTTCTTTGCCTGAACCAAAGGCCCATTTTGCTTTCTGTTATTTGCCACATGGTTTATGAAGCAATAAACCCAGTGAACTTTAAAGGAACACGTCTCCTGAGTGTCAGCCGTCGCAGCTGAGTGAGTGAAATCCTTACAATTGGTGGAGACGTGCGAGCAGCGTTCCCAGCGGAGACGGGAGTTTATTTTTGAATGTCCTGGGTCAAGGCTGTTGCAAGCCAGCAAGCATTGCCGGAGAAAATGGAGGACTTGCTGAAACACTTGGTCCAGCAGGAGCAAAGGCAGCAAGAGACCAACAGGCTGTTGATGCAGCAGATACAACAGAGCCAGCAGGAGCAACGGCAGAGTCAGAAGGAGCAACGGCAGAGCCAGCAGGAGCATCAGCAGCAGATGCAGCTTCTGGCAACCGCCATCCAGGGCAAGGCGAGCGCCCCAACCCCAGGTTTGGCTGATGACACCCACGTCCGGAAGACGGTAAGACGCGCATTGCAGAAAATGACTCCCGGGGATGATGTTGAGGCCTTCCTGACGGTGTTTGAGAGGGTCGCTGAGAGGGAAAAACTTCCGCCAGAGCAGTGGGCAGAGGTACTTGCGCCATACCTGACGGGAGAACCCCAGAAGGCGTACTATGATTTGACCTTGCAGGATGCCAAAGAGTATCACAAATTGAATGCCGAGATTCTCGCACGTTTGGGGGTGACACTGACTGTCAGGGCACAGCGAGTTCACTCCTGGGGCTATCACCGGGACAAACCACCTCGTTCCCAAATGTTTGATCTGTTGCACCTGGTCCAGAAATGGCTGCAGCCAGAAGCCTCTGCGCCTGCACAGATGGTAGAACGGGTGATGATGGATCGGTTTGTCCATTCCCTCCCGAGGCCTATACAGTCTTGGGTTGCCCAGGGTGATCCCCAGAATGCCGACGAGCTGATCGGACTGGTTGAGAGATACCAAGGGTTGGAAGGCTCCTTCGGGAGGCAGCCCATGCCGTACTGGGGGTCCCAGAAGGCAGCTGAGTCCCAAAAAGGGGTGGTGCGTCCAAGGTCACAAAGGGCGGGGGAGGTGGTGCCCAAGGTCCCCACGGGTGATATTATTTGTTGGAGGTGCCACAAGCCAGGACATATAGCTGCCCGTTGTTCCCAAACCACTGAGCAGATGGACTGCAGCATGGGACGCCGTTGTTCATACTATGCGTATCCAGCCTGTAGTGTGAACTCTCCATCCAACGAGGGACCTCAAGCGTGTCCCGTAAAGGTGAACGGTCGAGCAGTAACGGCACTGTTAGACTCGGGGAGCCTAGTGACCCTGGTGAGGGCCACTTTTCCTCTCCACCTGCTCCCAGGAAAGAAGGTCGGAGTGCGGTGCATACATGGTGATGCAAAGGACTACCCTATGGCCAGGGTGGACATTGAAACGGCATGTGGCACTGAGTCCCACATAGTCGGCGTGGTTCAGGACTTGTTGCATCCTATAATTATTGGCCGGGATTTCTGTTTGTTTTGGGATTTGTGGGGAAATGGTTCTGAGCTCCCTGGCAGGGAACCAGTGAAGCCTGGAAGGGTATCGCCACACCCAGAGGCAGACAGTTTTCCTTTTTGTGTTCTGGTTGGGGATGAGGAGGAAGTATCCCCTACATCTGACATTCTGGAGTTAGAAGTTACCGGTGAAAATTTTGGGACTGCCCAACATAGGGACCCCACTCTGAGGGAAGCCTTTAATAATGTCACAGTTATTGACGGGGTGGTACAGGAGCCGGGGGCAGACACAAGATTTCCCCATTTTCTGTTGAGGGGGGAGTTGTTGTACCGTGTCACGAAAATACGGGAGGAGTTGGTAGAGCAGTTGATAGTGCCGGGTCCGTATAGACGGAAAGTGTTGGACATGGCCCATTCACACATCTTGGGTGGACACCTGGGGGTGGAAAAAACGCAGGAACGGGTTGTGCAGAGGTTCTATTGGCCTGGGTGTCACCGGGAAATAGTGAACTATTGCAGGTCCTGCCCTACATGTCAGCTAACTGCTCCTACTCCTCATTTCCGGAACCCCCTTGTGCCACTGCCCATTATTGAGGTACCGTTCGAGAGAATTGCCATGGACTTGGTCGGTCCCTTAGTTAAATCAGCTCGGGGCCATCAGTATATATTAGTCATCCTGGACTATGCCACACGCTATCCTGAGGCCATTCCCTTGAGAAATTCTTCCTCAAAAAGCATAGCCTGCGAGTTGGTCCATGTTTTTTCCCGGACAGGTCTGCCAAAGGAGATCCTGACTGACCAGGGTACACCTTTCATGAGCAAGGTGATGAGGGAGTTATGCAAAGCCCTGAAGATCTCCCAGTTGAGGACCTCGGTGTACCATCCCCAGTCAGATGGCCTTGTTGAGAGGTTTAACAAGACCCTAAAGAGCATGCTGAGAAAAGCTATAGAGAAAGACGGTAGAGACTGGGATTGTCTCTTACCCTATCTGATGTTTTCCATTCGTGAAGTTCCACAGGCCTCCACAGGGTTCTCACCGTTTGAGCTTCTATATGGCCGACATCCACGAGGACTCCTGGATATAGCCAAGGAAACCTGGGAGGCCGAAGTCACACCCCACAGAAGCGTCATTGAGCATGTGGCCCTGATGCAGCAGAGGATTGCAAAGGTGATGCCTATCGTGAAAGAACACCTTCTCCAAGCACAAGAAGCTCAAGCCAGGGTCTACAACCGGTCTGCAAGAGTGAGGCAGTTCAATCCGGGAGACCGAGTTCTTGTGCTAGTTCCAACGGTGGAAAGCAAGTTCTTGGCCAAATGGCAAGGGCCATATGAGGTTGTCGAGAAACTTGGTGAGGTAAATTATAAAATTCACCAACCAGGAAGACGGAAACCATTCCAAGTTTACCATGTCAACCTCATCAAGCCATGGCAAGATAGAGAGCCGACAGCAACTCCATCATTGTTAAGCAACCCAGAAGGTGAGGTTGGAGCGGTTACTATAGCAGAGACGCTATCAAAGACCCAGAAACAGCAGTGCCGGGAGTTACTCCAGAAAAACAGGGACCTGTTTTCAGAATTGCCAGGATACACGAAGGTCATAGAGCACGAGGTCCTAACAGAGCCACATGTGCGGGTGAATGTGAAACCTTATCGTATTCCTGAGGCTCGTCGAGAAGTTATCTCCAAGGAAGTGGAGCGTATGTTGAGGCTTGGGGTCATTGAGGAATCCAAGAGCGGTTGGTCGAGCCCAATTGTCCTGGTCCCAAAACCTGATGGAGAGTGGAGGTTTTGCAACGACTATCGGAAGTTGAATGAAGTCTCCAAGTTCGACGCTTATCCCATGCCCTGTATTGATGAGCTCATCGAAAGGCTTGGGCACGCCAGATATATATCCACCTTGGATTTGACAAAGGGGTATTGGCAGATCCCCATGGCACAGGAAGCCAAGGAGAAGACGGCCTTTTCGACACCTGATGGATGCTTCCAATATGCCCGGATGCCGTTTGGCCTACAGGGAGCTCCGGCGACCTTCCAGAGGGCTATGGATAGAGTCCTTGCACCCCATAAGGCCTACGCTGCTGCGTACCTAGTTGATATCATCATCTTTAGCCCGGACTGGGAGAGTCATCTGGAGAAAGTCCAAGCGGTGTTGGATGCTATAAGAGAGGCCGGATTTACTATAAACCCGAAGAAGTGCGCCTTGGGTAAAGAAGAAGCTAAGTACCTTGGATACATAGTGGGTCATGGAGAAATAAAACCCCAAATCAATAAAGTGGAGGCAATCCAAACATGGCCAAAACCAGTTTCCAAGAAACAAGTTAAAGCCTTCCTGGGAATCGTGGGATATTACAGGAGGTTCATCCCAAACTTCGCCACGATGGCTGCGCCTCTGACTGACCTGCTAAAAGGGACAAAATCAGTAATGGTTAAGTGGTCCGAAGAAACAGAGTCAGCCTTCCAAGAAATGAAAAACGCTTTGTGTAAGCAACCCGTTCTGATGGCCCCAAACTTCAAGAAAGAGTTTATTCTTCAGACAGATGCCTCAGATGTTGGGGTGGGAGCAGTCCTTTCCCAAGAACTACATGGGGAGGAGCATCCTGTTCTCTATCTGAGTAGGAAGCTGTCCTCATCTGAAAAGAACTACTCAGTCGTTGAGAAGGAGTGCTTGGCCATAAAATGGGCAGTGGACACATTGCGGTACTATCTGCTGGGACGTAAATTTAGACTGGTATCTGACCATGCCCCGCTTAGGTGGATGAGAGAAACGAAAGGAAGAAATGCTAGAGTCACCCGTTGGTTCTTAGCCCTGCAGGACTTCAGTTTCCATGTGGAACATAGGGCCGGAAAGCTGCACGGTAATGCGGATGCCCTATCGAGAATCCCTTGTTTAGTGGGGGAAAGTGCCAAGCCCCACGGCTTTAGGCAGAGGGGGGAGGTATGTAGCATGGCTAAAGGGTTTGTGGTCGATGGGAGGTATGTGCCACATAAGTGCCTGATTGCTGTAATGTAGCCCGGAGTATTCCTTTCTTGCACATAATCTTGTATATGTGTTTCAGGACCTGTGGTGATGTCAGACCACATGGCTAATCATGTGATGAGTTACTGGGTGTGGTTAGCTCTATTTAAGACTGGCTAGTCCTTTACACAAGAGATATGTGTGGAGGTGAAACCCTCCTGAGTGTGTTACGGCTTCAGGACTGAGCCGGATGAACTGGACACTTGCTTTTCTTTGCCTGAACCAAAGGCCCATTTTGCTTTCTGTTATTTGCCACATGGTTTATGAAGCAATAAACCCAGTGAACTTTAAAGGAACACGTCTCCTGAGTGTCAGCCGTCGCAGCTGAGTGAGTGAAATCCTTACAATATATATATATATATATATATATATATATATATTTAATAATAAACCGTATACTCCCTGTCCGACGCAGTCCAATTAATAACGAGTGTCCCACGATGATCTCCCCTATAGGATAGTGACATCGGGTGATGTCACCGCTCTATAGGACCTTCAGTGACACACTGACAGGAGACAATGACTCCTGCAGTGCATCACTGAGAGGTTACTGTAGTTCACTGGTCTCACTTTATGGCATTTGCTGCTTGGGAACTTTCTCACTCAGCAGTGCCAAAAGTGAGACTAGGGACTTCTTTTTACAGTGGCGGAGGAATACAGTGCGGAAGGATATCTTCCGTCATTGTATTCCTGGAGCCCCTAGAGAGCGGTCACATCAGCTGATGCTGCTGCTTTCCATGGGAGATCGTCCGTGGGACACTCGGTTTTATTGGATTTCTGCGGATCAAGGAATATATTGGTTGTTTATTATTTTAATATTTTGTACAGGTGACACTGGCTTCAAAGTAAAAAATGATGGTGAGTATGTACTATGTTATATGTACTGTATGTTATATGTATTATTGTATGTAATGTATGAATGTACTGTATGTATGAATGTAGTATGTATGTAGTATTTTGTATGTAGTATGTTGTATGTATGTAGTATGTATGTTGTATGTATGTAGTATGAATGTAGTATATATGTAGTCGGTAAGTAGTATTTTGTATGTTGTAGTATGTTGTATGTAGTATGCATGTAGTATGTTGCATGTAGTATGTATATATGTATGTATATAGTATGTATGTATGCATGTAGTATGTTGTATGTATGTAGTATGTATGTTTGTGTTTTGTTTGTTTTTTTACATTCAACACATTAGCCGGATGATGGGACTACTACTGTCCCATCATTGGCTAATGTGTCAATCACTGTCATTGTAGCAGGCATAGCCCGATGGGACTTGTAGTTCCATTGGACGATGCCTGCACACAGACACAAAGACCCCCGAGAGGCCCGCACAGACCCCCCAAGAGGCCCGCACAGACCCCTCGAGAGGCCCGCACAGACCCCCGGCAGGCCCGCACAGACACCCGGCAGGTCCGCACAGACATCGGGCAGCCCACACAGACATCGGGCAGCCCACACTGACACCCGGCAGGCTCACACTGACACCCGGCAGGCCCGCACAGACCCCCGGCAGGCCCGCACAGACCCCCGGCAGGCCCGCACAGACACCCGGCAGGCCCACACAGACCCCTGGCAGCCTGCACAGACCCCACATGCACACAGTTTCCCAGCAGGCCCACACAGACCCCCGGCAGGGCCGCACAGACCCCCGGCAGCCCGCACAGACCCCCGGCAGGCCCGCACAGACCCCGCCCGCACACACACACATAGTCTCCGCCCACACACCGCCCACACTCTTCCCCCCTCCCGATCTGCAGTGTTTCACCACAGCTAAACCGCAGATCTTTTTTATATCTGCGGTTTTGCTGCGGAATTGCCCGACTTAATGTAAGTCAATGGGTGCAGAAACGCTGCAGATCCGCACAAAGAATTGACATGTGCGGAAAAAACAACGCTGCGTTTCCGCACGTTTTTTTCCGCAGCATGTGCACAGCGGATTTGGTTTTCCATAGGTTTACATGGTACTGTAGACCGCAGCGTCAAAAACGCCGCGGATCCGCGGTAAAAACCGCGACGTGTGCATATGGCCTAAGTCTTTATGTGTTCCACAAGTAGTTGCAAATCATTTCACCCGACAAACGAGCACTTTGTTCTTTCATTGGGTGATCGGTAGCCTGTTTACACTGACCAACAAGCGTCCTTTTTATTATTATTATTTTATTTCTATAGCACCATTGATTCCATGGTGCTGTACATGAGAAGGGGTTACATACAAAGTACGGATATCACTTACAGTAAAAAAAACTAACAATGACAGACTGGTACAGAGGGGCGAGGACCCTGCCCTTGCGCTTACATTCTACAGGATTATGGGGAAGGAGACAGTAGGTCGGGGGTTACAGTAGCTCCGATGGTGTTGAGGTGGCCGTGTGGTCTTTACAGGCTTCAAAGCTTCTTTGAAGAGATGGGTTTTCAGGTTTCTTTTGAAGGATCCAAATGTGGTGGATAAACGGATGTGTTGGGGCACAGAATTCCAGAGGATGGGGGATACTTGGGAGAAGTCTTGGAGGCGATTGGATGAGGAGCGAATAAGCGTGGAGGAGAGAGGGAGGTATTGGGAGGACCAGAGATTACATGAGGGAAGATATTGAGAGATTAGTGTGGAAACATATGGAGGAGAAAAGTTATGGATGGCTTTGTAGGTCAGTGTTAGTAGTTTAAACTCGATACTCTGGGAAATTGGGAGGCAGTGAAGGGATTTGCAAAGAGGTGAAGCAGGAGTGTAGTGAAGAGAGAGAGATTAATTAGTTGGGCAGCAGAGTTAAGGACGGATTGGAGGCGTCTGAGATTGTTAGAAGGTAGGCCACAGAGGAGTATGTTGCAGTAGTTGAGGCAGGAGATGATTAGGGCATGCATGAGCATTTTGGTAGAGTGAGGGTTGAGGAAAGGACGGATTCTGGAAATATTTTTGAGCTTGCATCATTTATGCGTGATAATCGGCCAGAATAAATGCACCTTAACTGATTGTTTACATTGTACGACTTTTGGCTGAAAACTAACGCTGTTCAGTTACATATTTGCTGAATGGTGGTCCTTAAATAGCCATTTTAGATGGCTTCCAAGATGCACAGAATGATCAGTAATTGTCATGTGTGCATTCTCGGCAGCATAGGTCTTGTTTACACAGGACGATGTGCCGCTGAGAGCGATAGTTTTTAAGCAAGCTTATTATTTCTGTCTCCTGACGAACAAGCGTTTTGCTGGACCCCTGGGTGATTGGCAGGCAGTTTACATTCAGGAAATGAATGATCCCAGCAAAGCTCGTTTCTGATAATTGTGCCATGTACATGCAGTTTGTAGGCTTCCTGTACATGGCAGAACCACAACCCTGTAGACTCTCTGTATTCCGATGTATGATGTGTCCATATGGAGCTATATCGTGAAGAAGCAACGTCCTGTAAACTAGGCCTGACTGAACATGGGACATGTTCGTTCCTGTTGAATTAATGCATAATCTGATAGAAGTATTGTTTGTAAATCTCAATATCAAAGTAGAGAGCTATGGAGTGGTAGCAGGGCCATACTGACTGCACTCTCTCCTTTTTTCCTTTGATCATAACAGTCTATAGTAGATGGAAGAGAAGGCAGGGAGCCTATGTTAATTTATTCAGCCTGAACAAGCCATGGATCCATTTGCCTCCTCTATCATATTTGTAACATATGTCTATCATTCATTATGGCTACATTTTTGGTTTGTAGCTGGTCACACCATTTCTGCCCTCGGTACTGTGAACCCACATCATCCTGATAATACAGTTCTTCCTTTTTATCTCTCTTTCTGCATTATAAACATGGACACACAGTCTGTCCTTACTATCTACTCCATACTTTATCTGCTTTTTCCTTGTATATTTGTGTCTTTGTACATTCACATTTCTCTCGCAGCCTGTGTTCCCTTTCTACCCAATCTGTCCCTTTTCCAACCCCCCTCTCTCAGGTCCCCAGCTGGCTTATGGCTGTAAGGGAAATCCCTATTGTGCTCATACCTCTAAAGCCATGCCTAGCAGATAGAAAGCTCATAGCCTTCTGGCTACAAAGCGCCTCCTGCTTGGAATGGGTTAATGAGATGTTCAGAGGGAGGGGGAGGGTGTTTTCCTTTTTTTTTTTTGCTGCCAATTTTTTCATTTTAATTGTTTTGTTTTTTTGTTACCTGGAGGAGATGGTATTTCAGGCGTTTCCATGGAAACATATCCTTCCCATGTAATGAAGATGCTTGCGATAAAGACAGAAAAATCCCTTTTCCCACCCCTGCCCCCATCCTCCAAATACACAGCCTTTAAGGGTGGTCTCGCAGAGTAACCTTACATTTTAAGGAGGTGTCAAAAAGCCGCATGTAAAAAATCGTAGCCATTTTTGCTTTTTTTACCAGCACGTCCAACCAAAAGAATCTCAGCTGTGGAAAAGAGTCTCTTATTGATATTTAATCTTTTCTTACTCCTAAGGGCAGAACAAGGCAAAACATTTATTGAACGATCTGCTTTCTCACAGAATGGGAACTATTCATACTAGTTTTTGGACGCAATGAATATTAAAATAAGGAAATGCAACTATAGTTTTTTTTGTCAAGAGCTTGTATGTGTGTATATGTATGTGTATATATAATATATATTAAACATACACATTATATATGTATATATATATATATTATACGCACACAGTACTGTGAAAATTTTTAGCCAGGTATGGATGGAATACTGCTGCAAACATAGAATACTTTCAAATGTGGAAGTGTTAATAGTTTATTTTTATCAATTAACAAAATGCAAAGTGAAAAACGAATCTAAATCAAGTCAATATTTGGTGTGACTACTCCTTTCCTTCAAAACAGCATCAAAGCCTCGATTCTTCTAGGTACACTGGCACACAATTTTTGAAGGAACTTGGCAGGGAGGTTGTTCCAAACATTTTGGAGAACTAACCACAGATCTGTCTATGTAGGCTTGTGCAAATCACTCTCTCTCCATGTAATTGCCGTCAGGCTCTGCAATCAGTGCTCTGTGGGGTCCATATCATCACTTCCAGGACTCCTATTTTTTCTTTATGTTAAAAGATACTTTTTAGGCAGCTCTGGAGAGGCACAGAAGGGCACACAAAGTAGGGCAATATCGTATGGAAAGAGATGGATATAAGAAATGGTAGCACTCACCTAAAGGTGTTGTGTGCAGTGTGGCAGGTCGGCTTACACAGCTGCTCCCGGAGGAACACTTGGTATTAAAGTCTCTGGGTGGTGTATTGCTTCATAAACCACAAAGCAAAGTAATAATAACACAAAATAGCCTTTCTGGCACAAATGAAGATAAAAAGTCCATACAAAAAGTCCTCCCCTGGGTGGCTCCAGCCCTCTGGGGCACAACACACTTCAGCTCCCATGGGAGTTTGAGACTGGAAACCAAACATACAGCTGACAAAAAAACACAGGAGCTGGACATTTAACTCTGCCAACCACACCTTTGAGGTGGAGATATGGTGAGTAGGCTGATTAACCCCTTCAGCACATAGCATGCTGGAGAGAAACTTAGGCTACTTTCACACTGGCGTTTTTTTAAATACGTCGCAATGCGTCGTTTAGGAGAAAAAACGCATCCTGCAAAGTTGTTTGCAGGATGCGTTTTTGCCCCATAGAGTTACATTACTGACGCATTGCGACGTATTGACACACGTCGCAACCGTCTTGCGACGGTTGCGCCGTGTTGTGGCGGACCGCCGGGAGCAAACAACGTTAAATGTAACGTTTTTTGCAGCAGACGGACCGCTTTTTCCCCGCACCTTACAATGGGGCAGCGGATGCGCCGGAGAAATGCATCCACTGCCTCCGTTGTGCGGCACAACAAACGCTAGCGTCGGAATCTCGGCCCGACGCAATGCAACGGGCCGAATCCAACGCTAGTGTGAAAGTAGCCTTATGCGTTTCAGATCACGGAAGAAAGCAATCTTTGTGATACATATCCCCCCACACATGCAGTGCAAGTGGCCCTGTCACAGTAGGGACAACACTTATAAAGGTGTGGAAAGCCTCTGCTGCTACCCCGTGGCTGGAGGAAAAAGTTCTTTCAGAGGTAAATGGCAAAACTAGATGCTGGCATGTTTAGGTGGGCTGCGTTGTGGGAAAGCTAGTTCTTAATGACATTGGCTGTATGTTGGGGGTCGTCCTGCTGCTAAATAAGTTTGAACCCAGTGAGATGCCGCCTCCCCGATGCTACTGCATGATGGAAAAGTATATGACTGTATTTCTCAGCTTTGAAGACACCATGAATCCGGACCAAATTACCAACACCATTTGTTGACATGCAGACCCAAACTTACAAGGGAATCTCTACTATTCTTCACTGTTGCCTGCAGACAATCATGGCACAGCTCTACACCCTTTGGTAAACAAACTGCCTTCTATTACAAACAAATATTTTAGAATTTAACTCATCAGTACGGAGGACCTGGTGCCACTTTTCGACACCCCAGTTCCTAGGTTTCTGTGCATAGTTGAGCCGCCTGTTTCCATGCTAGGGTATGTTTCAACGGTCAGGAACCGGCAGAGCTTTGGACGCAGCACATGTCCGCTGCTGGCTTTTGAACATGAATCGTGCTGTATCACCGCGCCCAATACATTGGACAGGAATTTTATCTTGCGGAGACGGAGCTTCTCAGCAAAATAAATTGACATGCTGCAGTCTCAAAAGAAATGTCGCATGTCCGTCTCCGCAGGGAAGCTGGAGGCATCCCTGCACGCAGAGTGGAGATGGGATTTCTTCAAATCCCATCCACTATGCTGTGACATCTGGCCAGCTGCAGGGTGAACGCAGTATCAAACCCGAAGCGTTTACTGACCATGGAAACACACCCTAAAAGATATTTTTGGCTGCATTTCTTCCCAGAAGACCACTTCTAGACAGTCTACCTCAAACAGTAGATGGATGTTGCTAGGTCCCATTATTTGCTGCCAGTTCTGAGCACTGCTGGCCATTTTCTGATTTCGAAGGTAAGTAGGCATGAAGTGTCTTTCATCTACTGCACTAAGTCTCCTTGGCTGACCATTGCATTACCGCCTTTTTCATTGCCAATTTCTTGGTGCTTCTTCAAATCATCTTGAACAGCACAAACTGAAA
Organism: Ranitomeya imitator; assembly: GCF_032444005.1. Lineage (NCBI taxonomy): Eukaryota > Metazoa > Chordata > Amphibia > Anura > Dendrobatidae > Ranitomeya > Ranitomeya imitator. The sequence continues at coordinate 810,542,776 of NC_091282.1, read as the reverse complement.
CTCTAGCCTGTTTAGAATTTTTTGCCTGGGAGAGACCTTGCTGTTGCAGTATTACTACCTTGTGTCTTGTTATGCTCAGTCTTGCCATGGTGTATAATATGTGAGATTAAACTATTCCTCCCCCATTTTAAATTCTTGTACACTGCTGTTTCTCTTTCAGTTCATAACTGTGTTTCAATCTATATATGAAAATTAAGATTATTATTTGGTTTGGTATAATTGGTTACTCGATCAACAGATTATATAGTATACCTAGAATTTATGCTGCTTCAATGGCACAACAAATATTGATTTGATTTAGTTCCTCTTTTGTTCACATTGCTTTTAGTTAATTGATTAAAATTAGCTAATAAGTATGTTTTGAAATTTTTCTTACTCTGTAGCCTTGAGATATATACAGGGGTATATATATATATATATATATATATATATATATATATATATATATATATATATATATATATATATATATATACATACACTAGATGGTGGCCCGATTCTAATGCATCGGGTATTCTAGAATATGCATGTCCACGTAGTATATTGCACAGCCCACGTGGTATATTGCCCAGCCACGTAGTATATTGCATGGTCACGTAGTATATTGCCCAACCACGTAGTATATTGCCCAACCACGCAGTATATTGCCCAGTGACGTAGTATATTGCACAGTCACGTAGTATATTACCCAACCTCGTAGTATATTGCCCAGCCACGTAGTATATTGCCCAGTGACGTAATATATTGCCCAGCGACGTAGTATATTGCCCAACCACGTAGTATATTGCCCAGCCACGTAGTATGTTACCCAGCGACGTAGTATATTGCCCAACCACGTAGTATATTGCCCAGCCACGTAGTATATTGCACAGTCACGTAGTATATTGCCCAGTCACATAGTATATTGCCCAGTCACGTAGTATATTGCCCAACCACGTAGTATATTGCCCAGCCACGTAGTATATTGCCCAGTCACGTAGTATATTGCCCAGCAACGTAGTATATTGCTCAGCCATGTAGTATATTGCCCAGTTACGTAGTATACAGCACAGAGCCACGTAGTATATTGCACAGCGACGTAGTATATTGCGCAGCCACGTAGTATATTGCCCAGTGACGTAGTATATTGCCCAGTGACGTAGTATACAGCACAGAGCCACGTAGTATATTGCCCAGTTACATAGTATATTGCCCAGTGACGTAGTATACAGCACAGAGCCAATTAGTATATTGCACAGCGAAGTAGTATACAGCACAGAGCCACGTAGTATATTGGCCAGTCACGTAGTATATTGCCCAGCTACGTAGTATATTGCCCAGCCACGTAGTATATTGCCCAGTCACGTAGTATATTGCCCAGCAACGTAGTATATTGCTCAGCCATGTAGTATATTGCACAGTCACGTAGTATATTGCACAGTCACGTAGTATATTGCCCAGCCACGTAGTATATTGCCCAGCCACGTACTATATTGCCCAACCACGTAGTATATTGCCCAACCACGTAGTATATTGCCCAGCCACGTAGTATATTGCCCAGTTACGTAGTATATTGCACAGCGACGTAGTATATTGACCAGGTACGTAGTATATTGCCCAGTTATGTAGTATATTGCCCAGTGACATAGTATACAGCACAGAGCCACGTAGTATATTGCCCAGTCACGTAGTATATTGCCAACCACGTAGTATATTGCCCAGCGACGTAGTATATTGCCCAACCATGTAGTATATTGCCCAGCCACCTAGTATATTGCACAGTCACGTAGTATATTGCCCAGTAACTTAGTATATTGCCCAACCACGTAGTATATTGCCCAGCCACGTAGTACATTTCCCAGTCACGTAGTATATTGCCCAGTCACTTAGTATATTGCCCAGTCACTTAGTATATTGCCCAACCACGTAGTATATTGCCCAGCCACGTAGTATATTGCCCAGTCACGTAGTATATTGCCCAGCCACGTAGTATATTGCTCAGTCACGTAGTATATTGCACAGTCACGTAGTATATTGCCCAGACACGCAGTATATTGCCCAACCACGTAGTATATTGCCCAACCACGTAGTATATTGCCCAGCCACCTAGTATATTGCACAGTCACGTAGTATATTGCCCAGTCACTTAGTATATTGCCCAACCACGTAGTATATTGCCCAGCCACGTAGTACATTGCCCAGTCACGTAGTATATTGCCCAGTCACTTAGTATATTGCCCAACCACGTAGTATATTGCCCAGCCACGTAGTATATTGCCCAGTCACGTAGTATATTGCCCAGCCACGTAGTATATTGCTCAGTCACGTAGTATATTGCACAGTCACGTAGTATATTGCCCAGACACGCAGTATATTGCCCAACCACGTAGTATATTGCCCAGCCACATAGTATATTGCCTAGTGACGTAGTATATTGCCTAGTGACGTAGTATATTGCGCAGCCACGTAGTATATTGCCCAGTGACGTAGTATACAGCACAGAGCCATGTAGTATATTGCACAGCGTCGTAGTATACAGCACAGAGCCACGTAGTATATTGACCAGTTACGTAGTATATTGCCCAGTGACGTAGTATACAGCACAGAGCCAATTAGTATATTGCACAGCGAAGTAGTATACAGCACAGAGCCACGTAGTATATTGGCCAGTCACGTAGTATATTGCCCAGCCACGTAGTATATTGCCCAGCCACGTAGTATATTGCCCAACCACGTAGTATATTGCCCAGCCACGTAGTATATTGCCCAGTCACGTAGTATATTGCCCAGCAACGTAGTATATTGCTCAGCCATGTAGTATATTGCACAGTCACGTAGTATATTGCACAGTCACGTAGTATATTGCCCAGCCACGTAGTATATTGCCCAGCCACGTAGTATATTGCCCAGCCACGTAGTATATTGCCCAACCACGTAGTATATTGCCCAGCCACGTAGTATATTGCCCAGTTACGTAGTATACAGCACAGAGCCACGTAGTATATTGCACAGCGACGTAGTATATTGACCAGGTACGTAGTATATTGCCCAGTTATGTAGTATATTGCCCAGTGACGTAGTATACAGCACAGAGCCATGTAGTATATTGCACAGCGAAGTAGTATACAGCACAGAGCCACGTAGTATATTGCCCAGTCACGTAGTATATTGCCCAGCCACGTAGTATATTGCCCAGCCACGTAGTATATTGCCCAACCACGTAGTATATTGCCCAGCCACGTAGTATATTGCCCAGTTACGTAGTATACAGCACAGAGCCACGTAGTATATTGCACAGCGACGTAGTATATTGACCAGGTACGTAGTATATTGCCCAGTTATGTAGTATATTGCCCAGTGACGTAGTATACAGCACAGAGCCATGTAGTATATTGCACAGCGAAGTAGTATACAGCACAGAGCCACGTAGTATATTGCCCAGTCACGTAGTATATTGCCAACCACGTAGTATATTGCCCAGCGACGTAGTATATTGCCCAACCACGTAGTATATTGCCCAGCCACGTAGTATATTCCCCAGTCACTTAGTATATTGCCCAACCACGTAGTATATTGCCCAGCCACGTAGTACATTGCCCAGTCACGTAGTATATTGCCCAGTCACTTAGTATATTGCCCAACCACGTAGTATATTGCCCAGCCACGTAGTATATTGCCCAGTCACGTAGTATATTGCACAGTCACGTAGTATATTGCCCAGACACACAGTATATTGCCCAACCACGTAGTATATTGCCCAGCCACATAGTATATTGCCTAGTGACGTAGTATATTGCCTAGTGACGTAGTATATTGCGCAGCCACGTAGTATATTGCCCAGTGACGTAGTATATTGCCCAGTGACGTAGTATACAGCACAGAGCCACGTAGTATATTGCCCAGTTACATAGTATATTGCCCAGTGACGTAGTATACAGCACAGAGCCACGTAGTATATTGCACAGTGTCGTAGTATATTGACCAGTTACGTAGTATATTGCCCAGTTACGTAGTATATTGCCCAGTGACGTAGTATACAGCACAGAGCCAATTAGTATATTGCACAGCGAAGTAGTATACAGCACAGAGCCACGTAGTATATTGCACAGTCACGTAGTATATTGCCCAGACACACAGTATATTGCCCAACCACGTAGTATATTGCCCAGCCACATAGTATATTGCCTAGTGACGTAGTATATTGCCTAGTGACGTAGTATATTGCGCAGCCACGTAGTATATTGCCCAGTGACGTAGTATATTGCCCAGTGACGTAGTATACAGCACAGAGCCACGTAGTATATTGCCCAGTTACATAGTATATTGCCCAGTGACGTAGTATACAGCACAGAGCCACGTAGTATATTGCACAGTGTCGTAGTATACAGCACAGAGCCACGTAGTATATTGACCAGTTACGTAGTATATTGCCCAGTTACGTAGTATATTGCCCAGTTACGTAGTATATTGCCCAGTGACGTAGTATACAGCACAGAGCCAATTAGTATATTGCACAGCGAAGTAGTATACAGCACAGAGCCACGTAGTATATTGGCCAGTCACGTAGTATATTGCCCAGCTACGTAGTATATTGCCCAGCTACGTAGTATATTGCCCAGCCAGGTTTGTCACAGGTTAAAAAATAAAAAATAAACATTTACTCACCTTTCCGAGGGCCCCTTGTAGTCCACGACAGCTTCCGGTTCCAGGGTTAGTATGAGCGCAGGACCTGTGATGACGTCGCGGTCACATGACCGCGACGTCATGGCAGGTCCCTCTCGCGCAGGCGCGCAGGGCCTGTGATGACGTCGCGGTCACATGACCGTGACGTCATGGCAGGTCCTTCTCCCATACCATCTTTGCCACCGGAACCTGCAACGGAAGATGGCGGCCGGAGCGAGCGGCAACAGAGGGTGAGTATAGCAGGTTTGTTTTTTTTTATTATTATTTTTAACATTACATGCCGCATAGGCATCGTCAATAGTAAAAAGTTGGGGACACACAGGGTTAATAGCGGCGGTAATGGAGTGCGTTACCCGCGGCATAACGCGGTCCGTTACCACCAGCATTAACCCTGTGTTAGCGGTGATCGGAGGGGAGTATGCGGGTGACAGGCACTGACTGCGGGGAGTAAGGAGCGGCCATTTTCTTCTGGACTATGCCTGTCGCTGATTGGTCGCAAAAGCCATGACAGGCAGCTGGCGAGACCAATCAGCGAATGAATAACCGTGACAGACAGAAGGACAGACGGAAGTGACCCTTAGGCAATTATATAGTGGATATATATATATATATATATATCTATATATAGATATATATATTTATTATATTGGTTTGGTAGAAAATCATGGCCTATATGCTTTCTTTGTACCGATTGGATTGTCCACTGCTCAGACAACGCTTACTTAGTTGCTATATTACCCCATTATCCCAAATAAAATAGAAACAGCCTATACTTACCTCCGGGCGCCATTACAGAGACGTAGGCGCTGAGTCTCCTGGGAGTCCGCTTCACAAGCACCTCCTTGAGACGTACCTGACAATCAGAGGAGGTAAGAGAGCATCAGCACCTCTTACTTCTTCTGGGTGTCAGTGTTTTCCAAAGGAAGTGAGAGTAAAGCGGCTGTTGATTGGCTACAGGGATCACATAGCATAACAACATCACAGGAGCTCCAGGACAGCAGGTGTCATCATCATCGCTGGAATGGCACTGGCACCAAAGGTGAGAATAGGTTGCTTTTATTTTATACAGGGTGTGGGAATTCTCCTCACTTGGGTGCTTGGTGAGGTGACACAGGAACAGTTTCCACAGTTTCCATTTAATGTTCTTGCTAGTTTATTGGTGCGTCATAAATCATGCCACAAACAAAGGAAAACAAATGGTCTTCATTGGAGGCAAAATAAAGTAAACAGAACACTTTAATTAGAGACAGTCCAGGACACAGGCTAGATAGTGTCCAGTATGTGGCTCAGTCTGGAGATAACACAAGAGACCTTCATACCTCCACACACAACCAAGTGTCAAACAAACAGACTCTATTTTACCCTGTGAACCTCACCGAGGGGTGGAATATGAGGGCAGGAGACAGGCTCGTCTCTCGTGTTGCCCGTAAAATCTGGTCCAGATGCAAAAAACAAGCCTCTTAGTACTATGTGCACTAGAGCAATACTCAAGGTTTACATTACAGAGTACAATCACCTCTTCCTACGCAGGTGGGGTGCTCCTCACCGTGTATCTCCAGAGAAAGGACTGCTCCTAAACCGACTTCTGAGGCATCTGTCTGGAGTATGAATTTCTTCTTAAAGTTGGGGGCAACCAGAACTGGAACGGCTGATTACACAGAGCTACGTTCAGTTCAATGCTGTCTCCGCCTCTGCAGACCATTTGGCCGTAGCTGATTGCATCCACTTAAGGAGGTCAGTCGGGTGCACCATCAGCAAAGTTTGCTCTCACTTGTTTCTTTGAAAGTAGTCTTGGCCACTTTTGGAGAGAGTAAAAATAATCCCAAAATATTCTTTAACTACGTAAATAGTAAGAAACTAAAAAATAATAGTGTTGGCCCCCTTAAAAATAGTCTGGGTGAATTGGTGGATGAGGATGATAAAAAAGCCAATATGCTAAATGACTTTTTTTCATCAGTATTTATACAAGAAAATCACATGGCAGACAATATGATCAGTGATAACAAAAATCCCCCATTAAATGTCACCTGCTTAACCCAGCAGGAAGTGCGGCGGTGTCTAAAAATCACTAAAATTGACAAATCTCCGGGCCCGGATGGGATACACCCCCGAGTACTGCAGGAATTAAGTACAGTCATTGACAGACCATTATTTTTAACCTTTAAAGACTTCATAATAACAGGGTCTGTACCACAGGACTTTCGTATAGCAAATGTGGTGCCAATATTCAAAAAGGGGACATAAACTGAACTCGGAAATTGTAGGCCAGTAAGCTTAACCTCTACTGTGGGTAAAATCCTGGAGGGCATTCTAAGGGACGCTATACTGGAGTATCTGAAGAGGAATAACCTCATGACCCAGTATCAGCACGGGTTTACTAGGGACCGTTCATGTCAGACTAATTTGATCAGTTTCTATGAAGAGGTAAGTTCCGGATTGGACCAAGGGAACCCAGTGGATGTAGTGTATATGGACTTTTCAAAAGCTTTCGATATGGTGCCACACAAAAGGTTGATACATAAAATGAGAATAATGGGGATAGAGGAAAATATGTGTAAGTGGGTTGAGAGCTGGCTCAGGGATAGGAAACAAAGGGTGGTTATTAATGGAGCACATTTGGACTGGGTCGCGGTTAGCAGTGGGGTACCACAGGGGTCAGTATTGGGCCCTCTTTGTTTTAACATATTTATTAATGACCTTGTAGGGGACATACAGAGCAGAATTTCAATATTTGCAGATGACACTAAACTCTGCAGGGTAATCAATACAGAGGAGGACAATTTTATATTACAGGATGATTTATGTAAACTAGAAGCTTGGGCTGACAAATGGCAAATGAGCTTTAATGGGGATAAATGTAAGGTCATGCACTTGGGTAGAAGTAATAAGATGTATAACTGTGTGCTTAATTCTAAAACTCTGGGCAAAACAGTCAGTGAAAAAGACCTGGGAGTATGGGTGGATGACAAACTCATATTCAGTGGCCAGTGTCAGGCAGCTGCTCCAAAGTCAAAAAAATAATGGGATGCATTAAAAGAGGCATAGATGCTCATGAGGAGAACATAATTTTACCTCTATACAAGTCACTAGTTCGACCACAGTTAGAATACTGCGTATAGTTCTGATCTCCAGTGTATAAAAAAGACATAGCTGAACTGGAGCAGGTGCAGAGAAGAGCGACCAAGGTTATTAGAGGACTAGGGGGGTCTACAATACCAAGAAAGGTTATTACACTTGGGGCTATTTAGTTTGGAAAAACGAAGACTAAGGGGTGATCTTATTTTAATATATAAATATATGAGGGGACAGTACAAAAACCTTTCTGATGATCTTTTTAATCATAGACCTGAGACGGGGACAGGGGGGCATCCTCTACGTCTGGAAGAAAGAAGGTTTAGGAAAATAATAACAGATGCGGATTCTTTTCTGTAAGAGCAGTGAGATTATGGAACTCTCTGCCGTATGATGTTGTAATGAGTGATTCATTATTACTTAAATTTAAGAAGGGACTGGATGCCTTTCTTGAAAAGTATAATGTTACAGGTTATATGTATATATATTAGATTCCTTAATAGGGCGTTGATCCAGGGAACTAGTCTGATTGCCGTGTGTGGAGTCGGGAAGGAATTTTTTTCCCCAATGTGGAGCTTACTCTTTGCCACCTGGTTTTTTTTTGCCTTCCTCTGGATCAACATGTTAGGGCATGTTAGGTTAGGCTATGGGTTAAACTAGATGGACTTATAGTCTTCCTTCAACCTTAATAACTATGTAATAATTACCCACTCAACATAAAATAGGGTAAACCTGGTGTCATCATGCAGCTCCTGCGCTATACCATTTATGACGTTACATTATTGAATGCCTCTTTTAGAGTTAGTTCCCTATTTTGGGGGGACCCAAAATTTTAGAAGGTCACCCCTAACTCAGGAATGTCAGTCTCACACGATACTACCTCTTCATCCCCCACAAGGACACAGAAGGGAAACCCATCAGACTCTGGGTGTGGTGACACATCTTTAGGGGCAATCCGTCTCTTATCCGAGCAACCGAACCCTGTCCCTCTTCTCCACAAGTCCCAAAAGAAACAAAAGTCCCGGCCTATGATAATGGGGTGCAATAAGTCCTGGAACACGCTGACCTTTTGGGACTCAGCACCTTGGGCCATTTCAGTATTCACTCCGGCCAATGGATAGTTTTTAGCACCCCTGTGAATGCAGCGATGACAACTTTTTTCCCATTGATCAGCTAGAGAGAAAGTGGAACCCTCCCGAGGGTCACCAAACTCCCTGAGTCTAGCAGTCCAGTCACTTGAAAATCATTCACCTTTACAAAGCTTGTGGCCCCTTGCTGGGTAGACAGCTCACAGTGCAGGCCCGATATTTATAGTATGAACACTGGCAACTGGTGTCCAGTTTTGGGCACCGGTGCTCAGGAAGGATATAATGGAACTAGAGAGAGTACAAAGGAGGGCAACAAAATTAATAAAGGGGATGGGAGAACTACAATACCCAGATAGATTAGCGAAATTAGGATTATTTAGTCTAGAAAAAAGACGACTGAGGGGCGATCTAATAACCATGTATGAGTATATAAGGGGACAATACAAATATCTCGCTGAGGATCTGTTTATACCAAGGAAGGTGACGGGCACAAGGGGGCATTCTTTGCGTCTGGAGGAGAGAAGGTTTTTCCACCAACATAGAAGAGGATTCTTTACTGTTAGGGCAGTGAGAATCTGGAATTGCTTGCCTGAGGAGGTGGTGATGGCGAACTCAGTCGAGGGGTTCAAGAGAGCAGAACAATATTGTATCATACAATTATTAGGTTCTGTAGAAGGACGTAGATCTGGGGATTTATTATGATGGAATATAGGCTGAACTGGATGGACAAATGTCTTTTTTCGGCCTTACTAACTATGTTACTATGTTACTATGTAACCCAGGCTGCAATCCATTTGTTTGGAGGTCAGGGGACAGCTATATGGTCTTGGCCGTGACATTTCCAGCATATAATATTGCCAGCTTAGACCTTCAGCATAACCTTCTCTACCCCTTTTGACCTTGGACTCCCCACCCCTTTTTGGGCCTCTGCCCTCTTGGGGCCCCAAGTATAGGGAGGGTTGCATCCAAAAGAAACCCTCAACCCCCTGATACCTTTCAACCAATCCAACCAGGTCATTGGCGCTTCAGGGATTCACCTTGGGCAATCCAAGTCTGTATTTAGCTTGGAAGGGAGTGCCCAAACTGGTCATTACCGCTCGCTCTACCATCTGCCCAGGCATAGAGGACTATGGCTGCAACCATTTTTGTACCAGGTGCAGTAGTTCAAACATTTGGAAGCGAGAGGGTTTGTCTTGGTGATGCGCCCATTGGTGGACCTGTTGTTTCCTGACAGTCATTGTCACCCTAAAGCGCGCCAAAATTTCAGCTTTATATGTTCCATGGCATTTTGTAAGACTATGTCATAGAAGGCCTTCTGGAGCTTAAGCGTTAAGTATGATGCAGCACTTCTGCCCATTGCTCTGGCGGGAGTTTCTCCGTCTCGGTAACCCATTCAAAAATGGTCAAAAAGGCCTCTATATCCTCACCCTCAGTTATTTTCTGCAGGGCTTTCCCTCCCACCTTCCGAATGGAAAAATCATCTGCTGACCTTGGAGTCGGATCTGTTGCCATGCCATGAACGACCTCTGCGAGTAAATCAAACTGCTGCTGCTGTTGATTATGCTAATACTGCTGTTGCTGGATCAGTTTTATAAGCAGCTTATTCTTCTCCTGTTGTGTCAGCTGGTGTTGTTGTTGTTGCTACTGTTGCATCTGGGCTTGCAGCAGGTGTTTAAATAGGTCCTCCATGCTGTCTGATGTTGTTTGCTGGTTTATGGCCACCTTCACCGAGGACTTGGTAACAGTCACACGTGTTCCCTGGTAACGCTGCCCGCACTTGTAACAAAAATTGTCGTAATGCTACTCACTTGGGTGTGTGGTGAGGTGACACAGGAAACGTTTCCATTTAAATGTCCATGTTGGTTTATTGGTGCTTCATAAACCATGCCACAAGCAAAGGAAAACAAAGGGCTTTCAGCGCAGACAAAACAAAGTAAACAGTTCGTAACAAACTCTCTTTAGAAACAGTCCAGGAGACATAAGCTGGATAGTATCCGGTATACCACTTAGGCTCTGTGCACACGATGCGGATTTTGCTGCGGTTTACATTCCACAGCATGTAAATTCTTTCTGCGGAATCTGCAGTGGTTTTACACCTGCTCCATAATAGAAAACCGCAGTGGAATCCGCACAAAAACCGCGGTAAATCCACGATAAATCCGCAGGGAAAACGCAGTGTTTTTGCCCTGCGGGTTTATCAAATCCGCTGCGGAAAAATCCGCAGTGGACCAGTCTACGTGTGCACATAGCATTAGTCTGGAGATAACACATAGGAGGCCTTCTTACCAGCACACACAGACCATGTGTCAAACAAAAAGACTCCATATTACCCTGTAAAACCTAGCCGAGATGCACAAAACAAGCTTCTTAGTACTATGTGCACTAGAGCTTTAATCCATGTTTATATCACAAAGGACAACCACCTCTGTGATACATACCTTCCATCAACTATATGTTCGATAGCCACCTTAAAGGGGGAATATGGCTATTGACAATGGGTTGTGGACACACTCTTTAGAATAATATATTTTGCAGAGTGAACCACTACTTGTTTGTATGTTAACATGTACATATTAGACTGTAAATGAAATAATATATGTCTCTCTCTCATTCCATTCCTCAGGCTGTGCCTTCCTCACATACTGTGCCAGAGACTCAGCCATAAAAGCACAAACGGCCCTGCACGAGCAGAAGACTCTTCCTGGGGTGAGTAAAAATTGCATAGACTGATCATGGTTTGAGGTTTAGGGTCAATGTCAGTGACAGAATTCAGAGAAGACAGAATGGGTTTAAATTACATTCAACTGTATGGTGGCCTCCTGAATCATTTACATAATGATTGTGTGTTGCTGTAGGAATCTATAGAATGATGGGCTATCAATCAAAGGTTTCATGTGAACAGAACATTTTATAAACATTAAGGTGCTCAGCAGAGCATGTCATAAGAAGAAAGTGATATATGCTGGGATCTGCACTGAGTCTTCTAGTTCCAGGGGAAAATATTATGAACACATTGCGCAAGGATTTTTGGAATAATGAACGTTTCCCACTGGGATTGGTGGATAATATTATAATGAATAGATATAAAATGTTATTCTATATTAAGTTTGATAACATCATTGATGTGGATTCCGTAACTGTTTATGAGGTCTATAGGGACACAAAAATCTCATAAATCAAGCCTTGAATGTGTTCCATTTAATTTAGATGCTGAAAAAAAGCTATGGTTCTTCTTTTCCATTAGGCATATCATAACCTTTATGTGGTTGTGTAGCTAATACAATTAATAATAAGCAAAAAAAAAAACAACAACAAGCAATTGGCAGTATGCCAGTATATGTGTCTTTTCTACACATGATAGATTAAATTACATTGCAAATGAATTAGCCACATATACGGAAGTAATATGCCAGGGTTGAAATATGCAAAATGATATTGACTTGAGTACAGTATTTTTCTATGCGGTATCGAACAACTACAAGAAAATACATACTTAAAGTGCATTTTTGTGTCTAGAAATGTGACAGTATATATTATATTTCTAGTATATAATATATACTACAGTAGATCAGAGGATGCTAAGGACATTAGTAGGACCCCATCTGAATAGTGGAAGCCCATCAGATTCATTTTTTATTAGAATAATTAAGAAAGGAGACATTTGATTGTTCGCTATGCCTTTATAGTAGTACCGTACTTAGCTTGCTGGGCACAGGGAAAAGAAGTGGAAGTGTTGTCAGGGAGCACAGATACTTGTTGCCTGTAGGTTTAGACTCTGATAACTTGGCCAAATAAATAAGACGTAAAAGGCATGTAACTTGAATCATAATTATTGGGCTTTTGCGCTGATTGAATTCTCTCTTAATGCTTTATGACAACTAAAGTACAGTTTCTCTACTAAATCTACAATATATGTCATGAGTTCCAGGAACAAAGATTATCATTTTAAATGGTAACTACACTGTCGAATAATTTTTCAGAATAAGCTGTTTTGGGTATGTGCATGACAAATACACCACTGTGATTTGTATTCTACAGTTTCACAAATGTTAATTTAGATTGTGAGCCCCATCGGGGACAGTGATGAGAATGTGTGAAAAAATGTAAAGCGCTGCGGAATATGTTAGCGCTATATAAAAATAAAGATTATTATTATTATTATGTTTGCCTCTGTAGGCTTTTCCTCTCATTTGCAATTGACTGTAAGCTCTTGAGAGGAGTCTAGCTGCTTTAATGTCTCCCATACACAACACAGAGGGGGATTCCTGCTCTTCAATCCTTAGTTAACACACAGAGAGAAGCAGCAGCATAGAGGACATTATACAGCAGTATTGAGCATTGTATAAGTGAATCCAGCTCCTGGATGAGGTAAGAAACTTGTTAGAGAGATCCGCAGCAGTATTGAGCATTGAGTATGTGAATCCAGCTCCTCAATGAGGTAAGATACTTGTTGGAGAGAGCCGCACAATCTTTCTGTGTCCCTCTGCCCATTCTCTAACTCTGCTCCTCACCATTACCCCCGCCCCAATTCTGTATATAATATAAGAAGAGGTGCGACATGACACTGGCAGTCAATCTGCTCTTGAGCAAGATGGAGTTGAGCTGTTTTTCAGAGTGGATAGTGAGTTCAGGAGATGGGGTAGAGAAAAAAGTGGTTCAAAGTGGGGAAGGAAGGAGAATTATCAGATAAGATATATTATAATATTTCGTATATTCGCTTGTACTTTTGCTTTGATCGAAGTATATTGAAAATCCCATTTATTCTGGGATCTCAAATAAATATTAGGAAAAGACAAGAATAAAAGCAATTAAAAAACAATGAAACAAACAACAAATAAATGGCATCACTCAACAGGAGTGTTCACCTTCCATCATGTAACCATGTCTTCATACATGCGAGAAGCTGCCAGTGAACCCTAAAGATCCTAGATGGGATGTGGAATGAAAGTTTATACAACAATATATATACTTTATCATTTATTACAATAGCAAGTTTAACTGCTAACCCCCAGTATTATGTATCCTTTAGCCAAATTATCAGAGTTAGGCTCCCTTTAGATGGCCATTAGAAACCTTGGATCTGCAGTGCTATCAGCATATGGTGAACAGGTGCAGGAGCCACATACTATATACAGTGGGGCAAAAAAGTATTTAGTCAGTCAGCAATAGTGCAAGTTCCACCACTTAAAAAGATGAGAGGCGTCTGTAATTTACATCATAGGTAGACCTCAACTATGGGAGACAAACTGAGAAAAAAAAATCCAGAAAATCACATCGTCTGTTTTTTTAACATTTTATTTGCATATTATGGTGGAAAATAAGTATTTGGTCAGAAACAAAATTTCATCTCAATACTTTGTAATATATCCTTTGTTGGCAATGACAGAGGTCAAACGTTTTCTGTAAGTCTTCACAAGGTTGCCACACACTGTTGTTGGTATGTTGGCCCATTCCTCCATGCAGATCTCCTCTAGAGCAGTGATGTTTTTGGCTTTTCGCTTGGCAACACGGACTTTCAACTCCCTCCAAAGGTTTTCTATAGGGTTGAGATCTGGAGACTGGCTAGGCCACTCCAGGACCTTGAAATGCTTCTTACGAAGCCACTCCTTCGTTGCCCTGGCGGTGTGCTTTGGATCATTGTCATGTTGAAAGACCCAGCCACGTTTCATCTTCAATGCCCTTGCTGATGGAAGGAGGTTTGCACTCAAAATCTCACGATACATGGCCCCATTCATTCTTTCATGTACCCGGATCAGTCGTCCTGGCCCCTTTGCAGAGAAACAGCCCCAAAGCATGATGTTTCCACCACCATGCTTTACAGTAGGTATGGTGTTTGATGGATGCAACTCAGTATTCTTTTTCCTCCAAACACGACAAGTTGTGTTTCTACCAAACAGTTCCAGTTTGGTTTCATCAGACCATAGGACATTCTCCCAAAACTCCTCTGGATCATCCAAATGCTCTCTAGCAAACTTCAGACGGGCCCGGACATGTACTGGCTTAAGCAGTGGGACACGTCTGGCACTGCAGGATCTGAGTCCATGGTGGCGTAGTGTGTTACTTATGGTAGGCCTTGTTACATTGGTCCCAGCTCTCTGCAGTTCATTCACTAGGTCCCCCCGCGTGGTTCTGGGATTTTTGCTCACCGTTCTTGTGATCATTCTGACCCCACGGGGTGGGATTTTGCGTGGAGCCCCAGATCGAGGGAGATTATCAGTGGTCTTGTATGTCTTCCATTTTCTAATTATTGCTCCCACTGTTGATTTCTTCACTCCAAGCTGGTTGGCTATTGCAGATTCAGTCTTCCCAGCCTGGTGCAGGGCTACAATTTTGTTTCTGGTGTCCTTTGACAGCTCTTTGGTCTTCACCATAGTGGAGTTTGGAGTCAGACTGTTTGAGGGTGTGCACAGGTGTCTTTTTATACTGATAACAAGTTTAAACAGGTGCCATTACTACAGGTAATGAGTGGAGGAAAGAGGAGACTCTTAAAGAAGAAGTTACAGGTCTGTGAGAGCCAGAAATCTTGATTGTTTGTTTCTGGCCAAATACTTATTTTCCACCATAATATGCAAGTAAAATGTTAAAAAAACAGACAATGTGATTTTCTGGATTTTTTTTTCTCTGTTTGTCTCCCATAGTTGAGGTCTACCTATGATGTAAATTACAGATGCCTCTCATCTTTTTAAGTGGTGGAACTTGCACTATTGCTGACTGACTAAATACTTTTTTGCCCCACTGTATATGCACTAGTCTGTTCCCTATATATGGCCAGCCCTGCACATGCTAATTATTTTTCACACGGACCCGACGTTCCTCTGGACGTTTTCTCCGTCTGCCGGAAACGACTATTTGGACGGATCCGGAAAAAAACGGATGAAACGTCTGGCATTCAGGCGCAATACGGCGCTAATACAACTCTATGAGAAAAAAACCGGATCCGGTGTAAAAAAAAAAAACCGGATCCGTTTTTTTCAAAACTTGCCGGATTGTGCCTGAAACAAAAAACCTGATGTGTGAACTTAGCCTTAAAGGGAACCTGCCTTGTGAAAAAAACGATATTAACCTGCAGATATGAGATTAATTTGCAGGTCAATAGTATTCAGAAGTTGTGTTGCACTGAGAGCCCCACTACTGGGAGGAAATGAACTTTATTCCTCCTTGCAGCCTTGTGCTTTCAGTCATAGAGGCGCGGCTTCAGTCACCGCTCAGTGTATAGTGAGCAGCAGCTGAAACCATGCCCCAGCACTGACTGACAGCTGGCTCTCCACTACACAGGCTGTCAGTAAGTGCCGGGGGTATGGTTACAGCCGCCGATCACGATGACTGAAGCTGTGCCGCTATGACTGAAAGCTTGAAAAAAGTTCATTTCCTCAGGGCCGCGGAGCTCTCAGTGCAATGGCCATGCAGTTTCTGAACGCTGTTATCCTGCAGATAAACCCCATGTCTGTCTGCAGGTTAATATCGTTTTTTCACATGACATGTTCCCTTTAAATGAAGAAATGAAAAGATTTGAAAAGCATCAAGCTTTAAGGTGCATTTAGACTGAAAATTATTCCTGGAAGCACCCATTTCACTATATTTATGCAGTGTAAACAGGCTATCGATCACCTGATAAACCAGCCAAATGCTCGTTCGTCGGGTGAAAAGATTTTTAAACAGGATTGAAAATCATTATTGGCAACTCATCATCCTGTGTAAACATGACTTGTGCTGGCAAGAAGAATGGCAGCCTAGGTGCTCTGAGCCATCTATTGCAGGTCATTCACTGCACATTGGGAGTGCAGTCTGCCTTTATAAACAAACAGTTAAAGAAGCACTCCCATAAAATGTGTTATTCTCTTATTCCCTTCACGACGACTCCAATTTCCTTTTTTGTTTTTTCCTCCTTTTCTTCCAAGAGCCATAAATTTTCTGTTATATAGTTACGTGGGTTGGAAAAAGGCCTAGGTCCATCAAGTTCAACCTTTCTCCCCCAACTGTACATGTTAGCACTAAATTATCTATAACTCGCAATGTTATGTGTAGTGAGGAAATCATCCAGCCCTTTCTTCCACAGTCTGACTGCTCTAACTGTAAAGAACCCTTTCCTATTTAGCTGCCGCTATCGCCTTTCTTCCACCTGTAATGAGTGCCCCCTGGTCCTAGTATGATCTTTGGAAAGAATAAGTCATGTACCAGTCCTTTCTACTGACCACTGATATATTTATACATATAAATGAGATGCCCTCTGAGGTGTTTTTTTTTCTAAGCTAAACAAGCTCAACTTTTCCAACCTCTCACCATATGAGAGGCCATCCATGCCTTGCAATAATCTAGTTGCCCGTCTTTGAATTGGCTCTAATTTCTGAATGTACTTTTTAAAATGTGGAGCCGAAAACTGGATCTTATATTTTAGATGTGGCCTCACAAGCAGGGCCATGGATTCGGTAAGCCAAACCTCCAACTCCAACTTCTCAATTTTCCTGACTTCAACTCCGACTCAGACACCACAGTCCTGCCTCACTACTGAGCATAAAGTGCAGCACAGATTCATCTCACCTAAAAGCCGAGATACTTTGATCAGGAACAGAACAGACATTTATAGGACATTTCATAAATTTCACAAATTATTATGAGAACATGTACAGCACATGCTGCATTGTGTGACTGCACCCAATATAATGTATATTTTAGGAGTCGAGTTGGTCCATTTTATACCAACTCCAAATCTGACTCCACCAAAAGGGACACCGACTCCAACTCCAAAGCACTGCTCACAAGTGATTTATAAAGAGGTAACAATATGTTGGGATTGCAGGATTTTCTCTCCCTTTTTATACACCCTAAAATCTTGTTTGCTTTTGCATCTGCTGCTTGACATTGAGTACTGCTGCTTAGCTTACTGGTAACCAGAATACCAAGTCCTTCTCCTGATCTGTAGTCCTGAGTATGGTCCCATTTAATGTATATGCAGCAATAAGATTACTCCGTCCTGGATGCATTAAGGTACCGTCACATTTAGCGACGCTGCAGCGATCTAGACAAAGATGCCGATCGCTGCAGCGTCGCTGTGTGGTCGCTGGAGAGCTGTCACACAGACAGCTCTCCAGCGACCAATTATGCGAGGTCCCCGGGTAACCAGGGTAAACATCGGGTTACTAAGCGCAGGGCCGCGCTTAGTAACCCGATGTTTACCCTGGTTACCAGTGTAAATGTAAAAAAAACCAAACACTACATACTTACATTCCGGTGTCTGTCCCCCGGCGCTGTGCTTCCTGCACTGACTGTGAGCGCCGGCTGCCCGTAAAGCAGAGCGGTAACGTCACTGCTGTGCTTTACGGCCGGCCGGCGCTCACAGTCAGTGTGGGAAGCCGACGGCGAGGGGACAGACACCGGAATGTAAGTATGTAGTGTTTTGTTTTTTTTACATTTACAATGGTAACCAGGGTAAACATCGGGTTACTAAGCGCGGCCCTGCACTTAGTAACCCGATGTTTACCCTGGTTACCAGTGAAGACATCGCTGAATCAGCGTCACACACGCCGATTCAGCAATGTCTGCGGGAGATCCAGCGACGAAATAAAGTTCTGGACTTTCCCCAGCGACCAACGATCTCCCAGCAGGGGCCTGATCGTTGGTCGCTGTCACGCATAACGATTTCGTTAACGATATCGTTGCTACGTCACAAAAAGCAACGATATCGTTATGTGTGACGGTAACTTTACTCTACATTTATCTACATTAAATCTCATTTACCAACTGTTTGCCCATTCAGTCATCTTATCTAGATCGTTTTGCCATATTTTAAGGTCAAGGTCAGATTGTAGTATCCTACATATTTTGGTGTCGTCAGCAAAGATACCATCCACAATGTCATTAATAAAGAGGTTAAGAGGCACTCCCCATAGTATTATGCGCCCCATAGTCATTTATGTAGTACTAGATGGTGGCCCGATTCTAACGCATCGGGTATTCTAGAATATGCATGTCCACGTAGTATATTGCCCAGTCACGTAGT
The DNA here is from genome assembly GCF_032444005.1 of Ranitomeya imitator. Lineage (NCBI taxonomy): Eukaryota > Metazoa > Chordata > Amphibia > Anura > Dendrobatidae > Ranitomeya > Ranitomeya imitator. The sequence continues at coordinate 810,523,957 of NC_091282.1, read as the reverse complement.
ATATTGCCCAGCCACGTAGTATATTGCCCAGCCTCGTAGTATATTGCCCAGCCACGTAGTATATTGCCCAGCCACGTAGTATATTGCCCAGCCACGTAGTATATTGCCCAGCCACGTAGTATATTGCCCAGCCACGTAGTATATTGCCCAGCCACGTAGTATATTACCCAGCCACGTAGTATATTGCACAGCAACGGAGTATACAGCACAGAGCCACGTAGTATACAGACTTAAAATAAAAAATAAACATATACTCACCCTCCGAAAGCCCCTTGAAATCCTGGCCCTGTGTGCGGTGCACGCGGCAGCTTCCGGTCCCAGGGTTGGTATGGGTGCAGGACCTGTGATGACGTCACGGTCACATGACCGTGACATCATGGCAGGTCCTTCTCGCATACCATCCTTGCCACCGGAACCTGCCGCTTTCATAGAGCGGTCAGCGGAGCGTCACGAGGAGCGGGAAAGGCGGCGTAAGGTGAGTATATAATGATTTTTTAAAATTTTTTTTATTATTTTTAACATTAGATCTTTTTACTATTGATGCTGCATAGTAAAAATTTGGTCACACAGGGTTAATAGCAGCGTTAATGGAGTGCGTTACACCGCGGCATAACGCGGTCCGTTAGCGCTGCCATTAACCCTGTGTGAGCGCTGACTGGAGGGGATAATGGAGCGGGCACTGACTGCGGGGAGGAAGGAGCGGACATTTTGGCGCCGGACTGTGGCCGTCGCTGATTGGTCAAAGCTGTTTTGCTGCGACCAATCAGCGAGTTGGATTTCCGTGACAGACAGAGGCCGCGACCAATGAATATCCGGGACAGACAGACGGAAGAACCCCTTAGACAATTATATAGTAGAAAATGCACTCCCCATATACTGTAGCATAATGCAGTCTCCATATAGTAAAAATAGTATAATACACTCCCCACAGTTGTTAATAAAGTATGCCTGCTGCAGCATGGCGCGCGATAGAAGTGATTTCATCATGCCCGATGCATGAGACGCAGAGGAGGAATGATGGGAGAGGGAGCAGCACCTGATGCGCTCTCCTCCATAATTGCTTCCAACAGTTAAATGCAAGATGCGGGGGGAAGGGCTGAGCTATGGATGACATTGGCCCCACGGGCCCCATAGTGGCTGCATGGTGTGCCGCTATTAGCGGCACGCTACTGGCTGAGAAACCCTGTGGGGTGGGGGCACTAGGCAAATGCCTAGTTTGCTTGATCCTAACATCGGCCCTGCTCCTCAAAGAAACCTAACAATTTAGTTAGACATGACTTAGTCCTCATGATTCCATGTTGGTTGTCAGTTGTTATAGTATTCTCTGCAGTAGATCTCTGCAGGTCACCTCTTATAATGCCCTCAAAAACTTCACACACTATTGATGTCAGACTTAGTGGACGGTAATTGCCTGGATCCATCGTCTTACATTGCCTAAATATTGGTACCACGTTAGCCATCCTCCAATCCTGTGGTATCATCCCTGTTACAAGAGAGTCTAAAAATATGAGATCCATCGGTCTAATTACTGAACTCAGTTCCCTCAGTATCTGAGTATATGTGAATGCCATCTGGGTCGGGGGAATGTGTGAATGTTTAATTTGCTCAGACGCAGGAGTACTTCTTCTGTTATACTAGTTATATCAGGTGGTGAACTTTGAATTTTGCCTTGTTGAATGATCCCTGAAACACTCAGTTCATTGGTGAACATAGATGAAAAGTGCCTGTTTAAAGGGAACCTGTCACCCCCAAAATCGATGGTGAGGTAAGCTCACCGTCATCAGGGGCTTATCTACAGCATTCTGTAATGCTGTAGATAAGCCACCGATGTTACCTGAAATAGGAGAAAAATACGTTAGATTATACTCACCCAGGGGCGGTCCCGCTGCGATGGGTGTCTCAGGTCCGGAACAGCGCCTCCCATCTTCATTCCATGACGTCCTCTTCTGGTCTTCACGCCGCGGCTCCGGCACAGGCGTACTGTGCCCTGTTGATGGCAGAGCAAAGTACTGCAGTGCGCAGGCGCCGGAAAGGTCAGAGAGGCCCGGCGCCTGCGCACTGCAGTACTTTGCTCTGCCCTCAACAGGGCAGACAAAGTACACCTGCGCCGGAGCCGCAGCGTGAAGACCAGAAGAGGACGTCATGGAATGAAGATAGGAGGCGCCGTAGCAGACCTGAGAAACCCATTTGACCGGACCGCAGCGGGACCGCCCCTGGGTGAGTATAATCTAATCTCTTTTTCTCCTCTTTCAGGTTACATCGGTGGCTTATCTACAGCATTACAGAATGCTGTAGATAAGCCCCTGATGACGGTGAGCTTACCTCACCATCGATTTTGGGGGTGACAGGTTCCCTTTAATATCTCAGCTTTTCTTTGTCCTCTATAATTATCTTGTTATTATCATTTTTTAAGGGGCTGATATCATCCATTTGCTTCTTTTTGGCATTGATGTATTTATACATTTTTGGGGGATTTATTTTAATGTCACTGACAATCTGTGTTTCAGTAGATAACTTTGCTAACTTTATTTCTTTTTTTACATTTCTTATATATATTTTCTTTATACTCCTGAAATACTATTTCTGTATTTTCGGCCTTCGGGATTTTGAATGCCCTTTGTTTTTCTTCTTGTTAAACTTTGTTCTGTCTTATTTATCCATAATGATTTATTTTTATTCCTGTACATTTTATTTCCAGAGGGTATAAGTTTTCTACAGGATTCTAGTAGTAAATCCTTAAACATATCCCATTTACCGTATATACTCGAGTATAAGCCGAGATTTTCAGCCCACTTTTTTGGGCTGAAAGTCCCCCCCTCGGCTTATACTCGAGTCATACCCAGGGGTCGGCACGGGAGGGGGAGCAGGGGCTGTCTAATTATACTCACCTACTCCTGGCGTGGTCACTGCATGTCCCTGCTTCCCGGCGCCCAAGCTTCTTCCTGTACTGAGCGGTCACATGGTACCACTCATTACAGTAATGAATATGCGGCTCCACCTCCCATAGAAGTGGAGCCGCATATTCATTACTGTAATGAGCGGTAACGGTGACCGCTCAATACAGGAAGAAGCTGCAGGGACTGCACAGCGCCAGGAGCAGGTGAGTATAATGGGGAGCGCAGCGCTGCACGATATTCACCTGCATCCCGGTTCCGGCGCCGCTCCGTCTTCAACATCTTCTGCGGGGACTCTCAGGTCAGAGGGCGCGGTGACGTGATTAGTGCGCTCCCTCTGCCTGAACATCAGTGCTGAAGATGGAGCGACGCCGGAACGAGGAGCAGGTGAAAATAGCAAGTGCCGGGGGCCTGAGCGACAGAGAGGTGAGTATGTGATTTTTTTTTTTTATCGCAGCAACAGCAAATGGGGCAAGTATGGAGCATCTAAGGGGCCATAACGTTTGTGCAGCACTATATGGGGCAAGTGTCTGTATGGGGCCATAACGTTTGTGCAGCACTATATGGGGCAAGTGTCTGTATGGGGCCATAATTAACGTTTGTGGAGCACTATATATGGCAAGTGTCAGTATGGGGCCATGATCAACGTTTGTGCAGCACTATATGGGGCAAGTGTCTGTATGGAGTATCTTATGAGGCCATAATCAACGTTTGTGCAGCACTGTATGGGACAAATATCTTTATGGAGCATCTTATGGGGCCATAATCAACATTTTTGCAGCATTATATTGGGCAAATGTCTCTATGGAGCATTTTTATGGGGCCCATCATAAACTTTATGGAGCATTAAATGGGGCTCCTGATTCAATATGGATATTCAAAAACACTTAAACTACTGATGTCTCAATTAATTTTACTTTTATTGGTACCTATTTTTACTTTTGAAATTTACCAGTAGCTGCTGCATTTCCCACCCTAGGCTTATACTCGAGTCATTTAGTTTTCCCAGTTTTTTTTGGCAAAATTAGGGGTCTCGGCTTATACTCGGGTCGGCTTATACTCGAGTATATACGGTATGTTCCCCAGTTACCATGACATGGTCCCAGTCTACACCATTAAGCACTTCCCTTAATTTGTTGAAATCAGATTTGCTAAAGAACCAGGTTTTTGCATTTCCCCTTTTGAAATGTTTTAGTGAAAATTACATTGACACTTCCTATATTATGGTCACTGCTTCCCAAATTCTCCCTGACCTGTAGATCTGAAATTTTTTCTGGTCTATTTGACAGAATCGGATCGATCAGATTTTCTCCCCTGGTTCGTTCATCTACCAGCTGACAGAGGTAATTGTCCTGGACTGTGGATGAGAATTTGCAGCTTTTAGCACAACCAGAAGGTTCTTTGTCCCATTGATGAATGTCTGGATAGTTAAAAACCCCCCATAATAAGGGCCCTATTATTATTTGCTGCCTTTTTAGTTTGTTGCAGCATTTCATCCTCTTTCTTTTCAGCTATATTAGGAGGCTTGTAGCAAACTCAAATCAGCAGCTTTCCATTATTGCCATCCCCATGTACATTTACCCATACTGACTCTACATTGTCCCAGCTCCCCTCAATGTCATTATTGAACACAGGTCTTAAGTTGGATTTTACAAAAAATAAACACCCCTCCACTTTTTTTTATCTTTCCTGTTTTTTTTAATGTAGTGTAACCCTCTACAGTTGTCACCCAGTCATGGCATTCGTCAAGCCAGGTTTCAGTAATGCCCACCGCATCGTAATCTGTGTCCGAAATAAAAATCTGCAAGACTTCTTGCATTTGCTAGCAGACATTTAGCACATTTATTACTCCTCTGCACCTCCCTGTTTCCCTGCATATCGCAGCCCCCCCAAGTGCTCATTCACCCTTAGGGTACCGTCACACTATAACATTTCGATCGCTACGACGGTACGATTCGTGACGTTCCAGCGATATCGTTACGATATCGCTGTGTCTGACACGCAGCAGCGATCAGGGATCCTGCTGAGAATCGTACGTCGTAGCAGATCGTTTAGAACTTTCTTTCATCGCTGGATCTCCCGCTGTCATCGCTAGATCGGTGTGTGTGACACCGATCTAGCGATCTAGCGATGCGATCCAGCGATGCGTTCGCTTGTAACCAGGGTAAACATCGGGTAACTAAGCGCAGGACCGCGCTTAGTTACCCGATGTTTACCCTGGTTACAAGCGTTAAACTAAAAAAAAACAAACAGCACATACTTACATTCTGGTGTCCGTCAGGTCCCTTGCCGTCTGCTTCCCGCACTGTGACTGCCGGCCGTAAAGTGAAAGCAGAGCACAGCGGCTGTGCTTTCACTTTCACTTTACGGCCGGCAGTCACTGAGTGCGGGAAGCAGACTGCAAGGGACTTGACGGACACCAGAATGTAAGTATGTGCTGTTTGTTTTTTTTTAGTTTAACGCTTGTAACCAGGGTAAACATCGGGTAACTAAGCGCGGTCCTGCGCTTAGTTACCCGATGTTTACCCTGGTTACCCAGGGACCTCGGCATCGTTGGTCGCTGGAGAGCTGTCTGTGTGACAGCTCCCCAGCGACCACACTACGATTTACCTACGATCACGGCCAGGTCATATCGCTGGTCGTGATCGTAGGTAAATCGTATAGTGTGACGGTACCCTTACTGTCTCTCTCTATCTACATTATCTATCTCTTTATTTGCACAACTACCCGTCCTCCCCCTAGATCCTAGTATAAAAGCTCTTACATCCGTCTGACCATTTTTTCTTCAAGCAAAGCCGCATCATTCCCATTGAGGTACAGCCTGTCCCTACCGTAGAGCTTGTAGCTAACAGACAAGTTGGCTCCTTTCTCCATGAACCCAAACCCTTTCTTCCTGTACCAATTTCTAAGCCAATTATTTATCTCCCTAAGTTCCCACTGTCTTTCTAGTGACGCTCGTGGCACTGGCAGTATTTCTGAAAAGACCACCTTGGAGGTCCTGGCCTTCAGCTTCTCACCTAGTTCCATGTACCGTAATCATTTTTAAGGAACGTCCACCCCCCTCTAACTTAGTCATTGGTACCAATATGTACCATGACATGACTGCTGGGTTTTCACCAGCCCCACCCAGCAATCTGACCAGTATCAACTGAACAGAACACATTGTATGGTAGTATATTAACCCCTTACCGGCATCGGACGTACTATACCGTCCGATGCCGGCTCCCCTGCTTTGATGCAGGGCTCCGCGGTGAGCCCGCACCAAAGCCGGGACATGTCAGCTGTTTTGAACAGCTGACATGTGCCCGTAATAGGCGCGGGCAGAATCGCGATCTGCCCGCACCTATTAACTAGTTAAATGCCGCTGTCAAACGCAGACAGCGGCATTTAACTACCGCTTCCGGCCGGGCGGCCGGAAATGACGTCATCGCCGACCCCCGTCACATGTCCGGGGGTCGGCGATGCGTCTCCATTGTAACCATAGAGGTCCTTGAGACCTCTATGGTTACTGATTGCCCGTCGCTGTGAGCGCCACCCTGTGGTCGGCGCTCACAGCACACGTGCAATTCTGCTACATAGCAGCGATCAGCAGATCGCTGCTATGTAGCAGAGCCGATCGTGCTGTCCCTGCTTCTAGCCTCCCATGGAGGCTATTGAAGCATGGCAAAAGTTAAAAAAAAAAGTTTAAAAAAATGTGAAAAAAATAAAAAAAACATAAAAGTTTAAATCACCCCCCTTTCGCCCCAATCAAAATAAATCAATAAAAAAAATATCAAATCTACGCATATTTGGTATCGCCGCGCTCAGAATTGCCCGATCTATCAAATAAAAAAAAGTATTAACCTGATCGCTAAACAGCGTAGCGGGAAAAAAACTCGAAACGCCAGAATTACGTTTTTTTGGTCGCCGCGACATTGCATTAAAATGCAATAACGGGCGATCAAAAGAACGTATCTGCACCGAAATGCTATCATTAAAAACGTCATCTCGGCACGCAAAAAATAAGCCCTCAACCGACCCCAGATCACGAAAAATGGAGACGCTACGAGTATCGGAAAATGGCGCAATTTTTTTTTTTTTTTTTTTTTTTTTTAGCAAAGTTTGGAATTTTTTTTCACCACTTAGATAAAAAATAACCTAGTCATGTTTGGTGTCTATGAACTCGTAATGACCTGGAGAATCATAATGGCAGGTCATTTTTAGCATTTAGTGAACCTAGCAAAAAAGCCAAACAAAAAACCAATGTGGGATTGCACTTTTTTTGCAATTTCACCGCACTTGGAATTTTTTTCCCGTTTTCTAGTACACGACATGCTAAAACCAATGATGTCGTTCAAAAGTACAACTCGTCCCGCAAAAAATAAGCCCTCACATGGCCAAATTGACGGAAAAATAAAAAAGTTATGGCTCTGGGAAGGAGGGGAACGAAAAACGAACACGGAAAAACGAAAAATCCCCTGGTCATGAAGGGGTTAAGCCCTTAACGACCAGGAGTATTTCAGTTTTAGCGTTTTCGTTTTTGCTCCTCTTCTTCCCAGAGCCATAACTTTTTTATTTTTTGGTCAATATGGCCATGTGAGTGCTTGTTTTTTGCGGGACAACAACACCATTAGTTTTAACATATCATGTGCTGGAAAACAGGAAAAAAATTCCAAGTGTGGTGAAATTGCAAAAAAAGTGCAATTCCACAGTTTTGTGAGTTTTTTTTTACCATGTTCACTAAATGCTAAAACTGACCTGCCCTTATGTCTAGGTTTTCTTTATCTAAGTGGTGAAAAAAAATTCCAAAGTTTGTTTAAAAAAAAAAAAAAAAAAGCCCCATTTTCCGATGCCGTAGGGTCTTCATTTTTTGTGATCTGGGGTTGGGAGAGGGCTTATTTCTTGCATACTGAGCTGACGTTTTTAATGATACCATTTTGGTGCAGATACGTTCTTTTGATCACCCATTATTGCATTTTAATGCAGTGTTGCAGCGACCAAAAAAACGTAATTCTGGCATTTTGACTTTTTTCTTGTTACGCCGTTTAGGGATCAGGTTAATTCTTTTTTTATATTGATAGATGGCCAATTCTGAACACGGTGATACCAAATATGTGTATATTTGATTTTTATTATTGTTTTATTTTGAATGGCGTGAAAGGGGAGTGATTTGAACCTTGATATTTTTTTCATTATTTTTTAAAAATATTTGTAAAAAAACATTTTTTATTTACTTTTTGCATGCTTCAAGAGTCTCCATGGGAGACTAGGAGCTGCAGTACTTCGATTGCCTCTGCTGAACAATATATCAATAGAAAGAAATACAGGGGCCAAAGGCCCAGTCAGCTCACCAACAGACCACAGGAGCACGTGAACCCGTCCTGACCCAGACGTAGCAGCAGCTTGAAGACGTATGAAATGTGAAGATTGTTCCAACTCCTTTTCGATTAAAAGTCCTTTATTGATCCATATCCTTAAAAATCATCCCTGCACAAAAAGAAATGTGAACAGCGACAGAAACCTGCTAATAGCAACGCGTTTTGATCTAAAAGATCTTCATCATGGCTGAGGGCGTAAGCCCTCTGCATGCACTCACTTCCGACTTGCACCGTATGGCACATGAAGTGAAAGGGTTAATATAGATATTATATAGCATTGTGTACTTTCAACTTTCAGTTGCTCATTTTGCCTTTCAACCCAGTCAATTTTTCTATTTTCAAGTAGGTCTATGATAGCATGTGATTAAAACTGACTAGCTGAATCTTTCTAAGCTCTGTGTAGAAACAGGAGGTCAATTTTCCCTGCATGACTCATGAGTCACTGCAAAAGTCCCTGCCAGGGTCACTGCAAAAGTCCCAGGCAGAGAGGGAGGGGTGAGGCAGCTGAGTCGGTCGTTGAATAGAGGGATGATAAATGCAAGTTAAAAAGACTTCCTGTTTCTATATAGAGCAGAGAAAAGAGAAGAATTAGCTGGGTAGAAAAGCAACGAGAGCAATTGTAAGTACACAGTGCTATATAATATGATGATTGCAGAATATTAAGAGAATAAAAACTTTGATGGGAGGAGTGCTTCTTTAATTTACCAATTAAAAGTTGCTGCTAAAGGAACTTGTCACATAAAAAAGCACAATTAACCTGCAGCTATGGGGTCAATCTGCAGGTTAACAGCATTCTTAACCTGCCTGACGCCCACACTTAGACCCCCGCTTCCAGGAGGAAATGAACTTTTTCATTCAGTGACAGGGGCGGTGCTAGTGTGATTTCAGTCACCATTCTGTGTATACAGAGCAGCAGCTGCAACTGTTCCCCCGCAATAACTAACATCTGACTTAGCAGTTATTGTTGGGGTACACAGAGTGGTGACTTAACTCACACTGGCGCCGCCCCTGTCAATGAATGAAAAAAGTTAATTTCTTTCTAGCAGCGGTGGTCTACAGTAAGTGTGGGCGCCAGGCAGGTTCAGAATGCTGTTAACCTGCAGATTGACCCCATAGCTGGAGGTTGTGTTTTTTCATGTTACATGTTCCCTTTAAGTGCCGTACATGAACTAGTGTAAAAGGACCTTTAGAAATGCAACCAACTTTAAAGAGGTTTTCGAGAACTGTTATATCTCCTGCCTAACTTATGGCTATGCCATCAATATGATATTGGTGAGTATTTGAGTTCCAGCACCATAACTAATCCACCGGCAAAAGGAGTTTCACCACACAGCGAGCCCTGCATTCTCTTTATTGGTTACCAGACCCCATATCTGTGTATCTTGTGGTGGCTCTGACTAATTACTGTGGTCCCTTTTTTCAGCTCTTCAATGTGGGTTTTAGAAACTAGAACTGAATTGTTGGCCATCAAGGTCAAAGTCTCATAAAATCCCTTATATCCAAGCAAAATAAGGTAAATTCTGACTTGAGTCTTTACAGGACTTCAGTGTTGATGACCTGTCCTTGGACCACAGTATGTAGCCAGTTGTGCAAGTGTATCTGTGCAGATCAAGTTGTCTATCAACGTGTCGGGGCGTGCTTAAGGCCCCTCTCACAGTACAGTGAGCGGTGACTGTAACCGCTCCGTGCACGCTGCCATGACTGAAAGCCGTGGCTCCCAGGAGAAAATACTTTTTTTTCTCCCATTAGCAACACTTTAAAGCAGTTATCCAGGAGTATTTTTTTTTATTATGGGCCTGAAAACGTATATTCAGGACAGCAAGGTAGTTGCTAACTACCTGCCGGTTGTACCTGCGACAATTTCTGCCGTCTCGGAGCAGTCACGAACTGTGGCTTCCACCAATGTCACATCGACAGAGCAGCTGATTCTCTTCCTCTGCTGACTACGATATCATGCTCATTGACAGCCTGATTCTCGCTGCCTAACTGTGGGAAGCAAGCTGTCAATCAGCATGTTTCCGGCAGTCTAGCCCTGTCAACAGAGCATCCCGGAAGAGGAACCGCAGCTCTGTTGCCATTACGCAGCAGAATCGCCTGCAGGAGCTGTACAGGATCGCTCTGAGCCATCGCCGGGTAGAAATTGCAGCTACCTGTCTGTCAGTTTTTAGCAATAGTAAAACAATAAAATAGTCACGGAAAACTCTTTTAAGTAAGGGTACCTTGCACCATTGTAGATCTGTTTTCCTGCAATTAACTCACTATTTTCAGGTAATTCGCATTTTCTGTGGAAACATGTTCCGTTTAATTCTAGATTATTATGAAGAGTAATCAACTGAATTACAAAAAACTGAAAAGTTATTCTTTGCCATGAAAATCAGCTTAATTACAAAACCCTCATTTCCATTGAATTTCAGCCCTACCACAAACTGACATGCTTACATAATTTTTGTGATGTCCTTGTTTAACCTTTTTCCTGAGCTAACGAGAAGAAGGCTTCTGTTATCGCTCTGTCATGCTGACTTAAATTATAAGAGCAGATTGCTTGCTTTAAAAGGGGGTTGGGGCTAGAAATCATTGTCTTTTTCTGAGAAGCATGGTTACTCCAAGGAAACATGTGCCATCATCATTTCTTTCCATCAAAAGGGCTTTACATGCAAGGACATTGCCCATTAATCAACAATTTATCGGATCATCAAGAACTTCAATTGCTGTGAAGAAGACTACAGGGTGCCCAAGAAAGCCCAGCAAGTGCCAGGACTGTATCTTAAAGGATAGACACACAAAGAGTCGAAGGCTTTTTGGAGGCTTGCCTGATTTCAGCAAAGAAGCTACTTCTCTCAAAGAAATACATAAAGGGCACAATTAGAGTATATACCCGAGTATTAGCCGACCCGAGTATAAGCTGAGACCCCTAATTTTGCCACAAAAAACTGGGAAAACTTAATGACTCGAGTATAAGCCTAGGGTGGAAAATGCAGCAGCTACCGGTAAATGTCAAAAATAAAAATAGATACCAATAAAAGTAAAATTAATTGAGACATCAGTAGGTTAAGTGTTTTTGAATATCCATATTGAATCAGGAGCCCCATATAATGCTCCATAAAGTTTATGATGGGCCCCATAAGATGCTCCATACAAAATACGCCCCTTATCATGCTCCATACAGTTCATGATGGGCCCCATAAGATGCTCCATACAGTTTATGATGGGCCCCATAAGATGCTCCATAGACATATTTGCCCCGTATAATGCTCCACAAATGCTGATTATGGCCCCATAAGATGCTCCATAGAAATATTTGTCCCATATAATGCTGTACATTGCCCCATAAGATGCTACATAGAGATATTTGCCGCATATAATGCTGCACCATAAGATGCTCCATACCGATAACTGCCCCATATAATGCTGCACATTGCCCCATAAGATGCTCCATAGAAATAATTGCCCCATATAACGCTGCACATTGCCCCATAAGATGCTCCATAGAGATATTTGCCCCATATAATGCTGCACATTGCCCCATAAGATGCGCCATAGAAATATTTGCCCCATATAATGCTGCAAATTGCCCCATAAGATGCTCCATAGAGATATTTGCCCCATGTAATGCTGCACATTGCCCCATAAGATGCTCCATAGAAATATTTGCCCCATATAACGCTGCACATGGCCCCATAAGATGCTCCATACAGACATTTGCCCCATATGCTGTTGCTGCAATTAAAAAAAAAAAATCACATACTCACCTTTCGTCGCTCAGGCCCCCGGCGCTTGCTATATTGACCTACCGTCGGCGCCGCTGTGTCTTCCGTGTCCTCTGCACTGACTGTTCAGGCAGAGGGCGGCACACACACTAATTGCGTCATCGCACCCTCTGACCTAAGCGTCACTGCAGAGGATGCGGAAGACGGAGCGGTGCCGATGGTGGAACGGGGGACAGGTGAATATCGTGCACTGCCCCGTCATACTCACCTGCTCCTGGCGCAGTCCCTACACAACACGTCCCTGGTTCTCCAGCCGCTGACAGCTTCTTCCTGTATAGAGTGGTCACATGGTACCGCTCATTACAGTAATGAATATGCGGCTCCACCCCTATGGGAGTGGAGTCGGGTCCATATTCATTATTGTAATGAGCAGTACCATGTGACCACTCAATACAGGAAGAAGCTGCCGGTGCCCGGAGGACCAAGGACGTGCAGGGACCGCACCAGGAGCAGGTGAGTATGATTAGACAGCTGCCGCTCCCCCTTCCCTGCCGACCCCTGGGAATGACTCGAGTATAAGCCGAGAGGGGCAATTTCAGCCTAAAAAAATGGGCTGAAATTCTTGGCTTATACTCGAGTATATACGGTACATCTTGCAGGAAGGACATGGATTGCCCTGCAGGGGACTGGGGTAAAGTTTTTTCTCTCTGATGAAATCCCCTTTAGACAATCATCAGTCCCAGATAAAAAAAAGGTGAGCCCTACCATGAGCCCTGTGTCTTCCCAACAGTAAAGCATCCTGAGACTATTCATGTGTGGGTTTGCTTTTCATTCAAGTGGGTGGGCCTTCTCATAATTTTGCCTATGTACACTGCCTTGAATAAATGACATCTAATGGTACACAGAACAGACAGCTTCCACAACTACCTTCTCCCAAATGACCCATGTGCAATTTGGTGATCAACAATGCTTTTTCCAGCATGATGAAGCACCATGTCACAAGGCAGAAGTGATAACTAAGTGTCTTGGTGAACAAAAAAACATTGACATTTTGGGTCCATGGCCAGAAACTCCCCAGATCTCGATCTCGGTGAGAACATATGATGAGGTAAGAATTGGTAGTCATCAGTCAGGATTTGGTCCCGACATTGATATCCACCATGCCAGAGTGACCTGCAAAAGTCTTGAAAAATTAGAGCCAACACTGTAAATGTTGAGTCTTTAGATAAACTTGATGTACTTTTTAATAACAGTGTCAAAACTTATGACATTTTTATAATTGTGCTTGAGTAACCATAGTAAAATCTGGCTACAAGATTTAAAGACCCTGAAGTATTAAACTTCGTGAAAACCAAAATTTGTGTAAGTCCCAAAAATTTTGGCCATCACTATACATTCACCTGATGGTGGTGCTAGTGAAAAAACTGGAACTGTGCTTTCAACAAATCAATAGAACAGGTACCACGTAACCTTCTGAACTCAGCATCCACTCTGACTTTTAGCATAGTCAGGTTACATCTCTTATTAAACTACATGGAGTAGAAATTAAGGATGAGGAGCAAAGTGAGAATACAAATAGAGGTATAAACAAGCAGATATTGCTGCAGTAAATGAGAGATTTAGATGATGCCAGAGCTGGATTAACAGCTACACAGATCAGTACTGCTGTCTAATCATCTCCATCTTGCTACTACTAATTCTGAACATGCGCAAACAGAGAAAGTAGGAATCATGTGCTTCTGTGTATTGGAGATTTCGTAGCAACTTGTCTCCATCCAGTAGTTCAGAGAGAACTCAAAATGAAAGACGGAAGCTAAAAAGGGAAAACTGGTAAAAAAAAATATGGTAAACAATTATTGAACGGCCAGGAAGGGTTTTTCCTCATATTCATACACATGACAGCTCATTCTGGAAAGTTACTTGAAACAACAAGTTCAATTTTAACCACATGAATTAGAGACAACTGTTAGCCATTACACTGTTCATCTTAAAGGGAACTTTTCCCTCAATTCATGCTGCCCAAACCACATGAAGCAAGAATCAGAGCAGGGCTCCATGATTGTCGATATGTTCTTCTGTGAAGCGCTTCATTGGAACAAAGAAAATATAGTTTGCAAATCTGAGACAACAGTGGACCATAAGGGTGAGATGAGATGAGTCTGGTGCAGTCCCGAGACAGATTCTCCCCACCATGCTCCAGGTGATCAACAGGTCTCACATGAGCAGCTCAGATAACGCCTCATCTGAGCACGCTCGCTCAACACTATTGGCTACATGTCACTGAAATTCCTTTCAACTTCATGCAAATTGGCACCTACAATTTGTCTGAGGTCCCTGTCCAGAGTGCTGAACTCAAAGCTGAATTTGGTTTGTTTTTTTTTTTTCACTCCAATTTTTTGTGCCAAGAAACTCCCTATAGCCAAGTATGTAAGATTATTTGTAGTAATGAGAAAAAGTGAGTACGCCTTCTTTGATTTCTATGGTTTTACCTATCAAGACATAATAAAAAAAAAAATAATAATAATAATAAAAAAAATTATAGACCATTATAATGTCTTAAATCAAACTAAATATCTCACATTAACAACAATGCACGACAAATTACATTGTTATTATTTATTTAACAAAAGCTACACTAAAATGTAGGGGCAGTGTGTGAAAAAATAAGTACCCTCCATGAAACATTAGCTTGTAAAACCACATTTACCAGCAATAACTGGAAATAATCACTTTCTGTATGACAGTATGTGTGCAATTTGTTATGTGCTGATCATTTGAGATCATAGTTACCTAAATTTAACACCTTCTCAGGATCAGATTTTTTTTGTTTTTAAGTTGTGGTATGTAAAAGCAGAGAAAGAGGGTGTACTTTATAGTAGTTTTCTTCAAGACTGTACATTATGTCCTCTGCTTTCAACAGCTGTCTGAATGGTTAATTCATGTGTCCCATACAAAGTTGTATGCATTGCCCAAATCAAAATCTCTGTTTTCTGAAATTCGTTTTGATGGCTAATCATCACTCTAATTAGCATTTTCATGCACTAATGTATTAATTATTTTTTCATTTAGTTTAATTTTAGGTAGCTGCTGTAAGGGTCATGTGAAGAGGCCATGCTGTGCTGTAATTTAAGTCTCCTTACACATAGTGCACTCTTGCTCCTCCATCCCCAGTACCTGTAGTTTGCACCAGTGAAAAAGTGCACAATAGCGCTTAACAGGATCAACATCTTATAGGTTGACGTTTAAGTAACTTCTAAGGTTTCCTTTTATTTGTTTTTAAATTCAAAATGTTTATGTACTGCATTTAATCATAATTTGTAATAATACAACATAACATATATAAAAGGGAAAACAAAAACAGGTGGAAAAAAGTACGGGGTGTCACAAGGACCAATACAATAATTATAGTGGCTCATAAAATCTATAATCGATATAAATATACCTTTAATGGACACTAAAATTATGTACACAAAAATACTCCTGTATCAGTACCCACAAAATAGATGATTATAATTCCCATATCATTAGTAAGGCAACATGGCTCAGAATATATATTACCATAAAAAGCCTAATGTGCAAAGATTGTCATTTAATATAAATCAATAATAACATAGTAATATACAAAATTAATTACATATAATGAAGATAAGATTTATAAAAATCAAAGTGTTATAGTGCAAAAAAGGTGCACAAGAGGTTATATAGCAGCACAATATGGCTATTTATGTCCAATACATTTGGAGCCCATAAGAAAGAAAGGGAACAGAATACATAGTGTAGTGGGATACTTAACCGTGTGAATAGTCCTGTGGCAGCCCGCACCTGCCCGACGCTCGTTTCGCCTGAGCTTTGACCAGGGAATGAACTGGTGACTGGTAGAATGGTATTTAACTGACAAGGGACCAATGGGTGGTGTCTTGCATAATAAATGGGTAGTGAACAGCTGGGAATAGACGCGTATATTCTACCATGCGTGGTAGCGCTGGAGTTAGACTCCTCCCATATGACACGTCTCCTAAGAGCGCATCACGTGGGGGAGAAAAAAAACAGCGTGCGTTCCAACCTGGAGCGCATAAAGCGCCGAAAGTGCCCGTGGAAGTGCAGCGAGTAAGTATGACACAACAGGAGCCAGAGTGTATACCCGGCGCCGTCATCAAATCATATATAAAATGACATATCAAATAAAAAAACGAATTAACAAAGCCGAAATCTGTATAAAAATACATAGTGTAAGATAAATAGTGTAATTATAGTGCATAATGAATAGTGCAATAAATATATAAACAACACCGATATATACAGGCAGTGAAATACAGTACATATGTAATAACAGACAAATTTTAATATGACTATGGCGAAAGATCTAAAAAAGAAAGAAAACAAAAGAGAAAAAAACAGTTGTTAGATATGTAGAATAGACGTGATCAGATAAATCCAGAATAAAAAAACATACTATTATGTTCACACTAGCGTTGCGCCGCCCTGCGTCGGCGACGCAACGCGCGACGCACGGAAAAACGCGCGCAAAAACGCGCGCGTTTTGCGACGCGTGCGTCGTTTTTTGACGAAATCGGACGCAAGAAAAATGCAACTTGTAGCGTTTTCTTGCGTCCGACGCTAGCGTCTAAAACGACGCACGTGTCGGAAAACGCGTGCAAAAAGACGCACGCGTCCCCTATGTTAAACATAGGGGCGCGTCGCCGCTGCGTCGCCGACGCAACAGCGACGCAACGCTAATGTGAACGTAGCCTCAATGTGCCGCAATCATAACGCACATATATATGTATATCAAACCAAATTGATCCAAGATAAAAATAAAGTCTGAGTTGTGTACATTATGTTGTAGGTTTAATACATTATTGGTGAATGTACGCTATATATTTATTTTTGTATATATGTGTATTTATAATTTGTAATAATTTGAAGGTATACATTTCCCACCGTTTGCCATATCTAGGATCTTTCAGTGAATGGAGCACTCAGATATTTAAGCGCTTCTAAGACTTTGTGCAGATCTACAATTTGTATACTATCCAGTTGTTCGGTCAAAAGTGTTAAATTCTCCCATAACTATCATTTTAGTGTAGACATGTTCGCATCGCATTTTTTTGTTTAAAAGGGAACATAAAAACACGCTATTGACCTGCAGATATGAGGTTAATCTGCATGTTAATGGTGTTCTGAACATACCTGGCTCCCACACTTTGAGCCCCGCTGTCGGAAGGAAACAAACTTTATTCCTCCCAGTAGTGTTCGGGTTTCAGTCACGGGGGGGGGGGGCAGTGCGGGTTCGGTCACCGGTCTGTGCATAGAGAGCGGCGGCTGAGTCCGCGCCCCCGGCACTCACGGACAGCCGACTCTAATGCTGAGCTGCTGTTAGTCAGTGCCCGGGGTGTGGTTACAGCCACTGCTCTCTATGCACAGACTGGTGACCGAATTCGCACTGGTGCCGTCCCCATGGCTGAAACCCGAACACTACTGGGAGGAATAAAGTTAATTTCTTTCTGACAGCGGGGCTCAAAGTGCAGGCACCAGGCATGTTCAGAACACTATTAACCTGCAGATTAACCCCATATTTGCAGGTTAATAGCGTTTTTTTTTTTCACATGATAGGTTCCCTCTAATGCAAAACCAAAAATTTTAGATGGCATATGGTTGGCTGTGCTATTCTATACTATTAGGTTTTCAATCACTTTTATTGTTTTTTTTTTTAAGCCATATATACATGGGTAAGGAGAGGGGAAAGGAAAAATTAGGAATGGAGGTTAAGGAAATGTTTATTATGAGAGGAACAAGGTAAAAAAAGAGGAAAGTGAAAAGAACAAAGGGAGAACTCAGATTTATAGAATCAGATATAAACATAAGATTATCATCTGTTATATAAGTATAATATTCTATACTATTAGACATCTATTTTATGTGTAATATATTTTATAGCTTTTCTTGCCATCTTCGGCAAACAGTGGTATCGGTCAACTATAGGCTGTAATATTATTGGTTTAATGGCTGTTGCATAAAACGCTAAGGATGTATTTGTTAACTGGAGTACATTATAGGCCTCTGTCACAGCCTCCATTTTACATACACGGCGGTAGCTTGTTCCAGTATAGAAATTAAACAGACACAAAAAACTGTGCTTTGACTAAGCCTTAAAGCCTATATTCACTAATTTGACCAATACTCTCAGCATTGTGGAACGAAGCCCAGGTGAAGCCGATCAGATGTCATTGACGTTTAAGGAGTCTGACGAGGGTTAGTGAGAATGTCAGCGATGGTGAGAGAGACAGACAGGCTACTAACTAGTATACTATGTGTCGTGCATGCACGTTCTGTCTGTGCACCCTATACAAGAACACATTACTATAGCGGTACATGCTTATAGAGGTACTGCATGTAGTTTTATACAATACTCATGCAATCTTTTCAGTTTTTCCTAATTCTTCTGTAATGGCAGAGTGATAATTTGTTCCTAAAGGGCAGCTGAGGTAATTTCACAAATATAGAGCACACAGAGTGAAGGGACAGTGACGTGCTAGGGACTAGGGAGCACCCTGTATTAGGTGGATGGAAGAACGTCCCTCCCAACCGTGTGTTATATGGTTGCTCATTTATTAAATACATTTATGAAAGGGTATCTGTCTGCACGTGTAGCTGTTTCAAAGACAAATCCAGCCATACCTTTACATGTCCAGTCTGCTATTCCGCTACTGAGAAATCAGCCTTTGTATGCAGCTGAGACTGAAGTGCTTTTGATGTGTGGAAGCACTTCTCAATCTTCTGCACCCCTAGCTCTATTACCTGCCGGGCGCGGCCTTCTCCTGCTTGTCTGACAACTCCTTTGCTTGTAGTTATACAATGAAAGAGCTGTCAGACAAGCAGAGTGCTGGGCAAGGAATACGGGCGAGCAGGGGCTTGGGAAGTGCTTCCATGTACTGAAAGCACTTCAGCCTCATTTGTATATCCATTAAAACACTGATTTCTCAGTAATAATGGAGATAAATGTGTATATAAGTAGTATTGAGGGGTGAAATCTCACTGACCGATTGGGCACCATATAATTCTACATTTGAATTTGATAACCTGATAACCGTCCATAAGAATTGTATTAAAGTTTGAGAACAACCTCAGTCTCGCCATACCATTTTCCAGAAATGTACTGAAGAACATCTTGTTGCCCTTACTAAACGATAGTAGCCCATCTGCCTAGCTGTATAGCCGCGACCGTTCCGTGCCTAATTATACATTGGTTCTAGTTTAACTGTATATTTACAGGCTATCCAACCAATTGCTAAGAGCACTGAGGCATTTCTCCGTAATGCAATATTCATACAGATAAATGTCTGGATCTGTTCAACCACATAGACTGCAAGTCACAACTCTTTTAACCCATTGCCACCAAATGAGCCAAGTGGCATTTAGTGCAGTGTTTCTATGGAAACTAAGGGGTGAGCAAAGCTTGCTGAACCATGTGACCTGCTCTGGGGCAACCCGAGGCCATCAAATTAGAGCGGAAGCATCAAACGGAAGCATAATGAAGCACATCTCAGCAGTCATCCTACATCCTACGCCATCATCCTCCTTTAGAACGAGGATTTTCTCTTCAAACAACATGACAGAGGGAGAAAGAGATCAGTGTACAGAAAGGGAAGTGAATGGGAATTGGATTGAATCTAGTTTGTGTTTCAAGAAGAGCGTAGGAGAGCCCTGAGGCAGATCTTCTTTCTTTCCATGTCAGTAAGGTGCTTATGTCTTATCACTATTTGCAGAACGGTAATTCACAACCTTTCTCGGCACAAGATAAAGCCAAATGGAAAGCATTATAAAAATGGACCTCAAATTAAAGGGATAACATACCCAATTCTCGAACATCACAGAACTTCTTTTTACCATTGAAGGAGCATTTGGTATGACCATTGTTCAATTGGCAGATTTCTCATGACCACAAAAAGGTTAATCCGGGGGTGTAGAAACATTCCAAAATGGATGGTTTCACTTATGAGAATGTCTGGAATGCGACTACCATTCGGATGAAGCCGATTTACCCATCTGAAAGTAAATGGCAGGTTGTCCTTACTTTACTCCACCCGTAACTCCCCTTATAGCACCCATGTTGCCAGCCAAGGTTCCCACATGTCTAGAACAACTGGCCTACTTCAGATGCTTCTTATATATATGTATTTAGAAAGTAGTGTGATCAAGAGAAGTAGTGAGTCACTGTGTCCCGGGAGCTTACCAAGGCTTTAAAAAGGCATTCTTGGACCTTAGGCAAGTATCTCATTAGGATGCCCCCTTAGCACATCCTCTTTTGTGTTTCGTATACTGCTACTATTAAAAAAATGTGAGGCTGAAAAAGTAGGGCTTATTCATATAGCGACTTGCAAGTTATTCAGAGGTATACATTAAGGGTATTTCTCATGTACTGAATACCTCCAATTGATGCCTCCATTCGGATGCCACTATAGCCATACAATCACATACTGTATATTAGGCATAGGCTTCAATGTTAAAATAAAATATACACAACAGGGTAAACGTTTCTTATTGAGTGCCCTGGTTTGAAATGATAATGCTGTCTGCACTATTCCATACAGCCGAAAATGGTGTACTGTCATATCCTTGCCCGAAAACACACTCTTTGACCTTTGTCGGGAGAATTTGTCCCTATAGCCACGTTTACAATGGGGCCTTTGTTGGCACGTATGACTAAACGATACTGCAAAATGGATTTCTACAGCACCCCCCACGCTACAATTGATATTCTTTATGCTCTATATTTTCTTTATTTTTTAAATGGAGGTCGTGCTGAGATTCAGAACGGAAAGAGAGATTAAAAAGATTATCTGTTTTGGAAATCTTTTTGTGAGCAGGATCCTTCCACTAATTCAGTTCCCTAACGCATCGTGTCCATTGACATGAATGGTCTGTTTAGTTATTAGTTTATGAACATGCTGGCTGTAGCTATAGGTGACCGTTCTGAAGAGCTATCTTGCTTATGTATCTTGTTGCCTGACCAGACAGTGACAATGCCTGTCTGTAATACTCTTCCTCTTTGTCATCA
This sequence comes from Ranitomeya imitator, assembly GCF_032444005.1. Lineage (NCBI taxonomy): Eukaryota > Metazoa > Chordata > Amphibia > Anura > Dendrobatidae > Ranitomeya > Ranitomeya imitator. The sequence goes on along the minus strand of NC_091282.1, from coordinate 810,502,941 downwards.
GCTAGGTTTTCACGTTGCATATTTTCTGTTAAATTCACACAAAAACAGTCCAATAAAGTACAGTACAATGTAAGTTTTTGAAAGTTCCAGCACATACAGCATACAGTGGATTCCCGACCTGCTGAGGACTTTCCGATCTGCAGTCTGCCCTATCTATTATGACTTGTTGACATGAATTTTGGTTTAGATTCTGAAGTTGGTTCAATATTTCATAGAAGTGCCTCACACTTATTACATTCAGAAATTGTTTTTCTCAGATCTATTTTTAATAAACCGATTTTAGCACTTACTGTCAGGAAAATAAAACTGGGTTACGTAGGTCCATTATAATCGTCCATTCCTAGGGACACTCGTATAACTGGCTGGGTGGTGAAACCACTGTGCCAAAGCCCAAGGAAGACCTGGACGGGCGTGACTAGGAGCCTCACCCAATCTGACCGCGGACACGCAGCAGCTAACGACACTGAGGTCCGTGGAGAGACAAAGGAAGTGATCCACGTGTTACTCCAGGACTGACCCTGGGTAGATGGCAGCTGACCCCTAAGAACGGGTAGTTGGGATGGCCCAAGGAAATGTCCAACAGATGCAGGCAGAGTAGATGACAGGAACCTCAGGTGCAGCCAGGACAGTCTGACGGAGAGATGAGCACTGGGGGTGCAGCTGGCTTGGCTGCCGTTGAGGTAAACACTGGCGGGTGCAGCTGGCTCGGCTGCCGTTGAGGTGACCAATGGCGGGTGCAGCTAGCTCGGCTGCTGTTGAGGACCGCACTGGTGGGTGCAGCAGACTCGACTGCCGTTGAAGAAAGCACTGGCGGGTGCAGCAGGCTAGGATACAAGTACTGAGACCTGAGAACTGACAAGCGTGTTAGGAACAAACTCACAACATTGCACAGGCACCTCCATGTTGGGTGAGGCACTTTAAATAGTAAGTGACCTCCAGCTATTGGCTGGGGACACTTTAGAGGAACATGCACGGCCCCTTTAAGAAAGAAGTGTGTGTGCACGTGCCCTAAGCACAGTGCCTGGAGACCTGCTAGGAGTGCACGCACCCCGGGCAGCAGCAGACCTGGAAGGAGCAGGACGGGAGCCTCGGCGGTGAGTATTCTCGTGTCTGTGTAGGCAGAGAGGGACTGCAGGCAGAGATTCAACTTGTTTCTCAATAATCAGGCAGTGTGAACAGGCTGACAACCACTAGACGAACGAGAAAAACGTTTGCTAGTCAGGTGAAATTGTTTTTATGCTTACTTGAAAATCCTCATTCTCAGCAGTAGATCGTCCTGTGTAAACAGAACATGTGCTGTCGAGAATAATGGCAGCCTATGTGCCTCAACAAAAGTGTAGCTAATGGGCAGTTTTTTTACGCTGAAAATCAGATGGTGTAAAGCCGCCCTAAGGGCTCATATGAGCATATTATACAAACGGACCAATGGTATGTGTGGACAAAATTGCTGCATTCATTACTTTGGTCAGATTTACGGAAAATATTAGTGCATGTTAATAGCGGGCCGCTCCTGCACTCATCCAATATGCATGATATGAGCACACGGAACCAGTCATGTCTGCAATTTGCAGACATGACCGGCACCTGTTTTAGTGCTTGAACCCAGCCTAAGTATGTGCTGTTTATAGGCAAATACTTCTAGGTGCTCACTGTATCTTCACCTACAGTCTAAAAACAATTACCACACAATGGTTTATAGATTAACTGCATTTACAGTGCTTAACTGTCACGACACAGCTGTCGGGTGACAATCTTGAAGGAGTTCCCAGAGATGCTTAGCACTTGTTGACCCTTTTGCCTTCACTCTGCGGTCCAGCTCACCCCAAACCATCTCAATTGGGTTCAGGTCTGGTGCCTGAGAAGACCAGGTCATCTGGCGTAGCACCCCATCACTCTCCTTCTTTTTCAAATAGCCCTTATACAGCCTGGAGGTGTGTTTGGGGTCATTGTCCTGTGGAAAAATAATGATGGTCCAACTAAACGCAAACCGGATAGAATAGCATGCTGCTGCAAGATGCTGTGGTAGCCATGCTGGTTCAGAATGCCTTCAATTTTGAATAAATCCCCAACAGTGTCACCAGCAAAGCACCCCCACACCATCACCCCTCTTCCTCCATGCTTGACAGTGGGAACCAGGCATGTAGAGTCCATCCGTTCACCTTTTCTGCATCGCACAAAGACACAGTGGTTGGAACCAAAGATCTCAAATTTGGACTCATCAGACGAAAGCACAGATTTCCACTGGTCTAATGTCCATTCCTTGTGTTCTTTAGCCCAAACAAGTCTCTTCTGCTTGTTGCGTGTCCTTATCAGTGTTTTCCTAGCAGCTATTTTACCATGAAGGCCTGCTGCACAAAGTCTCCTCTCAACAGTTGTTGTAGAGATGTGTCTGCTGCTAGAACTCTGTATGGCATTGACCTGGTCTCAAATCTGAGCTGCTGTTAACCTGCGATTTCTGAGGCTGGTGACTCGGATAAACTTATCCTCAGAAGCAGAGGTGACTCTTGGTCTTCCTTTCCTGTGGCGGTCCTCTTGTGAGCCAGTTTCTTTGTAGCGCTTGATGGTTTTTGCCACTGTACTTGGGGACACTTTCAAAGTTTTCCCAATTTTTTGGACTGACTGACCTTCATTTCTTAAAGTAATGATGGCCTCTCGTTTTTCTTTACTTAGCTGCTTTTTTCTTGCCATAATACAAATTCTAACAGTCTATTCAGTAGGACTATCAGCTGTGTATCCACCAAACTTCTGCACAAAGCAACTGATGGTCCCAACCCCATTTATAAGGCAAAAATCCCACTTATTATACCTAACAGGGCACACCTGTGAAGTGAAAACCATTCCCAGTGACTACCTCATGAAGCTCATCAAGAGAATGCCAAGAGTGTGCAAAGCAGTCATCAAAGCAAAAGGTGGCAACTTTGAAGTACCTAGAATATGAGACATATTTTCAGTTGTTTTACACTTTTTTGTTACGTATATAATTCCACATGTGTCAATTCATAGTTTTGATGCCTTCAGTGTGAATGTACAATTTTTATAGTCATGAATATACAGAAAATTTTTTAAATGAGAAGGTGTGTCCAAACTTTTGGTCTGTACTGTATATATATGTGTGTGTGTATATATATATATATATATATATATATATATATATATATATATATATATATATATATATATAAATAAAAATTGGGTGCTATACCAATGGTCCATATTAGTTCTGATTTTTTTTTTTGCGCATCCATAGACTTGAATTGGCAAGTCTCAGCTAATGTCCGGAATAAACTAGCTCATGCTGCGATTATCTTTATTTTTACGTGCAGATTCAGTCCATGAAAAAAAATGTGGTGAAATTCAGAAGGATTATTATGGCCAGTTTTCAGGTGTCAAAAAGTCATAAATGATGTTGCATGTTATTTTTATACAAACGTGAATTATTTTCTTCCACTTTCGTCACTTTTGAAGGTGGACTTCGTGAGCTGTTCATATAAGTCAAAATTCATGAATCTGGCTTACAACTTATTAAAAAGTCACAATTCTTGCACTATTAGGGGTGTGGAGGAAAAAGTGGGAAATCTCTTCTAAACAATGTGCTACAGCTCAACTCCTGTTCCCGTCAATAGGTGCTGAGTCGCAGTACCTGAGAACAGTCACTAGTGGGGGGAATGGTTATGCTCTGGCTCTGTAGACGGCTTACATTAGTTCTCTCCCTGAGCTGCAAACAGCTGAACTATGGGGGTTCCAGGTAACTGCCCCACTGATCTGACATTGATGACCTACGGTGCATTTAACCTACACTAAGGGTAATTAAAGGGACTCTGTCACCTGAATTTGGCGGGACTGGTTTTGGGTCATATGGGCGGAGTTTTCGGGTGTTTGATTCACCCTTTCCTTACCCGCTGGCTGCATGCTGGCTGCAATATTGGATTGAAGTTCATTCTCTGTCCTCCATAGTACACGCCTGCGCAAAGCAATCTTGCCTTGTGCAGGCATGTACTACGGAGGACAGAGAATGAACTTCAATCCAATATTGCAGCCAGCATGCAGACAGTGGGTAAGGAAAGGGTGAATCAAACACCCGAAAACTCCGCCCATATGACCCAAAACCAGTCCCGCCAAATTCAGGTGACAGGTTCCCTTTAAACACCCGCCAATCAGCTATTTGCACATTGGTTGGCAGTTACTTAGTAACCTGTTTAAACAGGAAGACTCACCTCCCATCAGTAATAAATCCTTTAGTGCGCATGGACTGTCATTGTTCTCTGCAGCAATTCCTGTTTGCACAAGATGATATGCTGCCGAGGACAATTATATTTAAGCAAGCTTAACCATCCTTTCACCCGAGGAATGATCGTTTTGCTCATTCTTATATATCAGGTGATTGGCAGCCTGTTTACACTGGCTCATTCACAATAATCGGCCAGTGTAGATGCAAAGTAATAATAGACCACCAATATCTAAATAGTGGTCAACCCATTGTCTGTCATTCGGCTTGTTACAGCACAAAAAAACAGGCTTGCTTTAGCACAAATGACTGTGGTCAAACGTGTAGAAGCAGTGCAAGTGTTTCCAGTCAACATTATTTATTTATTTTTAGTTTTTTTTTTTCATATCTGGCCTTGGCTTGAAAAATTTAATGTAAGATTCTGAGCCGTGAACGTGGCCTTTAAAGCGTTAATCCCATCTTGTAAGATGCGTATTGTATTTAGATGAATGTTAAAACTTTGAAATGTATTTTATTTAAATGTGCCCCACCTCCTTCATGAAAAAAAAAAAAACAAATTAAAAAAATGCTAGGCTATCTTGTTGCCAGATTAAGGACATTTTCCTGTACATCCTATTAATTAAAATTCCCCAACTCCTCATATCTAATTCTGCTGGATGCATTTTATTCATGGCTTGCACTTAGTAAACTCCATAATATACTTGACCATGCCTATTATTACCAGGAGGAGCATCTACCATGTGAATCCAAGGCTGGCAATATTCTGCTCATTTTTGACAAATGCTGGAGCAGTTGGGAGAGGTGGACGTTTTACCATTCTCTGCTCTCAGTTGTTTACACCTTTTATCTCCTCTGTTGTTTTGTCCTCTTTCGATTGTTTTCCCTTCTGCACACAATCTGTTATATTATTACATGTCTTTGTGTATGCTAGAGAATACCATTATAAACATAGGATTTCTATGGAAAACATGCTGTAGGCTATTACATCTGTTCTACTATTCTATTCCATCTTCACTGTATGGAAATTATACATCAAGCTGTCACTGATCATCAAATGCAGAGAAAAACCATAATTGTCAGTAAGGAGATTCTGCCAGAAAGTGATATTGCACTGCAAGCTCCCCTCAATTTAGAGATGGCGCAGGGGGAGAGGTATACGTGGTGTCATGGCAAATAGTTTACCATTATAGCTCCATTTTTGGATAATCAGGTCCCACCTTTTCAAATGAAGTCTGACAGCACAAAATGCCTGTTCAAACCAAGCACGGCATCTTGGAGGGTACATAGCCATATGAAAATGGTACCTTTAAGGCCCTGCTTCATGAAAGTAGTTTCACCAGTTTTCTGATGTAAAACACCTTCAAACTTCGAGAAGGTTTTGTACAACTTTACTCTAGTGGTGGCTTTATTAAGGCTGGCATAATAAATGGGGCCCTGAGTGTTCAGCTCCATTGCTGCAGTTGCCAGAAATCATTCTTTATTCACATATGCTAATCAGGAGCTTGCTGCACTCTTGGCATGGCTGAGCACTACACCTTCCTACTTGTCTTCTATTGATCCCCGCCCTCAGCCTGCTTCCGTAAAGACATTAAAGATGCTCTACCATCAAAAATGTTATCGTCTTAATATATTGCAATCATCCTACTATATAGCACTATGTATGTACAATTGCTCATTTCTCCCTTCTACCCAGTAATACTTCTCTTTTCCATTAGGTCTATGACATCACTGGGTTAAAAACTGACTAGCTGCAACCTTTTGGCTATGTTCACATGTTGCGGATTTTGTTGCAGATTCGCAGCATTTTTTCCGTGCGGATTTGCACCAAATCCGCAAAGAGTGCTCAGGCAATGTTACTCAATGGGAATCCAGAATTATTGTACACTAGATGGTAGCCCGATTCTAACGCATCCGGTATTCTAGAATATGCATGTCCACGTAGTATATTGCACAGCCCACGTAGTATATTGCCCAGCCATGTAGTATATTGCCCAGCCACGTAGTATATTGCACAGTCACGTAGTATATTGCCCAGCCACGTAGTATATTGCCCAGTCACGTAGTATATTGCCCAGCCACGTAGTATATTGCCAGGCCACGTAGTATATTGCCCAGCCACGTAGTATATTGCACAGTCACGTAGTATATTGCCCAGCCACGTAGTATATTGCCCAGTCACGTAGTATATTGCCCAGCCACGTAGTATATTGCACAGTCACGTAGTATATTGCCCAGCCACGTAGTATATTGCCCAGTCACGTAGTATAATGCCCAGCCACGTAGTATATTGCCCAGTCACGTAGTATATTGCCCAGTCACGTAGTATATTGCCCAGTCACGTAGTATATTGCCCAGCCACGTAGTATATTGCCAAACCACATAGTATATTGCCCAACCACGTAGTATATTGCCCAGCCACGTTTTATATTGCTTAGTGACGTAGTATATTGCCCAGCAACGTAGTATATTGCCCAGCAACGTAGTATATTGCCCAACCATGTAGTATATTGCCCAGCCACGTAGTATATTGCACAGTCATGTAGTATATTGCCCAGTCACATAGTATATTGCCCAGCCACGTAGTATATTGCCCAACCACGTAGTATATTGCCCAGTGACGTAGCATATTGCCCAGCCACGTAGTATATTGCCCAGTTACGTTGTATATTGCCTGGTGACGTAGTATATTGCGCAGCCACGTAGTATATTGCCCAGTTACATAGTATATTGCCTAGTGACCTATTATATTGTGCTGCCACGTAGTATATTGCCCAGTGACGTAGTATATTGCCCAGTGACGTAGTGTACAGTACAGAGCCATGTAGTATATTGGCCAGTTACGTAGTATATTGCCCAGTGACGTAGTATACAGCACAGAGCCACGTAGTATATTGCACAGCGAAGTAGTATACAGCACAGAGCCACGTAGTATATTGGCCAGTCACGTAGTATATTGCCCAGCTAGGTTTGTCACAGGTTAAAAAATAAACATATACTCACCTTTCCGAGGGCCCCTTGTAGTCCACGGCAGCTTCCGGTCCTAGGGTTGGTATGAGCGCAGGACCTGTGATGACGTCGCGGTCACATGACCGTGAAGTCATGGCAGGTCTTTCTAGCGCAGGCGCGCAGGGCCTGTGATGGGGTCGCGGTCACATGACCGTGTCATCATGGCAGGTCCTTCTCCCATATCATCTTTGCCACCGGAACCTGCAACGGAAGATGGCGGCCGGCGTGAGCGACTACGGAGGGTGAGTATAGCAGGTTTTTTTTTTTTATTATTATTTTTAACATTACATTTTTTACTATTGATGCCGCATAGGCAGCGTCAATAGTAAAAAGTTGGGGACACACAGGGTTAATAGTGGCGGTAACGCGGTCCGTTACCGCCGGCATTAACCCTGTGTTAGCGGTGACCGGAGGGGAGTATGCGGGCGACAGGCACTGACTGCGGGGAGTAAGGAGCCGCCATTTCCTTCCGGACTGTGCCCGTGGCTGATTGGTCGCAGCAGCCATGACAGGCAGCTGGCGAGACCAATCAGCGAATGAATAACCGTGACAGACAGACAGAAGGACAGACGGAAGTGACCCATAGACAATTATATAGTAGATATGCTGCGGAAAATTCCGCAGTGAAGCTCAGTGTTTTATTTTCCACTGCATGTCAATTCTTTTTGCAGATCTGCAGCGTTTTTGCACCCGTTGACTTACATTGAGTCAGTCAAATCCGCAGCTAAACTGCAGGTGTAAAAAGGTCTGCGGATTATCTGCAGGAAGAGTGTGTGAGCGGAGAATGTGTGCGGGTCTGTCTGCGGGTGTCTGTGTTTGTCTCTAAGTGTGTGCAGGTGTCTGCTTGTTTCTCTGTGTTTGTACAGGGCTGTGTGGGTGTCTGTGTGTGTCTCTATGTGTGTGCGGCTGTGTGCAGGTCTGTGGGTCTGTCTGCAGGTGTCTGTAGCCAGGCATCGTCTGATGGGACTACTGCTCCCATCCAGCTATGTTTGCTGTCACATATAACAGTGACAGCATGAGCCGATGATGGGGCAGTAGTCCCATCATCCGGCGACTGTGTTCAAATGTAAAAAAAAAAAAACCACACATTTACATAATCACATACAACATTCATACTCACCAAACACCTAATTCCCCGACACCCTCGATCTCCTGCAATAAAAATAAAATAATAAACCACCATGTATTTAGCTTTCCGCCATAGTCCATTTAATACCGAGCGACAGTCAACAAGCAGAAGAGACTTGTTTGGGCTAAAGAACACAAGGAATGGACATTAGACCAGTGGAAATCTGTGCTTTGGTTTGATGAGTCCAAATTTGAGATCTTTGGTTCCAACCACCGTGTCTTTGTGCGATGCAAAAAGGTGAACGAATGGACTCTACATGCCTGGTTCCCACCGTGAAGCATGGAGGAGGAGGTGTGATGGTGTGGGGGTGCTTTGCTGGTGATACTGTTGGGGATTTATTCAAAATTGAAGGCATACTGAACTAGCATGGCTACCAGAGCATCTTGGATCGGCATGCTATTCCATCCGGTTTGCGTTTAGTTGGACCATCATTTATTTTTCAACAGGACAATGACCCCAAACACACCTTCAGGCTGTGTAAGGGCTATTTGACCAAGAAGGAGAGTGATGGGGTGCTATGCCAGATGACCTGGCCTCCACAGTCACCAGACCTGAACCTAATCAAGATGGTTTGGGGTGAGCTGGACCGCAGAGAAGGCAAAAGGGCTAACAAGTGCTAAGCATCTCTGGGAACTCCTTCAAGATTGTTGGAAGACCATTTCCGGTGACTACTTCTTGAAGCTCATCAAGAGAATGCCAAGAGTGTGCAAAGCAGTCATCAAAGCAAAAGGTGGCTACTTTGAAGAACCTAGAATATAAGTCATATTTTCAGTTGCTTCACACTTTTTGTTAATAAATATATATATATATATATATATATATATATATATATATATATATATATATATATATATATAATTCCACGTGTTAATTCATAGTTTTTGTGCCTTCAGTGTGAATTTACAATTTTCATAGTCATGAAAATACAGAAAAATCTTTAAATGAGAAGGTGTGTATATATACAGTATATATATATATATATGTATGTATATATATATATGTTTTGTGCGTGTAAACATTATATTTGAACATGGTATGTAATGATATTATGGTCTTCAATGGAGAATGTAAAAGAAGAGGTTGGACTAGGAAATGACATCACAATTCTTTTTTGTTAAATAATCTTTCTTTATTTAGCTTACAAAAATGCAGACAAATCCGCATAGAAATCTGCAATGTGTGCACATACTCTTTTAAGTTTTAAGCAGAAACAGTAGGTCAATTTTCCCTGTATGAGTCATCAGTCACTGCAAAAGTCTATGGCAGGGGGGAGGAGGGAGCAGCTGGGTCATGATTTGCAGAGGGGAGTTATTTCTGCAGGGACAAGAGACTTCCTGGCCCTACATAGAGCAGAGAAAAGAGAAGAATTTGCTGGGTAGAAGGGCAAAATCAGCAACAGTGCTATAGAATATCATGATAGCAATATATTAAGAGGGAGTGCTTGTTTAAGGAAGAAGGCCTGGACTTGCAAAACAGTAAAAGAGTATTAACGAGTAGGGTAAATAATGTATACCTTACAGTAGTGCCTATAGCGCCAACCTCTAAGTTAACGACAGCACACCCAGAAGTATTACATGAAGATTCTGTTACTGATCTGCTTTGGAAAGGGTGAAATCCACAGTAAAAACTTGTACAAAGTGATGACATTTTAGATTTGAAATCCACAGTGCAGGTCAATGTTCCCGCACAAATGATCTGTATCATGTAGTATTGAGTTTTGACATCTTATTCAGTTTGCTGCTGCGGATGTTATGTCCACAAATAGCGAAAGACCTGCCAGTCATTTGGAGTCGGGTAGACTGGTTTGGGGCTAGTCATCCAAGATGATTTATGTTATTTATTATGCTTTGCTTATATAGCACCGTTAATTCTGCAGCGCTTTACAGACATCATCATCACTGTCCCCATTGGGGCTCACAATCTACATTCACTATCAATATGTCTTTGGAGTGTGGGAGGAAAACTGAGTACATGGAGGAAATCCATGCAGATACGGGGAGAACATACAAACTGCAAAGCAACAGTGCTAACCACTGAGCCACCTGGCTAACATGTGGTTGAATTGGAAGACTGCTTCCTGTTAGAATGGAATTTTTTTTTTCTGTTTGTGGCTGTGACTTTAACTATTTATGATTTAATTAACACACTTGTGCCGCATAGGATACATTCAGTGAAACTGTGATTCCTTTCACAGAGCTTTGCGAACCAAAAATTTGGTAATAAAATTAGTCACAGTCTCAAAATATCATCATTAAAGTAATGATATAACGTCAGCCCATTAAGGCCCATAGTGGCAGCATCAGGTCGGCCTCACAGCAGTGTAAGATTCACATTAGCACATACAGTGGGTTTAAAAAGACTGTGAAAATGTCAGGATTTTGTCATGTTAATAAAAAAATCATACCAAGAATAAAAGTTTCAGAACTTTTTCCACCTTAATGTCACCCATAATCTGTACAAATCCATTAAGAAACAAATTGAAATCCTTTTGAGGGGAAAAATAAAAATAACAAAAGTAAAATAATGTAGTTGCCTAAGCCTGAACACATTCTTTTAATTGGGGATGTGGCTGTGTTGAGAATTAGCCCATCTCACTTAAACTCATGTTAAATAGTGGTCAGTACACAACTGCCATCATTTACAGTAATTCAGATTATCCCCATACAAAGTCTAGCTGTTCTTGTAGGATTTTCTCAGTTGCATTTCATAGAAAACCATGGTCCATAAATAGCTTACAAAACAGCAAAGGGATCTCATTGTTGAACGTTATTAGTCAGGAGAAGGGTACAAAATAATTTCCAAGACATTAGGTATATCATGGAACACCGTGAAGACCACCATCAAGAAGTGGCTTAACCCCTTTCCGACATGTGACGTAATAGTATGCCCATGTCAGACTCCCCCTCAACGCTGGAGCCCGCACCTTTCTGGGCACATGACAGCTGATCTATACAGCTGACATGTGCCCGCAACAGCCGCATGTGGAAGCACAATCCACCCACAGCTGTTAATCTCTGACAACAGCATTTAGCTTGCCCTTACAGAACGCGTGTTGCTAATCCCGCCCATCAGTGACCCTGTCACATGATCATGGGTCACCGATGGGTCAGCATGACAACCGGAGGTCTGCAGCAGACCTCTATGGTTGTTATTGTCGGATTGCTGTGAGCGCCGTCCTGTGGTCGGCATTCATAGCAGGAGAGCATTTCTGCTGCACACAGGTGATCTGATCATCGCCTGTGTATAGCATAGGCGATCAAAGTAGTGCAGCTTCTAGTCTCCCATGGAGACTATTGATAATCAATCAGGAAACTGTAGGAGAAATCAGTGCAAAAATTGGGTTTTATCCGAGAAACAAGAAAAGCTTTATTCTCAGATTAAACTCACCTGTTTAATCTGTTGAGAAGGCATGTAATGTAAAACGTCAGCTGCAGCAGATCCACGGATCAGCAAGTGGCCATCAAAGGTAAAAGAGATTAGTGGACAGTTTCCGCGCTGCTGAAAGGATTGAGACGTATAGCCCAGTAATCATTAAATAAGGTGGTGGTGGTTTATTCTACGCGTTTCGAAGCACAAAGTTACTTCTTCTTCAGGAAAGACCACAAATATATAGAAAGATATACGTCCCAAACCTTTCAGCAGCGCGGAAACTGTCCACTAATCTCTTTTACCTTTGATGGAGACTATTGAAGCATGCAAAAAGAAGAAAAAATGTTTCTAAAAATATTTAAAAAATAAAAAAATATAAAAGTCCAAATCACCCCCCTTGCGCCTCATTCAAAATAAAACAATAATAATACAAATATACACATATTTGGTATCACTGCATTCAGAATCGCCCGATCTGTCAATGGAAAAAAGAATTAAACCAATCACTAAATGGTGTAGTGAGAAAATATTAAAAATGCCAGAATTACGTTTTTTTTGGTCCCAGCTACATTGCAATACCAGGTGATCAAAAGATCGTATGTACACCAAAATGATATCAATAAAAATATCAGCTCGGCACGCAAAAGATAAGGCTACTTTCACACTGGCGTTTTTTTTTAATACGTCGCAATGCGTCTTTTAGGGGAAAAAACGCATCCTGCAAAGTTGTTTGCAGGATGCGTTTTTGCCCCATAGAGTTACATTACCGACGCATTGCGACGTATTGACACGTCGCAACCGTTAAATGTAACGTTTTTTGCAGCCGTTTTTTGCAGCTTTTTCCGACCGCGCATGCGCGGCCGGAACTCCTGCCCCACCTCCCCGCACCTCACAATGGGGCAGCGGATGCGATGAAAATCTGCATCCGCTGCACCCGTTGTGCGGCGCAAACATCGCTAGCGTCGGTAACCTCGGCCCGACGCACTGCAACGGGCCGAGCCCGACGCTAGTGTGAAAGTAGCCTAAGCCCTCACCCAGCCCCTGATCACCATAAATGGAGACACTACAGGTCTCGGAAAATGACAACTTTTTTTTTTTTAACAAATTTTAGAATTTTTTTTTCACCACTGAAATAAAAAATGAACCTAGACATGTTTGCTGTCTGTGAACTTGTAATGACCTTTAGAGTTTTAATTGGCAGGTCAGGTTTAGCATCTAGTGAACGTGGTTAAAAAAAAACCAAAAAACTGTGCAATTGCAGTTTTTTTATGTAATTTCACAGCACTTGGATTTTTTTTTCCATTTTTCCAGTACATGATATGTTAAAAATAATGGTTTCATTCAAAAGTACAACTTGTCCCGCAAAAAACAAGCGCTCACATGGGCATATTAACGGAAAAATAAACAAGTTATGGCTCTGGGAATGAGGGGAGCAAAAAACGGAAATTCAAATTCTGAAATACCCCTTATCTTTAAGGGCTTAAATTTGGCACAAGAGTGACTCACAAATTTATAACAAGACAAGAAGAAAATTAGTCGAGGAGGCTGTCAAGAGGCTTTACAGTAATATTTAAAGAGAATCTTTTAGTAGAATCAACCCTGCTAAAACAATGATGCGTTCTCAGGAATAAGAAATTGGATCCCAGATATCAATATATAATTTTATTAAACTCTCTATGACCTACATGTCCATGTAGATGGCTTAGAAGGGTTAAACCTTCTAATAGATGCCCTTTTAGTGCATGTGACAGCAATCTTCCATATTCTATGTCTAGCCTATTGAATAGAGTGGCAAGTCGGAAGTCTTTTCTTTCAAAGGAAAACCATTCAAGCCTAATTACGGCATGTTTTGCCAAAACCTACATAAAATCTCCTAAAAGCACGTTGGTAAAAGTTTTAAGATTTGATGAGACCAAGATTTAACTTTTTGGCTGCAGTTCCAAAATGTATGTTTAGCGCAAAGCCAACACTGCACATTACCAAAAGAACACCATACTCAGTGAGGCATGGAGGAGGCAGCATTATTAATTAGGGCCTTTTTTCAGTCAGCAGCTAGAACTGAGGCTTAAATCAAGGTGTAGGGAATTATGAACAGCTTCAAATATCAGACAATTTTGCAATAAGCCTTTCAGGCCTGTGCTGAAAAGCTGAAGATGTATAGGTATTTCACATTTCAGCATGATATCAACCCTAAACATACCTCCATATCAACAAAAGGATGGCTTTGCCAGAAGATCAAAGACTTTGGAATTGCCAGCCAGAGACCACACCTGAATTCAATTGAAAATCTGAAGAGGATTGTACATAGGACATGTCTTCACAATCTGACAGATTTGGGAGGTACTGCAAGGAAGAGTGGGCAAAGATTGCTAAATCTGCTAATTGACTCCTTCCAAAAAAGACTGAATACTATCAAAAACTAATACTTTGTTGAAGTAACATCTATAATATAACGCTGGGAGCGTCACTCTGTCCGAAGCCTCTATAGACTGCGCAGGCGCAAGCGCCGGCGCAGTCTGGGCCTCACAGAGTGACGCTCCCAGGAGATCGCAGTGTGCGTTCACACTGAACGCACACCGCGATCTCCAACAGAGAAGCAGGGACCGCCAGGAGGGTGAGTATCGGCCATATTCACCTCTCCTGCGTTCCATCGCTGAGCGCCGCCATCTTCCCGGTCTTCGGCCTGTGACCTTCAGTTCAGAGGGCGCGATGACGCGCTTAATGCGCGCCGGCGCCGCCCTCTGACTGAACAGTCACAGCCAGGAGACCGGGAAGATGGCGGCGCCCAGCGCTGGAACGCAGGACAGGTGAATATAGTAAGTGCTGGGGGGCCTGAGCTGGCGGCGATACCGGCACCTGACCCCCACAGCGTGCCGGTGTCCCCGCCTGCTCAGGCCCCCCAGCACTCGGCGCCGAGCGGGTCAGAGGCAGTATGGGGACGCAGGATGGAGCAGCACATAAGGATGGGGACGCAGGATGGAGCAGCACATAAGGATGGGGACGCAGGATGGAGCAGCACATAAGGATGGGGACGCAGGATGGAGCAGCACATAACAGGATGGGGACGCAGGATGGAGCAGCACATAAGGATGGGGACGCAGGATGGAGCAGCACATAACAGGATGGGGACGCAGGATGGAGCAGCACATAAGGATGGGGACGCAGGATGGAGCAGCACATAACAGGATGGGGACGCAGGATGGAGCAGCACATAACAGGATGGGGACGCAGGATGGAGCAGCACATGACAGGATGGGGACGCAGGATGGAGCAGCACATGACAGGATGGGGACGCAGGATGGAGCAGCACATGACAGGATGGGGACGCAGGATGGAGCAGCGCATGACAGGATGGGGACGCAGGATGGGTGCAGCGCATGACAGGATGGGGACGCAGGATGGGAGCAGCGCATGACAGGATGGGGACGCAGGATGGGAGCAGCGCATGACAGGATGGGGACGCAGGATGGGAGCAGCGCATGACAGGATGGGGACGCAGGATGGGAGCAGCGCATGACAGGATGGGGACGCAGGATGGGAGCAGCGCATGACAGGATGGGGACGCAGGATGGAGCAGCACATGACAGGATGGGGACGCAGGATGGATCAGCACATGACAGGATGGGGACGCAGGATGGAGCAGCACATGACAGAATGGGGATGCAGGATGGGAGCAGCGCATCACAGGATGGGAGCAGCGCATCACAGGATGGGGACGCAGGATGGGAGCAGCGCATGACAGGATGGGGACGCAGGATGGAGCAGCGCATGACAGGATGGGGACGCAGGATGGGAGCAGCGCATGACAGAATGGAGGCGCAGGATGGAGCAGCACATGACAGGATGGGGACGCAGGATGGGAGCAGCGCATGACAGGATGGGGACGCAGGATGGGAGCAGCGCATGACAGGATGGGGACGCAGGATGGGAGCAGCGCATGACAGGATGGGGACGCAGGATGGGAGCAGCGCATGACAGGATGGGGACGCAGGATGGAGCAGCACATAACAGGATGGGGACGCAGGATGGAGCAGCACATAACAGGATGGGGACGCAGGATGGAGCAGCACATGACAGGATGGGGACGCAGGATGGAGCAGCACATGACAGGATGGGGACGCAGGATGGAGCAGCACATGACAGGATGGGGACGCAGGATGGAGCAGCGCATGACAGGATGGGGACGCAGGATGGGTGCAGCGCATGACAGGATGGGGACGCAGGATGGGAGCAGCGCATGACAGGATGGGGACGCAGGATGGGAGCAGCGCATGACAGGATGGGGACGCAGGATGGGAGCAGCGCATGACAGGATGGGGACGCAGGATGGGAGCAGCGCATGACAGGATGGGGACGCAGGATGGGAGCAGCGCATGACAGGATGGGGACGCAGGATGGAGCAGCACATGACAGGATGGGGACGCAGGATGGATCAGCACATGACAGGATGGGGACGCAGGATGGAGCAGCACATGACAGAATGGGGATGCAGGATGGGAGCAGCGCATCACAGGATGGGAGCAGCGCATCACAGGATGGGGACGCAGGATGGGAGCAGCGCATGACAGGATGGGGACGCAGGATGGAGCAGCGCATGACAGGATGGGGACGCAGGATGGGAGCAGCGCATGACAGAATGGAGGCGCAGGATGGAGCAGCACATGACAGGATGGGGACGCAGGATGGGAGCAGCGCATGACAGGATGGGGACGCAGGATGGGAGCAGCACATGACAGAATGGAGGCGCAGGATGGAGCAGCACATGACAGGATGGGGACGCAGGATGGAGCAGCACATGACAGGATGGGGACGCAGGATGGGAACAGCGCATCACAGGATGGGAGCAGCGCATGACAGGATGGGGACGCAGGATGGGAGCAGCGCATGACAGGATGGGGACGCAGGATGGAGCAGCACATGACAGGATGGGGACGCAGGATGGAGCAGCGCATGACAGGATGGGGACGCAGGATGGAGCAACACATGACAGGATGGGGACGCAGGATGGAGCAGCGCATGACAGGATGGGGACGCAGGATGGAGCAGCACATGACAGGATGGGGACGCAGGATGGAGCAGCGCATGACAGGATGGGGACGCAGGATGGAGCAGCACATACCAGGATGGAGACCATATACCAATATAAATGCTCGCCACCCGGGCGTAGAACGGGTTCAATAGCTAGTTTTCATTTAAGGGTTTTAAGGTTGTGCAACCACACTATTTTAGTTTTGTATCTTTATTTTTCAATGGGTTTGTACAGATTATGGGTGATATTAAAAATGTAAAAAGTTCTGAAATGATTCTTGGTATGATTTGGTGCATGACTCAAACCTGGCATCTGAAATGATTCTTGGTATGATTTGGTGCATGACTCAAACCTGGCATCTGAAATGATTCTTGGTATGATTTGGAGCATGACTCAAACCTGGCATTTTAACAGGGTTGTGTAGACCTTTTTATATCCATTGAATGCTACTAGCTGCACAGTATACTATATCAGCCAGCATCATAATAATGTATAATTTAAGCTTTACAATAGTGTTCATAGTGCCAATCTCAAGGCAAAGGGCATAACAATAAAGGTACCGTCACATTTAGCGACGCTGCAGCGATATAGACAACGATCCGATCGCTGCAGCGTCACTGTTTAGGTCGCTAGGAGAGTCAAACACCAGCA
The DNA here is from genome assembly GCF_032444005.1 of Ranitomeya imitator. Taxonomy (NCBI): domain Eukaryota; kingdom Metazoa; phylum Chordata; class Amphibia; order Anura; family Dendrobatidae; genus Ranitomeya; species Ranitomeya imitator. The sequence continues at coordinate 810,485,532 of NC_091282.1, read as the reverse complement.
ACAGCAGAACGATGCAGGAGCGATCCAGTGACGTACTTATCGTTCTCGCTGGTTGTTCGCTCCATGAAAAAACATTCCAGGCATTGTTGCTTTTGCTGTCAAACATGACGAATCACGCCGACCTGACGACCAAATAAAGTTCCGGACTTCTAGCTACGACCAGCGATGTCACAGCAGGATCCTGATTGCTGCTGCGTGTCAAACACAACGAGATCGCTATCCAGGATGCTGCAACGTCACGGATCGTTGTCGTTCTCGTTGGTAAGTTGCTCAGTGTGAAGGTACCTTAAGGCTAGCTTCATATGTACTGTATGTCATTATTCCTGTCTTTTCTGTTGTGTTAGGAGCAGAAAAACTATAATAATGACAGCGCTGTATCTGTCACACGATAGACACTAATGGCGGCCATTGGCCCGCATTGATTATAATGAGGACCTTCAGGGTTATCACAACGGTGCCTCATTTTATCTGGGAAAAATAGCTCTGCATGCAGATATACATATACAATTTTTTTTTTTTTTACAAAATCTGCAACAGAGGCTCCTCCCAGAGTCTTCATCGCAGACGTGAGTGACGCCTTACTAGTTATATGCTCCCACACTCCTCACTTTTCAACTGTCAGCTCAGCAATAAGAGAGCAGCAGAGGCATAACTCACTGGGTCCAAATGTGAGGTCTGAAATATTCCTCCCTCCCATACCATGTGCCACATATAATAACAGTTCTTACTTATGTTAACATGTGATCAGATGTAAGCAGGCTAACAGCAACTGTTGCATCTAACTTCCTCTTCTTATATGGTGATCTTGGTGCAGGAGAAAAATGTCTCTCTAACAGGGGTGTACAGGATAGGGCATCGTGTAGGAATAGACAACATATCTACCAAGGGAAATACATAGAAATCATGAGGCCCCATAGTTCTAATTGGGCCCCCCACCTCCTCCCCCAAAAAAGTAATTTTCAGCGGTGTGACAGAAGTGCATATCTCACAACTTTGCAGCCCTTACAAAGTTATTTTTCTCCTATTGAAACCCCTAGATTCCCCTTTCAATGCCCCATAAAGTATGATGCCCTCCACACAATTGAATGGCCCTCTATATAGTATAATGTCCCTCACACAATATAATGGCCCCAACACAACCCTCCACACAGTATGATGGCCCCAACACAACCACCTACACAGTATAATGGTCTCCACATAGCCCTTAAAATATTATAATGGTGCAAACAGTATAATGGCTCCATATATCTCTCCATATACTATAATGGGCCCCACATAGCCCTCCATATACTATAATGGGCCCCATGTAGCCCTCCAAATACTGTAATGGGTCCCACATAGCCTTCCATATACTATAATTGTCCCCACACAGGCCTCCATATAGTATAATGGGCCCCACATAGCCCTCAATATAGTATAATGGGTCCCCACACAGCCCTCAATATAGTATAATGGGTCCCCACAATGTACTCATTTACAGTATTAGAAATAAAAATACTTGCCTCTATTCATTCCTTCGCTGCTCCAGTCTCCAATAGCGTGTGGTCTGATGCTCTGCTGCTGTGCTGAGACAATTAGAGCTCAGACACAGAAGGAAAAAAATAGAGGAGCAGCCTGTTCCATCATTGCTTTTAATTGTATCAGCATCCTGGATGCCAATACAGTTGAAAGTGCGATGCTGGGCCCCATAATGGCATTGAGGTCTGACGATATTGGCAGTATGCCCCTGCATCTACCTAAAAGGTAACCTCTCTCTCCACCATGCAGTTAGTGAAGGACCTTGCTTGATGCAGCCATTCACATAAAAATACTTTGCATCACTGTAACTAAAATTTAGAAGGCCAAAAGTATGTGGAAACTTATCTATATATAATTGTCTAAGGGGTACTTCCGTCTGTCTGTAACGGAAATCCCGCGTCGCTGATTGGTCGCGGCTGCCAGGCCGTGACCAATCAGCGACGGGCACAGTCCAGCCGAGAATTAGTCCCTCCCTACTTCCGTCCAGTCAGTGCCCGGTGCCCGCTCCATACTCCCCTCCAGTCAGTGCTGACACAGGGTTAATGGCAGCGTTAACGGACCGCGTTATGCCATGGTGTAACACACTCCGTTAACGCTGCTATTAACCCTGTGTGACCAACTTTTTACTATTGATGCTGCCTACGCAGCATCAATAGTAAAAGGATCTAATGTTAAAAATAATAAAAAACAAAAAACCTGCTATTCTCACTTCCGTTGCCCGCCGATGCGCGCGCGGCTGCCGCCAGCTTCCGTTCCCAGAGATGCATCGCTGGGAACGGAAGCTGGCGGCAGCAGCACGCGCATCGGGACAGCTTCGCTGAACGCCGGCGGGTGAGTATATAACTATTTTTTATTTTAATTCTTTTTTTTTAAACAGGGATATGGTGCCCACAATGCTATATACTACGTGGGCTGTGTTATATACTGTTTGGCTGCTATATACTACGTGGCCAGTGTTATATACTACGTGGGCTGTGTTATATACTGCGTGGGCTGTGTTATATACTGCGTGGGCTGTGCTATATATTACATGGGCTGTGTCATATACTGCGTGGCTGCTATATACTATGTGGGCAGTGTTATATACTACGTGGGCAGTGTTATATACTACGTGGGCTGTGTTATATACTGCGTGGGCTGTGTTATATACTGCGTGGGCTGTATTATATACTGCGTGGCCTGTATTATATACTGCGTGGCCTGTGTTATATACTGCGTGGGCTGTGTTATATACTGCGTGGGCTTTGTTATATACTACGTGGGCTGTGTTATACTGCGTGGGCTGTGTTATATACTACGTGGGCTGTGTTATATATTACCTTGTCTGTGTTATATACTGCGTTCTGCTATATACTACATGGCTCCTATATACTACGTGGCCTGTGGTATATTCTATGTGGCTGCTATATACATACATACATACTGTACATATTCTAGAATACCCGATGCATTAGAATTGGGCCACCATCTAGTAGGACATAATACCCCCAAACCACGTGTGTGATTATAGAGCTGCGTCCCCTACTGTTGCTATGTATTGGCTTGCAATGGTGAGATCAGGTGTTTGATGATGTTGAGATGTGGAAAGAGAAGAGGGCCTTCCTCCAAACTATACCCGCAAAGTTGTAAGCATACAGATGTCCAAAGTGCCTTTGTATGCCATAGTATTTACATTAACCTTCACTGAAAATTAGAGACCTGGCACAAACACTGAAAAAGCAACATACATTATTATTTTATTCCCTGATATAGCACCATTAATGTCCACAGGTCTTTACAGACATTATTATCACTGTCCCCGTTGAGGCTGACAATATAAATTCCTTATCAGTATGTCTTCAGAGTGTGCGGAAACTTAGGTACCTGGGAGAAACCCACAAAAACTCCTTGCAGCTACCATGCTGCCCATTAAAGTCTATATATCTGATTAGTAATTTTTGCTTTATTTAAGTCCTTTTTCTGTTTTAGTCTTGTGGTATATCATTGCCGTATTTTTTTGCAACAAGATCTTCAAAATGGCACACGCAATTCATGAGTTTTTTCAAAATAAAAGATGGCCTTTTAACCTTTTTTGCAATATTGTAGCTCAAAAAGTAGCACATTTTGCAAATGACTGCATAATGTCACTGTAACGGGGGCCAGGGTGGTAGCCGTACCGAGGGATTGCTGCTGCGTCCTCATCACACCCTGACGCTCCGCTACAGAAATATCATGTCCATTTTGTGGTATGCTGTGTGTGTCAAGTAGTTCACCCACCTATGAGTCAGAATCCTCCAATCCGTCGCAGACACACACAAATGTTATCAAAGTCCTGATTCATTTTCAATTAAACTTTACTCATTTCGTGCATCTTCATAACAGACTTAATCCAACAATCTTCAAAAGACATAAGAACTTCTCCTGCACTTTCCCTGGTCTTTTCCCTCAGCTTATCTTCTAGCACCGTGGCTTCCAGACCCACAGTCCCCTGGGAATTCCAGCTTTCTGATACTGCCTCTGCAATTCCTGTTCGGACCGTAAGTCACGGGAGGTAACCCACAGACAAGCCACCGACCCTTCCAGACTGCCTCGCTTTTCACATGCTTTAAGATCTAACATCTCCAGACCTGCTTCCCTCGGTGCTTCTTCTGTCTCTTTCTACTGTAACTCACCACACAACTACTACCGCTCCTTCTAGAACAATTCCTCTCACTCTCTTCTAGCTCCTCCCACTACCTGAAAATTACCTCAGGAAGGCACTCTCCCTGCCACTACACTGGCTCCGCCCCCTTTCTCAACTGTCACTACTCTGACTGAAACCAGTTCTCAACACACTCTAATCTCCTACTCTACAGTGCCCCCTTAACACTAACCCACAACTACACTGCCATAACCCTTACCAATGCTGGCCTACCACTGCCCTACATACAGCATGATGGCCCCAATATCTCCCCTACATACAGCGTGATGGCCCCAACATCTCCCCTACATACAGATTGATAGCCCCAACAGGTCCCCTACTACAGCATGTTGGCCCAAATCTCCCCTACATACAGAATAATGGCCCCAAGATCTTCCCTATATACAACATTATATACCCAACAGCTCCCCTACACACAGCATGAGATCCCCAACAGGTACCCTACAAACAGCATGATGGCCCCAACATCTCCCCTACGTACAGCATGATGGCCCCAACATCTCCACTACATACAGCATGATAGCCCCATCAGGTCTCCTACATACAGCATGATGGTCCCAACATCTCCCCTACATACAGCATGATGGCCCCAACATCTCCCCTATATACAGCATTATAGACCCAACATCTCCCCTACATGCAGCATGATGGCCCCAACAGTTTCCCTGCATACAGCATGATAGACCCAACAGCTCCCCTACATACAGTATTATGACCCCAACAGTTTTCCTGCATACAGCATTATAGACCCAATAGCTTCCATACATACAGCATGATGGCCAGAACAGTTTCCCTACATATACAGTAGCATGATGGCCCCAACAGCTCCCCTATCTACATACAGTATTATGACCCCCCATAGTGCTTGCTTCATTCTATGCAGCTCGTCTCCTGTCTGGCCCTGTTGCTTGTATTTCCTCTCTGGAAGGTACAGGCTGCACCAGGTGCACCACATGACATCATTCAGTAGACGCCCCTGCTATTGTGTGACCAGCTTGGATGACACCCAGTACATTTAAAGATATAGTGTCAGTGTGGCCGATAACTGCCCCTCTGTTGACTTACCAGCCTTCTATATGTTGTGTAGTATTGCTGCAATGTAACAATTGCATTTCTACACAGTGCCTAAGAAACCATAATCCACAGTCTGAATAATGGAATAGTAAAGATTGGCCTAAAATAATGATGCCATTGCTAAAGGGTAGACATGAAGTTGAAGCTGAAAGCAAGGGCTGGGAGGCAATTTTCTCTACTTCCATGTCATCTAATACTCAGCAAACAAGTACCACTGTCACTAGTGGCCAATACAGCTATATATTGTTCACATAATTCTAAATTAACACCAGAACACAATCCCTCATGCATAATTCATCCATAATCTGCTGTGCAGTGCCAAAAATACACTGCTGTACATCAGCCAAGTAATATCTCCTCCCCAATATTTTGTAGAAAGGTTGCACAGTATGTTCTTTGCAAGCATCTCCACTTTTTTTACACTACAGTTTCAAGAAAACAATAAGGTGTATTAATAACTGTGGTACTGCCTACAGTGCCTGATAACTGACATCATTACTTTAATATATGCAAAAATGGTACTGAAGCTGTACTTTCCCTTCACTAAGAGCTGAATTCCCCAAGTATGAGCACTACACAGTGTTCGGATCTGTAGTGTCCCGGCGTCACACACCTCCGGCGGCTGTGGTTCGGCTGAGAGATGGCGGTACCAGGTGCCTCATAGTAAGTGATCAATATCCTAATCCCAGACACAAATCCATGTATTGTACACATATGCAGAATAAACACTGTCTGTCTGAGCAGATAATACATGCTCTGGGTTTTGCATACATGTACATGTTGCTGTATAAAAGGCTGGTATATTGGGACACCCTACTGACCTCTGCAGCTATACAGACACTAACAATGACTGGCTATACAACTTGATCATTCAAACAGTGTTACAAAATTGCTGCAAAGAAGGATCCATGTAAATGCAGAGTTCCCATAGTATTATAGAAGTTACTAAAATCTAGTGTAATGTTCCAAAAAATGTACAGTATGTGACTTTAAGATGTAGCGGAGCTGGCAGCTACCTCATTATGTTTGCTCTATGTTAATATTTCCCTTTACAGATCTTGTACATGAGAAGTGGTATATATATGCACAAAGTGATGGACTTATTATGTTCTGCTATTAGGAGGTTGCTAAGGGTTAATGAAGCAGCCCTGCTTTCCATGTATGGCCACAAGGTCTCATTGTTAGACCACCTGACCAGGTTCTGGGTTTAGTAGTGAAGGAAAAGGAGACATTTTGTGTACCCGAGAGTCCTCCTAGAGAAGCTGAAGGAGCAGCTAAGGGAGCAGCCTCTACTCCCGTATATGAGAAATCACAGCTTCAGACAGCGGTGTGATATAAGAAGAAGGTGAAGCTCAGTAATCACTGCGCCATTTATATATCTGCATTATTATACTGGAACGTAAGTGTGACTGCTTTATGGGAATTGAATGGATGTATGTACCTGTGTATTTGTGCAACAAATAAACGTTAGCAATGGTCCTTCTGGCCTCCCTGTTTTCTGGACTATTTGGAGTGCACCACATTACATCATATTACCAAGAAGCAGAATGCTGAAGTTCAGGGCTGAAGTTGTTTTTTTTCCTGTTTTTTTTTTACAGGTATATCCACAAAAATCAATGCAGCTAGGTGCCCTGATGTAAATATACTTAAAAGAAGCTACAAAAATTATAAAACTGGCTCAAAAATGGTCATCAAAGTGGGCAGGCAGTAGATTTTAACGATTTGAATAAGTAACTGGTGTTTTGAAGGGGTTAAATGACTTTGGGCCACTGATATCACAGCATCACTATATAGATAGTGGTGTCCCGCATCAAATTCCGGTTACTACAGCCTAGCTGAAATGGGTTCTGACCATCAGAACTGGCATCAAAGTGGGCAAATAACATTTTATCCCAGATGTGACTAAGTAACTGGTACTATTAAGAGATTAAATGACTTTGGGCCACTGATATCACACCACTGTTACATAGATAGTGAGGTCACACATCAAATTCAGGTCCTGGCCCAAATAAGTTCTGGTCATCAAAACTAGCATCAAAGTGAACAAATAGCCAATTCTCTCAGATTTGAATAAGTAGCAGGTGTTTTTAAGGGGTTAAATGACTTTGAGCCATTAATCTCACACCTCAAAGGCTGCCGTCACACTAGCAGTATTTGGTCAGTATTTTACATCAGTATTTGTAAGCCAAAACCAGGAGTGGGTGATAAATACAGAAGTGGAGAATATGTTTCTATTATACTTTTCCTCTATTTGTTCCACTCCTGATTTTGGCTTACAAATACTGATGTAAAATATTGCTAGTGTGACGGCAGCCTAATACTCAGATAGTAATGCCCCGCATCAAATTCAGGTCACTCCAGCCGGTCCCACATGGGTTCTGGTCAACAAAAATTGTTTCAAGGTAGGCAAATAGCCAATTTTCCCAGGTTTGAATAAGTAACTTGTGTTTTTAAGGGGTAAATGACTATGTGGCACTGATGGAACACCACCATTACATAGATAGTGAGGCCACACATCAAATTCAGGTCACTCCAGCCTGGTCCAAATGGGTTCTGGTCATAAAAACTGTCATCAAAATGGGTAAACAGCCAATTTTCTCAGATTTGAATAAGTAAATTGTGGTTTTAAGGGATTAAATGACCTTAGGCCACTGATCTCACACCACCAACACGAAATAGAAAGACCCACAAGAATCCTCACGAGTCTGCAGTCACATAGAGTAACTCCAGACAATCCCTTTAACCCGTAAAACAAACCAGTAACTTATTCAAATCAGTGCAAAGTTGTAATTTGCTCACTTTGATACCAGCTTTTTTGATCAGTAACCAGTGACCATTCCTTTAGCCTTGAAAAAAAAAACACCTAATTTTGATGTGGGTCCTCCTGTTTTGTGTTGGTGCTTTAAGACCAGTGGCCAAAGGTCATTTAACCCCTTACAATCACCAGTTACTTATTCAAATCGTCAAAGCCCACTTTGATGCCAGTTCTGATGCTCAGAATCCGTTTCGGCCAGGCTGCAGTGGACTGCGTTACATGTGGGACATCACTATCTGTGTGTCTACATTGTGAGATCAGTGGCCCAAAGTCATTTAACCCTTTCAATAACGCCCTCCGGTGCCCACTTTGATGCCCATTTTTGTGCTAGTTTTCTAATGTTTGTAGCTGCTTTTCAATGTATTCACGTCAGGACATCTCACTGCATTGTATTTTATCATCATGATTTTTATTTTTTGCTGATAAACCTGGAAAAAAAAGAAAAAAAAAGGCCGAATAAGAAGCCAAATTCGGCATCCTCTAGGAAACTGAGGGTATTTAAGTGGAGCCTGGAGGCACAAACTTTCTTTTCTTTTCGTCGCTGCCATGGCGGAGTTGTAACTTCCCCACACCACAAGGTGCATGATAAACATGACAAGCCAAAGTTAGTAGTAGATCCATAATCAATCAGAGAAAAAGTCCCAAAAAAGATTAGCAACCTTTTTGGGACTTTTTCCTCTGATTAATTTTGTAATTTTTTGTTATATGATTTTAAGTAAATACAAATAAAAGTTTTAGATTTCATGGAGGAGCTTTTGCCGTTGACTTGAGATCCTTCGCCTGGATAGGTGAGCTGGTTATTTCTCTTCTGTTTCACATGATAAAGATGACCTGCTTTCGACATTGTTTAGATCACAGTCCTTATTTGACAAAACAATCTTTTTACTTCATTTTTTATTACATGCAGTGTATTCCAAAAAGGAACAGGCACAGCATATTTCTTGTCAAAGCAGACCACATTCATTGGTGAAGGGGAGCAAAGAATGTCAGCCAGCAAGATAACAGGAGCAGAGAGCCCTCCAATGACTCCAGAGTCCAGACTATGCTGAGGCTGGCCGTACACTAGTTATTTTTGTCATCCATAATGACTGATTTCAACAACTATTATCTGTATTTATGTGGCACGAACCATATGACACAACTTTAACTCCTTCACCTCCTTGCGATTTTCCATTTTTACGCTTTCGTTTTTCGCTCCCCTTGTTCCCAGAGCCATAAGTTTTTATTTTTCCGTCAATTTGGCCATGTGAGGGCTTATTTTTTGTTAGACGAGTTGTAATTTTGAACGACACCATTGATTTTACCATATAATGTACTGGGAAACTGGAACAAAATTCTAAGTGGGGTAAAATTACAAAAAAGTGCAATTTCACAATTATTTATTTATTTTTTTAACTTTGTTCACTAACTTCTAAAACTGACCTGCCATTATGATTCTCCAGGTCAGTATGAGAATGAAGATACCAGACCTGTCTAGGTTCTTTTTTATTTAAGTGGTGAAAAAAATCTAAACAATTTGTAAGAAAAAAAATTTCTTATGTCGCCGTTTTCCAAGGCCTAGAGTGTCTCCATTTTTAAGATTTGAAGCTGGGTGAGTGCTTATTTTTTGCGACCCATGCTGATGTTTTTATTAATACCATTTTGGGGTAGATACAATGTTTTTATCGCCTGTTATTGATTTTTTTTTTTGCAATGTTATGGAGGCCAAAAAAACTTAATTCTGGCGGTGCAGTTTTTGTTATTGTTACGCCATTTACAGATCTGGTTAATTTACTTTATATTTTGATAGATCGGACATTTCTGAATGCAGCAATGCCAAATATGTGTATTTTTAATTGTTTTATTTTCAATGGGGCAAAGGGGGTGGGGTTTTTTTTGTTTTTTTTTAATCTTTCATTGGCTTCAATAGTCCTTTTATGAATCTTGAAGCTGCGACCATGTGGTTGCCTGTGCTACACATAGCAGGGCTTCAGCCCTGCTATGTGTAGGAAAAGTCATGATATCCTATGAAAGCTGGCTACAAGTCTTCTGCAGACCCCAGGCAGTCATGATAACCCACTCCGCAATCAAGTGACAGGGTCGCCAATGCGCAGAACTTGTGATGCGTTTCCATGTCATGTGTGGGGAATGATACAGGTTCAGTGCCGGAGCCCACATCAAATGCAGGGAGATGACCTTGGACGTATAGTACCTATACATTCAACATTGTGAAGGGGTTAAAAATCTGATCTGAAGAGTTGTCAGATACAGTTATATGAAAAAGTTTGGGCACCCCTATTAATCTTAAGCTTAATGTTTTATAAAAATTGTTTTTTTTTTGCAACAGCTATTTCAGTTTCATATATCTGATAACTGTTGGACACAGTAATGTTTCTGCCTTTAAATGAGGTTTATTGTACTAACAGAAAATGTGCAATCTGCATTCAAACAAAATTTGACAGGTGCATAAGTATGGGCACCTCACCAGAAAAGTGACATTAATATTTAGTAGATCCTCCTTTTGCAAAAATAACAGCCTCTAGTCGCTTCCTGTAGCTTTTAATGAGTTCCTGGATCCTGGATGAAGGTATTTTTGACCATTCCTCTTTACAAAACAATTCCAGTTCAGTTAAGTTTGATGGTCGCCAAGCATGGACAGTCCTTTTCAAATGATCCCACAGATGTTCAATGATATTCAGGTCTGGGGACTGGGATGGCCATTCCATAACAGTGTAATTGTTCCTCTGCATGAATGCCTGAGTAGATTTGGTGCTGCCCAAACAGTGGCTATACGATCTCAGCCATATATGTTTGACTCTCTGACACCCTGAGGTGTTTCAGAGAACAACATTCCTTTAAATGTAAAAATCCAGTGAAAGGTTCCCTTAAAGCTATCATAATATGCTAAGGAGCAGTTGTCAGAAATCTACCAGTAAATCCTCATATACTGGATGCCTATTTAGGCTGCAAAATAAAAGAAAGACAATAAAGGGAGTAGGGGTAGCTCATACTTTTCATTACTTTATTTAGTTTTAAGGTTTTGTGTATATATTCCATGATAGTCAAATAGGAAAGTACCAGAAACGTAATAACCAGAGTATTTTGCAGCTTGAAAGGAGCTGCCTATATTTGAATAGAAAATCACATTTGCTCATGCTAGTATGTGACAATGTGAACTTGCCCTTAGCATTATGGGTGATAATTGTCATGCCCCTCTAAGTGGCCATGGTGCTATCACCGATACGAGTAAGCAGCCGGAGCCTATGTGAAAAGGCACTCTCATAGGAGTAGGAATTGGCAGATTTTTTTTTTTCAATAGATTCACATTAAAACCAGTCTGCATTCAACAATTGTTTAATCAATGAGTGTTTATAGACTGAAAGAATTAGTGGATGAAAAAGCTGCATCTGGGGGGTTACACAGAGCTATATATATATATCTGCTGTAGAAATCTACAACCTACAGCTTCCCAGCTGTTGCAGAAATTCAAATTCCATGATTTCCCATCAGCCAGGGGCTACTGGGTACTTTATTGGAAAAATATGCTGTCCATTGCACTGCTATCCTAAGAATTAGGCCAGGGTTCCACGAGCGATGATTCTTTCTTCCAAGAGAATCAGGCCAATTATGGTAACGACACTCAGCTCAAACTCTGTCAGGGTGTGCTCAGTGTGTGGTCAGCTTGTGCTCAGGGTGTGCTCAGAGTGTGCTCACAGTGTGCTAAGGGTGTGCTCAGGGTGTGCCCAGCGTGTGCTTAGGGTGTGCTCAGAGTGTTCTCGGGATGTGCCCAGAGTCTACTCAGGGTGTGCCCAGCGTGTGCCCTGTGCTCAGCGTGTGTGCTCAGGGTGTGTGCACAGGGTGTGTGCTCAGCGTGTTCTCAGGGTGTGCTCATACCAATAGACTTGAAATGGTGCCTGTGATGCGATTTGCGGAGCCGCTAGTGGCTTTTCTCATGACGAAACGGACAGCACTCGGCTAAGTTATGCGCTCATGTCAGTGAAGCCTTAGAATACCCTTCTTTAAAAATAAGGTGGTGTTTTATTTAACTGTAATGTGAATTACACCATTCATTTACGCCACCAAACTTGTGGCGTTCAATGACTTCCCATCCGCTACTTGATCGCTGATTGGTGGTTGGTTAATAGCCTGACAGTGATCACATTTTCTTTGCGCACAGAACGATCTGTAATAGGTCATGTCCCCATAAGACCCATTAATAAATAAACTGACAACACACAATTATTGGTGGAATAAAATATGGCCGTGAGGTTTTATTTTGGGTAACATACAACTTGAATAAATACCAAATAAATAAATTTCATAAGTTAAAAGTCCATAACCAAACTCATTTAGTAGCCAAATCCACCCAAGGAAGGGTGATTTTTACCCCACAAATAAAACCGAACGACAGTTAAAGTGCTAACATAACGGGAGGGCGGGTGGGCTCTTCTTTCTTCAAGCGCCAGCTGAGTGACAGGCGCTGACAGGAACCTGTCTTATCAATCAGAAAAAATACCGCCAAAACGGCCTAAGCCAATCACAATCCAGGAAAAATGAGCGCACAAAAACCAGAAAAAACTGGTTTAAGCCACTTTACCATAAATAGACACAAAACTTGACCTTCTAATTACCCTTGTTTACAAGTGTATGAGGTAAACTAGGTCAATGTGGACATGAGACCCCCGCCATATTGCTTATTTTTGAGCGGGGGGGGCAAACATTCTGAGCACATAGACTGCCATTGTTCTTGGCAGCATATGTCCTGTTTACACAGGATGATGTGCTGGTGAGAGCAGTCATTTTTCAGGCCAGCTTTATTGGCAGACTGTTTACACTGTCTATTTTTCAGGACACGAGCGTTTGCAGAATGCTGTTTCACGATAATGGTGCAGTGTAAATCCAGCTTTAAGTACCCGATTAACAACAAAGAGCTGCTGCATTTGCAGATTTCATGTTGGTGTTGTAGTAAGAACAGTTTGTATTCTCTAGTAATCAATCTCAGTTTAGCCATTTTAACCTTTGCAATCTACTGCATTTGTCTAGTATTCCAGCGTATCACATATCTGATATGACAATTAGCAGACGGAAGGCGCAGTTGTCTGAATTATGCCATTACTATTGGAAATTGTTTGGATGTCAGTCTTGTGTGGGTCTTAAAATGAGTGTATACCTTAGTAAAAGGAGACCTGTCACTGCTTAAACAGACGTATCAGGAGTTAATATTTGAATGCCTGTGAAACAACAATTTTGGAGTTTGTTGGATGTGAATTTTGCGTACCCCTGTTATTCCTCATAGAAATGTTCATCTGGGTGTTACTAGTCCCATTGTACAAGAGTTGTGTCAGACTGTAAGCACAACGCCACACCACCAACTGGGAACACTTACCCATTTATTCATGAATTTCTAGTAGGAATAACAGAGGAACTGAACAATGCAGAGAAATGCTTGAGAATTGATATATTATGGAAAATTAGAGTTCAAACAGATTTGCAGGATCTACGTCCACTCTGGTGGTCCATTACTGCTGAACCAGAGCCCTGTGAACTTCCTACCTCCCGGCATCCACAGCTCTTCTTCTGTAGGCCCAGCTCCATGACATCATTGCGGTGTGATGTACGCATAACATTGCATCGGATGTATCAGTCGGAAGACGCAGACTACCGACTGGACTCTGGACCAGGGATATGCTATTTTTTTTCTTTCTGCACATCTCTATGGGGGATGCAATTTTAAGTTACTAAAACAAGAATGCAAGGAAATCTGACAGGACCTGTGAATATAGCACTCTCCAAGTTGTCTTGTGTCAAGACTTCCCAACTTTTGAAGAGGTACACTTCCAGGACATTCACTGCGCATCATGCAAATGTTTACTTCTGCCATACCAATACCCCCTTCATCAGACATCAAAATTAGTACAAATTAATACAAGTACAGAGCCTCTCCAGACAAAATCTTCCAACTTTAGACCACAAACCTGACAGCCAAACTTAGACAGACCAGATTCCCCAAGTAAATAGACCCCCCAAACCATAAGTGCACATATTTGCTTGGTCCCATTGTTGCAGGTGTCTTCATTGCTGTGCATTCACGGTTACTGTCTTGACATCTAGTAACAATTAGAAGTGGATCCCGATACAATAATGGATATACACACTACTCAATATTGAAATTGCAACACCAAGAAGGAAAAGTGTGGAAATATGGAAATCACTGGATCACTAAACATGTTAATGATATGCAAATGATAAGCAGGTAAAGGAAACAAAATTGTCAAAACCTCTCAATTTATTCAGTATCCCGAGTAGAAATACATGAACTTATATGCCTTCACATGTTATCAGTGAGGTTATTAATGGTTGTCTCAGGAGTGTTCTGCCTCATTGAATGACTTGGGCACACAAATCATCAAGATCCTTTGCCATTGCAGACCAAGGACGTCCCATATATGCTCGATGGAAGAAAAGTCCGGAGATGCTGCAGGACATAGTAGCACATTTAGGCAATACTAGCTGTACACAGTAGCACAAGTAACAAAAAAGGCTCAAGGATTAGGTCAGACAAATAAATGGCTGTAACTCTGGTTAAACAATTGATCCATTCTGTACTGCAAGTGAAATTGGACATCACGTAGTAATCCTAAGGCACATTTTCTACGCAAAACCATCAAAAGGCATTTGCGCAACATTGGGCTACAAGCTACACATCCAGCTACAGGTTTTTCCATTGACCTCACGTCACCGCTCTCAAAGGCGATCATGGCACAGAGCAGAACTGGAATGGAGGCTGGAATGGGGGGCTATCGTCTTCAGCGATGAGTCCTGCTTTTGTCACAATGATATCCGGAGAGTGGTGAGACCATATGGGCAACACCATGATGAGGCCTTCATGACGATACATCACGCTGTTCCTACTCCTGGGTTTATGGTGTGGGGTGCTAAACTAGTAGCTTGGCATTATATTTGATTTGTCATGGAACCAGTGGTCCAGACATTTCTCCAAGTATGTCAGGAGCCATTTTTCAGCATTACAGCGCAAGGCCATGCGTTGCTCCTACTACTGTAATTGCTGATATTTTTACACAAGCCTATAAGCAATTAATTGTCAGATCTCTTTTAAACTACTAGTGGATTTACAGGTAATCTTTTCACTACCCTTAACCATCAGCAAAAATGTAATTAGGCCCTAGGCTCCATTTTCAACAAAATTGCCTGTGTGGACATTTCTTAAATGTGACTACATTATAGTTCACATTTAGAGTTGGTCCTGCATATTCATACTATGTGTGTCTGTGCAGACTGTGCTTCTGTAACTTATAACTGTCAGATTTATCTACAAGCAGCCATTAACAAGTTATTCTCAACCTTTAGAGAAATATCATAACTCTGTGTCCTACACCCCCCTTAAAATGCTCTCTGCATATTCATGCTCCTAGACTATGGTCATACAGGAAAAAATGCAGTTTAAACACCTGAAAAGATTAGCACTGTGTCCACTTCATTCTCAGGATCACGGGGGATTCAAACTTTTGGATCATAAAGTAGTAGCATATCCTAGAGATTGGATGCTGCCCTCATACACACTTGCAGCCTATTTGCTAAGAGTACCGTATGTCTTCCTTGATGATGAAGCAACGTCTAATAGACTCGTAAGACGTGCTGCCTCTAATCAAAAACCGGTAGTTGCCTCACCAGTGAGGCCAAGCCTCTAAAGGCTCATTTACACGATGCAATAAACGGGATCAAGCATTTATTACAACGCTCGTTCGCTGATTAGTGCCTTGTGACCTAACAGAACGGTGATCACTCATCGAATGAACAAAATGCTCATTCAGTGAGTGGTTGGATCGTTCATGCCAGTCATAAAATCATCGTTATTGGCAGCACATTATTCTGTATGTAGAGGAGATATGCTGCCGATGACATTGCTAATCTGTGCACAGACAGTGATCATGTTAACCCCTTAGTGACCATCAATATGCTTTAAAACTGACCTAACATGTAAGTGAACAGCATCCCCCGACAGGTAAAAATGCAGCAGCTGTCAGCTGTACACTGTAGAGGACACCCTTCTGCATCAGTTGCAATCGTTGTTGGCGCTGACCATGACTTTTTTACCCCTTAGATGCTGCTGTCATTAGTGACTACAGCATCTAGATGGTTAACAGAGTGTGGGTTCTCCCTCTGCAACCCCATCGAAACCCTGAATCCACGATTGTGTGGTCATAATGGTTGACATGACAATTCACGGCCAAATAATGGCCTTAGAGTCTGCAGCTATAGGGACCTGTCCAGAGATTAGCAACATTTAGGTGGTAAAAATAAAATTTTTCTTTCCTATTGTGCCACTTTGCATTAATTTCCGAAAAGCACCTGCAGGGTTAATAAACTACCTGACAGCAGTTTTGAATATGTTGAGGGGTGCAGTTTTTCAAATGGTATCACTTTTGAGAGTTATCCAACATATAGGCCCCCCAAAGTCACTTCAAAACTGAATAGGTCTCTTAAAAAATATGTTTTGTAAATTTCCTTGAAAACATGAAAAATTACTGCTACAATTTTAAAACTTCTAATATCCTAACACAAGAACATTTTACAGATGGTGCTGATGTAAAGCAGACATGAGGGAAATTATATTTATTATCTTTTTAGCAGGGTATGACTGTCACGATCCCACCAGGGGATCAGTCAGCTGACGGCACGACACACGACGGGATGGAAATGGGGAGAGGAAAGCCCTACCAATAGGAAATGAGGGATGATCACCACCTGAGCTCAAACCTAAGCCTGTCCCTGCACTCCCCTAACACCCTAGTTGGGTCCATCCCCCACTGCCATCAGGAACCTTGTCCCTCACTGTCACCTAGCACTGCCCTGGCTAGTGCACTGGCCCCCAAGGCTGCTAGCCTCACCACTTCAGATGGTACAACACAGGGGACAGTGACAAACCCAAGATAGACAAGAAAACACCAAACTTAGCTTAATAGCCTTCTCTGCTGTAAAGCACCGCATAGCAGAAGAAAGACACCCAGACCACGAACTCCAAGGAACCAGCTGATTCGCCACTGCAGCCAGCAAGCTCCTTACTCCAGGCTTGGTCAACATAGATTGCTCTATCATCGACAGTCAGCTGATGCATCAGGTGACTATTTAAAGGATGGTGGGAGTGGCCACCACCCACATCAGCTGACCTACCAACTCTGCAATTACAGCACACTGCCAGCAGGGAAAACTGACATTAACCCCTGAAAGCTATATTTAAATCATAGTGGAAGCAGAGCTGCTACACATCCAAAAATGGGTTGTGACAATGACTATCTGGATTAAAGGGATTAAAAGTTTTAAAATTGTTAATTTTTCTAAATTTGTCAAATTTCTGATATGTTTTGCACTTATTTTATAAAAATATTGACCTAAATTTACTATATACATATACATCATGAACCCCACACAGCTTCCCCATATGCAGTATGAACCCCAGCGCCTCTCCATATACAGCATGAGCCCCACACATCCTCCCAATATGCAGCATGAGCCCTACACAGTCTCCCCATATACAGCATGAGCCCTACACAGTCTCCCCATATACAGCATGAGCTCTACACAGCCTTCCAATATAAAGCATGAGCCCCACACAGCCTCTCCATATACAGCATGAGCCCCACACAGCCTCCCCATATACAGCATGAGCCCCACACAGCCTCCCCATATACAGCATGAGCCCCACACAGCCTCCCCATATACTGCATGAGCCCCACACAGCCTCCCTATATACACTGCATGAGCCCCACACAGCCTCTCCATATACAGCATGAGCCCCACACAGCCTCCCCATATACAGCATGAGCCCCACACAGCCTCCCCATATACAGCATGAGCCCCACACAGCCTCGCCATATACTGGATGGGCCGCACAGTCTACCTATATACTGTATATGTTGCATGAGCCCCACAAAGCCTCCCTATATACACTGCATAAGCCTTACACAGCCTCCCTATATTCACTGCAAGAGCCCCACACAGCCTCCCTATATACTGCAAGAACCTCCCACAGCCTCCCTATATACTGCAAGAGCCCCACACAGCCTTCATATATATTGCTAGAGCCCCACACAGCCTACCTATATACTGTATATATTGCATGAGCTCCACACAACCTACCTATATACTGCATGAGCCACACACAGCCTCCCTATGTCCAACATGAGACCCCCATAGTCTCCCCATGTCCAACATAAGAGCCTCACAGCCACTCTATGTCCAGGATGAAACTCCCATAGCCTGTCCATGTCCAGCATGAGGTCCCCATAGCCTCCCCATGTCCAGGATGAGGCCCCAATAGACCCCATGTCCAGCATGAGACCCCATAGCCACCCCATGTCCAGCCAAGCATCCATACATATGAAAAAACAGAACACCACAAACCTCGGTCCCGTTCCCCCGGTGCTCTGTTCCTGTCTCCATGTCTCTGTGTCTCTGGTGCACTGACTCTTCATACAACACAGCTGGCCCGATGAAATGACATCATACGCTGATTGGTTTCACACGCTGATTGGTGGAGGAAGTTGCCAGAGGCCCCTCCTCCACCAATTAAGTCAGTGAGCAGACGGGCGTGGGAGGGCACTGTTTTCCAGCCCCTCAGCTGTGTCGGTCCGCGGGCCAGACTGGGACAGCCAGAGGACCAGATGTGGCCCGAGGACCACGATTGGTGGTCGTTTAACAGCAGTGCTCAGCTTGTCTAACTGGGCCCTGAGTTTCACAGTAGTCAATTTACAGACTAGGTATAAGTTTATTAGTACTGCAGTGCAGTGGTGTTCACACAGTGCGACAGATAGGCATGGACACCAGAAAGTTCAACATAAAATGTCTTTATTCCAGAAAAACTCACAAAAACAGGTAAGAGACAAGTTCGCAGCAGGGTCCCCAAAACAGTCCGTGTCCAAACCAACTGCATCACCGTATCTCTTGGGTGCGTCAGCAGCTTTGTTGTCCCGGACTCTGTAGTAACCTCATGCAGACTTGGGTTGCATAGAGCCTCCTGCTCAGCAGCTTGCAAGCAAAACACTGACACACCCAAGACAAAACTGAGAGTTTAAATAGCGCCACTCCCAAAACCCGGAGTGGAGGGAGGGATTCGCCCCAGTACCATACCTGCAAATCCCTCAAAAATAATTGCCCATGCCGGAATTTCCTAAAAATCTGACTTGGTCAACTACTTTGACTAAATCCATACTCACTTTTACTCAGCCTTGTAATCACAGACATTTTGCTGTAATCCCAATGCGCTGGAGCGGGTTTAGTATGTCTTCATACGCATCCTGGGGGACATATACCAGCCCTCATATATGATTCCCCTCACAGCCTCACAGTACATAAACCACTCTGCTCCTTTTTTTTCACTGACAGGAATATATTCAGTTCACTGCTGTCTTTGCCTTATCTTTAGATTAGGTAAAATACAATGGAGTTAATCATGTTTGATGTAGTCTGGTGCTTGCTGTATAGATATCATACCTTCTAAAGATTAGTAGTGACACGAGTTGTCATGTTTTTTGTGTGTACCGCTATACTCCAACCAGCCATAATAATAAATATAATCACTTGTCCAGGGCCACTACTAGGGGCAGGCAGACTAGGCAGCTGCCTAGAGCCCCAATTCTCCCAGGGGCCCCCGCTCTCCCAGGGGTCTCCATCCAGCGGTGTGCATTAATAGTGCCACACCACGCTTCTGCTAAGGGGCCCGACCTCGGGGCGCCTCCCCCGCGTTCAACTTATTGGCATCATAGACGCCGATACAGTTGAAAACAATGATGGAGGAGAGAGCAGCATCAGATGACACTCCCCCTCCAATCATTCCCCCACTGCTTCTTATTCAGTGGGCGCGTGATGAATTCACTTCATCAGGCGCCACGCAGTGCCAGCAGTGGAGTTTATGAGACGACGCACTGCAGAAGCCAGAGCAGCAGGGAAACTGAGAGAGGTAAGGCCTCTTTCACACTTCCGTTTTTTACAATCAGTCACAATCCGTTAAAATGTTGAAAAGACGGATCCTGTGCAGATTGTAAAAAACTGATGCCCTGGATCCGTTTTTTTGACGGATTCGTTGAGGCAGTTGTTGTCAGAATTTAAGGCTATGTGCACATGTTGTGTATGCGCCTTCACTGTGTTTTTTCGCTGCAAAAACACATACACAACACAACCCATGTTAAAAGTAATTTAAAACATTCAAAATCGTGATATTCTTACCTTCCGGTGTCCCCCGCAGCCTTCCCGATGCTCGCGATGCTCCCGGCAGCTCCCGTTCCCAGTGATGCCTTGCGAGACAATGACCTGTGATGACGTAGCGGTCTCGCAAGGCATCACTGGGAACTGGAGCTGCCGGGAGCATCGCGAGCATCAGGAAGGCTGCAGGGAACGCCGGAAGGTAAGAATATCACGATTTTTTATTTTTTTAATTATTTTTAACATTGTATCTTTTTAGGCAGCATCAATAGTAAAAAGAGAGAGAGAGTGAGAGAGAATTTCCCTGACTGGAAATTCTTCCAGGCATGCTCAGTTTCAAAAGACGGCATCCGTCGCTGGATTCCTGCTTTTGACGGTCAGCGACGGATCCTGTGTCCATAGGTTTCCATTATAGCCAACGATGGACAGCGCAGGATCTGTCGCTCGGGGATTTTCCGACTTACACAAAAAACTTTTGTATGAGCGTTTTCTCCACCCGACGGACAGCAATTTTACGAGTGATCCAGTGCAGGACGGATGAAACGGAAGGCCATCCGTCGAAATCCATCTCTAATACAAGTCTATGACAAAAAAACAGATCCAGCATTAATATTTGCTGGTTACATTTTTTTCACAGAACGACGGATTTTGATGGAAACAAAAAGATGTAAGTGTGAAAGAGGCCTAAGTATTGCATGTGTGTGCTACATTATACTGTGTGAGTGGGCTGCATTATAGCGTATGTGGGGGGGGGGCAGGGGGCTGCATTATACTTTGTGTGTGTTTGGGGGGACTACATTATACTATGTGTGTGTGTGTGTGTGTAAGGGGAGCTGCATTATACGCTGTGTGTGTGGGGTGCTGCATTATATCGTGTGTGGGCTGCCTTATAGTGTGTGTGGTGGGCTGCATTATATTGTGTGTGTGGGGTGCTGCATTATACCATGTGTGGGCTGCATTAAAGTGGGTGTATATCTGTGGGGGGCTGCATTATACTTTGTGTGTGGGGTGATGCATTATACCGTGTGTGTATAGGGGGCGCTGCATTATACTGTGTGTGTGGGGGCTGCATTATACTGTGTATGTAGGGGGCTGCATTCTACTGTGTGTGTGTGGGGTGTATTATACTTTGTGTGCGTGAGGGGCTGCATTATACTGTGTTTGTGTGTTGGGCGAGATGCATTATACTCTGTGTATGGGATGGGTGGCATTATACTGTGTGTGTGTATAGGGGGCACTGCATTATACTGTGTGTGTGGGGGTTGCATTATACTGTGTATGTAGGGGGCTGCATTCTACTGTGTGTGTGGGTGGGTGTATTATACTTTGTGTGCGTGAGGGGCTGCATTATACTGTGTTTGTGTGTAGGGCGAGATGCATTATACTCTGTGTATGGGATGGGTGGCATTATACAGTGTGTGGTGGGGAGGCTGCGTTATACTGTGTGTGTAGGGGCGCTGCATTATACTGTGTGTGTGTGGGGTGCATTATACTCTATTGGGGGCCGCATTGTACTCTATGGGGTGGCTGCATTGTACTCTAAGGGGGGCTGCATTATACTTTGTGTGTAGGGGGATGCATTATACTGTGTATGTAGGGGGCTGCATTATACTGTGTGTGTGGGGGTGTTGAGTTATACTCTACGTGGGGGCGCTGCATTATATTCTGAGGGGGTGCTGAATCGTTTTATATGAGGGGGCTGCATTGTACTCTGAGGGAGCGCTGCATTGTACTCTATTAGCGGGGATGAATTATACTCTAAGGGGGCTGCATTATGCTCCGAGGGGGGCTGCAATATACTCTATTGAGGACTATGAGTTGCATTATACTATATGGGGCTGCATTGTACTCTATCAAGGACCATGGGGAGTGCATTATACTATATATACTATATGGGACCTGCATTATACTGCATTGAGGACTATGGGGAATGCATTATTCTATGTTGAAGGACTATGAGGAGTGTATTAAAGTATATGGAGCGATATGGAGCACATTACACTAAACAGAGGACTATGGGGCACATTATACAATATCTCCATATAGTATATGCATTATGGGGTGCGCATTATACAATATGGAGGACTATGGGGTGCATTATATTATTTCGAGGACTATAGCATGCATTATACTAAACAAGCAAAATGCTGACTATTCATCAAGTGATTGGATTGTTTATGCCGGAACAAAAATCCTTGTTCTTCGCAGCACATCGCCCGATGTAACCTGCAGATATACTGCTGATAACATGATACTGTACAGTATTGGGACAGATTGATCTACTAATGATTGTTCTGTCCCCATCATTCTTCCTCAGCCAGTGTAAAGAGGCCGGGAAACAAGTGTTGAACGACTTCAATATTGTCGATAACACCTAAACAACCTTCATTACAAAGGGTGCAACTTTTTAAACCCTGAAAGTGTTAGATCATGAAACCAATATAGATAATATCACAAAATAAATAATGTAGAGCACACCTATGATCTCATATAATATAAATCATGGAGATTAGAAAAATAAGAAGCAGATATAATTAATTATAGCAAAGTTAAATCAAGGTAAAAATGACAGACAGCACTGCCCCCATGACCCAAATGACTTCCCCTAACACATGGCATACACTGACATAAAACTTATTTTATGTTCGAGTTCTGCTTACAAGTGCTACAGCATCATGCCATTAGTTCGGCCATAGACGTGAAACCTTATAATTGGTCTGCAGTGCATATGGGAAGTTTAGTCCAATGTCTGCCAACTGGCTTTAATCTGCTGGATGACGGGGCACACATTAGGCTCACATATTTCAGGATGTAATTGGATATGTTAATTCCCAGATAATGGACCAGTTTGGATGATAACACGATATTGGGCTGCACTGCTGTAATAAAGAATCCTTAGGACCAATATGAGTTAAACAGTTTTTATTTCCACAACGCGTTTCAACGCTGAACTAGAGTCTTTTTCAAGTGAAAAAAAAAATTCCTTGGTCCTAAGGATTCTTTATTACAGCAGCGCAGCCCAATATGGTGTTATTGTCCAAACTGGCAGCTATCCTGGAGGTGATCATCCCCAGCCACGAGGCAGCAGCAGCTGATATCTTCAGGTGCTCAGAGGGGTTGTGCCTGCACTCAGCCTGCTCAGGGGAGCTCCTTCCGTTTACTTTCCTTTGTAGCTGAAAGGGTATCACTCGATGGTCTTATGCGCGTTTGTTCTCATACAGTTTTTATACCAATTCCCAGATAATGGCATTATTTAAGGTTCAGGAACCCTAGTGCAAAATCTACAACAAGGCCCCAACTATCAAAATTACTATTTGTGCTCTCATGTGCTGCAAAGGGACCAGTGGCCCTCTCCTCAATTATTCAGGTCGGCACTGGCTCTCCTGGAGATCGTGTGAGATTATTATGTCATGTGATCCCTGCTGCCCATCGGCAGCCACTTCACTGACCCCTCAGAATGAATGGATCGGCAGTGCGCATTATTGACCATTGCTCTATTCACTCAGAGCTCTTCAGGGCTCGATTTTCTAGATCGCTGGGGGTCCTCGCGGTTGGACCCCCAGCATTCGGAAAGTTATCCCTTATCCCACAGATTGGGGATAACATACAAACTTGAGAATAACCTTTTAAATCATGTAAATTCTGTACCCAGCTACAAAACAACTGTATTCCATTTTAGTGCACTAAAAGCGCGTCCATTAATTTATCCGAGCCTACTAATGTGTGTGGTGTGGTGCCAAATATTGCACAAAGTACTGGTTATATGCTCGCAAGGAGACCAGCGCTTATGACCCCCCGCACACCTCTTCGGGTTTCCCTCAGTTCATCCCTTTTCACAGAATGTCAGTGTCTGTGCAATTTACACAAGATATTGAAAGCAGAGGTACAAGTGGCGTGTGCCTCTAAGCGCTGGTTGCTACGGCGACAGTAAATGTCAGGTTCCGTG
This sequence comes from Ranitomeya imitator, assembly GCF_032444005.1. NCBI lineage: Eukaryota > Metazoa > Chordata > Amphibia > Anura > Dendrobatidae > Ranitomeya > Ranitomeya imitator. The sequence continues at coordinate 810,461,301 of NC_091282.1, read as the reverse complement.
CAGTGAATAGTCGTTTCCATGGTAACCCCATCCTTTTCAGAGAGGTGCTGTTATAGCTGGAGTGACAGGTCTGGGGGAGGGGAGAGGTACAGGGTAGCACGATGTGTGCGTGCAGTATGTATATGTGTCTGAGTATATATGTGCACTCTAGTTATCCATTACTGTGCATGAGGAGACTGCTCGGTATTGTGTGTGACGGTGTGTTCCTGCACATTTCGTGCTTCTGTGTTTTCTCCATATATTGTACAGCTAATCTTCTCTTTCAAATAGATTCTGAAACTGCTTAAAATGGCCATTGTGCAGTTGTATGCTGCCATGCATGCTACGGATCGCCGCTCCTTTGTGTTGTGTCATGTATTGGGCCCACGCACCTCAGTATATGAGGCATTGTAAATGTATAGTCATGAATTTCTTGTTACCTGTTTACTCTAATCATTGCAGGCGGAGGATCTGCCGATCACATAATGTGGGTGGGGGCATCTCCGACAGAAAAGTCACTGCCAAATGAGTTTGTCAGCTGCTCTGTCTTAGAACACGCAGGAGCGCTAAGCCCAACGTTCCTGTGTATCCAGGAGTGAAGTGATCATCTGGCTGACCGCTATCTAATTATTGTGGCCATCTCAAGGGCTCATTTAGACTTCACTTCTTCACATATGAGTTCTATCAGTGAGATAGAACTCGTACCCATTATGGTCTATATGGGTGTTCACATGTCCGTGTTTCTTTGCAGACCAAGCAAAAAAACACAACAACATGTCCGCTTTTGATCTGAGAGACGGATCACAATTGCCCAAACGCTACAGGTCCGTGACCAGCAGTGCACGCAATTCAAGTGCTGTCTGTGATTAACAGTGTAATGGATTGGAGAAGGGTTGTCTTCTACTAGAAAAACTGACCCACAGACAAAACAGTGATGAGACTCTGGTCCAAAGCAATGATGAACAACAGTCCATGTTTGTATGTACGAGAAAAGTCACGGATGTCTGACTGAGGCCTTGGATGCCTTGTATGAATTCACATTCTGAAAACTAATAAAAGAGTCCACCCAGGGCATTAGGGGCACATCTGTGTTTGCTTCTAGGGTACCAAGCAGTCATTTGGGCTGATAGACGACTGTTTGCCGTAAGAAGTCATTAGAAGAAAAAGACAGCGAAGGATAAAAAGAGCAAAGGGTGAAAAAGAGCTAAAACACTAGCAAAGTTTCTGTATACAATCACAAGAGCAGAGTGACATGGGAGCACGCCCAAAATGTGAACGTACAGAGCCAGTGACACAGAAATCCTGAGACAGATGCGAAGCCTGGGGCAGAAGCAGAGACCCACACAAACCGAAAAACAGAGATAGACGGTGACAAGCGAGCAGAAGAGAGCGCTCGGATTCTGAGCAGAAAGAATGGCAAAACCCGAAAATTTCATTCCAACAGGGCTCCTGACAGTTCTTTGGAATTGTGCACGTTGTCACAGATTTCTGCCCGATGTTGCTTAACACTGGAATTAGCAAAGGCATAAAATAGAAATGTTGTTATGTAGAGCTGCATTTAATCCTGCCATCCCATGGCGATAGCAAGCCTATACAAGGCCAGTTCAGAATTTCCTCCATATGCATACATTTTCAGATTTTCACGTTTTCACACTTAAAAACTCTCTAAAAGGTGTCAAATTTTGCACAGACAAGTGTTAGAAATATGACAGTAAGCTGGAAGTGCTGTATCGTGTGACACATTTTATGCATTTAAAAATGTGATGTCCATGAGACGTCTTTTCTACATGGACCCCAATTGGGGTACCTACACAGGGCCGGACTGGCCATCTGGTAATTCTGGCAAATGCCAGAAGGGCCTGTCTGGTCATGGGCTGCCTTGTCTGCTAGGTTGTTACCAGAATCGGCGTTCTCAAGACACCCCCGTACTGTTAAGAGTTGTGAAGGAGCACAAAGTCGCTGACGCCGTCCCTTACCCAGCAGGCCACAGGTATCATTAGAAATATTGGTCTTGTAGTAAATCTTCCTTTCCTCCATCCAGCTTAATATTAGTGATAGATCCCATCTTGTGCATGGGGACGGGGACAACACGGGCCTGTGATTTCAAATGCCAGGTCAGCCCCAGTCCGTACCTGCCTACTAATGTAGCTGAAAGTTACCGCCCTGCATTACACTCCTAGGTAGTTGGAGGATATGCATCCTTCTTGCTGTGGAAGGTAACATAGCTGATGGGCACTTACGGTATCTCAAGGTGTCATGGGGTGAAATCTATTGACCTTCATTGGTCACAATTTACCAAATTATTTAGCAGCCTACATTTACCTCCAAGTCATACCGACCCTCAATACCAAAGCCTTAGAAAATGTAGGGGCCTACTACACGGCCAAACTTTAATACTGGTTCTGATTTTGTATGAACCTGACATTAAAAAAACAGAAAAACTCTTGGCGTACTTCAACTGATGTCGTACTATAGAGATGTTCTCCTTACTATTGAGGTCTAACCTGTCTTTTGCTATCACTTACTGCTCTATATTGTTTCCATATTCAGGCTGTATAATGAATGCAATATGGTATTGCAGCTTAGCCAAAGGGCAGAGACAGACTGTCGTATAACTCGTGCGAGGATCGCACTGCACGCACTGGCCGGCACCTCTCCTGACCTGAGCAAGACAGTATGATGGATTACTGTGCAGCTGTCAAGCTCAGGTCAGGAGAGCCACAGCCACTACGAGCTTTACCATGCGATTATCGCACGAGAAATACGGCAGTCTGTCTCTGCTCTAAGGCGGTATTACAGATTTAACATGCTTCAGCATTTTGGATGGCTGGGTGAGACCTCATTCTCGTGAATGGGCGGTGCTGCCTTACTTTATATGGCACATGGATGAGAGTTGCATTATTTTGGCTTCAACACTTCTGTGTTTTTCTAAAGTCATTTAATCCCTTTAATAGACAAAAAGAAATTGGTATGGAAAGCCTTTTTAAAGCATGTGAGAAAATCACTGGTTGAACATTGATGGTCACCCTGAGCAAACACTGATGACACTCGGACCATGCAAGAAGTGACTAATGTCCGAATGAGGCCTAGGACAAATATTGTGTCATGAAAATCCTTAACGAGCACAGTGGTTCAGTCCAAAATAACATGAAACTTTTTAGTAACTATGCATGTGAGGTGATTTAATGGCCCTAACTAACCCTTTTTTCATTTATTTATTTATTTTTTTATCTTGGAAAGCTGTTTTCCCTGTGGAAATGTATTTGTTTTCTTATGTTTTATTCGCCATATTCAACAGTCATATTGTTTTGTATAGTTCTTGACATTTGCAAACTTAAAATTAAAAAAATATTCTAAAATAAAGTATAAGAATGGTCACTATTTAATTTGACAGCTCGATACGAATATGTATAGTCATTAATTACCCCAGCCATATGTGTCAATGGTTTATGTTGGTTTCGGGACATATTGTACGTGTGTGTGTGCATATGTGTAATATATATATATACAGTTAGGTCCATATATATTTGGACAGAGACAACATTTTTCTAATTTTGGTTATGGACATTACCACAATGAATTTTAAACAAAACAATTCAGATGCAGATGAAGTTCAGACTTTCAGCTTTCATTTGAGGGCATCCACATTAAAATTGGATGAAGGGTTTAGGAGTTTCAGCTCCTTAACATGTGCAACCCTGTTTTTAAAGGGACCAAAAATAATTGGACAGATTCAATAATTTTAAATAAAATGTTAATTTTTAGTACTTGGTTGAAAACCCTTTGTTGGCAATGACTGCCTGAAGTCCTGAACTCATGGACATTACCAGACGTTGTGTTTCCTCCTTTTTGATGCTTTGCCAGGCCTTCACTGCGGTGGTTTTCAGTTGCTGTTTGTTTGTGGGCCTTTCTGTCTTAAGTTTAGACTTTAACAAGTGAAATGCATGCTCAATTGGGTTGAGGTCAGGTGACTGACTTGGCCATTCAAGAATATTCCACTTCTTTGCTTTAATAAACTCCTGGGTTGCTTTGGCTTTATGTTTTGGGTCATTGTCCATCTGTAGTATAAAATGACGACCAATCAGTTTTGCTGCATTTGGCTGGATCTGAGCACACACTATGTCTCTGAATACCTCAGAATTCACTCGGCTGTTTCAGTCCTGTGTCACATCATCAATAAACACTAGTGACCCAGTGCCACTGGCAGCCATGCATGCCCAAGCCATCACACTGCCTCTGCCGTGTTTTACAGATGATGTGGTATGCTTTGGATCATGAGCTGTACCACACCTTTGCCATACTTTTCTCTTTCCATCATTCTGGTAGAGGTTGATCTTGGTTTCAACTGTCCAAAGAATGTTCTTCCAGAACTGTGCTGGCTTTTTTAGATGTTTTTTAGAAAAGTCCAGTCTAGCCTTTTTCTTCTTGATGCTTATGAGTTGCTTGCACCGTGCAGTGAACCCTCTGTATTTACTTTCATGCAGTCTTCTCTTTATGGTAGATTTGGATATTGATACGCCGACCTCCTGGAGAGTGTTGGTCACTTGGTTGGCTGTCGTGAAGGGGTTTCTCTTCAACATGGAGATTATTCTGCGATCATCCATCACTGTCTTTTTCCATTGATGAGTTCACCAGTGCTTTCTTTCTTTCTCAGGATGTACCAAACTGTAGATTTTGCCACTCCTAATATTGTAGCAATTTCTCGGATGGATTTTTTCTGTTTTCGCAGTTTCAGGATGCCTTGTTTCACCTGCATGGAGAGCTCCTTTGACCGCATGTTTACTTCACAGCAAAACCTTCCAAATTCAAGCACCACACCTCAAATCAACTCCAGACCTTTTATCTGCTTAATTGAGAATGACATAACGAAGGGATTGCCCACACCTGTCCATGAAATAGCCTTGGAGTCAATTGTCCAATTACTTTTGGTCCCTTTAAAAACAGGGTGGCACATGTTAAGAAGCTGAAACTCCTAAACCCTTCATCCAATTGTAATGTGGATAGCCTCAAATGAAAGCTGAAAGTCTGAACTTCAACTGCATCTGAATTGTTTTGTTTAAAATTCATTGTGGTAATGTCTATAACCAAAATTAGAAAAATGTTGTCTCTGTCCAAATATATATGGATCTAACTATATATATATATATATATATATATATATATATATATATGTATATATATATATATATATATTATTTATTTTTTATTTATTTTTTATTTGGGGGGGCCTTACATATGCACCCTAAGGTCATTAGATTTCTGTGTGGACATTCTCTATAAATGTTGCAGTTTTCAACCGAAGCTCTGGCATCCATGGAAAGCAGAACAGCCCCCTGTTGTGACATGGATCACAACTTTGCTATGTCAGGGGGTCTTCCAGTGATCGCGTGATGTGAAGTTATGGGTAGCATTACTGATGCTTTCCATATTCACACCATGGCACTCATTGAGTGCTATGTAGCTTGGTAATGAACATACAGAAGTGGTTCTAAACTGATGCTCTCTTCTTCTCGGGGTTCCTGGCCATCCGTGACCACTGGGGACCTGACCTGCTCTGGCTACATTGCAGAACCAAGAGCTTTCATCACTCAGCTTACATGTATATTGGCAAGTCATTAAAGCCCAGGACCAAGTCACATGTATGTTTCGCTCTTGCTTCTTCTGGTTCTTATAAGTAATTGAAGGGCTACAAAGTGGAAAACGTCAAATGTGGAACATGGCCAGGTAATTTATCAAAGGGTTATTCTCATCCTAGAATGGACAGACAGCTGGAACTCAGCCCTATTCAAGTGTATGGCACTGTACCGAAGTTCCATTCCCTGGGGATTGTTATTGTGCAGGAAATAACTGATAAGAAGCAGCAGATTATCTAGCAATATTGCTCGTTCATTCTTTTTCCAATGGTTTTTGAGTGGGCCTGCTTAAAAAAGGGGCAGGGGGGCACCATCAAAACGATCAAAAGAATGGTCCTATAAATTTGTATGGGAACACGACTTGCTGTTCTGCTCAGGCCTTCAGCATATTTCTTACACTTTCACATTCTTGTATATTCTTCCAGTGTTTTCCCCTTGGAGGATGTCAATGGGAGGGCTAATAAAAAACCCAGTGATCATTCTGAAGGTTTTTCAGCATTTTTGCTTACTTAAAAAAAAAAATTAAAATAAAACGCTATTTATTTAACACATTTATATAGCGCCATTATTTTTCACAGCACTTTACAGACTTTATCATCACTGTCCCTAATGGGGCTCATAATCTATATTCCCGATTCTGGTTGAAACCCATGCAAAACTGGAAAAACATTCAGAGTTCTGGCGGATGTTGTTCTTTTTGGGATATAAACCCTGTTCATTTCTCTCTTCCGCGCCTGTCCTTCTACTCAGCAATGATACCAGGGTACACGGCACAAGACCACCGGGCCTAATGAATGGCTGAGTTTTGTAAGTAGGCCGGGGTCACACTTACGTGTGTAATGCGAGAAACTCGCATGAGTTTCTCACCTCAATACCCGGCACTGCCACCGGCACTCGGGACCGGAGCATTCAGCTGCATAGAATTACATGCCGCCACTGCACGGTCCGGTCCCGAGTGCCAGCGGCAGAGTCGGGTATTGATGCGAGAGACTCGTGCGAGTTTCTTGTATTACACACGCAAGTGTGACCCCGGCCGTAGATGTGATGTCTCCGCTACATCCTTTCAAAACAGACTTGTGGGAGTTAGTGGACGGGTATTGCTGGAGTAGCAGGGGCATCACTGGGTAACTACTGCTTAATTTGTTAAAAAGCATAAACTGTCTTAACCCAATCTGTCTGTGCAAACCATGGAGGGTATGCAGATGTCATCAGTATTCAGCGCTTGATTAAAATTGCAATAGAGAGAAGAAGCTTTGCAATTTTATGTCCTTTTCCATACGGAAAAATCACTGATGAAACTCTGATGGTAAAAGCGGAATCATTCACCAAACACTGATGAAACTCTGATCCAAAACACTGATTTTTTTTTTTTGCATACGTGAAAAAGCACAGACTAACTGAGGCCTAAGCCACATGCCTAGAAATTGGACTTCATTTTTCCACTTTTATTATGCGGTTTAGACTTGTTCTTTGAACGTGGGTGTAGGAGGCATGGCCCATTAGGGAATGGCTAAAGAAATGCGTGTGTCCTGAATCACGATCCTATGCTCAAGCATTTGTTGTAACTAACGCATTGCTTGGACTTAGGCTGTCCATGTTAGGATCGGACGGCACACTGAGCGATGGACTTCAGTACAGAATCGGATGGCACACTGAGCGACGGACTTCGGTATAGAGGGGGACCACACACTGAGCGACGGACTTCAGTATAGAGTCGGACGGCACACTGAGCGATGGACTTCAGTATAGAATGGGACGGCACACTGAGCGACGGACTTCAGTATAGAATGGGACGGCACACTGAGCGACGGACTTCGCTATAGAGGGGGACCGCACACTGAGCGACGGACTTCAGTATAGAGTCGGACGGCACGCTGAGCGATGGACTTCAGTATAGAATCGGACGGCACACTGAGCGACGGACTTTGGTATAGAGGGGGACCGCACACTGAGCGACGGACTTCAGTATAGAGTCGGACGGCACACTGAGCGATGGACTTCGGTATAGAATCGGATGGCACACTGAGCGATGGACTTCAGTAGGGCGGCTCTGATGACAGCATGCACTATTCTCTTTAAGGCTATGTGCACACGTTGCGGATTAGGCTTAGGAATTTCTGGTGCGGATTCTGACTCTCCTGGCAGAAAACGCACCTGTGGATTTGTCGCGTTTTTGTGTGGTTCCACAGCGTTTTTGTGCGTTCTTGCTGGGGTTTTCTTGCGGATTTGCTGCGGTTTTTACCCCTGCGGTTTTCTATAATGGAATGGGTACAAAAACGCTGCAGATTCACAAAAAATAATTGACATGCTACTTCGTTTAAACCGCAGCATTTCCGCAGCGGATTTTCCGCAAAGTGTGCACAGTATTTTTTTTTTCTCATTGATTTACATTGTACTGTAAATCAATTGCGGATCTGCAGCATTTCTGCACCGCAAAAAACGCTGCGGATCTGCAGAGAATCCGCAACGTGTGCACATAGCCTTAATCAGATAAACATTTGTTTCAGCATGTAAAGCATGGCATGTAAACCAGCCTAAGGTTATGTGCATACAGCATCTAAGACTCCGGTGGATCCGCTGAGGATTTCCAAGGCAAAGTGGTTTCAGGAGAAAGCTGGTGGTCTTTTTCCTGAAGCAGCTGTTTGTCTTTTTTTTTTATATCACCTTAAACTACCAGCTGGCACGGAGGCCACCCCGAAGGATGAACATGCACTTCTTTTAGGGATATTGGAGCAACTAGGATAGAATGTGCTCGAATATTTGCAATGTACCGTATATACAAATTATTACCTGCAAGCATGGTAGCATCTATACATTAATTGTGACATTGTTTAGGGGGAACCAACTCTTTTCAACTCTCTAACTTGTATTAAGTGTTCATTCCCTAGGACCAGTGCTCTTATCCTATACATCTCTAAGGGTGCAGAATGTCGGGGGTTTATGGTAACAAAGCTTTTGCAGTTAGTAATCCTTTGACTTTTGCATTGATCAGTATACTTTTTTATTCCGTGACTAATATCTGTTTTTGATTCTTTCTTGTGTATATTTTAATGATAATGAGAGAGCACGTGGGAACTGATCCTGCAGGTGACCCAGGCGTTTAAGGTCTCATTTGGCCATTCACTATGGGCGAGGTGTCTTCCGAGTTTTGCTGTGGAGTTAATTGAATAGTTTTTTCTTCTTATTTTATTTTTTATGGCAATTGTGGTTTCGAGTAAACTAGTTTTTGGTCTTTCCTCTTTGTATAATGGTCTTTTCCCTTTCCGTGGGTGTGTAGCTTCATTCAGTCTGCAAGTCTTTTTTCCCTTTTTTTATTCAGATGTTTGTTTTTTAATGCCCTCCGCTCCGATAACGCCATTCTAAGTGTCATTTTAGGTTGCAGGTACACTAATCATTTGTCAATAACTTTTTCCTTCCTATATTTATATATTTGTATAGTTCAGGCTCCTAGTTTTATCCCATATCTGCTTTTCAAGGTAAAATAGAATAAAAAAAAACCTTTTTGCGTGGGTAATGCTTTGGGTAAGAAACATTTATCCCAAGTGTTCTCTGGTTCTAGATGGCACGACCAATTCAGGTGAAGCCAGCAGACAGCGAGAGTCGGGGAGGTATGTATCCTGGAAGATTACCCCTTATCAGGGTCCAGCAGTGTTTTCTGCTCATTGTTGGAGGATCCATCACCATTCCGAGCTGTCTGTTCATTAATGGCATTGATTATGTTACATCCCAGATCCCAGTGTGTTCATTCCCAATGTACAGCTACATGCTATCATTATACAACACAGCATGGGGTCATTACACAGCATCATACTGGGAAGCACCGCCATCACCACTGTATACATATTCATCATCATTATGTGTTGACAGCCTGAAGCATGATATTTGGCTCTCAATCAACACATTTGTCATAAAATATAGGTGCTTCAATTACTTTTGCTACAGATCCATGTATAATTGGTGAAATGTTGTTTGTTTGTATTTTGAAGACGAGGTTTGTAACCGTAGTCCTTGTGCAGGTTATTAAAGGTAATCTGTTGCCAGATTTTCCTACTTCATCTAAGGGCCACATGATGTACGTTCAGAGACCCAGATTTCAGTGATGTAGCACTTACGGACTGCTTGTTGTATCATAATCACTGCTTTAACTATTGCAAATCTACTAGTTCTCTGAATGCTGATTTCTGTATAACCCCGCCCACACCACTGATTGGTAGCTTTCTGCCTATGCAGAGTGTACACACAAAGCTGGAAGCTGGGTCATACAGAACTCGTGAATTTACTAGTCCTCTAGATTAGTGACAATCTAATGCTGTTAAAACAGTGATTTTAGCAAACAACCTGCAAGTGATACATTGCTGGAATCAGGGTCTCGGATCAGGTGGCAAAGACCTGGTGAGACCTTATCATTAATACTGGGTTTCCATGTTTGACTTGCAATACAGCTTAATATGATGATTACCAAGCGGTATACAAGTGGTTAGGATGTAAGTGATATCTTCATACCTCTGATCACAGTTTGACCTCCCTATGCTAACGAATGGTTTCCATGCTGCAAGCGCCACAATTGGACTAACAGTAATTCCAATAATAAAATCCTAATTGAATTGATAATTGAACTAGTTGGGTCTCCATAAAAATGTGCGTGTAATATACCTTCCCTAGCAGTGCAAGGCAACGTTCAGAAAGCGGAGAACAATGGCCGTCTCCATTGTTGGGAGCAGTGTATTCATATCACTATATGTATCATCATGTAGATAGTGCCTTCATTGCTGGTCATACAAAGATTTTATGACAAAAACCAAGCAGAGCATGCTTCTCCTGCGTTACGTGCATGGCTGACATGCAATCAGAAATGTTCATGTCAAAATTGATTTTTATTGGGTTTTTTTTGGCGAGAGATAAGGAAAAATCATTCCATGTAAGGAAAAGCTGAATTTCGCCATCAACCTTTTAGCTCAGCGTTGGCATGTCTGAGCCTCCCTCTGACAACCTTCATTAATGTACAGGCACCATATGTGATCCGACATCCGTGTTATGCCTGACCTACATATGGAGAATCCGGCCCATATGCTGCCGTCGCCATCTTTACAATATTGACAACAAGTTGGTAGGCACTTTTGACTTTACCTATTGGAAACCAATCACCAACTAGAATTTTTTTGCTTATTTCAACGGTAACTAAGTGATAATGATGCGTGGCTGTCTCTTCTGCCTTAAATACAAAAGTGTGCAAGAAGGAGCCCACCCTTACCGTGGTCTTCTAGATGATCCTTCTTGTGGTTCACAGCCCATAAGGGATGGAACCATTATCCCTTTGACGGTAGGAGGAGATGCCATTGTTTTTGTGACACCATGTCCTTTAGTACCCCTTTATTATATGGCATGCTTGGCAGTCGAGAACCCAGGTGCCCCAAGATTCCTATACAGATTTTAGTAAAGTTGGCTGAATGTCCTGATCTAGGCATGACCAGCGGACCATCTAATGTGTATGGAAGTCTCCTGACTCAGTGGAGAGAAGGATTGTGCTCTTTGAGATGTAACCCCTAATCCTTTTGTTATCCCTGGGGATAATCTGTCTCCCGATGTGTCTAACAGGAGCTTATTCTGCTCTCCCTATACAGAACACAAGCATTCTTGACTGATCTGATTGTGCATGTGTATCGGGAGATTGGAAGAGATATCTGATGGTTGAATGAGCATTCGGCCAACCACTATCTGATGTGTAGGCAGTTGCAGAAAATACAATTATTTGTAGCATAGGCTATCCTTTTTTTAGGGCCCCTGCAGTCATATTCTATGTTAGCCCCTGATATATTAAAATGAATAGACTAATTTGTTCTCGAAAAAATCACCTTGCCTATGGTCTGGTTTGATCCAATTCAGACAGACTGGATCTAGTAGTAGTCTTGCCGTTAAACAATATATAATGGCAGCCTTATGGCCCAAAATGTAGTCTATTCCAGAAGATTAAGAACGATCGTAGTCTTATGGTAGAACACTAGTGTCACCATTGATGGCACATTACTTGTCCCTTTCTGCTTCAACGTTAGAACATCTTTCCGTGTATGATCATGCAATGAAGGCGATTAGTGACTGGCTGTGGTGATTTAGTACTGTTAGTGAAGGGCTTCTGTGGCATGTTGTGTTCTCATAGATGATTGTCTGCACCTTCATTTCCATTGCTCACTACATCCATTGTGAACTGCCCAATTCTACACTGTGATGCACGGATCTTTGTTTTACATTACATATGATCGTTCTGTGGCATCTTGTCGTTTTATTTTTGTATATCCTAATTGATGTTTATTTGGATACATTTTAGAGTATTAAACATATATATTTTTAATCATTATACAGCCTAGCGTTCCCAGCTTAGCCCAGCCTCCCTGACCTGGTTTTGCCAGCTCTGTCTGCAGCAGCTGAGCGCTCCCTAAACCTTTGCAAAATGCATCACCACCGCCCTGGCACACCGCGTGCTGGCACTGCCCATTGTCATAGCAACCAGATGCAGCTTCCAGCTTCAAACACAAATTTTCATGGTTGCTGGACAGCATGTGAAATTGCCAATCAGAGGGTGAAGAGAGAGGGAAGGGTAGGGGGACTCTTGTGGGAGAGAGGGGGTCTGGGTGGAGGGAAGAGAGAGCAACCGAGCATGCAAGATGGGAGGGAGTGGGAGGAGGATGCCCTGTGCAGCATGTGTGTGTATGGGAGGCGGGAAGGGGGGCCGCATCAGCTGTGTCTACTATGTCAGAGCAATACTGGGGAATGTTTAGTGGGTCACTGACATTTGTGTGCCATTCTGCATGACTTACCCATAAATACATATTACACCATTCAGAATACAGAGGCAAAGCCTTATATTGTCATTGTGGTTGCATGCGACCATACGTGCACATCTGAACATGTGTGAAATATGGACATGCAAGTGTATTTAGAGGGTAAAAAATATTGGTCAAGCAGCACGTCTCATTTCTGCTCCCCTAAACGTCACTGTATACTGCATGTATCATCCCTATCTATCTATATAATGTATCTATAGATAGATAGATAGATATATATATATATATATATATATATATATATATATATATATATATATATATCTATCTTGTAGCCTTCTTTCTAATGCAGGGTACTGGGAATTTAGTATTGAAAATGAATGTTATATGAAGGATGAAAAGGTTGGAAAAGGATTCTTTATTAGCCTCATGAATGTCAGTTATTTGTCCATAGTAAAAGAAAAAAGGAGGGCTGCACAGATCACGCAAGGATTAGAGCAGTGCCCAAGGGTCCGACAACCCTTAAGGCAATCAGAGCATTCTTTAAAATTTAGGTCTGAAATAATCCAAGTTATGGCTCCTGTTTGTTTGGTAAAGGTCCCATTACCTTTTAAAGAGGATCTTTCACCAGTTTGACCACATCAAACTGGACACATCATTGAATAGTGGCTGCAGAGCAGCTAAATATTGTGTTTTTATCTTTTAATTTCTCTTCTCAATTGCAGATGTATTTGCTTGTAAAGTGTAGGTAATTTATTATAAATCCAACAAAGCGTTACTACAAATTGTAATTTTTCCCTTGCATAACGTTGACCAGTCAGAAACAAGAGGCATCATGCAGGGGGAAAAGAACATGCCCCCAGGTGTAGTCAGAAGAACATGCTATCTAATGAAAGACAGCCTTCCTCTCAGCCATGATTCCTGCATTTACTATGTAGAGTAGATAGTAGAGCAGAGCTGAGTGCCCTTACAAACACCATTGCAGTCAGTGTTGAGGGAAGGAGTACAGCAGAGCTGATTGTCAGTACATTACAAACCCCTCCAGCTTTCATCTCAGGAAACTCAGTGTGGGGGAGAGAAAGTACAGTTGAGCCGAGTGTCATTATAAACACCCGTTGCAGCTGCAGCTCTCCTCTCAGCCCTGTCATCTGAGCATTAATCCCTTCCTGTCATGGGGATTGCTGGGAGAGCAAAGCTGGAGGTGTTTGTAATGAAACTCAGCTGTGCTGTACTCTACACAGTAACTGCAGAAATCAGAGCTTTCTATCTTTATATGCCTCACAGGAATATGCATGTTCTTCTGACTTTATACAGACATGTTTCTTTTTTCGCTCCATGCAGGGGAAAAAGAAACATGTCCCCATAGAAGATTCTGTGGTAGTGCCCCATTGGGCTTATCATAAATTATACCCTAAACTTTACAAGCTAATATGTCCGTATCAGAGATGAGGAATTAAAAAATAAAGACTATATTTTATTTAGCTCTGCAGCGACTAATCCACGATACGGTCAGTTTAACATGCTCAAACTGGTAAAAGGTCCCTGGTCCCAGATTACTGTCAGCCCACCCATGAAAAATACAATGTCATTAGGAGAGGACTCTGATGTCTCCTATTATATACCATCATCTTCATAGCCATAAGCATAGTGGCAGTAAGCCAACAGCTATTAAATACTGCTTGTGGGTATATGCACACGTCAGGATTTCTTGCAGAAATTTTCCTGACAAAAGCCGGACATGAGTTTTTTTCACATTTTTTTTCTCGCGTTTTTGACGAGTTTTTGGTGCGTTTTTTCCCAAATGTATAGAATAGCCCGAAAAACGCATAAAATCCACAAAATTAATGAACATGCTGCTTTTTTTACCGCTATGCGTTTTTTTTTTTTCATAAGTTGTGTGTAAGTTGTGGACTGTGATGGTTTCTGAAACCATTTAATATATGACCTTTCCATGATATCATTTTGCAATGCTGTAATATTTGCTGTAGTGTATTTTTAAGGTGTTTGAATAATTACATATTACTGCTTCAACTTCTAGGACTTGTAAGTTTTTATTTTTTTTGACCAAATAACCTATGTGACTAGGTGGCACTAACCTGACACTTGGGACCACAGGTGATCGCAAACTGTTTGTGGGGATGCTCAGCAAACAGCAGTCAGAGGAGGAAGTGACCAGCATGTTCCAAGCCTTTGGCTCAATCGAGGAGTGTTCTGTTCTCCGAGGACCCGATGGCAGCAGTAAAGGTACGGCCACCAAGAAAAAAGTGCTCCTTCTTGTGTTGTCCATAGAGATATACTGAAAGTGCAGTTTCCCCTATTTATGAACATAGCCTGCTTTAGAACTGATGTTGATTTAGCAAAGTACTTGGTGAATCATATATTTGTCTCCAGTCCTCCATTCTCCTACTCGTTTAGTATTGTCCTCAGTTCCTTTTATTAATGTCTTTATTAATACGTTTTCTATGCAAACTATATACTCGTATGTTTGCAGGCTGTGCTTTTGTCAAGTTCTCATCTCATGCTGAGGCTCAGGCAGCGATACATGCTCTCCACGGAAGCCAAACAATGCCAGTAAGTATGCTGTCCTCCAGGCATGGCTCGGGTACCCATACATGTCTGTGCAGGTCATCTTTGCTATGTTATTCTTTTTTCTAAGAATTATGGACAGCACTGCCCATTCGGCCAGAACAGGTTAGACAGAGGGCGGCTTTGCTCATCCTGTTTCATTCATTCAAAGCATAAGGCTGCAATAGTCAGGTGCTTGTCTCTGCGAAAAGAGGGAGCGCAGAAAAAAGACAGCAGAATTGTAGAGGCAGAAGAAGTGGAAAACCCCTTTAAGGTTACTAATAGATTTTCCTCAAGGGGAATCTGTCACCAGGTTTTGCCACCTAATCTGAGAACAGCGTAATGTAGAAACCCTGATTCCAGTGATCAGTCACTTACTGGGCTGCTTAGTGTGGCTCTGATATAATCACAGTTTTATCAGTAGGAGATTATCACTAGAGGACTAGTAAACCTGCTGCCAGGTAGTCAAGCAGCCTATTAGTGTGTCATGTTCTACTGCCCGGTCTATGTAAGTTAAAGAGTTATACATACCCAGAAGCCAGGGTAATCGGCAATATCCTCCGTTAATGGGACAGAGCAATAAGAATGGCTGTACTTTCCTTTTCCGACCAGCAAGGCAGGTTAGCGTCGCGCCATCGCAGTAGTACAGTACTGTATATCATCTCCGGCTCCTTTGCTTCTGGGATGCGCAGACCATCAATAACATTCTCCCTGGAGTCTTTGAGGTGTCTGGACACATAGTAATTGTAACCACTGACTTAAGGCATGTTACATTTTATGGTTCTGGCACAGACTTCAGTGTCTGCGCACAATGCTTATTGATGTCTCTCTGGAGATGTTGGCTCCAGCAAGTCCAGTCCAACACTGCGCTTAAAAAGGAAAAACAGTGGTGGGTCTCATGACTTCATAATATAATATATATATAACTTATTTGAGTATTATTTATTTTTTGTATTCTTATTTTTCTATTTTTTTTTTTATTATTATTATTATTATTATTATTATTATTTTAAGACACTTTGCTGATATGAGTTGGTGATCCGCTAGCCAAATATACCGTAAACTATAGTAATCTACATCTACATGCCTATACCTTATGATTTATGGGGAACTTCGCGATGCAGCTCCTTAAAACTGTGAATTAGGTGCCTTAAAGGGGTTCTCTTGGAATTCAAAAGATAAAAAAATAACTATAGGAAAGGTCATCAGAAATAATTTCCTAAATATATTTAATTATCAAATCACAATTGCTTTGCCCAGGAAGTTTTTCACTATAGAATTAACAATAGTTATAGTTGTTATAATAGTTGTCATACAGGAGATGGCAATATTTAGTTTTGTTACACTGACGTGTTAGTTGGTCAACATTAGTTCAGTATTTAAAGGGAATTTGCTACCCCATCTAAGACTCTGATTCCAGTAATGTATCACTTATTGGGCTGCTTTCTGCGGTTTTGATGAAAAGAAATCACTGTTTTATTTGCTGCAGATCTACTAGTTCTCATAATATTGAGCTCACTACAACCCCGCCCCCACCACCGATTGGCAGCTTTCTGCTTGTTCACAGTGTGCACAGAAAGCTGCCAATCAGTGGTGGGGGCGGGGTTCCACAGAGCTCATGATTATGGAGGACTACATGGCAGCAGGTTTGCAAGTCTTCTAGTGATAATCTGCTGATAAAACAGTGAATTTATCAAAACTACAGCAAGCAGTCCTGTAAGTGACACATTGCTGGCATGAGGGTCTCTGTCTCTACATTATTCTGCATTAAGACTAGATGGCAAAAACCTGGTGACGAATTCCCTTTAACTGTACCTGGCATGGTAACATTAACAGATGATTGGAGTAAAAGCTAAAAATCCTATTATATATTTATCCTTTAGAATACACTGAGTAGCCAGTTATTGCAATCTGCTAGCTACCGCAATTGGCCCTGATTATGCAAGCTGATGGCAGGATAACTGGATCTAGTTTAGACATCTCTACCTGTCTAACTACCGTAATGTAAAATATGCTTTCTGAGATTTGGCTTTTTGAAAATGATAAAACCTGTTTACTTGAATGTGTTAGTTCTTAATGATAGTCATTGTTCCAATCTTTACGTTCTCAGGGAGCATCATCCAGCCTTGTGGTCAAATTTGCAGACACAGACAAAGAGCGAACTCTACGTCGAATGCAACAGATGGTTGGACAGTTGGGCATCTTCACTCCATCACTGGCACTTCCCATAAGCCCTTACAGCGCCTACGCACAAGCGGTAAATCTTTTAGTTCTCCGCTTTTAGGAGCTGTCAGAAAAACCTTATTAAAAGTTTGTGCGTACAATATATTTATGTTTATATGTACATGTAAATGTATATACATTACAGTATGTGTATATATGTATGTAATATATATATATATATATATATATATATATGTATAATATATATATATACACACATGTGGGCAAAATAAGTATTTGATACTTTGCCGATCTGCAAGTTTTCTCACCTACAAAGAATGGAGAGGCCTGCGATTTATTATCACAGGTACACTTCACCTGTGAGAGGCAGAATCTTGGATTTTTCCCCCACCATACATCACGGTTGGGATGGTGTTCTTGAAATTGTACTCATCCTTCTTCTTCTTCAAACATGGCGGCTGGAGTTGATACCAAAAAATTCTATTTTAGTCTCATCTGACCACATTACTTTCTCCCATGCCTCCTCTGGATCATCCATATTGTCACTGGCGAACTTCAAATGGGCCAGGACATGTGCTTGCATGAGCAGGTGGACCTTGCGTGCCCTGCAGGATTTTAATCCATGAAGGCATAGTGTTACTAATGGTAATGTTTGAGACTGTGGTTCCAGCTCTCTTCAGGTCATTGACCAGGTCCTTCCGTGTAGTTCTGGGCTGATTCCTGACTTTTCTCAGAATCATCCTTACCCCACAAGGTGAAATCTTGCATGGAGCCCCAGATTGAGGAAGATTGACAATCATCCTGTGTTTCTTCCATTTTCTAATTATTGTGCCAACAGTTGTTGCCTTCTCACTAAGCTGCTTGCCTATTGTCTTGTAGCCCATCCCAGACTTGTGCAGGTGTGCAATTTTGTCCCTGGTGTCCTTAGACATCTCTTTGGTCTTGGCCATGGTGAAGAGGTTGGAGTGTGATTGATTGAGTGTGTGGACAGGTGTATTTTATACAGGTAACAAGTTCAAACAGGTGCAGTTAATACAGGTAATGAGTGCAGAGTAGGAGGGCTTCTAAAAGAAAAACTAACAGGTCTGTGAGAGCCAGAATTCTTGATGATTGGTAAGTGATCAAATACTTATTTCATGCAATAAAATGCTATTTAATTATGTAAAAATATACAATGTGATTTTCTGTTCCCTGTTTAGGTTCTGTCTCTCACAGCTGAAGTGTACCCACGATAAAAATTACAGACCTCTCTATTCTCTGTAGGTGGAAAAACTTGCAAAATCAGCAGTGTATCAAATACTGTATTTTCTGGCGTATAAGACTACTTTTTAACCCCTGAAAATCTTCTCAAAAGTCGGGTATCGTCTTATATGCCAGGTGTCGTCTTATAGGGCAGGTGCGGAGTAATCTGCGGTCGCCGCATATTGTGGGGGGAGCGATCCCAATGATGAGGTGAGGGGGCGCCTCACCGGGAAGGTGTAAGTGAATCAGAGGCAGAGAAGGAGATAATAGGATATAAGGGCGAGCCAGATGAGTGAAAGAGGAGTGTTTTTCTAGGCACAGCTTTCTCTCTCTCTTTTTTGCATACCCCTGGCATCCCAGACGCTGACAGTTTGCTTCACTTACACCTTCTTAGTGAGGCGCTCCCTCACCTAGTCATCGGGACCACTTTCCCCCCCCCACTATATACTTCGACCGCAGATTGCTCGGCACCCACCCTATAAGACGACACCCGGAATATAAGACAACCCCCGACTTTTGAGAAGATTTTATATTTTAACTGGAAAAGTTGGGGGTCGTCTTATACGCCCAGTCGTCTTATACGCCGGAAAATACATACTTTTTCTCCCCACTGTTTATATAGTTTAAATTGCTGGCTTAGGTTCAGGAGTCACCTGTAGTTAAATACAAGTATCAGCACGAGAGCCAAATGTCATTGGCTAATACATAATCAGATCTAAGAGCTGTGGGATATTTTCTGCCTTGTCATCCTATACAAATAGTAGGGTTTTATGGTGCTGCTCCAGACAGGAGATTAATTGGTTGGAGACGTTACCTTTCTGTGATTTGCAGTCATCTTTAAGCTAATGCAAATGACAGGCATTTGTCTAAATTGTCGCATTGAATGTTCACGAAATGTAAGGGCTTGTTCAGACCCAATAGGGGATCATCCACAACCTTGACAACCCCTTTTTTAAATGAAGCAGTCCCTCTTGTAAAAAAAACAAAAAACAGTAGACTTGCCTCTTGCGCCAGCGTCGTTCTGGTGTTGTTGGCACTGGGACTTCTGGGGCACTCGTATACATTCTTATGCCACGTGAGCCCTGCTCCTTCGCTCTCCATTCCCTCGGACGGACGCCAGACAAGTGGAAGACGTAAGAGTGCAGCAGATCACTAGCGCCTACTGACTGTCTGCAGGGCTCACATGACATAATGACATGGTAGATCTGGTGCCAACGGCAGTGCGGGAGGTGACTATATGCTGGTTTTATCTTACAAGACGGACTACTTCATTTAAAAAGGAGTTGTCCAAGCAATGGACCACCACTGTAAACTAAATAGGTGTTTAAAAAAAATAATTGGGTGCAATACAAGCACAAGCAATGATCCGTTGCAATTATTAAACTAGTAAACTGTATTTGGTCTTCTTGTAAAATGACATACGGATATAAAAAAAAAAAAACCTGACTTAGGCTACGTGCACACGGTCAGTATTTTACCTCAGTATTTTACCTCAGTATTTGTAGCCAAAACCAGGAGTGGAACAATTAGAGGAAAAGTATAATAGAAACATATGTACCACTTCTGTATTTATCACCCACTCCTGGCTTTGGCTGAGAAATACTGAGGTAAAATACTGACCAAATACTGAATGTGTGAATGTGACCGCACTGATACAAAAGGCATACAAATAAAAAAATGTCTGTTTTTTTCTGGATAATAAAAATGGACAATTTTATATATGATCTTCTTAACACGAACATAGAAGTGGATTTTGTGGCTAGGTAGAACTAAAGAGAAGGTATAGTATTGATGGTTTGTGTGAGCTGTAAGGAGAGAAGTGAATAGAGAACAAAGGACTTGAGATATACAGTATTAGGGTTCGCTCACACTAGCGTACAGCATCCGATGATTCTCTCATGACCCTCGCCTCAGACTCTGCTGCAAGCGTGAGCCAAGTGTCATTTTACTGTGACCCGATTCTCTCGCTTACGACAATAGGCGTGGAGAAGATGGAGAACTTAATTTTTCCATCTCCTCCATTGTGTGCGTCTTGGTATATTGGACTGCATCCGAGTGCAGTCTGATGTTTTGCACGCACCCATTGACTTGTATGGGTGTGCGCCGTCCGACATACTCTGCCAATCACTGCATTTAGCCATTTATTTTCTCATGCCGATTTGGCATCAGACAATAAACGTTAGTCAGCACGGCTCCGTAGTGTAACATTGGAGTCAGTGCTCCCCGATAAAACAGATACAGTATATGCTGGCTACTTACTGAGAATACTGTATATAGTAATGGCTCTCCACAATGTGTTTAAATAAGACTAAAAAGCTTAGTGAGTAGAAGTGCGTTATATTCTTACTGAAGACAGATGCAGACAGTTTCTTTATAGTAGGGCGCTGGTAAATATCGCACTCATAAGCGATGGGGTTTGTAATAACATGAAATAAAGTATGGATTAGTGATTAATGTGGCACAAGTGAAAAAATGAAGCAGAGAAATCTTGGGATGCACCGACGGCTAGCTATAACTGGAAGGAAAGGGGGCTTGGATGGGGAGGCAATGCAGCGGAGGGCTGGAGAGACACACATAATACGTCACAGCTCGAAAAGAGAAATCCATTCTCGTCACTGGCTCCCCAGGGCAGATAAAGAAGAACCAACAGAGAAGGAGTTAATAGCTCTGTGCGATTGTGAGGAACGACTGCCCCCTTGTGGTGAATAGTGGCATGAGCCAATGTGTGACAGCCAGCCAATGGAAGGTCTAGTTGTGTTATACTGTTTGGCCGGCACTGTGGGGTGCAGACACATCGTTACCACATTTCCCTTATTTTGCTGTAACGTTATCTTGTATTACACGGTCACATTCAGTTAGAAAGCTGCTAACGCTGAGCCTGGCTGTGCCGTGGGCCCAGCACTGTAGATGCATCTTTGGGTAATTTGCTAAATGAGTGCTTTGCAATGTTTTCCTACCAGCTGATGCAGCAGCAGACAACAGTCCTGTCCACATCACACGGTAGTTACCTGAGTCCTGGCGTGGCCTTTCCTCCATGTCATATTCAGCAGATTGGCGCTGTAAACCTGAACGGACTGCCAACCACGCCCATAACGCCAGCATCAGGTGAGCCTCGCGTCTGCCTATACAACAACTATTAGGGGGGATTTTGTCTGCACATGTCACTTCGTAACGACATATATTGCATCGTGGCGGTGGAAAAACCTGATGATGATGCTTAGCAAGTGTATGTCAAGTTCCTTTGAAAAAGAAAGGGTTTCAGTTGCTTGGCAACACTGGAAGCAGCATTTTAATATCAGGAGTTGTGTTGCTTAGTAACATGAGAAAGAGTTAAGTTGCCTAGAGACACTGGGAGGAGTACATCGCTAAGTGACACTGGCATGTGTTGCTTAGTAACTGTGAACAGCTGTTATTACTTAAAGCGGTGTTTTCTGAATTGTCTTTTCCTGGAAATGATCTGTATTTTCCCCGCAGGACTACATTCTCCACCTGTCATTGGCACTGCAGCCGTACCTGGGCTGGTTGCCCCATTAACCAATGGATTTCCCGGGCTTGTACCATTTCCCAGTAGCCATCCTGCTCTGGACACAATTTACACCAATAGCATTGTGCCATATCCAGGTGAGGGGGAAGGGCGGGTGGTTCCACCAGAAGGTTAGTGACTTGTGGATCTAGTACATGCTCTGATGATTTTTTCTTTGTTACCTCTATTTACTGTACAGCCCAAAGTCCTGCATTGACAGTGGAGAGCCTGCACCCTTCGTTTACCGGGGTACAGCAGTATTCAGGTAGTACTTTACTTGCTGACGTCACTCCACAAACAACACCATTGTTCTCTAGCCATTCTAGATCTAGGACATATCCTTACATGTTCCTTCAAGGAAAAAAGTACCTTCTCCAGCCATTATATCTGTCTCATGATGGACACAGAAGGCACCAGATGGACCCTGTTGACTATACTGGGGGGCGTTTTGGTTTGTTATGGTGGCCGTAGTTTTAAGCGTATCGGGCCATTGCTTTCAGGTAAAAATGATGGCACTTGAGATAGGACCTTCTGACGGGCCCTGATGTAAGTGTGAACCCAGCTCTGAAATACCATACAATGAGAGATGGTTCTCTATTAACTCAGAGATTGATCCTTATTTTAAGCCAGACCCATACTTAATATAAAATGCAGGAGAAAAGGTATAAATGAATCCACTTTGATAGTCGATAGCTGAGCTACGGTCATATAGCTGTATAAGTATGGGTCATACAGTTCGGCACTACCCCAATCAATACAAAACATTTAGTAGATTCTGTTGTATTTGTTAAACCTATGTAATAATAAAAACACTTCTGTCTTATTTTTGTCTTAAGGGAACAGGTCAGAAATGCCACCACTTTCTTCAATAACCCTCCACAACCATTTTCATGACTATTACCCCTTTAATAGATAAGACAATTGATTACTTGGTGACCCCAAAGCAATGCTCCAGCAGCGAAAGATCATATTTTGGGGGTTCTGTATACATTTGTCTGGAACGTTCATTTTGGTGTGAAGATCCAGCTCCTCCGCCTCATGCTGTATTCCCTGCTTAGCACGACCCTCCTTTGGTTGATAGGTATTGATCTCTGGCCAACGACCTGCCAATCAACCATAGGAGAGTGGATCTAGGAAGAGAACACAGTGTGAGACTGAGGAACTGGAGATGGGTCTTCATGCTACAATGTTCTTCTAGAAAAAACGTATGAAGAACTTGAAAATGCGATTTCATGCTGATGCAGGAGTGCTTTGGGGTCATAAAATGATTGACTAGCTTATCTATTAAAGGGATGCACAGTCTTATAAATGGTTTAAGGAGGTAGACATTTCTGACAGGTTCCCTTTAAAGTTCATTTTTACCCTTTGAACAACTTTTTACAAAGGCTTTGAAGATACAACTGCTCTGAACCACAATACAGCCAAGTGCATGTAGCCAGAATGAGGGATTGTTCTACAGTATATCTCCATGGAACTACTTTAGGTTCTGCCACTCTGCCAATAAATATAGTGTAGCATGCTATCTGTCTTGATATTTTGGCCATTCACATTTTTGTTTCTTTTTCCCCAACCAGCAATTTATCCTACAGCCGCTCTTACGCCTGTCACACACAACAATCCACAGCCTCCTCCTATACTCCAACAACGTGAAGGTAAGGATCTGATAGAAAATTCAAGATCAAGAGCTTTTCCAGAATTCAAAAAATCTGTGTATATGGGTGTGAAACTGAAAAATAATAAACCATGCCATCAGGGCCATACGTACAGCTCATACTGCCCTAAACATGAAGTTTGAGTGCACCCCATGAGGGCACATTTACACTTGCCGATCATTAAAATGAAACTTGTAAGGTAGCATTTAGGGCTGTCCCACACATCCAGATAATTCCGGTACCGAAAAAAATCGGTACCGGAATTATCCGTGTCCGTGTGCCCCTGCGTTTCTGTGGCACACATGCGGCACACGTGTGCCCACTGGGTACCACACGCACCGTGCAGGAGACAGCGCTAAAGTTTAGCGCTGTCCCCTGCATCGTGCTGAAGCCGCGATTCATATCTTCCCTGCAGCAGCGTTTGCTGTAGAGAAGATATGAATAATCGTGTTTAAAATAAAGATCTATGTGCCCCCCACCCTCCCACCCCCTGTGCGCCTTCCCGCTGTTCTGAAAATACTCACCCGGCTCCCTCGTTGGCTGTCGCTGCTTCCTATCCTGGCCGCACCTTCTACTGTATGCGGTCATGTGGGGCTGCTCATTTACAGTAATGAATATGCGGCTCCACCCCTATGGGAGGTGGAGCCGCATATTCATGACTGTAAATATCATTAAAACATACAAGTATGTCACTACTTTACACTGACTATAGACAAGGGCTTACATCATTGCGATCGTTTAGGCCCATCGCTCCCAGAGCCTAGAAATATATTCCTTTGCTTAACAGCATTTCGTGAGAATCACCCCCTTCTACAGGTGCATTTTCATTATATAATCCCAAAAACCACGTGTGGTCAGGGTCACCTTCATGATCCCTCATCATGTAGTCAGTGAGTCTCGGAGAACCATTGCCTGATATCAGTGATGGTACATGTTCACTCAAGTGTTCATGCAATGGACCAATGTTTCCTATGTAACACCTCCCACAGTCACGCAAGATTGCATATGCCCTCTATTAGACTTTTAACATTTTTTTGACTTTTCAGCGTCAGTTAACCTCTTTTTTTGTCCCATTTATGCCAGAAGAAAATAAGCTGCGTAATAATTCTGCACACCTTGTATCCTTGGGTCTCACCCTCCCTCATTACACAAATTCACATCACTTGATCTGCTTCGTCCAGCAAGCGTTCAAGTTTATACAGCTTGGAGTTGGAAAATCTGCATAAAATAAAGATTTGGTCAAAATACTCACTTGGCCAATAATTGTGCACAAAGTGTAGTTATGTATGCATTTTATTCACTGGTGATAAATATTTATCAAAAACGAATTAAACTTATACAAATATATGTACCCTTTTATTCACTGCTGGGGAAACATTTTTAAATATATACGTTACTTGGTCGCTTCATTGGGGGACATAGGAACTATGCTGCCACCTGCAGGCTGACACTAAGAATACATCTTTGGAAAAAGAATGAAGCTCACACCTCCACACCAGACTATACCTTCCCATCGCTGGTCTAGAATGATGGGCTAGTCCTGAAAGTAGTTACTGGTTCTCTCCCAATCTGCTCTCATTCATTGTTTAGGAGTGAGCACAGATTCTTCTAGTTTGTGAGGGCAGTGCTCCAAGTAGGAAAAACTCTTATTTGTCCTAACTCCCCACCACCTACAGCAGACTGACTGCTGCTCCACCATTCAGAGCAGTGGCATTCACTGAAGGCGTAGGACTCCTATCCCTACCCTCCTTCCCCTAATGCTCTGGGAAAGTCTAGTCTCCCCAACTATCCACGCACCCCCCAACCTCCTTGTGCAAGTATAGGCCTGCATGCAGTGTCCTTACCTTATTGGTCCTCCATTCCTGGTGTGATGCTCCTCCATTGTGTTGTCAAAGGGCCATTGGTGGCCATAGTGCTGACATGACCATGAATCTCTATTTATTTCCTCCTATGTTTTGTTGCTGGGATTGTAGAAAGAGCAAGTCCTGTGCCAATGTGATAACCCCATTCTTGTAGTGTGTCCAAGTTAGACTGAGTAAACAGATTCCATATACAAAACATAACCACCTAATATGACTTTTAGGCTATGTGCACACACCAGAATTTCTTGCAGAAATTTCCTGAACAAAACCGGACATTTTCTGTAAGAAATCCACATGCGTTTTTTTTTCGAGGTTTTTTTTTTTGCATTTTTCTCTCGTTTTTTCCGCGTTTTTTTCCGGAGCTTCCCAATGCATTAAATAGCGGCAAAAAGGCGAAAAATCTGCAAAATTAATGAACATGCTGCGTTTTTTACCGCGATGCGTTTTTTTTCCACAAAAAAAAAACGCATCATGTGCACAAAAATTGCAGAATGCATTAAAAATGATGGGATGCTTATGTATGCGTTTTTTAAGCGTTTTTTTTGCTGAAAACGGCCGAAAAAACGCGAAAACTCCTGAATGTGTGCACATAGCCTTAAAGCGGGCCATACATATAAGAATAATTTCTGCCCAAAGAGCCAATTTGACTATTTTGGATTATGTTATGTTCATTTGAAAATTGTTTGCAAACATGCAGGATGGGTGCTGAAAATGTGCTCCGTCCAGGCGGAATGCTTTTGGCCATAGTCATCCAAGCTACATGTATGTGCTATGATTGGTCACTTTCTCTTGCTTTTCTAATAGTGTTAGAAATTGTTAACATGTTCTTCCCACACTTTTCAATACACTTACCATAAAAAAGTACTGCAGGGGCTTCATGCACATGGTGGTCGGCTTGAGCACCATATTTATATGTGAATTTATGCCTGAAAACGTGTACAAATACATTGATAAATATTTCCTTGTGCTCTCCTGCACACAATAAATAGTTTATTCCTACTGAAAAACTCAATATGAGCTGTAAAAATCTCTAAGTAGTGGGTTCTCACTAGTGGCAGCTGCAGGAAAATCTTATAACTGTGTTGGGCCCTTTTCCACCCCGATACGTGGTCTACCGCTTTGGAAGTTATACCACATGTCCAACCCAAATGGTCTCTGTAGACCATAGATGAAGACGAGTTCTCTGCTATAGCACACATTTTCCAATCAGTTACTAAACTTTTTGAGAAAGTCTTCCTTTAATTCCCCTCATTGAAGGGCCTT
This sequence comes from Ranitomeya imitator, assembly GCF_032444005.1. Taxonomy (NCBI): domain Eukaryota; kingdom Metazoa; phylum Chordata; class Amphibia; order Anura; family Dendrobatidae; genus Ranitomeya; species Ranitomeya imitator. Next base: position 810,434,619 of record NC_091282.1, on the reverse strand, counting down.
CCCAAAATGATGAAAGATTATAAAATTAAAGTTTTTGCATTTTGCGGAAACCTATAAACCCCAGCTGCTCAGAAGGTGATTGCTGCTTCAGTGACATGTCAACATCTTCAAGAAGTCTGTATGTTCTCGTCGTGTTTGCCTGGGTTTCCTCCCACACTCCAAAGACATGCAGATAGGGAATTTAGATTGTGAGCCCCATAGGGGACAGTGATGATAATGAATATAAAGTGCTGTGGAATATGATGGAGTTTTATAAGCAAGCATAATAAATAGATATGTCAGACGATTACTTTTGGATGGATTTCCTTCATAAATGCCTTTGTGGAGTAGCCTAGTTTGGCATGTCTTGAGAGCTGAGACAAAGCAAAAGTACCCAGAAATCTGCAGAGTAATTTGCATCCTGATCTGATTATGTCTAAAATGCACTGAACTGTGATATTTATGACTAATGCGTGAGGAATATAGAAATCCATCAAGTGAAAGGTTTCTGGGATCAGAAGTCAAGATGATGATGACAGGTCCTCGCCTTTGCCACCAATATATTTACTACTTTCTCTTTGGGTTCACAAAGCATGAATATCCTCTACCCCATGATGAATGTAGCTGGTGATCCTCTCCTCCATCTTTACTAAACAGGCCGTAAAGTCTAGAATTGGTGGACAAACCTATGTATCTTGGATGCATAAAAGATGAGTTACACACATCCATGGTGGAAAGTGATAGGACTAAATCTACTGTATGAGAACTCTACAGAAGCTTCTTTCAATACCGATAAATGTTCCTCCATAGAAATCATTATCAGCTATTTCTGTGAGCGTGCTCGCTCTACCCCAGAATGTGCAGCTGCACAAGCTGGCCGCCTTTGTTAGTGGATCCCACTGATTTCAATACAGGGTTAGATTTTTAACCTGGCCAATTTCTCTGAGAAAAGAGGCACCACAGATGTCTGGCAAGTATTCATATCTCTGCCTCCTTAGTTACTAGCTTAGGACCAAGCCATATGGGCATTTATATATTTATGCCCATCTATACATTTGTATTAGCTTAACAGAAGCAATTAAAAAGGCGCAGTTGCCATCCATGAGCCATAAAGGCTTATGCATCGCTCACTGGACCACAGCTAAATCCCTGAACCCAATTAGAGAAGGGATTGAAATCCTTACTGTTGGCCATAGGGTTAGCCACAAAATGAGTCCCAGGAATAGGAATGAATATGTAAGTGATGGCCCGAACAATAGGGGTAGAGAATTATTAACATAATGGAAAGAAAGGGTGAAAGTACTATGCTTATCCATGAGCGCAAAAAGGGCAGTGCACAGGCTCAATAAAAAGTCGGTGGGCCTGTACTCTGCTTATACTCAGTGGTAGGACACTCAGACCGCCGTATAACATAGACGACATCACAATGCTCCGACTGGCTGGCGGCTCTCCTGAATTGAGTGTGACAGCATATATTTCTATGCAGCTGTCATAGTCGGGTAAGGAGAGCTGCCAGCCGGTCCGAGCATTGTGATGCGTTTGTCGTCTGTGTTATATGGCCGTCTGACTGCGCCTGAAAGCCTTTATTCCATTTGAATGATTGGAAGGGATCTCAGAACCCAAACCTTCCCTATTAAAACCTACTAAACTCTTGCCACAACAAATCAAAACGTGTTGCAAAAGGTATACCTTAACCCCTTTACCCCCCAGGGTGGTTGGCACGTTAATGACCAGGCCAATTTTTACAATTCTGACCACTGTCCCTTTATGAGGTAATAACTCTTTAACGCTTCAATAGATCGCAGTGATTCTGAGATACTTTTCTCAAGACATATTGTACTTCATGGTAAAATTTCTTTGATACGACTTGCGTTTATTTGTGAAAAAAACAGAAATTTGGCAAAAATTTTGCAATTTTCCAACTTTGAATATTCATGCCCTTAAATCACAGAGATATTTCACACAAAATACTTAATAAGTAACATTTCCCACATGTCTACTTTACATTAGCACAATTTTTGAACCATTTTTTTGTTGTTGTTAGGAAGTTATAAGGGTTAAAAGTTGAACAGCAATTTCTCATTTTTACAACACCACCATCACACTTGAAGTCACTTCGAGGGGTCTATATGATAGAAAATTCCCCAAAGTGACACCATTCTAAAAACTGCACCCCTCAAGGTGCTCAAACCACATTCAAGAAGTTTTTTAACCATTCAGGTGCTTCACAGGAATTTTTGGAATGTTTAAAAAAAATGGCTTTTATCCTAAGTCATATTGCACGACTCATTAAAGGGTTGATTGTGACTTGTAGGATCACTACTTCCAACAGGTGGCGCTATAGAGTTTAAGTCCTCTTTTTCTCTGAAGAGGCAATTTGCATATTAAAAAATGAACATTTAACTTTTTTTTCACAAATTTTTTATTTTACCAAGGATGAAAGGAGAAATTGGACCCCAAAAGTGTTTTGTACAATTTGTCCTGAGTATGCTGATACCCCACATGTGGGGGTAAACCACTTTTTGGGTGCATGACAGAGCTCGGAAGGGAAGGAGCGCCGTTTGACTTTTTCAATGCAAAATTGTCTGGAATTAAGATCGGACACCATGTCGCATTTGAAGAGCCCCTGATGTGCCTAAACAGTGGAAACCCCCCCACAAGTGACACCATTTTGGAAACTAGACCCCACAAGGAAGTTATCTACATGTGTGGTGAGAACGTTGAACCCCCAAGTGCTTCACAGAAGTTTATAAAGTACAGCCATAAAAATAAAAAATCATGTTTTTCCACAAAAAATGTATCTTTTTGCCCCCATTTTGTTATGTTCCCAAGGGTAACAGGAGAAATTGGACCCCAAAAGATATTGTGCAATTTGTCCTGAGTGCGCTGATACCCCATATGTGGGAGTAAATGACTGTTTGGGCGCATGACAGAGGTTGAAAGGGAAGGAGCGCCGTTTGACTTTTTTAACGCAAAATTGGACCCCAAAAGTTGTTGTGCAATTTCTCTTCTGTATGCTAATACCTCATATGCAGGGGAATACTACTTTTGATGCACAGTGCAAAGCTCAGAGGTGCCATATTGGAGTTCAGATGTTGCTGCAATGGTTTGAGAGTGCCATGTCACATTGGAAGAGCCCCTGAGGTGCCAGAACAACAGAAACCTCCTATATGTGAACTGATTTTACAAACTACACTCCCCAATGAATTCAACTATGTGCCTCACAGAATTTTTTACCACTGAACGGTGAAGAATGAATAAATTACAGTTTTACCACTAAAATGTTGTTTTAGCCCCAAGTTTTTAATTTTTCTAAGGGCTAATAGGAATTTTTTTTTTCAACAACAAACTGAGGTCCATATTATCCTGAGTGTGCTAATACCCTACATATAATCGGGAAATATTTTTCAGGCACAGTGCAAAGCTCAGAAGGCAAGGAGCCCCAGATTTTACTGTTATGGTTTGCAGGTGCCATGACCCGCTGGGAGAGCCCATGAGGTGCCAGAACAGCAGAACCACACATAAGTGACCCCATTTTGCGAACTACATCTCTTAATGAATTCATCTAGGGGTACAGTGATCATATTGACGCCATAGGTGTGTCACAGAATTTTATACCATTGGACAGTGAAGACAAAATAACTACATTTTTACCACCAAAATTTTGTTTTAACCAAAGATTTTACATTTTCACATAAAAAGTGGGTAAAAATGGCAACAAAATTTGTCCCACAATTTCTACAGAACATAGCAATACCCTATATGTGACTGTACAGTGCTACTTAGACATACGGAGAAACTCGGAGGAACGGAGGGCTATTTGCCTATTCAAGGGAATGGGTCTGTGCACATGTTAGTGTGTTTCCACAGACCATGTGTCCGTGGGCAAAACACGCTGACACGTCCGTTTTTTAATGTCAGCACGGGCCACAACATGTTCCGCACACATGCATATGCATAACACACATGGATGTCATCTATGACTTGCAGCGGAGTGTCACATTCTGTGAGCGCTCACGGTGCTAGCGGGGATCTCACTGAAGTCACCGCAGTTCAGCCCGGCTGAGGGTTGAGCTTCAGTGACCGGACGTTCCTCTATGACATCACCCCCGGTCACTGACACTGCGTTCCCAGCAGTTCATTCACCAATGGTTCTCAGCCTGGACAGTTGCATCTTTGCACCGTCCAGGTTGAAAACTAATTATCTCCCAGACATGGATTACGGCGTGAGATAGCACGCCCAAGAGGTATGGTATAGTGTTGTTTTTTTATTTTTGTTTTATTACAGGAGATCGAGGGCTTCGGTGGAATAGGCGTTTGGTGAGTATAACTGTTTGTTATTTCTAAGTAAAAAAGTAAAACTGTTTTGTTTTATTTGTAATAAAAGACTTTATTCTGGCTGTGTCTTTATTGACCATGTAACTACAGGATTAGTAATGGTTAGGTGTCTTATAGACGCTTCTCCATTACTAAGCCGTGGGCTTGATGTCACCTGACAATAAAAAGGAGACATAAACCCCACAAATATGAACCCCACTTGCCACCGCTACAGGGCAGGTGGGAAGAGCCGGGCAAAGCGCCAGAATTGGCTCATCTAGTAGATGTGCCTTTACTGGGCAGCTGTGGGCTGCTATTTTTAGGCTGGAGGGGGTCAATATCCATGTCCCCTTACCAGCCTGAGAATATCAGCGCACAGCTGTGAGCTTTAGCAAGAACTGGCTGTCAAAAATGGAGGGGGACCCTATGCAGTTTTGTAAAATTATTTATTTAAATAATTAAAAAACAGAGTGGGGACGCCTCTATTCTTGAAAACCAAACTTGCTGAAGATGACATCTGAGGGTTGCAGCCCCCAGCTTGAGTTTTGCCTGGCTGGTTATAGAAAATACAGGGGAACCCATGCCCTTTTTTTTCATTTACGGTATTTATCTATTTATAGCACAGGCGGCGGCTGAAGAATACCCCCATCAGCCGCTCCTGCTGTCAATGTTATTAGCAGCAGCAGGGGTAGGATAATGGGAGTAGTAGTCCCATCAGCCGCCGCCTGCTGTCTCTTTTATCACTTAAATTTAACTCTCATCATTCTACCCTGCTTATGCCGATCAGTGGCACAGCAGGGGAGAATGATAAGAGCCGTGTTCAGCACCCGGTGCCGGGGAACAGCGCTTACTGTAATTCTTCTTCCCTGGCGCCAGTCCATGTGGTACTGATACGGAACACGCAAGCCACACGTGTGCCGCAAGTATTACACACATGGACACTGACATCTACCGGAAATATCAGAACGTGTGAAAGAGACCTTATAGTGGGTTTTCATGTTTCGCTGCTGTCACACACTAAAAGACGCGTTTTATTGTAAAAAATAGTTTTTGCATCACCACATTTAGAGAGCTATAAATTTTCCATGTTTTGGCCCACAGAGTCATGTGAGGACTTTTTGCAGGACGAATTGATGTTTTTATTGGTACAATTTTCGGGCACATGAAATTTTTTGATCGTTTTCTGTTCCTATTTTTGAGAGGCAGAATGAACAGGGAGGGGGGGGGGTTATGCCTTTCCATGTGTGGTAAAATTGGTAAAGCAGTTTTATTCATTGGGTTAGTACAATTACAGCGATACCTCATTTATATCTTTTTTTATGTTTTGGCGCTCTTATACAATAAAAACTATTTTATAGAAATAATAATTATTTTTGCATCACTTTATTCTGAGAGCTGTAGCTTTTTTATTTTTCCGCTGATGGAGCTGTATGGCGGCTTATTTTTTGCGGGACAAGATGACATTTTCAGCGGTACCATGTTTATTTATATCCCTCTTTTTGATTGCGTGTTATTCCACTTTTTGTTCAGTGGATCAAATATTTATTTTCCTCATTGTATCTCCCATCCACTATGTTTGTGGCGGCCACTTTACAGTATATACGGTAAGTATACACACACACACACACACACACACACACCTTTATATATTGTTTATATTTAAAAATAAGGGGCTAATATTTTGTTAATTTAATTATTTAGCTATATTTAGGGTCAAATTCTTTTTGATTATTTAATGTTTGTTACTTTGGTCTTATAAGATGTAATTGTATTGTCTTGTTTCTGATTTTTATTGTTGCTGAACTTTAATTAAAAAAAATGTAATGTGAAAAACTGAGTGAGCACTGCTGTCTGTATATTGGGCCCATACTCCATCTCTGTATTATATATTGTATTTTTATCTTCACAGGGCCAGAGGGCTGTAACCTATTTATCTATCATTTGCCCCAGGAGTTTGGGGATAACGAGTTGACACAAATGTTCCTGCCATTTGGTAACATAATTTCGTCCAAAGTATTCATGGATCGAGCAACCAATCAGAGCAAGTGTTTTGGTGAGTTCTCATTGAGTACTTTCTCTTTTGCATATAAACCTATAAAGCAACATGTGGCTAAGGGACAGTAATAAATGTCCAAAGGATCTAGTTATATACCGTAATAATTAGAAATAAACTATAACCAGAAATCCACGCCAACAAATAGAGGTATCAAAAAAGAATAATATAATTTATTGGGGTATCAGATACATATCAAAAATAGTACATATATAACATATACAGACAATCAATGGAACTTTGGCTATATTTCCAAGTAAGTTTAATATTCAACATGTTGGTATTGAGGTGGTTCAAAAAGGTGTCTAATTGCGACGTGGAGCCATGCCATATGAAGAAAATGTCGTCGATATAGCGTAACCACGAGATAAAAGGAACCTTGACCAGGTGTGTCAAGGACCACATCCCTTTCCCACAGTCCCATGAACAAGTTAGCATATGAGGGCGCACAAGACGCCCCCATTGCAGTGCCCTGGACGTCTTGTGCGCCCTCATATGCTAACTTGTTCCTGGGACTGTGGGAAAGGGATGTGGTCCTTGACACACCTGGTCACAGTTCCTTTTATCTCGTGGTTACACTATATCGACGACATTTTCTTCATATGGCAGGGCTCCACGTCGCAATTAGACACCTTTTTGAACCACCTCAATACCAACATGTTGAATATTAAACTTACTTGGAAATATAGCCAAAGTTCCATTGATTGTCTGTATATGTTATTTATGTACTATTTTTGATATGTATCTGATACCCCAATAAATTATATAATTCTTTTTTGATACCTCTATTTGTTGGCGTGGATTTCTGGTTATAGTTTATTTCTAATTATTATATAACTAGATCCCTTGGACATGTATTACTGTCCCTTAGCCACATGTTGCTTTATAGGTTTACTAGATGGCAGCCCGATTCTAAAGAATCGGGAGTCTAGAATCCATATATACTTGAAATTCGGCAGGAGCTTGAAGAGCAACGTCACTGGGCCCGCCTCCACGCAGTAGAAACTTGCTGTGAGGTAAAAATTCAAAAATCACACCAAAATGGCGGGCGGAGTGTGTCACAGTACGGCACGTTTCTGATTGGTCGCTCGCAGCAGGCGGCAACCAATCAGACACTGGACACTGTTGACGTCACTTATCTCCGGACATTAGCCCCGGACATTAGCCCCGGACATTAGCTCCGGACATTAGCTCCGGACAGGAAGTTGGCACAAATTGCAGGAAGTAGTATTCTAGGCAATTATATATTAGATATGTTCAGGCCTATAGGTATGCCCTCTGCTGGCCGAGAGGATGTTTTCTGTATAGGTGTTGTACTTTCTCTTATGCAGTCTGGTTCTTCGCATCCAGCTCTGTTAATGCAAAAATCTATCTTTTCACTTCAGGATTTGTCAGTTTTGATAATCCATCCAGTGCTCAGACAGCTATCCAGGCCATGAATGGATTTCAGATAGGGATGAAACGGCTGAAAGTTCAACTAAAGAGGCCTAAAGACACTACTCAACCATACTGACCATCCCTAGACACAAAAGACCAATCTTGGTCAAACAGGTACGAGCTCATTAGTGAAACCTCAAGATATCATTATTACCGTATTTTATAAAATCTATGTGTGATATATTTCTTTTTTACGGCAGATTCGCAATGGACCTTTGACACCCTCAGTCCTTCCTTAAAGGATTATGGGAAAAGAAGACTTTTTACCACTAAACACTATGTCTCACCCCTGAGCCTCATGACCTTTGTCCCTCACCCACACCCAAGGACCAAAAGGTGGCTTTGGGGAGGAGCAGGAAGAACCAAGCTACCTAAACACAAGGTTGTGTCTTGTGAGTGTTCTATGTCTGTCTACTCAACGCCTAGGAGAGACCATCCATAAAGGAACAAACTTGTACCTGATGACCTCCCTCAAATGACCAAATATATGTGGGGTTACAGGACGATACTCGCGCCAGAAACCCTTGGGAAGACAAAGCCCCCTCCGTAAGAGTGGCTACAGATTTGCAGTGCAAAGGACTATCTGTTTACTTATTTATATGAACATATTTATTTAGTGGTGAGGCCCAGCGCAACCTACTTACATCCCTTCCACTGCCAGTGGGCCGATGTGAGATGGAGTTAGACATTGTTATATTTTGCTTTATAGATTTTTTTTTTCCACGGAGGACAGGGTGTTCTGGGTGGGCAGGAGTGGAGTTCAGCAGAGGTCAAAACTCATGTTTACAAAACGCCCCACTTACAGGGCTTACCCATTTTTCTGCTACTCATGCACCTGGCCCCCCAGAAAAGGGCTTGACTTTTGCATCTGCTCCAAAACCCTACTCTGTGTCTTTCAGGATTGAGAAAGAATGAATCTCTCAGTGTTGCTGCGTGAAGAGAATATGCAGGGTGAACCAGTATCTGCTAACCATGCCTCATGTTCACAACAGATTTTTGGACTCTCCTATCAATAAGGGGGTACATGGTTAACAACAGTGATTGGATAATTAATGTAATACGGAATCTTGCTACACATAGAAAAATATTCTGAAGTGCTTAATAATGCCAAGTGTGACACGGCTGCTTTCCTATTTAGAGAAAACATCCTTCACTTATATTAGCAAATGATTCAGTTGTTATAGGGCTGTGACATAGTACAGAGATGATATTGTGTATGGGAGTATTTTTCATAAAATAACACATTGAAAGGAGCATGTCAGCCCAAATGTACAGTATAAACTGTATAAAGTGCATAGCCTTGTATGAGATATAGCCCCACTCCTCCAAACAGTACATTTGGACTACATTCATACATCTGTGTCAATTTTTACATCCATGAGACATGGTTTCATTCGTGTGGCATCTATTTTGCCTTCATTTTTTCTTTTTCATCTGCTTTTAAAAACTGAAGCAAGTAGATTGTCTTAACTTTCACGTGTTCACTGATCCACTTTTTAGAGTCGATGAATAACAGATGAAATTAGTATAGAAATCTAAAGTACAAAGTATGTTCCATGTTTCATCCGAATTGTACTGATCACCTTAATAGCCAAGTCTGATCTGCAAAGCGGATAAAAATAGGGCATGCTCTGAGTCTTACGGACTGGACATAGATTTATTTTTAAAAGTCCAGTGTGAGTATAGATCAGTGAAATTCTATGGGTCCGTGTGTTGTGTAAGAAAAATAAGAGATGGCACATGGATGTGTCAGACTGATGTATAAATGTAGCTTTAGTATTCTAATTGCTGATTTTGTTCTGCAGAAATTAAACTGTAATCGAACATGTTTATTAGAGTGCTCAGTGGCCAAGTGGCTCCTTGCTCAGTGCAGATCAGTGCTATTTTTTGAATGCCCTGCCTCTCTCATTGGTGAGACACTGCTTCCTCCAGGCAAGCTTGTGCTGCCAAACACTAGTGGGGGAAGTGGAGGCATACAAAACCAGGGCGTGGAACGGTGCACTCTGCCTCTTGGCCACTGAGCGCCAAAATATCATATTTGATTACAGTTTAGTTTCTGCAGAGCAGAGATAGCAATTGGAACCCTTAAGTCACCCATACACAGACTAATATTGGCTGAACCCGTAGATATCGGCGGGTTCATCCAAATGTCTAATGTGTATGGGGGCCCCAAACAGCTGATTGTTGGGGGAGTTAAGGATCCAACATGTCCAAATTTGTAGTGATGTTTCTTTTTTACTCTCTAAGATAAGATATCTGGCAGCGGCTCTCATAGAGAACATTGGAGCTCTCCTGTAAATGGGGGAGATGGCTGTTAGGTGACAGCCATCTCATGCCTATGGCCATCTTGTAAGTAATACAGTTGTGTAAAAAAGTGTTTGTCCCCTTCCTGATTTCCTATTCTTTTGCATATTTGTCACACTTAAATGTTTCAGATCATTAATCAAATTTAAATATTAGACAAAGATAATACAAGTAAACCCAAAATGTACTTTTTAAATGAAGGTCTTTATTATTAAGGGATAAACAAATTCAAACCTAAAGGGCTCTGTGTGAAAAAGTGATCAAAAGATTCCTCAAAAGCTAGATATCATGTCGCGATCTAAACAAATTCTGGAACAAATGAGAAACAAAATAATTGAGATCTGTCAGTCTGGAAAAGGTTGTAAAGCCATTTCTAAAGCTTTGGGACTCCGGCGAACCACAGTGAGCACAATTATCCAAAATGGCGAAAACATGGAACAGTGGTGAACCTTCCCAGGAGTGGCTGGACGAGCAAAATTATATCAAGAGCGCATGCCTCACTTGCCTCAGTTAAGGTAAGTGTTCATGACTTCACTATAAGAAAGAGACTGGGAAAAAATCGCCTGCATGGCAGAGTTCCAAGACGAAAACCACTGCTGGGCAATAAGAACATAAAGGCTTGACTCAGTTTTGCCAGAAAACATCTTTATGATCCCTAGGACTTTTGGTAGAATACTCTGCGGACTGACAAGACAACAGTTGAACCTTTTGGAAGGTGTATGTAACTTTTTGGAAGGTGTAAGTAACACAGCATTTCAGAAAAGGAACATCATACCAACAGTAAAATATAGTGGTGGTATTTTGATGGTCTGGGGCTGTTTTGCTGCTTCAGAACCTGGATGACTTGCTGTGGTAAGTGGAACAATGAATTCTGATGTCTACCAAAAATTCCTGAAGGAGAATGTCCGTCCATTTGTTTGTGACCTCAAGTTGAAGCGCTCTTGGGTTATGCCGCAGGACAATGATCTAAAACACACCAGCAAGTCCACCTCTGAATGGCTTAAGAAAAACAAAATTAAGACTTTGGAGTGGCTTAGTCAAAGTCCTGGCCTTAATCCGATTGAGATGCGGTGGTATGACTTTAAAAAGGCGGTTCATGCTCGCAAACTCTTCAATGTAGCTGAATCACAATTCTGTAAAGATGAGTTTGCTAAAATTCCTCCAGAGCGTTGTTAAAGACTCATTGCCAGTTGTCGCAAACCCTTGACTGCAGTTGTTGCTGCTAAGGGTTGACGAACCAGTTATTAGGTTTAGGGGGCAATCACTTTTTTGAACAGGGCCCTGTAGGTTTGGATTTCTTTTTCCCTTTATAATAAATACCTTCATTTAAAAACTGCATTTTGTGGTTACTTGTGTTATCTTTGTCTAATATTTAAATTTGTTTGGTGATCTGAAACATTTAAGTGTGACAAACATGCAAAAGAATAGGAAATCAAGAAGGAGGCAAACACTTTTTCACACAACTGTATACCTGCTGTGAAAATCGCATCTTTAAGCCAATGTCCTTAGTTTGTACTGTAAATTTGGGCAGACAGATTTCCTTTTAAAGTCCATTTTCTAAATATGCAAAAGCACATTAGATATACTTTATTGCAATGACATAAATTCCTTTTGCAAATTTGTGTACTAAGATTATATTGGTGCAGATCTTTGCACTGGATTTCCTATTGAAGCACACCTTTTTAGCTGCATGCATACTAGGCATGTGATTTGTGGGCTAAACTAATCTTTAGCTTATCATCTCATCGGCCACTAGTGAAGCCATGAAGCCCCTTCTCCTAATAAATTGATAGTCTGATATTTCCAGTTCATTTGACCGAGTTAAATTCCGACATAAACCCACCGAAGACTGCCATTTAGGCCTGGTTTGTACATAGCAATTCTTGATATTGTCTGACCACAAATGATCAGTTATAGAGATAATCACAAATGATCAGTTATAGAGATAATCATTATGTGTTAGTGGGCAAGATGATTGAACCCATTGCTTCTGAAATTGATCTGCCCTCATGACAGGTTTTTAAAAGGAAAGTTCAACTTTTCAAAAATATTTTTCAAAAACTCCACTGAGCCATGTTAGAAGATTGTTGTTTGAAGCCAGAGCCCTGTAACCACCACTAATTGCTAGAACACAGGGCCTGTAGCACTCATCCGAGCCCCGTTTTTTTCTACATGAAGAAAAATAATACTATTGTATAAAATGGGAAACCCCACTAATCCCTGGGTCAGAAAATGAAGAGACCTGGCTCTAGGATTGTCCCATGATGCCCAGTGGCAAAGTCAGGGGGCACACATTGTCTAATCTTAGTAGAATGAGTGTAAAAGCCCTGGAAAGCGCATTATAAATAATTGCAGTGTAATTTGCTCTAAAAACTGAATATGTAAACCTAGCTGTTAGTTTGTCAGTTTGGAAGTGATGTTGATCCCCCCATCCCCTATAGTCCTAGAGGCGAGGTAACAGCCAGCTCCAAGAACAAGGGGTCGTTGCATCTGTGGTCACTTGTAAATACCATTTTTATACTTCAAACATTCCTTATCTCAGATGTGTAAAGACGAGGCCCTAGTTAAGCACAAAGAATGGAGGGGCTTCTCAGCTTTCTTACCTCTCTCCATCCTCCAGCATATAATTAGGACTAATTAACAGATATCATTATTTCTAAATGGATAGCAGCCTCCCAAAGTACAAAGTATAGGATTCTTCATGGATCTCCAGAACATCCGTCTGTAGGCTGAACGCAGCTTCCGCTTACCCACATTTGCTTGTGCAGGGTCTCTGAAAGGCACTATATGTATATAGCAACAAAGAGTATATTTGTGCTGCAGAGAAAACAGATTACTACTTGTAAACCTTACTACGTTGAGTTGGGCCACAATCATATTTTGACTTTAAGAAGCATTACAAGGCCCCCCTCACTGTGAAAAGTGAAACCTTTTAGGTGCCAGAAGTGTACAGTAATATTGCAACTCATCAATTAGAGTGACTTTTGACACAGAAAGGAATAATACTTTATGACAGAGTCCACCCTGAATGCTGTACGGTGGAGAACTATGGCTTCAGCCTGCCTTTACTTACAATGAGAAAGTATGTAGTGGACTTTTCACAAGAAAGGTAAAGCACAGTGTAACTTTGTTATCAATAGATGAACTGAATCATAATTGGTGGGAAAGGGTTAATGCAGCTGATTATTTAGCAGTGATATCTCTTATCATATATCCAAGGCTTGGTTACCTTATATAGTAAAGAAAGTTTTCAAGATGGCCACCAACGTGAGCAGGGAATCTTCAGGGCTGTCAAAGTTTATTAAATATATCCTGTTATTTTCAGTGCTAAGTTGACATCAGAAGAGAAAGCCACTCATGAAACTGTGCCTCACATGGACGAGAGCTTTCTCTGCATCCTCTTCTTGCCTCGTCCAGGCTGCACATCCCTTGGGTGTGTCTAAGATGTCTGTGGCCGAAATATCCAGGTGTTCAGAAAAGCTGCCGTTTACGAAAGAATTAAAAGTTAATTCTTAAGGCTCTGCTTCTGTTTGCGTTTTCATAAAAAGAGATTTGTGACTGATTCTTTAATGTTAACATCATGATCGATGTGTGTGCGCGAGTGTGTGTGGGTATGTGTGTGCAAGTGTGTACGGGCATGTGTGTGTGCGGGTGTGGGTGTGTGCGAGTGTGTACGGGCATGTGTGTGTGTGGGTGTGTACGGGCATGTGTGTGTGCGGACGTGTGTGCGAGTTGGTATGGGCATGTGTGTGTGCGCATGTGTGTGCGGGCATGTGTATGTGCGGGTGTGTGTGGGCATGTGTATGTGCGGGAGTGTGTGCGGGTGTCTGCATGGGTGGAGGAGTCTACGGCTGCATATTTCTGTATTCCAATCTGTGCATAGAAATGTGTTCAATATATGGTAAGTTGGATATTTACAATGTAGAGTCAGGATTAAACAGAATGGTCTGAAAAGATCAGTGTAACCCTGACAATCTTTTTCCAAAACAAATGATAGTAGGCGTTTGGGTAATACAATGACATTAGAGCACTGCTTCCCCACAATGTGCAATGAGAGAGGATAATATGCATCCAGAGACTGTGCTGTCATCCATTAGACTACATAGAAAGAAATCATTGGACCGCACATCCAAATGCCAAACATTGATCTACTGTGGCTAAGCAACATTTTCAAAAGTGAACACAAGATTTTTACTTAACGTCTTGATCAAAATGTATAAGCCCAATGCCACATCATGGCAAACCTCTGAGTGGGTCCCTAACATGTTAGCCATAGTACTGTGCATTGACCATCGACACTATGAAACCAGGGGGAGTGATACAGTACCCATGCTGCAAGACAAGCCCCTACGGCTCTGAGCCCCACCACCCCACAGATATGGCACTACAGCAACAATGGCTGCTACACGGCACCAACACCAATTTAATTGATCTTAAAACTTTATCTTCCATGCATTCTCAACAATATGTTAATTAAGAACCTGGTTTTCAGTTTTAGAAATTTTGCTTGGCTGCAGAGAAGCCTCAATCGGGCAGCATATGATGTTATTTATTAGTATCTACTCTATTTTTCTGTGAATCCCTATGTTTTGCACCAGCTGCTAGACGGATATTGCGCACTACATCAGTTTCGGCCAGAAATTCTTTTAAGGGGTATTTTCAAATTTGGAAGCTATCCCCTATTCTTGAGGTCTGATTGCATGAGTGGAGCAGTGGTTGATCATGCTCACTGCCACTCCAATCATTCTTAATTAGACCACCAGAGATGGAGGAGTGCTGTGCTCAGCTGGTATTCGGCACTCCCATAAGAATTAGTGGAGTGGCAGAGCGCATGATCGACCACTGCACAATTCAGATAGGGCTCTGAAGAGCCCCAGTTCTCAGGATCGGTGAGGGTCCCGGCTCTCGGACCTCCAGATATAAGCAAGTTATCCCCTACAGGGGATAGCTTCTAAACTTGAGAATATCATTTTGTTTTGTTCTGAATCACTGAGTAATTCAATGGTGGTATCAAGATACAATGTCCTTGGCAGAGATGGAACCGATTTTTCAAGCTTAAGAATTATAACTAATTAAGAGTTATTTGCATGTTATTTAATACAGTTTATAAAGAGTCACTCATCATATATGCAACAGTCGGAACATTGTGGCAACATACTGTAGACGGTTAGGATGTAACAGAATGATACACTGTAGCTATAGTCCAATACTCTATGGTATCTTGGGATATGCCATTGAAAGGAACCTGTCATTAGATTAATGCTTGAACCTCAGAGCAATCTTGCCTTGCGCAGGCGTGTACTATGAAGGACAAAGAATGAACTTCAATCCAATGATGCAGCCAGCGGGTAAGAAAAGGGTGAATCAAACACCCGAAAACCCCGCCCCTATGGCCGAAGATTGTTCCCTCCAAATTCAGGTGACAGAGTCCCTTTAACATCCTCTGTATGGCTTGCTGCATATGCATCTCTTAAATGGAGAAGAAATGATACCAGGCTGCTGTATAGAAAGAAGGCAAGCCGACAGTCGATGTCCTAGTAATTTTTTTATTGCTGAGATTTCTTGGGTCCAGGCATTCATGTTGATGTTTCATTAATACACACCACCTACCTAAACATCATTACAGGCTAAACACAACTCAGGTATATGGTATTGCCTCACAATGACCTCTTTAACAACTCTTTAATAATGTTTACCATCACATTCCAACCATTGTACAGAAATGGTTGGAGGAACATAAGAAGGTGTTCAAGATGGTTATTTAGTCTCAAAATTGCTTGGGCCTCAATCCGATGAAGCAGTTGTGGGATGTGCTGGAAGTTTGATCTATAAAAGTTCTACTTCACTACTTACAGTTATTATAGGGACTCTGTCAGTAAAAAATGACTGTTCAAACCAAGTACAGATGCTCGGAGCATCCTTCGTAGGTGCAGTTTTGGCTATGCCTACTTGTTTTCCATCTTTCTCCACCCCCCTCTGGTGCTACAAAAACTGGACTGTCACTCAAAGTAGGTAGGTAAGAGATAGAGTGAAAAAAAGTAGCTGGGAAGGTGCACTGAAATGTTTGGCCATGCCAAGGGTGCACTGAGCACCTGTACTTGGTTTCAACAGTCATTCTGTGCTGACATTTTGATAGATAGATAGATAGGAAACGGTCTGAGTTCTTGTGGGATCAGAGTAAATTCGTCAGCATGAGGAGTACCCCAAAAATATTTTATGGTTACGGTAATTATTATTGATTCATATTCTATTCTATGGTACCTTACCTTCACACACTCATTGAATTAGTTAACATTGAGAAAATAAAAAAGCGCTGCAGCCCCAACCTACCTTTAATAATATCTTTGGACAATGTAGGGAAGAGTGGTCTCACAATTATTGCTTGACAGAATGGGCTTACATAGGAAGAGGCAGAAGAAGACTGGCATGCAGCCGCTTGTCTGTACATATTAGTTTAATGAAACCGGATATGGCTGATGGAAAGTATCTTCATCTTGTGTAAGAAGATGAAGGCCAGAGAATCCTGA
The DNA here is from genome assembly GCF_032444005.1 of Ranitomeya imitator. NCBI lineage: Eukaryota > Metazoa > Chordata > Amphibia > Anura > Dendrobatidae > Ranitomeya > Ranitomeya imitator. The sequence continues at coordinate 810,418,002 of NC_091282.1, read as the reverse complement.
GATTTATCATGTGACTGCTGGCTGACTGAAAAATATAAATACAACAATTATTCAAAATCTCACTAAAAGGATTGTGCACTATTGGCGCAACTTTTTTGCATTCTTTGGCAATAAAAATCATTTTTAAAATTAGGTTTCATTAAAAATGTGCCACCATTTGGTTTTACAGGTCGTTTGTTTCCCTGCACATTCAACTTTGAAGTACATTTTGATCCTAAATTAGTTAAGAGGAGTTTAGAAAAAGACTGAGAAAAGAGTTACAAATTCCCAGTTAGACCATCATACTGGGTGGACTAATTGACAGATTCTCAGTTAAAGGTTATTGTCAAGTTGTGTCGTGAGCAACACTTACAGTCATGGCCAAAAGTATTGACACCCCTGCAATTCTGTCAGATAATACTCATTTTCTTCCTGAAAATGATTGCAAACACAAATTCTTTGTTATTATTATCTTCATTTAATTTGTCTTAAATGAAAAAACACAAAAAGAATTGTCCTAAAGCCTAATTGGATATAATTCCACACCATACATAAAAAAGGGGGTGGACAAAAGTATTGGCACTGTTCGAAAAGTCATGTGATGCTTCTCTAATTTGTGTAATTAACAGCACCTGTAACTTACCTGTGGCACCTAACAGGTGTTGGCAATAACTAAATCACACTTGCAGCCAGTTGACATGGATTAAAGCTGACTCAACCGCTGTCCTGTGTCCTTGTGTGTACCACATTGAGCATGGAGAAAAGAAAGAAGACCAAAGAACTGTCTGAGGACTTGAGAAACCAAATTGTGAGGAAGCATGAGCAATCTTAAGGCTACAAGTCCATCTCCAAAGACCTGAATGTTCCTGTGTCTACCGTGCGCAGTGTCATCAAGAAGTTTAAAGCCCATGGCACTGTGGCTAACCTCCCTAGATGTGGACTGAAAAGAAAAATTGACAAGAGATTTCAACGCTAGATTGTGCGGATGTTGGATAAAGAACCTCGACTAACATCCAAACAAGTTCAAGCTGCCTTGCAGTCCGAGGGTACAACAGTGTCAACCCGTACTATCCGTCAGTGTCTGAATGAAAAGGACTGTATGGTAGGAGACCCAGGAAGACCCCACTTCTTACCCCGAGACATAAAAAAGCCATGCTGGAGTTTGCCAAAACTTACCTGAAAAAGCTTAAAACGTTTTGGAAGAATGTTCTCTGGTCAGATGAGACAAAAGTAGAGCTTTTTGGGCAAAGGCATCAACATAGAGTTTACAGGAGAAAAAAAAGGCATTCAAAGAAAAGAACATGGTCCCTACAGTCAAACATGGTGGAGGTTCCCTGATGTTTTGGGGTTGCTTTGCTGCCTCTGGCACTGGACTGCTTGACCGTGTGCATGGCATTATGAAGTCTGAAGAATACCAACAAATTTGGCAGCATAATGTAGGGCCCAGTGTGAGAAAGCTGGGTCTCCCTCAGAGGTCATGGGTCTTCCAGAAGGATAATGACCCAAAACACACTGCAAAAAGCACTAGAAAATGGTTTGAGAGAAAGCACTGGAGACTTCTAAGGTGGCCAGCAATGAGTCCAGACCTGAATCCCATAGAACACCTGTGCAGAGATCTAAAAATGGCAGTTTGGAGAAGGCACCCTTCAAATATCAGGGACCTGGAGCAGTTTGCCAAAGAAGAATGGTCTAAAATTCCAGCAGAGCATTGTAAGAAACTCATTGATGGTTACCGGAAGCGGTTGGTCGCAGTTATTTTGGCTAAAGGTTGTGCAACCAAGTATTAGGCTGAGGGTGCCAATACTTTTGTCTGGCCCATTTTTGCAGTTTTGTGTGAAATGATCAATGTTTTGCTTCATTCTCTTTTGTGTTTTTTCATTTAAGGCAAATTAAATGAAGATAATAATACCAAATAATTTGTGTTTGCAATCATTTTCAGGAAGAAAATGAGTATTATCTGACAGAATTGCAGGGGTGTCAATACTTTTGGCCATGACTGTAGCTTTCTCCTTACATCCTGGTTGCAGGGCTGGGGAAGGGCACTTCTCATTGAGTAACAATTTTGGTCAGTAGTTTCTCCTTCTGTGACACGTTAATGGTCTGTCAATGTTCTGAAGTGTACACTGTTAGGGCTCATTCCCACTTGCGATGAAATTGGACAAATGTAATCTGCTAAAAAATCAGATTGCAGCCAGACCAATGTTATTTTATCATTGTGTGTTCATCTGCGGGGTTTTTTCAGCTCGGATCGGATCACGATCGGACTGGGAAAAAAAATCGCAGCATGCTGAGATTGTAATCGGAAATCAGATTGCATTCCGCAATAGAAGTCAGTGGGAGTGCTGTCTGATTTTTACACACCGATCTCATTTGAAAAGCCGGCAATTCATGTGCCGCGTACAGTAAGATCACACTGGCAGGTTAAAATTAGTGATGAGCGACTATACTCATTGCTCTGGTTTTCCCGAGCACGCTTGGGTGGTCTCTGAGTATTTGTGAGTGATCAGAGATTTAGTTTTTGTGGACACAGCTGCATGATTTGCGACTGCTAGACAGCTTGAATACATGTGGGGATTCTCTAGCAACTAGGCAACCCCCACATGTACTCAGGCTGGCTAGCAGCCGTAAATCATGCAGCTGCATCTACAAAATCTGAATCTCTGAGCACTCACAAATACTCGGGAGACCAGCCGAGCATGCTCGGAAAAACCAGAGCAACAAGTACACTCGCTCATCACTAGTTAGAATAGAATAGCTATAAACACATAGAATAGATGGATATATAGATGTTAGTGACACACACACCTGTCGTCTAATGATTAGTGGGAAAACTGGAGAGGTGTACAAGCCACAGTGTCTTGCACCCACTGTGATATTTGGTGGAGGATCGGTGATGATCTGGGGATGCTTCAGCAAGGCTGGAATTGGGCAGGTTGTTCTTTGCGAAGGACGTATGAATCAAGCCGCATACAAGGTTATCCTGGAAAAACAGTTGATTCCTTCTGCTCAGGCAAAGTTCCCCAACTCTGAGGACTGGTTTTTCCAGGACAATGTGCCATGCCACGCAGCTAGGTCAATCAAGGTTTGGATGAAGGAACACCACATCAAATCTCTGTCATGGCCAGCCCAATCTCCATACCTGAACCCCATTGAAAACCTCTGGAATGTAATCAAGAGGAAGATGGATAGTCACAAGCCATCAAAGAAGAACTGCTTAAATTTTTGCGCCAGGAGTGGCATAAGGTCACCCAAAAGCAGTGTGAAAGACTGGTGGAAAGCCAAGATGCATGAATGCTGTGATTAAAAATCATGGTTATTCCACAAAATATTGATTTCTGAACTCTTCCAGAGTTAAAACATTAGTATTGTTGTTTCTAAATGATTATGAACTTGTTTTTTTTTTTTTGCATTATTTGAGGTCTACAAGCAATGCATTTTTTGTTATTTTGACCATTTCTCATTTTCAGAAAATGAACACAAAATTTATTGCTTGGAACTTCGGAGACATGTTGTCAGTAGTTTATAGAATAAAAGAACAATTTACATTTTACTCAAAAATATACCTATAAAGAGAAAAATCAAACTGAAAATTTTGCAGTGGTCTCTTAATTTTTGCCAGAGCTGTATATGTATAGTGGGTACGGAAAGTATTCAGACCCCTTTAAATTTTTCACTCTTTGTTTCATTGGGGCCATTTGGTAAATTCAAAAAAGCTATTTTTTCACATTAATGTACACTCTGCACCCCATCTTGACTGAAAAAAAAAACCAAATGTAGAAAGTTTTGCAAATTTAGTAAAAAAGAAAAACTTAAATATCGCATGGTCATAAGTATTCAGACCCTTTACTCAGACACTCATATTTAAGTCACATGATGTCTATTTCTTTGTGATCCTCCTTGAGATGGTTCTACTCCTTCATTCGAGTACAACTGTGTTTAATTAAACTAATAGGACTTGATTTGGAAAGGCACACACCTGTCTATATAAGACCTCACAGTGTATGTCAGACCAAATGAGAATCATGGGGTCAATGGAACTGGCCAAGCAGCTCGGAGGCAGAATTGTGGCAAGGCACAGATCTGGCCAAGGTTACAACAGAATTTCTGCAGTACTCAGGGTTCCTAAGAGCTCATTGGCCTCCATAATCCTTAAATGGAAGAAGTTTGGGACCACCAGAAGTCTTCCTAGACCTGGCCATCCAGCCAAACTGAGCAATCATGGCAGAAGAGTCTTGGTGAGAAATGTAAAGAAGAACCCCAAAATCACTGTGGCTGAGCTCCAGAGATGCAGTGGGGAGATGGGAGAAAGTTCCACAAAGTCAACTATCACTGCAGCCCTCCAGCAGTTTGGCCTTTATGGCAGAGTGGCCCGACGGAAGTCTCTCCTCAGTGCAAGACATATGAAACCCAGCAAAGAGTTTGCTAAAAAAAAAAACAGATGAAGGACTCCCAGACTATGAGAAATAAGATTCTCTGGTCTGATGAGATGAAGATAGACCTTTCTGGTGATAAAAAAAAAAAACAGGCACTGCTCATCACCTGCCCAATACAATCCCAACAGTGAAACGTGGTGGCAGCATCATGCTATGGGGCGGTTTTCAGCTGCAGGGACAGGACGACTGGTTGTCATTGAAGGAAACATGAATGCGGCCAAGTACAGAGATATCCTTTTCAGAGTGTTCTGGATCTCAGACTTGGCCGAAGGTTCACCTTCCAACAAGACAATGCCCTCAAGCTAAAATAGCAAAGGAGTGGCTTCAGAACAACTCTGTGACCATTCTTGACTGGCCCAGCCAGAGCCCTGACCTAAACCCAATTGAGCATCTCTGGAGAGATGTCCACCAACATTCACCATCCAACCTGACAGAATTGGAGAGGATCTGCAAGGAAGAATGGCAGAGGATCCCCAAATCCAGGTGTGAAAAATTTGTTGTATCATTCCCAAGTATGACTGTACTAGCTCAAAAGGGTGCTTCTACTCAATACTGAGCAAAGGGTCAGAATACTTATGACCATGTGATATATCAGGGGTTTTTTTTAAATACATTTGCAAAAGTTACTACATTTGTTTTTTTTTTCCAGTCAAGATGGGGTGTAGAGTGTACATTAATGTGAAAAAAATAAACTTTTTTGAATTTACCAAATGGCTGCAATGAAACAAAGAGTGAAAAATGTAAAGGGGTCTGAATACTTTCCGTACCCACTGTATCTATCAAGAGACGACGATATGTAATAAAACGGCTTTATATAATCCCATATGTAAGGGACAGAGTTGTAGATAACGAGAGGGCACTGAGTAATAAGGGATGGTAGTATACATAATAAAGGAGACTATAAAAGATATACACTGGGGAAATAAGTGTTTGATCCCTTGCTGATTTTGTAAGTGCCCACTGACAAAGACATGAACATTCTAATTTTAAGGGTAGGTTAATTTTAACCTTCGTCAGGCTGCATAATTTTACAACGTTAACAGGCTGCAGAGGTACAGTTGTACCTTTATATATATTTTATTGAAATTTGGCCAATATATTCTGGACCAAAATTGCAGAGATGTCATGAAATTTCAGCCCTCTACGGCTTTTCGAAAAAAAAAGTTATTGCAATTTTAAAACGGAATAGTTACAATTGTACCTACTCAGCCGGACGAAGGTTAACATTGGCACGCAGGGCGTTTATATCTAGGCATTTCATCCTCAAATGCACCTGACCGCTGCCTCATTTAAACTTGTTCCCCCTGCAACTCTTCCTGTGCCGGTTGGTTCCACATGGTCCCATCTAGATAGTAGATGGCAGTCTTCCCGCACTAATGATGCATCACACTGGGGCTCTTCAGGAGTATCATTGCCTTCCCTTACATTCACTCCTGTATGGAGTAATCACTGGGACAGTGTGCAGACATAATCTGCCACCATAGTGCATGCGATTGGCCCTAAAAAGTGACACAAGCACTGGATTTCTAATGGAACTTAGGAGCAGAACTATTGCTTATAAGGCCGGAGCAGAGTTACATTATGCAGCAAGTGGAATGTGTGATATTCAGCATCTAATTTACATAATTTCAATGCCCTCTTTAGTGTTAGTTTGTATTTTTCATTGCTAGCTAGTTGTCAGGTCCCTGAACCTATTCTGTAAGTTCCTGAACCTGTTGTAGAACCCACCTAGTTTGAACCTGAGTATTTGCCTGTGTCCACTGTTGCCTAACTCAGAACCTGTCCCCGTTGCATGTGTTTTCTGCACCCGAAACAGCTCTGGTGGTACGTGAGCCTGAAACTGTGTCAGCAGTACCTGAGCCTGAACCCCAAAGCTCTCCAGTGGTATCTGTGGTATCTAAGCCTGAAGCTGCTCCGGTGGCACTTGAGCTTGCCGGTGCTCCGGCAGAACCTGAACCAGTGCCAGTGTCCATCCTGTTAAGTGTTCCGGGACCCACACCACCTGAACCAGTACCTGTGTCTGCGCTTTCAAGTGTCCCAGGATCTACACTGTCGGAACCTGCAACAGTATTCCATCCTGCCTTGGACTTCAAGTCAGTGTCTGCGACCCTGACCCTTGGGGTCAGCTACAACAGTAATGGAGACTGTCCTTGGAGTGGTACCTGGCAGCTACTTGCAGCTCAATCCTAACTCTATCATCAGGAGAACTAGCGAAAACCAGGTGGCCGCTTAGCCACGACCAGGGTTGCCACTAGGAATTTCAGGGCCCCATACTGGCAAAATATTTGGGACCCCTTGAGACTCCGCACAGGCTTCACCTCAGTTACGCCTTGTAATGCTGTGGTAGCACCATACGCAATGAAGAGACAGTGACCCACAAAGTTCAAACACAAGTCTCTTTAATGTTTTACTTCACACATAAAGGTGCATGGCATTTTATAGTACACGTCATCAATGTTCAAAACACACAGTTGCATCTCGTCTCTGTCCATTTCATAGCAGTACACATATGGCTTTTAGATTGCAGTCCCTAAACCCTCCATATTACAGTCTGCAAACACAGCTTCACATGTTGAAGACGCTACACACGCCAGTCGTCTGACTAGTTCCTGTGGGTGTCCTGCACCGCTGTATCACAGACTCTTTACTCACACAGCCATACACAGCCCAGGATATCCTCCGGATAGCAGCCTGGTACCATATCCACCTGTTTGCAATCTCCTGTTCACCTCCGGGCACAGGACCGAAACCAGTTACCATGGATGACTTGCATCACTGTGTACGCTGCGGGTGCCAGGCTATTCAGCTGCCATAGCTGCTGTCTCAGCTGGCCTGTGCTGCTTCACACCCAGAGCCAGGCATCTGCTCTGCACAACAGCACACACCAGACTGACACTGACGTTGCACCTGACACACCCGTACTCCATACTGCAGGGTTTTTAACAAACAAACTTATGGCTTTCAGCCACATGGAAAACCCAGACTGGAAATCCATGACTGCCATGCACATCTATAAACTTCATCACCTGGGGAGAAAACACAGCGACCCCTACCTGTGACATGAGTCACTGCCTCACAGCCTCCACCCCTCAAACCTTCCATGTCAGCAGTACCTGAGCCTGAACCCCAAAGCTCTCCAGTGGTATCTGTGGTATCTAAGCCTGAAGCTGCTCCGGTGGCACTTGAGCTTGTGGTGCCAATATTCAAAAAGGGCTCTAAAAGTGAACCTGGAAATTATAGGCCAGTAAATCTAATCTCTATTGTTGGTAAAATATTTGAATAGGTTTCTGAGGGATGTTATTCTGAATAATCTCAATGAGAATAACTGTCTAACTCCATATCAGCATGGGTTTATGAGGAATCGCTCCTGTCAAACCAATCTAATCAGTTTTTATGAAGAGGTAAGCTATAGGATGGACCACAGTGAGTCATTGGACGTGGTATATCTCGATTTTTCCAAAGCGTTTGATACCGTGCCGCACAAGAGGTTGGTACACAAAATGAGAATGCTTGGTCTGGTGGAAAATGTGTGTAAATGGGTTAGTAACTGGCTTAGTGATAGAAAGCAGAGGGTGGTTATAAATGGTATAGTCTCTAACTGGGTCGCTGTGACCAGTGGGGTACCGCAGGGGTCGGTATTGGGACCTGTTCTCTTCAACATATTCATTAATGATCTGGTAGAAGGTTTACACAGTAAAATATCGATATTTGCAGAGGATACAAAACTATGTAAAGCAGTTAATACAAGAGAAGATAGTATTCTGCTACAGCTGGATCTGGATAAGTTGGAAACTTGGGCTGAAAGGTGGCAGATGAGGTTTAACAATGATAAATGTAAGGTTATACACATGGGAAGATGGAATCAATATCACCATTACATACTGAACGGGAAACCACTGGGTAAATCTGACAGGGAGAAGGACTTGGGGATCCTAGTTAATGATAAACTTACCTGGAGCAGCCAGTGCCAGGCAGCAGCTGACAAGGCAAACAGGATCATGGGGTGCATTAAAAGAGGTCTGGATACACATGATGAGAGCATTATACTGCCTCTGTACAAATCCCTAGTTAGACCGCAAATGGAGTACTGTTATGATCCGGTGACCTTGGAGCAGCATGAAAACTTTCACTGGAGTAGGTGGTAACTATACTGACCGCAAATCCTGATCTTAACACCGCAACTAGAAGTACCCGTGGGGTGTACCTAACAAACCCTAGACACCTTGTCACAGCCGGAGGACTAGATGCCCCTATAGATGGAAATAGGAATACTATCTTGCCTCAGAGCAGAACCCCAAAGGATAGGCAGCCCCCCACAAATATTGGCTGTCAGTAGGAGAGGAAAGTCAAACACAGGCAGAAAACAGGATTTAGCACAAGAGGCCACTCTAGCTAAAATAGGAAAGGATAGAACAGAGTCCTGTGCGGTTAGTATTAACACCCTTCCAAAAATATCCACAGCAGATTATACAAAAAATTCCTCCATCTAACTAAAGATGTGGAACGTATATCTGCAACTCCAGAGACTACTACACTCAGAGCAGGAATACAATCAAAAAACAAGCACACAGCTTGTGTGCCATAGAAAAAGAAACAGACACTTATCTTTGCTGAATTGGCAGCTAAGCAGGAGAAGCCAGACAAAGATCCAACACTTCCCAAGAAACATTGACAACTGGCAAGGACTAATGAGTCCTACAAACCTAAATACCCCAGTCAGATTTGCAATCAGCAGATACACCTGTCCAGGACTGCAGGCCAGGGACAACTGCATTACCAACTACAGCCACCGGAGGGAGCCCAAAAGCAGAATTCACAACAGTACCCCCCTTGAGGAGGGGTCACCGAACCCTCACCAGAGCCCTCAGGCCGATCAAGATGAGCCAGATGAAAGGCACGAACCAAATCAGCGGCATGGACATCGGAGGCAAAAACCCAAGAATTATCCTCCTGGCCATAACCCTTCCATTTGACAAGGTACTGAAGCTTCCGCCTCGAAAAACGGAAATCCAAAATCTTCTCAACAACATATTCCAACTCCCCATCAACCAACACAGGGGCCGGAGGATCAACAGAGGGAACAACGGGCTCCACATATTTCCGCAATAAAGATCTATGGAAGACATTATGGATCGCAAAAGAGGCCGGAAGCGCCAGTCGAAAAGACACCGGATTAATAATCTCAGAAAGCCTATAAGGACCAATAAACCGAGGCTTAAACTTAGGGGAAGAAACCTTCATAGGAACATGACGGGAAGACAACCAGACCAGATCCCCAACCCGAAGCCGGGAACCAACACACCAACGACGGTTAGCAAAACGTTGAGCCTCCTCCTGAGACAACACCAAATTGTCCACCACATGAGCCCAAATCTGCTGCAACCTGTCAACTTCAGAATCCACACCAGGACAGTCAGAAGGTTCAACCTGCCCAGAAGAAAAACGAGGATGAAAACCAAAATTACAAAAGAAAGGCGAAACCAAAGTAGCCGAACTAGCCCGATTATTAAGGGCAAACTCGGCCAATGGCAAGAAGGCCACCCAATCATCCAGATCAGCAGACACAAAGCATCTCAAATAAGTCTCCAAAGTCTGATTAGTTCGCTCGGTCTCACCATTTGTCTGAGGATGAAACGCAGAAGAAAAAGACAAATCAATGCCCAGCCTAGCACAAAAGGCCCGCCAAAACCTAGAAACAAACTGGAAACCTCTGTCGGACACAATATTCTCCGGAATACCATGCAAACGGACCACATGCTGAAAAAACAACGGAACCAAATCCGAAGAGGAAAGCAATTTAGGCAAAGGCACCAAATGAACCATCTTAGAGAACCGGTCACAAACAACCCAGATAACCGACATCCTCTGGGAAACCGGAAGATCGGAAATAAAATCCATAGAAATATGCGTCCAGGGCCTCTCAGGGACCGGCAATGGCAAAAGCAACCCACTAGCACGGGAACAACAAGGCTTTGCCCGCGCACAAGTCCCACAGGACTGCACAAAAGAACGCACATCACGCGACAAAGAAGGCCACCAAAAGGACCTACCAACCAAGTCTCTGGTACCAAAAATGCCAGGATGACCAGCCAACACGGAACAGTGAACCTCAGAAATCACTCTACTAGTCCATCTGTCAGGAACAAACAGTTTCCCCACAGGACAGCGGTCAGGTTTGTCAGCCTGAAATTCCTGAAGAACCCGTCGTAAATCAGGGGAAATGGCAGAAAGGACCACCCCTTCTTTCAGAATACCGACCGGTTCTAAGACCTCAGGAGAATCAGGCAAAAAACTCCTAGAGAGGGCATCAGCCTTAATGTTCTTAGAACCCGGAAGGTACGAGACCACGAAATCAAAACGGGAAAAAAACAAGGCCCATCGAGCCTGTCTAGGATTCAGCCGCTTGGCAGACTCAAGGTAAATCAAATTCTTATGATCGGTCAAGACCACAATACGGTGCTTAGCTCCCTCAAGCCAATGTCGCCACTCCTCAAACGCACACTTCATAGCCAACAACTCACGATTGCCGACATCATAATTGCGTTCAGCAGGCGAAAACTTACGGGAAAAGAAGGCACACGGTTTCATTAAGGAACCAACAGGATCCCTCTGAGACAAAACGGCCCCTGCCCCAATCTCAGAAGCGTCAACCTCAACCTGAAACGGAAGAGAAACATCCGGTTGGCGCAACACCGGAGCAGAAGTAAATCGACGTTTAAGCTCCTGAAAGGCAGAGACAGCCACAGAGGACCAATTCGCCACATCAGCGCCTTTCTTCGTCAAATCGGTCAAGGGTTTAACCACACTAGAAAAATTAGCAATGAAACGGCGATAAAAATTTGCAAAACCCAAAAATTTCTGAAGGCTCTTCACGGATGTGGGCTGAATCCAATCATGAATGGCCTGAACCTTAACCGGATCCATCTCTATAGATGAGGGAGAAAAAATAAAGCCCAAAAAGGAAACCTTCTGCACCCCAAAGAGACACTTAGACCCTTTCACAAACAGGGCATTGTCACGAAGGATCTGAAATACCATCCTGACCTGTTCCACATGAGACTCCCAATCATCGGAAAAAATCAAAATATCGTCCAAATATACAATCAAGAACTTATCAATATAAGTCCGGAAAATATCATGCATGAAGGACTGAAAAACAGATGGAGCATTAGTGAGCCCGAATGGCATCACAAGGTATTCAAAATGGCCTTTGGGCGTGTTAAACGCAGTTTTCCATTCATCACCCTGCTTAATACGAACAAGATTATATGCCCCCCGAAGGTCAATCTTCGTAAACCAACTAGCTCCCTTAATCCTAGCAAACAAATCGGTAAGCAAAGGTAAAGGGTATTGAAACTTGACCGTGATTTTATTCAAGAGGTGATAATCAATACAGGGTCTCAAGGAACCATCTTTTTTAGCAACAAAAAAGAACCCCGCTCCCAACGGTGAAGAAGATGGCCGAATATGCCCTTTCTCCAAAGACTCCTTAATATAGCTCCGCATGGAGGTATGTTCAGGCACAGACAGGTTGAAAAGTCGACCCTTAGGAAACTTACAGCCTGGAATCAAGTCAATAGCACAATCGCAGTCCCTGTGCGGTGGAAGGAAACTGGACTTGGGCTCATCGAATACATCCTGAAAATCAGACAAAAACTCTGGAATTTCAGAATAGGAAGAAGAGGAGATTGACATCAAAGGAACATCATTATGAACCCCCTGACAACCCCAACTAGTCACAGACATGGACTTCCAATCCAACACAGGATTATGTACCTGCAACCACGGAAAACCCAGCACGATAGCATCATGCAAATTATGCAACACCAGAAATCGACATTCTTCCTGATGGGCTGGCGCCATGCGCATGGTCACCTGTGTCCAAAACTGGGGGTTATTTTTAGCCAAGGGTGTAGCATCAATGCCCCTTAAAGGAATAGGGTTCTGCAAAGGCTGCAAGGGAAAACCACAACGCCTGGCAAACTCAAAGTCCATTAAGTTCAAGGCGGCGCCTGAATCCACAAACGCCATGACAGAAAATGATGACATTGAGCAGATCAAAGACACAGATAATAGAAATTTAGGTTGTACAGTACTGATGGTAAATGAACTAGCGATCCTCTTTGTCCGCTTAGGGCAGACTGAAATGACATGAGAAGCGTCGCCACAATAATAACACAACCCATTCTGACGTCTGAATCCTTGTCGTTCCGTTCTAGACAGAACCCTATCACACTGCATTGGCTCAGGAATCTGCTCTGAGGACAATGCCACAGCGCGCACAGTTCTGCGCTCCTGCAAGCGCCGGTCAATCTGAATGGCCAGAGACATAGAATCACTCAGACTGGAAGGCGTGGGAAACCCCACCATAACATCTTTAACGGATTCAGAAAGACCCTTTCTGAAAATTGCCGCCAAAGCATCATTATTCTATTTAGTCAACACAGACCATTTTCTGAATTTCTGACAATACAATTCTGCCGCCTCTTGACCATGAGACAAGGCCAACAAGGTCTTCTCAGCTTGATCCATAGAATTAGGTTCATCATATAATAATCCCAAAGCCTGAAAAAAGGAGTCTACATCAAGCAAAGCCGGACTCCCAGATTCCAGGGAAAACGCCCAATCCTGCGGGTCGCCACGCAGCAGGGAGATGACGATTTTAACCTGCTGAATGGAATCACCGGAGGATCGAGGTCTCAAAGCAAAAAACAGTTTATATTTGTTTTTAAAACTCAAAAATTTGGACCTGTCACCAAAAAACAAATCAGGAGTAGGAATCTTCGGTTTTAAAACAGGAGTCTGAACAATATTATCAGAAATACCCTGTACCCTAGCAGCAAGCTGGTCTACACGAGAAGCTAATTCCTGAACATTCATGCTAGCACTAGGCTCCTCAGCCACCCAGAGATAAAGAGGGAAGAGAAGACAAAGCAGACCGAAGAAAAAAAAAATGGCTCAACACCTTTCTTCCCTTCTTCTGAGATGCATTTAACTCATTATTGGCCAGTTGTAGTGTTATGATCCGGTGACCTTGGAGCAGCATGAAAACTTTCACTGGAGTAGGTGGTAACTATACTGACCGTAAATCCTGATCTTAACACCGCAACTAGAAGTAGCCATGGGGTGTACCTAACAAACCCTAGACACCTCGTCACAGCCGGAGGACTAGATGCCTGTTGTGAATTCTGTGGCAGAGCTCCCTCCTGTGGTCACAAGTGGTACTTCGGCTGATTCTCTCTGTGGGCTTCTGTTGGTGGAGGGAAGTGGTACTGCGGCTTCTGAGTTTCCTCCCTCAGGTGATCTGGTGAGGTCGTTAGGTGCTTCTCTACTTAACTCCACCTAATGCTTTGATCCTGGCTTCCTGTCAATGTTCCAGTGTTGGACTTGCTTTTCCCTGGATCATTCCTGTGGCCTGCTGCTCTGCATAGCTAAGTTCTTCTTTGCTATTTGTTTGCTATTTTTTCTGTCCAGCTTGTCTAATTTGTTGCTGGAAGCTCTGGGACGCAAAGGGTGTACCTCCGTGCCGTTAGTTTGGTACGGAGGGTCTTTTTGCCCCCTTTGCGTGGTTTTCTTTAGGGTTTTGTGTAGACCGCAAAGTTACCTTTTCTATCCTCGATCTGTTAAGAAAGTCGGGCCTCACTTTGCTGAATCTATTTCATCTCTACGTTTGTCTTTTCATCTTAACTCACAGTCATTATATGTGGGGGGCTGCCTTTTCCTTTGGGGTATTTCTCTGAGGCAAGGTAGGCTTATTTTCTATCTTCAGGCTAGTTAGTTTCTCAGGCTGTGCCGAGTTGCATAGGCAGAGTTAGGCGCAATCCACGGCTGCCTCTAGTGTTGTTTGGAGAGGATTAGGGATTGCGGTCTGCAGAGTTCCCACGTCTCAGAGCTCGTTCTATGATTTTGGGTTATTGTCAGATCACTGTATGTGCTCTGACCGCTATGTCCATTGTAGTACTGAATTGCTTTTCATAACAGTACAGGAAGCCAAAAGTACTAATGATTCTCAATAGAGGGAAAAAAGAAGTTCTGAGACCATTTTTTTTTCTTTGCACTGTGTTTTGCCTTTTTTTTCCCCTAGACATTTGGGTGGTTCAGTACACAGGTGTAGCGATGGACATTAGAAGTCTGTCTTCATTTGTGGTCATCAGCTCTTGGCAAGAGTACAAAAGATTCAAGACACTATTGATCAGAAAGCTATGTTGGAACCAAGAATTCCTATTCCTGATTTGTTTTTTGGAGATAGAACTAAGTTTCTGAGTTTCAAAAATAATTGTAAATTATTTCTGGCCTTGAAACCTCGCTCCTCTGGTGATCCAGTTCAACAGGTTTTGATTGTTATTTCTATTTTGCGCGGCGACCCTCAGGACTGGGCATTTTCTCTTGCGCCAGGAGATCCTGCATTGAGTAATATCGATGCATTTTTCCTGGCGCTCGGATTGCTGTACGATGAACCTAATTCAGTGGATCAGGCAGAGAAAAATTTGCTGGCTCTTTGTCAGGGTCAGGATGAGATAGAGGTATATTGTCAGAAATTTAGAAAGTGGTCCGTGCTCACTCAATGGAATGAATCTGCACTGGCAGCTATGTTCAGAAAGGGTCTCTCTGAAGCCCTTAAGGATGTCATGGTGGGATTTCCTATGCCTGCTGGTTTGAATGAGTCTATATCTTTGGCCATTCAGATCGGTCGACGCTTGCGTGAGCGTAAATCTGTGCACCATTTGGCGGTATTACCTGAGCTTAAACCTGAGCCTATGCAGTGCGATAGGACTTTGACCAGAGTTAAACGGCAAGAACACAGACGTCTGAATGGGCTGTGTTTCTACTGGGGTGATTCCACTCATGCTATCTCTGATTGTCCTAAGCGCATTAAGCGGTTCGCTAGGTCTGCCACCATTGGTACGGTACAGTCAAAATTTCTTCTGTCCGTTACCTTGATCTGCTCTTTGTCATCGTATTCTGTCATGGCATTTGTGGATTCAGGCGCTGCCCTGAATTTGATGGACTTGGAGTATGCTAAGCGTTGTGGGTTTCTCTTAGAGCCCTTGCAGTGTCCTATTCCATTGAGAGGAATTGATGCCACGCCTTTGGCCAAAAATAAGCCTCAATACTGGACCCAGCTGACCATGTGCATGGCTCCTGCACATCAGGAGGTTATTCGCTTTCTGGTGTTGCATAATCTACATGATGTGGTCGTGTTGGGGTTGCCATGGCTACAAGCCCATAATCCAGTATTAGATTGGAAATCCATGTCGGTGTCCAGCTGGGGTTGTCAGGGGGTACATGGTGATGTTCCATTTCTGTCAATTTCGTCATCCACCCCTTCTGAGGTTCCAGAGTTCTTGTCTGATTACCGGGATGTATTTGATGAGCCCAAGTCCGATGCCCTACCTCCGCATAGGGATTGTGATTGTGCTATCAATTTGATTCCTGGTAGTAAATTCCCAAAAGGTCGACTGTTTAATTTATCCGTGCCTGAGCACGCCGCTATGCGCAGTTATGTGAAGGAATCCCTGGAGAAGGGGCATATTCGCCCGTCATAGTCACCATTAGGAGCAGGGTTCTTTTTTGTAGCCAAGAAGGATGGTTCGCTGAGACCTTGTATAGATTACCGCCTTCTAAATAAGATCACAGTTAAATTTCAGTACCCCTTGCCATTGTTATCTGATTTGTTTGCTCGGATAAAAGGGGGCTAGTTGGTTCACCAAGATAGATCTTCGTGGTGCGTATAATCTGGTGTGAATCAGGCGAGGAGATGAATGGAAAACTGCATTTAATACGCCCGAGGGTCATTTTGAGTATCTAGTGATGCCATTCGGACTTGCCAATGCTCCATCAGTGTTTCAGTCCTTTATGCATGACATATTCCGAGAGTACCTGGATAAATTCCTGATTGTGTACTTAGATGACATTTTGATCTTCTCGGATGATTGGGAGTCTCATGTGAAGCAGGTCAGAACAGTTTTTCAGATCCTGCGTGCTAATTCTTTGTTTGTGAAGGGATCAAAGTGTCTCTTTGGTGTGCAGAAGGTTTCATTTTTGGGGTTCATCTTTTCCCCTTCTACTATCGAGATGGATCCTGTTAAGGTCCAAGCCATCCATGATTGGACTCAGCCGACATCTCTGAAAAGTCTGCAAAAGTTCCTGGGCTTTGCTAATTTTTATCGTCGCTTCATCTGCAATTTTTCTAGTATTGCCAAACCATTGACCGATTTGACCAAGAAGGGTGCTGATTTGGTCAATTGGTCTTCTGCTGCTGTGGAAGCTTTTCAAGACTTGAAGCGTCGTTTTTCTTCTGCCCCTGTGTTGTGTCAACCAGATGTTTCTCTTCCGTTCCAGGTCGAGGTTGATGCTTCTGAGATTGGAGCAGGGGCTGTTTTGTCGCAGAGAGGTTCTGATTGCTCAGTGATGAAACCATGCGCTTTTTTTTCCAGGAAGTTTTCACCTGCTGAGCGAAATTATGATGTGGGCAACCGAGAGTTGCTGGCCATGAAGTGGGCATTCGAGGAGTGGCGTCATTGGCTTGAAGGAGCTAAGCATCGCGTGGTGGTATTGACTGATCATAAGAACTTGACTTATCTTGAGTCTGCTAAGCGGTTGAATCCTAGACAGGCTCGTTGGTCGCTGTTTTTTGCCCGTTTTGACTTTGTGTTTTCGTACCTTCCGGGCTCTAAAAATGTGAAGGCGGATGCTCTGTCTAGGAGTTTTGTGCCCGACTCTCCGGGTTTGTCTGAGCCGGCGGGTATCCTCAAGGAAGGAGTAATTGTGTCTGCCATCTCCCCTGATTTGCGGCGGGTGCTGCAAAAATTTCAGGCTAATAAACCTGATCGTTGTCCAGTGGAGAGACTGTTTGTCCCTGATAGGTGGACCAATAAAGTTATCTCTGAGGTTCATTGTTCGGTGTTGGCTGGTCATCCTGGAATCTTTGGTACCAGAGAGTTGGTGGCTAGATCCTTTTGGTGGCCGTCTCTGTCGCGGGATGTGCGTGTTTTTGTGTAGTCCTGTGGGATTTTTGCTCGGGCTAAGCCCTGCTGTTCTCGTGCCAGTGGGTTGCTTTTGCCCTTGCCGGTCCCGAAGAGGCCTTGGAAACACATCTCTATGGATTTTATTTCTGATCTTCCCGTTTCTCAAAAGATGTCAGTCATTTGGGTGGTCTGTGATCGCTTTTCTAAGATGGTCCATCTGGTACCCTTGTCTAAATTGCCTTCCTCCTCTGATTTGGTGCCATTGTTCTTCCAGCATGTGGTTCGTTTACATGGCATTCCAGAGAATATCGTTTCTGACAGAGGTTCCCAGTTTGTTTCAAGGTTTTGGCGAGCCTTTTGTGGTAGGATGGGCATTGACTTGTCTTTTTCCTCGGCTTTCCATCCTCAGACTAATGGCCAGACCGAACGAACCAATCAGACCTTGGAAACATATCTGAGATGCTTTGTTTCTGCCGATCAGGATGACTGGGTGCCCTTTTTGCCTTTGGCTGAGTTCGCCCTTAATAATCGGGCCAGTTCGGCTACCTTGGTTTCGCCATTTTTCTGCAATTCTGGGTTCCATCCTCGTTTCTCTTCAGGACAGGTTGAGTCTTCGGACTGTCCTGGTGTGGATACTGTGGTGGACAGGTTGCAGCAGATTTGGACTCATGTAGTGGACAATTTGACCTTGTCCCAGGAGAAGGCTCAACGTTTCGCTAATCGCAGACGCCGTGTGGGTCCCCGACTTCGTTTTGGGGATCTGGTTTGGTTATCTTCTCGTCATATTCCTATGAAGGTTTCCTCTCCTAAGTTTAAACCTCGTTTCATTGGTCCGTATAGGATTTCTGAGGTTCTTAATCCTGTGTCTTTTCGTCTGACCCTTCCAGATTCTTTTTCCATACATAACGTATTCCATAGGTCATTGTTGCGGAGATACGTGGCACCTATGGTTCCATCTGTTGATCCTCCTGCCCCGGTTTTGGTGGAGGGGGAATTGGAGTATATTGTGGAGAAGATTTTGGATTCTCGTGTTTCTAGACGGACACTCCAGTATCTGGTTAAATGGAAGGGTTATGCTCAGGAAGATAATTCCTGGGTTTTTGCCTCTGATGTCCATGCTCCCGATCTTGTTCGTGCCTTTCATGTGGCTCATCCTGGTCGGCCTGGGGGCTCTGGTGAGGGTTCGGTGACCCCTCCTCAAGGGGGGGGGGTACTGTTGTGAATTCTGTGGCAGAGCTCCCTCCTGTGGTCACAAGTGGTACTTCGGCTGATTCTCTCTGTGGGCTTCTGTTGGTGGAGGGAAGTGGTACTGCGGCTTCTGAGTTTCCTCCCTCAGGTGATCTGGTGAGGTCGTTAGGTGCTTCTCTACTTAACTCCACCTAATGCTTTGATCCTGGCTTCCTGTCAATGTTCCAGTGTTGGACTTGCTTTTCCCTGGATCATTCCTGTGGCCTGCTGCTCTGCATAGCCAAGTTCTTCTTTGCTATTTGTTTGCTATTTTTTCTGTCCAGCTTGTCTAATTTGTTGCTGGAAGCTCTGGGACGCAAAGGGTGTACCTCCGTGCCGTTAGTTCGGTACGGAGGGTCTTTTTGCCCCCTTTGCGTGGTTTTCTTTAGGGTTTTGTGTAGACCGCAAAGTTACCTTTTCTATCCTCGATCTGTTAAGAAAATCGGGCCTCACTTTGCTGAATCTATTTCATCTCTACGTTTGTCTTTTCATCTTAACTCACAGTCATTATATGTGGGGGGCTGCCTTTTCCTTTGGGGTATTTCTCTGAGGCAAGGTAGGCTTATTTTCTATCTTCAGGCTAGTTAGTTTCTCAGGCTGTGCCGAGTTGCATAGGCAGAGTTAGGCGCAATCCACGGCTGCCTCTAGTGTTGTTTGGAGAGGATTAGGGATTGCGGTCTGCAGAGTTCCCATGTCTCAGAGCTCGTTCTATGATTTTGGGTTATTGTCAGATCACTGTATGTGCTCTGACCGCTATGTCCATTGTAGTACTGAATTGCTTTTCATAACAGATGCCCCTATAGATGGAAATAGGAATACTATCTTGCCTCAGAGCAGAACCCCAAAGGATAGGCAGCCCCCCACAAATATTGGCTGTGAGTAGGAGAGGAAAGACAAACACAGGCAGAAAACAGGATTTAGCACAAGAGGCCACTCTAGCTAAAATAGGAAAGGATAGAACAGAGTCCTGTGCGGTCAGTATTAAAACCCTTCCAAAAATATCCACAGCAGATTATACAAAAAATTCCTCCATCTAAGTAAAGACATGGAACGTATATCTGCAACTCCAGAGACTACTACACTCAGAGCAGGAATACAATCAAAAAACAAGCACACAGCTTGTGTGCCATAGAAAAAGAAACAGACACTTATCTTTGCTGAATTGGCAGCTAAGCAGGAGAAGCCAGACAAAAATCCAACACTTCCAAAGAAACATTGACAACTGGAAAGGACTAATGAGTCCTGCAAACCTAAATACCCCAGTCAGATTTGCAATCAGCAGATTCACCTGTCCAGGACTGCAGGCCAGGGATAACTGCATTACCACCTACAGTCACCGGAGGGAGCCCAAAAGCAGAATTCACAACAGAGTACTGTGTCCAGTTTTGGGCACCGGTGCTCAGGAAGGATATAATGGAACTAGAGAGAGTACAAAGGAGGGCAACAAAATTAATAAATGGGATGGGAGAACTACAATACCCAGATAGATTAGCGAAATTAAGATTATTTGGTCTAGAAAAAAGACGACTGAGGGGCGATCTAATAACCATGTATAAGTATACAAGGGGACAATACAAATATCTCGCTGAGGATCTGTTTATACCAAGGAAGGTGACGGGCACAAGGAGGCATTCTTTGCGTCTGGAGGATAGAAGGTTTTTCCACCAACATAGAAGAGGATTCTTTACTGTTAGGGCGGTGAGAATCTGGAATTGCTTGCCTGAGGAGGTGGTGATGGCGAACTCAGTCGAGGGGTTCAAGAGAGGCCTGGATGTCTTCCTGGAGCAGAACAATATTGTATCATACAATTATTAGGTTCTGTAGAAGGACGTAGATCTAGGGATTTATTATGATGGAATATAGGCTGAACTGGATGAACAAATGTCTTTTTTCAGCCTTACTAACTATGTTACTATGTTACTATGTTACTATGGTCCCACGGCCCACTGCCTACTCTTGGAAAAACTCCACTTCTACACCATGTCCTATCCAATCACACATTGACACTTCCCATTAATCACTGTATTATGATTTTCTCTGGGGTCTCAGCTGCCGGGGGTAGTCGAGACCCAAGAGAACATGATTTGGTTTGGTTTTACAATCGCCGGTAATTAACCGTTTACCGGCGACCGCAAAAAAAAAAAGTCTGATGTGCCATTTAATTTCTTTCTCCTCTGATGTGATCGCACATCAGAGGAGAGAGAAATAGGGTCCCCAATCCCCCCGGTACTTCCTGCGCTCCTCGACCCTCCTGCTTCCTCTGATGGGAGCCACCATCTTTATCAGGGAAAAAAATGGCGGGCACATGCACGGTGCGCCCGCCGAGTTCTGCTGGCCAGCACCCGGCAACAATAGGAAGATTTTTCCTATTGGTTCATTTTGGTCACTGTGATAAATCCTATCACAGTGATCAAAATAAAAAAAATAGTAAATAAACCCCCATTTATCACCCCCTTAGTTAGGGAAAAATAATAAAATAAAGAAAATGTCATTAAGGTTAGAGTTGGGCTAAAGTTAGGGTTAGAGTTGGGGCTAAAATTAGGGTTAGGGTTGGGGCTAAAATTTGGGTTAGGGCTAGGGTTGGGGCAAAAATTAGGGTTAAGGTTGGGTCTTAAATTAAGGGTAGGATTAGGGTAAAGCTTCTTTTACACTTACCGTGGTTTTGCATCCCATTTTTGCGATCCCAATAGATTTCTATAGGGCCGCAAAACCGGGCCACAATAATTCCACGGAGCGCCGTATGGCCGTGAGGGGCCGTATTTATGGCTGTGAAAAAAATCGATATTTTTCAGAGCTTAGGGACACAGCACCCATTGTAATTCAATGGGGCCGCAAAAACAATGGAAGGTTGTTTTTGCGGTGCACTGTTACTTCCGGTTTTGCGGACCGCCGTTTTTTTTCCCCAATACTTTTGCCATAGTATTGCAAACCCGAAAAACAGCGATCCACAACTCTTTGCGGTCCGTTATTGCAGCAGACCATGAAAATTGTGGCAATACAGCTCGCAAAAAAGGCCTACAAAAATGGACCGCAAAAAACCCTGTAAGTGTAAAAGAAGCCATGTGCCAATTCATAGTTTTGATGCCTTCAGTGCGAATGTACAATTTTCATAGTCATGAAAAATCTTTAAATGAGGTGTGTCCAAACTTTTGGTCTGTACTGTACCTAAACAGCGGAAAGCCCCAATTCTAACTCCAACCCCAACACACCCCTAACCCTAATCCCAACCCTAACCATAATCCTAATCACAACTCTAACTCCAACACACCCCTAACCCTAATCCCAACCCTAACCATAACTCTAATCACAACCCTAACCCCAACACACCCCTAATCCCAACCCTAACCCCAACACACCCCTAACCAGGGCCGTATTTGCCACTAGGCACTCGAGGGCACATGCCTAGGGCGGCGACATTGCGGGGCGGCGGCACCTGGGCAAAGATTTTTTTTTTTAGTCACAAACGCGACCGACGCAAAACCCCGCTCCCCCGTCCCCCCCCCGCCTCCCCGCGCCCCCCCGCCTCCGCATCCCACCCACCCTCCTTGAAGACGGTACTCACCTGCTCCAGCCTCCAGCGATGCCTGTTCTCACCGTCTGTAGCGCGTCCTGAGTGAGCGGTCACATGGTACCGGTCATTAAGGTCATGAATATGCGCATATTCATGACCTTATTGAGCAGTATCACATGACCGCTCACTCAGAAAGAAGGCGCTGCGGCGGGACAGAGCGCCAGAGGGATGTCGGCGGCTGCAGCGCGCGCGGTGTGTGGGACAGGCAGCTGACAGGTGAGTATAGGGGTGGGGGGGCGATGTTCTGCAGGGAGGAAGGGGGGGCGATGAAGTTCTGCAGGGAGGGGGGGGGCGATGAAGTTCTGCAGGGAGGGAGGGGGGGGCGATGAAGTTCTGCAGGGAGGGAGGGGGGGCGATGAAGTTCTGCAGGGAGGGAGGGGGGGCGATGAAGTTCTGCAGGGAGGGAGGGGGGGCGATGAAGTTCTGCAGGGAGGGAGGGGGGGCGATGAAGTTCTGCAGGGAGGGAGGGGGCGATGAAGTTCTGCAGGGAGGGAGGATGATGTTAGGGAGGGAGAGGGGGTGGTGATGTTCTGCAGGGAGGGAGGGGGGCGATGAAGTTCTGCAGGGAGGGAGGGGGGGCGATGAAGTTCTGCAGGGAGGGAGGGGGGGCGATGAAGTTCTGCAGGGAGGGAGGGGGGCGATGAAGTTCTGCAGGGAGGGAGGATGATGTTAGGGAGGGAGGGAGGGGGGGGCGATGATGTTCTGCAGGGAGGGAGGGGGAGGGGGGCGATGATGTTCTGCAGGGAGGGGGGGGCGATGATGTTCTGCAGGGAGGGAGGGGGGGCGATGATGTTCTGCAGGGAGGGAGGGGGGGCGATGATGTTCTGCAGGGAGGGAGGGGGGGCGATGATGTTCTGCAGGGAGGGAGGGAGGGCGATGATGTTCTGCAGGGAGGGAGGGGGGGCGATGATGTTCTGCAGGGAGGGAGGGGGGGGCGATGATGTTCTGCAGGGAGGGAGGGGGGGGCGATGATGTTCTGCAGGGAGGGAGGGGGGGGCGATGATGTTCTGCAGGGAGGGAGGGGGGGGCGATGATGTTCTGCAGGGAGGGAGGGGGGGGCGATGATGTTCTGCAGGGAGGGAGGGGGGGGCGATGATGTTCTGCAGGGAGGGAGGGGGGGGCGATGATGTTCTGCAGGGAGGGAGGGGGGGGCGATGATGTTCTGCAGGGAGGGAGGGGGGGCGATGATGTTCTGCAGGGAGGGAGGGGGGGCGATGATGTTCTGCAGGGAGGGAGGGGGGGCGATGATGTTCTGCAGGGAGGGAGGGGGGGCGATGATGTTCTGCAGGGAGGGAGGGGGGGCGATGATGTTCTGCAGGGAGGGAGGGGGGGCGATGATGTTCTGCAGGGAGGGAGGGGGGGCGATGATGTTCTGCAGGGAGGGAGGGGGGGCGATGATGTTCTGCAGGGAGGGAGGGGGGGGCGATGATGTTCTGCAGGGAGGGAGGGGGGGGCGATGATGTTCTGCAGGGAGGGAGGGGGGGGCGATGATGTTCTGCAGGGAGGGAGGGGGCGATGATGTTCTGCAGGGAGGGAGGGTGGGGCGATGATGTTCTGCAGGGAGGGAGGGTGGGGCGATGATGTTCTGCAGGGAGGGAGGGTGGGGCGATGATGTTCTGCAGGGAGGGAGGGTGGGGCGATGATGTTCTGCAGGGAGGGAGGGTGGGGCGATGATGTTCTGCAGGGAGGGAGGGTGGGGCGATGATGTTCTGCAGGGAGGGAGGGTGGGGCGATGATGTTCTGCAGGGAGGGAGGGTGGGGCGATGATGTTCTGCAGGGAGGGAGGGGGGGCGATGATGTTCTGCAGGGAGGGAGGGGGGGCGATGATGTTCTGCAGGGAGGGAGGGGGGGCGATGATGTTCTGCAGGGAGGGAGGGGGTCGATGATGTTCTGCAGGGAGGGAGGGGGGCGATGATGTTCTGCAGGGAGGGAGGGGGGGGCGATGATGTTCTGCAGGGAGGGGCGATGTTCTGCAGCTGTCGCGGTCCTGTAGAGTTATCGGACATGTTTGTCTTCTCTGTTGGGCGCAGATGGAGCAGATAACGGCAGACGACCCCCATCCTCCGCGGAGTCCCGTCCACACTGGGAGATCCCGCGTCCGCAGTCGCTTGTGCCGGTGTCACCGCGCGGATCAGCGCCATCCTCCCGCGGAAATATCCGGTGATCAGACAGCGAGGCTTCTACTCTGATATTCTGACCTATAGCGCCGCTCCTCTGGTGAAAGTGAGTGCAGGCGTCACATGACCGGCAGCCGCGTGCTATACTGCACGTGTCCACGGCTACAGAGCGCTCTGTCCCCGCTGTTCTCCGGTGTCTCCTGGTGCTGCAGCTTCAGCCGCCATTTCCATTATATTGCAGGATGTCAGCGCCGGACCGAGCGTTCAACCGAATCTCCTGAGACAAGTGGACGAGGAGCGCAACACCCCGAAAGGTGAGCGGAGGATACTTGTAACAACCACAAGAAGGTAGACCCCGGCAACCAGATCCAACAGTCACAATAGGAGATGTCACAGCTCACCTCCTCCTCCTCCTTAAAGGGAACCTGTCACCCCCAAAATCGCGGGTGAGGTAGGCACACTGGCATCAGGGGCTTATCTACAGCATTCTGGAATGCTGTAGATAAGCCCCTGATGTATCCTAAAACATGAGAAAAAGACATTATATTATACTCACCCAGGGGCGTTCCCGCTGTTGGTCCGGGTCTGGCGCCTCCCATCTTCATCAGACGTCCTCTTCTGGCCTTCACGCCGCAGCTGTGGCGCAGGCGTACTTTGCCTGCCCTGTTGAGGGCAGAGCAAAGTACAGCATTGTGCAGGCGCCGGGAAAGGTCTTTTTCTCATGTTTTAGGATACATCGGGGGCTTATCTATAGCATTCCAGAATGCTGTAGATAAGCCCCTGATGCCGGTGGGCTTACCTCACCCGCGATTTTGGGGGTGACAGGTTCCCTTTAACACCCTCCCATAGAAGTGAATGGTCCCCACAATACAGTCTGATGTTACTTACATATTACAGTCAAATATACAAAAAAGCAGCCGCACTCAAGAATTAATTTCAATGTAGAAAGTTTTCTTTGTTTTTATTCAAGTGCACAGGCACCACCAAATAATTTTAAAGAAAAGGCAAGTGATTGCGGACAAGGTTAACGTTTCGACCAGGCACGGTCTTTCTCAAAACCTCACTGTAAAGATAAATAAAACATATAAGTGTGCTGTACAAGCATACATGTGTAAAGGAAATAACGTACAATACATAAAAATAAAGAACCAACTTCCTATAAAAAATTATAGAAGATATAACACTACAAAGAAGTATATATATACATACACATAGACATGTATACATACATATATATACATATACGTACATATGTACATACACACAGACACACAGCTAGCGATATACTGAAAACGGACACCTCCATGTTACAGGGTAGTACATTGTATTATACAGAGCACTAAGTGGAAATACCCTGAGATGAGTACTATAAAGAGAAGAACGCCGCTGTACCGAGACAAAATTCTGGGCTAGAAATAGATACACAAATGCAAGTGATACTGTTCAAGACGCCATACTGATGCACTGACCTTAAATAAGAGGAGTGGTAAGGAAGAGAAGGTATGGGCAAAGAGTCCCCAAGGACTAAAGAAAAGCAGAGAGGACATGGTTAAGTATAAGATAAACTGAAAAAAACTGAACAAAACCTGAAAAAAGGGGGGGGGGGGGGGGCGGCGGGCAGAGAGTATACCATGAGAGCGCCGTAATTACCAGTTCCGAGTAGAGTTAGGAATCAGATGTCCGTGTCATTGGTGGTGCAGTAGCTAGTGTGGACGTTGTAGGCGCTTAAATAGATCGCAGATGGGGTCATATCCGGTGCCTGATGATAGCGAGGCCTGCACCACAGAGCGGTGAGCGTGTCAGACCTGCGCCTGCGCAGTGGATGCCAAGTAAGTGTAGCGAGAGCAAGGTCTGCCCCGCAGAGCGATATGCGCGTCAGTCCGGCGCCTGCGTAGTGGACGTCTGGTTAGGGAATAAGGATTGCAGCTGTGTGTTAAGTGTAAGGGGGCCGGAGCATGCACAGTGTGTTGGAGGCGATCGGACCCAACAGCGCTAGAGTAGGGGGACGAGTAACAAGCTCCCCTGTGGGGTGTATAAAGGCAGATGGTATGTGCCATATGCTGGGTGTAGGGGGGAACCTATATATCTAATATATAAAGCTGAATGTGTGTGTGTGTGTGTGTGTGTGTGTGTATGTATGTATGTATGTATGTCCGGGATTGGCATCTGCACCGTCGCAGCTACAGCCACAAAATTTTGCACAGTCACACGTCTGGACCCCGAGAGCGTCATAGGCTATGTTGTGAGGCGAAATTTTAACCCCGCGCGTTCCAATTCACCAAACAATTTTGCCCCTATCTACATAATGGGGAAAAAAGTGAAAGGAAAAGTGTTGGAGGCGTCGTAGCTACAGCCACAAAATTTTGCACAGTCACACGTCTGGACCCTGAGAGCGTCATAGGCTATGTTGTGAGGTGAAATTTTAACCCTGTCCTTTCCAATTCACCAAACAATTTTGCCCCTATCTACATAATGGGGAAAAAGTGAAAGGAAAAGTGTTGGAGGCGTCGCAGCTACAGCCACAAAATTTTGCACAGTCACACGTCTGGACCCCGAGAGCGTCATAGGCTATGTTGTGAGGTGAAATTTTAACCCCGTGCTTTCCAATTCACCAAACAATTTTGCCCCTATCTACATAATGGGGAAAAAGTGAAAGGAAAAGTGTAGGAGGCAAATTGACAGCTGCCAGATGTGAACAAGGGGGACTTAAAGAATGAGAGCGATGGCGCCAAAGTATATACCGTTCAGTTGCTAAGGTGGGGCCCCGACATGGGATACTCACCACACACGGGGATATGAACACACACAAAATGCGCCACACACTACCACGTGCTTGAACACATATTACCCTCAGCACACATTTCACCACAAATACACCAACCTCGCCACATAAAAGTCGAAACACAAAAGTCGCCGCTCAAAACTCGCCACGCGCAGAACTCGCCACATGCAAAAACTAGGCTCTTGCAAAACTCGCCACAAGTGCAAAACTCACCTCATGGAAAACTCGCCACATGCAAAACTTGCACACGCGGAAAAATTGCCACATGTACAAAAGTTGCAACACATGCAAAAGTTGCCTCACACAAAACTTACACATACTCAAAAGGCACCACACATAAAACTCGCCATGCGCAAAACTCGCCATGCGCAAAACTTGCTGCACACAACTTGCTACACTAACCTGTCACATGCAACTCGACACGCAAAAAGTTGCTACACGCATGTTGCCACACAAAACTCATCTCACAAAAGTCGCTACATTCATGTCGCCACACGCAACTCAACACACACAACTTGACAAACGAAACTCGCCCTAAAACATCACACAAGTCTGGTATTATCCTTCAAAAATAAAAATCTGATTAATAAGCAGACAAACTACAAGAGCAACAAATGTACCATATAGGAAATACGGCAGCTGTCAGTCACATGACCTGTCTATTATGTGTATGTGTGAGCTAATATATACTGCCAGGGGGAGGGCTTCCTGTTGGCTGGGGATTTATCAGGCTGCCAAATTAGCTTACAAATACTGAGGTAAAAATACTGAGCAAATAACGTGTGAACGAGGTCTAATACAGGAGGAGATGACACACAGGTATATACTATATACAGGAGAGATGACACAAGTATATACTATATAGAGGAGGAGATGACACACAGGTATATACTATATACAGGAGAGATGACACACAGGTACATACTATATACAGGAGGAGATGACATACAGGTATATACTATATACAGGAGCAGATGACCTACAGGTATATACTATATACAGGAGGAGATAACATACAGGTATATACTATATACAGGGGAGATGACACACAGGTATATACTATATACAGGAGCAGATGACCTACAGGTATATACTATATACAGGAGGAGATTACACACAGATATATACTATATACAGGGGAGATGACACACAGGTATATACTATATACAGGAAGAGATGACATACAGGTATATACTATATATAGAAGGAGATGACATACAGGTATATACTATATACAGGGGAGATGACACAGCAGGTATATACTATATACAGGGGAGATTACATACAGGTATATACTATATACAGGAGATGACATACACGTGTATGCTATATATAAGGGAGATGACAAACATGTATATACTGAGGTGAAAATGAGAGGTGTGAGGTGAAAATGAAAAGGTGTGAGTGCAAAATGAGTGAGGGAAAATAGTGGAGTGATCGGAAAATGACAGATGTGAGGTCGAAATGACAAGTGTTAGGGAGGAATGAGAGGAGTGAGGGAGAAAATGAGAGCTGTGAGGGAGAAAATGAGAGATGTGAGGGGGAAAATGAAAGATGTGATTGGGAAAATGAGAGGCGTGATGGGAAAATAAGAGAAGTGAGGTGCTATAACTAATCACAGATATTTACTATGCCCAGGCAACGCCAGGCTCTTCAGCTAGTATATACATATATACGGGATGCAGTGGAGTCTGTCTTGTGGATTAAGGCAGCGGCGATAAGGAGGCAGAATGCCAAAGTGGGCAAAATAAAGAATATAGTAAAAACCAAAAAGGAAGGAGCACAGGAGGAAAAAAAAGGGGGGGGGAAGGGGAAAAAGGGG
This sequence comes from Ranitomeya imitator, assembly GCF_032444005.1. Classification (NCBI taxonomy): domain Eukaryota; kingdom Metazoa; phylum Chordata; class Amphibia; order Anura; family Dendrobatidae; genus Ranitomeya; species Ranitomeya imitator. The sequence continues at coordinate 810,389,103 of NC_091282.1, read as the reverse complement.
ATTTATATAGGCGATAAGGTCACAGGTATACAAGATATACTTCCCCACATGGGGACTGATGTTAGGATAATGGCATAAAGTGAGTGAAATGAGGATGCTACCTGTGCAGAAGTACCAGAACCACTAGAAATAAAGAAACAGGTGTGATGGAAATGAAAGAAAGAAAAGGATAAAAAGTAGAAATAAATAAAAATAAAAAATAGCAAAAAGTAAATCCCAAAAGGAGGAAGTAGATTGTAGCACATAGAGTGCTATGTAGGCGTAAGCAAGAAAGATGGGGAAAAAAAACTGGAAAAGTTGGAAAAAATAAAAATAAAAAATAAGAAAAATTCAATTGAAAACAGGAAATGAAGCATTTCCTGTTTTCAATTTAATTTTTCTTATTTTTTATTTTTATTTTGAAGCATTTCCTGTTTTCAATTGAATTTTTCTTATTTTTTATTTTTATTTTTTCCAACTTTTCAGTTTTTTTTCCCCATCTTTCTTGCTTACGCCTACATAGCACTCTATGTGCTACAATCTACTTCCTCCTTTTGGGATTTACTTTTTGCTATTTTTTATTATTATTTATTTCTACTTTTTATCCTTTTCTTTCTTTCATTTCCATCACACCTGTTTCTTTATTTCTAGTGGTTCTGGTACTTCTGCACAGGTAGCATCCTCATTTCACTCACTTTATGCCATTATCCTAACATCAGTCCCCATGTGTGGAAGTATATCTTGTATACCTGTGACCTTATCTCCTATATAAATCCCCTTTTTCCCCTTCGCCCCCCCCCCCCCCCTTTTTTTTCCTCCTGTGCTCCTTCCTTTTTTGTTTTTATTATATTCTTTATTTTGCCCACTTTGGCATTCTGCCTCCTTATCGCCGCTGCCTTAATCCACAAGACAGACTCCACTGCATCCCGTATATATGTATATATATATATATAGGTTCCCCCCTACACCCAGCATATGGCACATACCATCTGCCTTTATACACCCCACAGGGGAGCTTCTTACTCGTCCCCCTATGCTAGCGCTGTTGGGTCCGATCGCCTCCAACACACTGCGCATGCTCCGGCCCCCTGTTGTGAATTCTGTGGCAGAGCTCCCTCCTGTGGTCACAAGTGGTACTTCGGCTGATTCTCTCTGTGAGCTTCCGTTGGTGGAGGAAAGTGGTACTGCGGCTTCTGAGTTTCCTTCCTCAGGTGATGTGGTGAAGTCGTTAGGTGCTGCTCTATTTAACTCCACCTAGTGCTTTGATCCTGGCCTCCAGTCAATGTTCTAGTATTGGACCTGTTTCCTCCTGGATCGTTCCTGTGGCCTGCTGCTCTGCATAGCTAAGTTCTTCTTTGCTATTTGTTTGCTGTTTTTTTCTGTCCAGCTTGTCAATTTGTTTTTTCCTGCTTGCTGGAAGCTCTGAGACGCAGAGGGTGTACCTCCGTGCTGTTAGTTCGGTACGAAGGGTCTTTTTGCCCCCTTTGCGTGGTTTTTGTAGGGTTTTGTGTTGACCGCAAAGTTACCTTTCCTATCCTCGCTCTGTTCAGAAAGTTGGGCCTCACTTTGCTAAATCTATTTCATTTCTACGTTTGTCTTTTCATCTTAACTCACAGTCATTATATGTGGGGGCTGCCTTTTCCTTTGGGGTATTTCTCTGAGGCAAGGTAGGCTTATTTTCTATCTTCAGGCTAGCTAGTTTCTCAGGCCGTGCCGAGTTGCATAGGGAGCGTTAGGCGCAATCCACGGCTGCCTTTAGTGTGGTTGGAGAGGATTAGGGATTGCGGTCAACAGAGTTCCCACGTCTCAGAGCTCGTTCTTGTTTTTTGGGTTATTGCCAGGTCACTGTATGTGCGCTGACCTCTATGTCCATTGTGGTACTGAATTACCTTTCATAACAGTACTGGAGGCCAAAAGTACTAATGATTCTCAATAGAGGGAAAAAAGAAGTTCTGAGACCATTTTTTTTTCTCTGCGCTGTGTTTTGCCTTTTATTTCCCCTAGACATTTGGGTGGTTCAGGACACAGGTGTAGCAATGGACATTAAAGGTCTGTCTTCATGTGTGGATCAGCTCACGGCAAGAGTACAAAGTATTCAAGACTTTGTGGTTCAGAATTCTATGTTAGAACCGAGAATTCCTATTCCTGATTTGTTTTTTGGAGATAGAACTAAATTTCTGAGTTTCAAAAATAATTGTAAACTATTTCTGGCTTTGAAACCTCGCTCCTCTGGTGACCCAGTTCAACAAGTTAGGATCGTTATTTCTTTTTTGCGTGGCGACCCTCAGGACTGGGCATTTTCTCTTGCGTCAGGAGATCCTGCATTAAGTAATATCGATGCGTTTTTCCTGGCGCTCGGATTGCTGTACGATGAGCCTAATTCTGTGGATCAGGCAGAGAAGAATTTGCTGGCTCTGTGTCAGGGTCAGGATGAAATAGAGGTATATTGCCAGAAATTTAGAAAGTGGTCCGTACTCACTCAGTGGAATGAAGGTGCGCTCGCAGCTATTTTCAGAAAAGGTCTCTCTGAAGCCCTTAAGGATGTCATGGTGGGATTTCCTATGCCTGCTGGTCTGAATGAGTCTATGTCTTTGGCCATTCAGATCGGTCGACGCTTGCGCGAGTGTAAATCTGTGCACCATTTGGCGGTATTACCTGAGCTTAAACCTGAGCCTATGCAGTGCGATAGGACTTTGACCAGAGTTGAACGGCAAGAACACAGACGTCTGAATGGGCTGTGTTTCTACTGTGGTGATTCCACTCATGCTATCTCTGATTGTCCTAAGCGCACTAAGCGGTTCACTAGGTCTGCCACCATTGGTACGGTACAGTCAAAATTTCTTCTGTCTGTTACCTTGATCTGCTCTTTGTCATCGTATTCTGTCATGGCATTTGTGGACTCAGGCGCTGCTCTGAATTTGATGGACTTGGAGTATGCTAGGCGTTGTGGGTTTTTCTTGGAGCCCTTGCAGTGTCCTATTCCATTGAGAGGAATTGATGCTACGCCTTTGGCCAAGAATAAGCCTCAGTACTGGACCCAGCTGACCATGTGCATGGCTCCTGCACATCAGGAGGTTATTCGCTTTCTGGTGTTGCACAATCTGCATGATGTGGTCGTGTTGGGGTTGCCATGGCTACAAGTCCATAATCCAGTATTAGATTGGAAATCCATGTCTGTTTCCAGCTGGGGTTGTCAGGGGGTACATGGTGATGTCCCATCTCTGACTTGTCTGATTACCGGGATTTATTTGATGAGCCCAAGTCCGATACCCTACCTCCGCATAGGGATTGTGATTGTGCTATCGATTTGATTCCTGGTAGTAAATTCCCAAAAGGTCGACTGTTTAATTTATCTGTGCCTGAGCACGCCGCTATGCGGAGTTATGTGAAGGAGTCTTTGGAGAAGGGGCATATTCGCCCGTCATCGTCGCCATTAGGAGCAGGGTTCTTTTTTGTAGCCAAGAAGGATGGTTCACTGAGACCTTGTATAGATTACCGCCTTCTAAATAAGATCACGGTTAAATTTCAGTACCCCTTGCCATTGTTATCTGATTTGTTTGCTCGGATTAAGGGGGATAGTTGGTTCACCAAGATAGATCTTCGTGGTGCGTATAATCTTGTGCGTATTAAGCGAGGCGATGAGTGGAAAACTGCATTTAATACGCCCGAGGGTCATTTTGAGTATCTAGTAATGCCATTCAGACTTGCCAATGCTCCATCAGTGTTTCAGTCCTTTATGCATGACATATTCCGAGAGTACCTGGATAAATTCCTGATTGTGTACTTAGATGACATTTTGATCTTCTCGGATGATTGGGAGTCTCATGTGAAGCAGGTCAGAACGGTGTTTCAGGTCCTGCGTGCTAATTCTTTGTTTGTGAAGGGATCAAAGTGTCTCTTTGGTGTTCAGAAGGTTTCATTTTTGGGGTTCATCTTTTCCCCTTCTACTATCGAGATGGACCCTGTTAAGGTCCAAGCCATCCATAATTGGACTCAGCCGACATCTCTGAAAAGTCTGCAAAAGTTCCTGGGCTTTGCTAATTTTTATCGTCGCTTCATCTGCAATTTTTCTAGTATTGCTAAACCATTGACCGATTTGACCAAGAAAGGTGCTGATGTGGTCAATTGGTCTTCTGCTGCTGTGGAAGCTTTTCAAGAGTTGAAGCGTCGTTTTTCTTCTGCCCCTGTGTTGTGTCAACCAGATGTTTCGCTTCCGTTCCAGGTCGAGGTTGATGCTTCTGAGATTGGAGCAGGGGCTGTTTTGTCGCAGAGAAGTTCTGATTGCTCGGTGATGAAACCATGCGCCTTCTTTTCCAGGAAGTTTTCACCTGCTGAGCGAAATTATGATGTGGGCAATCGAGAGTTGCTGGCCATGAAGTGGGCATTCGAGGAGTGGCGTCATTAGCTTGAAGGAGCTAAGCATCGCGTGGTGGTCTTGACTGATCATAAGAACTTGACTTATCTCGAGTCCGCCAAGCGGTTGAATCCTAGACAAGCTCGTTGGTCGTTGTTTTTTGCCCGTTTTGACTTTGTGATTTCATACCTTCCGGGCTCTAAAAATGTGAAGGCGGATGCTCTGTCTAGGAGTTTTGTGCCCGACTCTCCGGGTGTATCTGAGCCGGCGGGTATCCTCAAAGAGAGAGTAATTGTGTCTGCCATCTCCCCTGATTTGTGGCGGGTGCTGCAAAAATTTCAGGCTAATAAGCCTGATCGTTGCCCAGCGGAGAAACTGTTTGTCCCTGATAGGTGGACGAATAAAGTTATCTCTGAGGTTCATTGTTCGGTGTTGGCTGGTCATCCTGGAATCTTTGGTACCAGAGAGTTAGTGGCTAGATCCTTTTGGTGGCCATCTCTGTCGCGGGATGTGCGTACTTTTGTGCAGTCCTGTGGGATTTGTGCTCGGGCTAAACCCTGCTGTTCTCGTGCCAGTGGGTTGCTTTTGCCCTTGCCGGTCCCAAAGAGGCCTTGGACACATATCTCTATGGATTTTATTTCAGATCTTCCCGTCTCTCAAAAGATGTCAGTCATTTGGGTGGTCTGTGATCGCTTCTCTAAGATGGTCCATTTGGTACCCTTGTCTAAATTGCCTTCCTCCTCTGATTTGGTGCCATTGTTTTTCCAGCATGTGGTTCGTTTACATGGCATTCCAGAGAATATCGTTTCTGACAGAGGTTCCCAGTTTGTTTCGAGGTTTTGGCGAGCCTTTTGTGGTAGGATGGGCATTGACTTGTCTTTTTCCTCGGCTTTCCATCCTCAGACTAATGGCCAGACCGAACGAACCAATCAGACCTTGGAAACATATCTGAGATGCTTTGTTTCTGCTGATCAGGATGACTGGGTGTCCTTTTTGCCTTTGGCTGAGTTCGCCCTTAATAATCGGGCCAGCTCGGCTACCTTGGTTTCACCGTTTTTCTGCAACTCTGGGTTCCATCCTCGTTTCTCTTCAGGGCAGGTTGAGTCTTCGGACTGTCCTGGTGTGGATACTGTGGTGGACAGGTTGCAGCAGATTTGGACTCATGTAGTGGACAATTTGACTTTGTCCCAGGAGAAGGCTCAACGTTTTGCTAATCGCAGACGCTGTGTGGGTCCCCGACTTCGGGTTGGGGACTTGGTTTGGTTATCTTCTCGTCATATTCCTATGAAGGTTTCCTCTCCTAAGTTTAAACCTCGTTTTATTGGTCCGTATAGGATTTCTGAGGTTCTTAATCCTGTGTCTTTTCGTCTGACCCTTCCAGATTCTTTTTCCATACATAATGTATTCCATAGGTCATTGTTGCGGAGATACGTGGCACCTATGGTTCCATCTGTTGATCCTCCTGCCCCGGTCTTGGTGGAGGGGGAGTTGGAGTATATTGTGGAGAAGATTTTGGATTCTTGTGTTTCAAGGCGGAAACTCCAGTATCTGGTTAAGTGGAAGGGTTATGCTTAGGAAGATAATTCCTGGGTCTTTGCCTCTGATGTCCATGCTCCCGATCTTGTTCGTGCCTTTCATATGGCTCATCCTGGTCGTCCTGGGAGCTCTGGTGAGGGTTCGGTGACCCCTCCTCAAGGGGGGGGGGTACTGTTGTGAATTCTGCGGCAGAGCTCCCTCCTGTGGTCACAAGTGGTACTTCGGCTGATTCTCTCTGTGAGCTTCCGTTGGTGGAGGAAAGTGGTACTGCGGCTTCTGAGTTTCCTTCCTCAGGTGATGTGGTGAAGTCGTTAGGTGCTGCTCTATTTAACTCCACCTAGTGCTTTGATCCTGGCCTCCAGTCAATGTTCTAGTATTGGACCTGTTTCCTCCTGGATCGTTCCTGTGGCCTGCTGCTCTGCATAGCTAAGTTCTTCTTTGCTATTTGTTTGCTGTTTTTTTCTGTCCAGCTTGTCAATTTGTTTTTTTCCTGCTTGCTGGAAGCTCTGGGACGTTAGTTCGGTACAGAGCGTCTTTTTGCCCCCTTTGCGTGGTTTTTGTAGGGTTTTGTGTTGACCGCAAAGTTACCTTTCCTATCCTCGCTCTGTTCAGAAAGTTGGGCCTCACTTTGCTAAATCTATTTCATTTCTACGTTTGTCTTTTCATCTTAACTCACAGTCATTATATGTGGGGGCTGCCTTTTCCTTTGGGGTATTTCTCTGAGGCAAGGTAGGCTTATTTTCTATCTTCAGGCTAGCTAGTTTCTCAGGCCGTGCCGAGTTGCATAGGGAGCGTTAGGCGCAATCCACGGCTGCCTTTAGTGTGGTTGGAGAGGATTAGGGATTGCGGTCAACAGAGTTCCCACGTCTCAGAGCTCGTTCTTGTTTTTTGGGTTATTGCCAGGTCACTGTATGTGCGCTGACCTCTATGTCCATTGTGGTACTGAATTACCTTTCATAACAGCCCCCTTACACTTAACACGCAGCTGCAATCCTTATTCCCTAACCAGACGTCCACTACGCAGGTGCTGGACTGACGCGCAGGTTTTGTTCAGTTTTTTTCAGTTTATCTTATACTTAACCATGTCCTCTCTGCTTTTCTTTAGTCCTTGGGGACTCTTTGCCCATACCTTCTCTTCCTTACCACTCCTCTTATTTAAGGTCAGTGCATCAGTATGGCGTCTTGAACAGTATCACTTGCATTTGTGTATCTATTTCTAGCCCAGAATTTTGTCTCGGTACAGCGGCGTTCTTCTCTTTATAGTACTCATCTCAGGGTATTTCCACTTAGTGCTCTGTATAATACAATGTACTACCCTGTAACATGGAGGTGTCTGTTTTCAGTATATCGCTAGCTGTGTGTCTGTGTGTATGTACATATGTACGTATATGTATATATATGTATGTATACATGTCTATGTGTATGTATATATATACTTCTTTGTAGTGTTATATCTTCTATAATTTTGTATAGGAAGTTGGTTCTTTATTTTTATGTATTGTACGTTATTTCCTTTACACATGTATGCTTGTACAGCACACTTATATGTTTTATTTATCTTTACAGTGAGGTTTTGAGAAAGACCGTGCCTGGTCGAAACGTTAACGTTGTCCGCAATCACTTGCCTTTTCTTTAAAATTATTTGGTGGTGCCTGTGCACTTGAATAAAAACAAAGAAAACTTTCTACATTGAAATTAATTCTTGAGTGCGGCTGCTTTTTTGTATATTTGACGTTGGATGTCCAGCCAGCACCTCTCCCATTGAACTATACAGTGTGCCCATCATATTCTCTGGATACGTTACATATTACAGCTTCACCCGGGCTCAGTACATGGGGTGTCGCGCCCGTCATCCGAGCTCAATACATGTGGTGTCTCGCCCGTCACTCGGGCTCAGTACATGTGGTGTCTCGCCCGTCACTCGGGCTCAGTACAGTCATGGTCAAAAGTATTGACACCCCTGCAATTCTGTCAGATAATACTCATTTTCTTCCTGAAAATTATTGCAAAAACAAATTCTTTGGTATTATTATCTTCATTTAATTTGCCTTAAATGAAAAAACACAAAAGAGAATGAAGCAAAAAGAAAAACATTGATCATTTCACACAAAACTCCAAAAATGGGCCAGACAAAAGTATTGGCACCCTCAGCCTAATGGTTGCACAACCTTTAGCCAAAATAACTGCGACCAACCGCTTCCGGTGACCATCAATGAGTTTCCTCCAATGCTCTGCTGGAATTTTAGACCATTCTTCTTTGGCAAACTGCTCCAGGTCCCTGATATTTGAAGGGTGCCTTCTCCAAACTGCCATTTTTAGATCTCTCCGCAGGTGTCCTATGGGATTCAGGTCTGGACTCATTGCTGGCCACCTTAGAAGTCTCCAGTGCTTTCTCTCAAACCATTTTCTAGTGCTTTTTGAAGTGTGTTTGGGTCATTGTCCTGCTGGAAGACCCATGACCTTTGAGGGAGACCCAGCTTTCTCACACTGGGCCCTACATTATGCTGCAAAATTTGGTGATAGTCTTCAGACTTCATAATGCCATGCACACGGTCAAGCAGTCCAGTGCCAGAGGCAGCAAAGCAACCCCAAAACATCAGGGAATTTCCGCCATGTTTGACTGTAGGGACCGTGTTCTTTTCTTTGAATGCCTCTTTTTTTCTCCTGTAAACTCTATGTTGATGCCTTTGCCAAAAAAAAGCTCTACTTTTGTCTCATCTGACCAGAGAACATTCTTCCAAAACGTTTTAGGCTTTTTTAGGTAAGTTTTGGCAAACTCCAGCCTGGCTTTTTTATGCTTCGGGGTAAGAAGTGGGGTCTTCCTGGGTCTCCTACCATACAGTCCCTTTTCATTCAGACGCCGACGGATAGTACGGGTTGACACTGTTGTACCCTCGGACTGCAGGGCAGCTTGAACTTGTTTGGATGTTAGTCGAGGTTCTTTATCCAACATCCGCACAATCTTGCGTTGAAATCTCTTGTCAATTTTTCTTTTCCATCCACATCTAGGGAGGTTAGCCAAAGTGCCATGGGCTTTACACTTCTTGGTGACACTGCACACGGTAGACACAGGAACATTCAGGTCTCTGGAGATGGACTTGTAGTTTTGAGATTGCTCATGCTTCCTCACAATTTGGTTTCTCAAGTCCTCAGACAGTTCTTTGGTCTTCTTTCTTTTCTCCATTCTCAATGTGGTACACACAAGGACACAGGACAGACGTGGCCATTATACAGTATGGAGCACGGTGTGGCCATTATACAGTATGGAACATCATGTAGGGCCATTATACAGTATGTGGAGCACTGCATAGCCATTGTACAGTATGAAGCACTGCGTGGCCATATTTTTTTTTTGTTTTAATGTATATGAAACAGTGTGATCAGCAGTGCTAAATGGGTGTGGTTGGAACTTGGATATGGGTGTGATTAGTTGTGAAATGGGTGTGGTCAGAGGCGTGGCCTAAAATTTGCCGCGGCGCGCTATGTGCGCCGCAACCCTTAGACCTTTTTCCCTTAAAAAGTTGGGAGGTATGGCACCGCATTTCCCAGATCACATCAAGTACCGCAAATCCCATAGGGAATGAATGAAACCAAACGCAGTGTTGCCGGAAGTGATCCGTTACGTGGCAGATGCAGAAAAACTGCCTGATCTGCTGCAAACGGCAACTTTCACATCAGCGATTCTTCCCAAAGTCACTGCCGATAGTGTCATACTCACCAGAGGGGGAGGCAGCGCTAAAAGTGCCTAGGGCAGCAGAAAATCTAAATACGGCCCTGCCCCTAACCCTAATCCCACCCCTAACCATAACCCTAATCCCAACCATAGCCCTAATCCCAAACCTAAGTTTGGGATTAGGGTTAGGTATGGGATTAGGGTTATGGTTAGGGTTGGGATTAGGGTTAGGGGTGTGTTGGGGTTAGGGTTGGGATTAGGGTTAGGGGTGTGTTGGGGTTAGAGTTGTGATTAGGATTATGGTTAGGGTTGGGATTAGGGTTAGGGGTGTGTTGGGGTTGGAGTTAGAATTGGGGCTTTCCGCTGTTTAGGTACAGTACAGACCAAAAGTTTGGACACACCTCATTTAAAGATTTTTCATGACTATGAAAATTGTACATTCACACTGAAGGCATCAAAACTATGAATTAACACATGTGGAATTATATACTTAACAAAAAAGTGTGAAACAACTGAAATTATGTCTTATATTCCAGGTTCTTCAAAGTAGCCACCTTTTGCTTTGATGACTGCTTTGCACACTCTTGGCATTCTATTGATGAGCTTCAAGAGGTAGTAACCGGGAATGGTTAAAAAGTCTGGTGGATACACAGCTGATAGTCCTACTGAATAGACTGTTTGAATTTGTATTATGACATGGAAAAAGCAGCTAAGTAAAGAAAAACGAGTGGTCATCATTACTTTAAGAAATGAAGGTCAGTCAGTCCGAAAAATTGGGAAAACTTTTAAAGTGTCCCCAAGTGCAGTGGCAAAAACCATCAAGCGCTGCAAAGAAACTGGCTCACATGAGGACCGCCCCAGGAAAGGAAGACCAAGAGTCACCTCTGCTTCTGAGGATAAGTTTATCCGAGTCACCAGCCTCAGAAATCGCAGATTAACAGCAGCTCAGATTAGAGACCAGGTCAATGCCACACAGAGTTTTAGCAGCAGACACATCTCTTCAACAACTGTTAAGAGGAGACTTTGTGCAGGAGGCCTTCATGGTAAAATAGCTGCTAGGAAACACTGCTAAGGACAGGCAAAAAGCAGAAGAGACTTGTTTGGGCTAAAGAACACAAGGAATGGACATTGAACCAGTGGAAATCTGTGCTTTGGTCTGATGAGTCCAAATTTGAGATCTTTGGTTCCAACCACCGTGTCTTTGTGCGACGCAGAAGAGGTGCTTTGCTGGTGACACTGTTGGGGATTTATTCAAAATTGAAGGCATACTGAACCAGCAAGGCTACCACAGCATCTTGCAGTGGCATGCTATTCCATCCGTTTTGCGTTTAGTTGGACCATCATTTATTTATCGACAGGACAATGACCCCAATCACACCTCCAGGCTGTGTAAGGGCTATTTGACCAAGAAGTAGGGTGATGGGGTGCTACGCCAGATGACCTGGCCTCCACAGTCACCAGACCTGAACCCAATCGAGATGGTTTGGGGTGAGCTGGACCGCAAAGTAAAGGCAAAAGGGCCAACAAGTGCTAAGCATATCTGGGAATTCCTTTAAGATTGTTGGAAGACCATTCCCGGTGACTACCTCTTGAAGCTCATCAAGAGAATGCAAGAGTGTGCAAAGCAGTCATCAAAGCAAAAGGTGGCTACTTTGAAGAACCTAGAATATAAGACATAATTTCAGTAGTTTCACACTTCTTTGTTAAGTATATAATTCCAGTGTGAATGTACAATTTTCATAGTCATGAAAATACAGAAAAATCTTTAAATGAGGTGTGTCTAAAATTTTGGTCTGTACTGTACATCAGGGTGTCTCTAAACGCGACATGACTCCACCATTGATTCCAGCCAATTTTGCATTGAAAAAGTCAAATGGTGCTCCCTCCCTTCTGAGCTCTGCCGTGCACCCAAACAGTGGTTTACCCCCACATATGGGGCTTCAGCGTACTCAGGACAAATTGGACAACAACTTTTGGGGTCCAGTTTCTCCTGATACTCTTGGGAAAATACAAAAAATTGGCTAAAAAATCATTTTTGTGGAAAAAAGATTTTTTATTTTCACGGCTCTGTGTTATAAACTTCTGTAAAGCACTTGGGCGTTCAAAGTACTCACCACACATCTAGACAAGCTTCTCAGTGGGGGGTCTATTTTCCAAAATGGGGTCATTTGTGGGGGGTTTCACCAACTGCGTTCCAAAACATCACTACTTCCCTTCTGAGCTCTGCCATGCGCCCAAACAGTGGTCCCCCCACATATGGGGTATCAACGTACTCAGGGCAAATTGCACAACAACCTTCATGGTCCAATTTCTCCTATTACCCTTGTGAAAGTAAAAATTTGGGTGTGAAAATATCATTTTTGTGGAAAAAATATGATTTTTTATTTTCACGGCTCTACGTTATAAACTTCTGTGAAGCACTTGGGGGTCCAAAGTGCACACCACACATCTAGATAAGTTCGTTAAGGGGTCTAGTTTCCAAAATGGTGTCACTTGTGGGGGTTTCCACTGTTTAGGCACATCAGGGGCTCTCCAAACGCAACATGGCGTCCGATCTTCATTGCAGCCAATTCTGCATTGAAAAAGTCAAACGGAGCTCCTTCCCTTCCGAGATCTGTCGTGCGTCCAAACAGTGGTTTACCCCCACATATGGGGTATTGGCGTACTCAGGACAATTTGCACAACAACTTTTGGGTCTAATTTCTCCTGTTACCCTTGTGAAAATAAAAATTGGGATGTTAAAAGATCATTTTTGTGGAAAAAATTAGATGTTTTATTTTAACGGCTCTACATTATAAACTTCTGTGAAGCACTTGGGGGTTCAAAGTGCACACCACACATCTAGATAAGTTCGTTAAGGGGTCTATTTTCCAAAATGGTGTCACTTATGTGAGGTTTCTTCTGTTTAGGCACATCAGGGGCTCTCCAAACGCAACATGGCGTCCGATCTTAATTCCAGCCAATTCTGCGTTGAAAAAGTCAAACGGCACTCCTTCTCTTCCAAGTTCTACCGTGCGCCCAAACAGTGGTTTAACCCCACATATAGGGCATCAGCATATTCAGGAGAAATTGCACAACAAATTTTGTGGTTCATTTTCTCTTTTTACACTTGTGAAAATAAAGAAAAAATTGGTTCTGAACTAAAATGTTTGTAAAAAAAAGTTAAATGTTAATTTTTCCTTCCACATTGCTTCACTTCCTGTAAAGCACGTAAAGGGTTAACAAAATTTGTGAATGTGGTTTTGAGCACCTTGAGGGGCGTAGTTTTTGGAATGGTGTCACTTTTGGGTATTTTCTGTCATGAACACCCCTCAAAGTGACTTTAAATGTGAGATGGTCCCCAAAAATAATGGTTTGTAAATTTTGTTGTAAAAATGAGAAATCGCTGGTCAACTTTTAACCCTTATAACTTCCTAACAAAAAAAAACAAGGTATGAGAGATTACAAGCAACATACCAGTTAAATAAAATACAAGTATATACATGGTAAAAAAAAAAAAAAAAACTATAGACTTACAAGATTACACTTATATACTTGTATTTTATTTATCGGTTTTTTTGTTTGTAATTTTATTTGTAGTTTCTATTTTGGAATTGATCTTTCATACCTTGTTTTTTCTTCTACAGCAACTATATGAATGAGACCTTGTGAGGGTCGAAACATTATGTTCTTGTCGCCTCACCATTTCTCTACCCCGCCACCTGAATTGTGTTATTACTGCATCTGAATCTGTACAATAAAATTCTCACAATCATTTATCAAGAGTGTGCAGTGATTGAACATTACTCTACTACAGGGATTGCCATCCCACTTCACCAGCACCTCGGAACTCTCCATGCACAAGTGCTCGCCACACTACCCATCTAATTATTTTTTTAGGCATGAACAAAAAATATTACACTTTGAATTGTTTCATAATTTTATGTTTTACAAAGTTCATATTGCAGTATAATTGACATGTTAACGTTATTCTGCAGGTCCATATGAGGCGATACCAGTTTATACCTTTCTAGCGGTTTCACAAGAAAAAAATCACTTTTTAAAACAAAATAATTTTGGGGGAGTTATCATATTGTACTAGCCCTTTATTTTTTTCTGTTCACAGATCTGTGTGAGGCTTTGTTTTTTTCTTGTGCAACATGCTGTAGATTTTATTGCTACTATTTAAAAAAAAAAAAAGATAGAGTTTGTCACTATTTTTAAGGGTGTTATAGTACAGGTCTTACGAAAGTAGCAATACCAAATATCAAATATGTGAAGCTTTTTTGTGGGATTGGTTTTTTTTACAGATAAAAAAAATTAGTTTAATACTATAATAACTTTTTTTTTTAATCTTTAATGTTTTCTTTAATACAGGTACCACAAGGGGATTTGGACTTGTGATCCTTTGATCACATTGATAGTACACTGTAGCACTTATGTACTACAATACATTATCTAATTATTCAGTGTTTGACTGACATTTAGTTTATGAGGTCCTGCTATGGGCGAGACCTGATTGTCTAAGGCCTCTTTCACACTTCAGTCTTTTGGTGTCAGTCTGAAACCGCCATTTTCCTCAAATAGCGGATCCGCCATTTTTTTTGGCGGATCCGCTATTTTCCCATAGACATACATTAGCGACGGATTGTGGCGGATGGTCGTCAGTTCCATCCGCCATGTGATGGATCCGTCGAGATTTGGTGGACGTCATCTAGACATTGACGGACAATACAACGTTTTTTGTCTGCGCCAAAATGGCGGTTCGCGACGGATCCATCACGTCCGCCATTCCATAGAATGGCCGCCTATGGGTGACGGATCTGTCGCGACCGTCATTTGGCGGATCCGTCGCAACAATCCGCTTTTTCAATTGCGCATGCTCCAAAAAGTAGATACTTTTCCCAGACAACCCCCAAGTAACGGATCCGTCAAAAAAAAACGGATCGGTTAGAACCGTTTTCTCAACAATTGTGACGGATCCGTGGATCCGTCACTATGTCGGAGCAGACTGACGCCAAACAACTGAAGTGTGAAAGAAGCCTTAGTCTTATTGCAGACACAGAGGACATTGTCAGACTTCCTGTTGCTACAGCAACCACTGCCATCCTCAGGATTGCTCTGCTAGGATGCTGTTGGGTTGGCCAAAGGAGCGGTCTCCCTTTGTCAAACTCTTTAATTGCCACTTTCATCTATTGATTGCAGCATCTGAGGGATTAAAGAGCAATAAGTGCTATGCCCAGTCTCAGCACCCACAACAGCCGCTCAGCAGTAAATAACAGTTGGCTCCTGCTGCACGGACACCACTCTGGTGCCCATGCCATCCATCAGATGTACACCCAACTGCAGGAAGTCAACTGCAATCTGTATTTACCGCTTTGACCATTTGCATTTGTTAAAGGCCAGCCATTTAAAAATGTCTACTACACGAAGCCCGACTTAAGCTTCACTAATTTTGGCTTCATACAGGTAGTGACTATTTTTTGTTTTCACTTTTCCGTCAGAAGATCAGAAAAGACCTTTTGTAGGACATGCTTTATTTTAACAGTTTTTAACCATCCCCAGTTAAAGGGGGGAAACAACCCTGATGATGTGACAGTTGTAACTGCATGGCTATGTTAGGTCAGCACCATGCGGCGTCAGAGGATCATGTGCAGTGAGCAGTGCGACCTCTGCTCTGATTAGGTACAAACAGCTCATTGAGCAACACGGTTTGTGCAGATACTATTCTGTAGTGTTGTGTTATTAAGATGCTGCAGAATACAGGCCTTTATTCCCATGATTGATCCATCAATCACTCCCACACTTCACAGCTTCCTTGAAGGCAATGTGCTCCTGATTGTTTGTTAGTTTGGAGAAGCGGCATTTTTGCACTGTTGTACAGAACTGTACACACTTTCTGGCTGTTCGCATCAGAGTTTGCAAGCATGTGCTCCATTTCTAGGAGACCAGCCACCTCTGGTAGACTGCAGAAGTGTCCGGTAACCTAGACAACAAGCAGTACACAATACAATTAATTGTCCTTTTGAACAGAGAGGATTTTCAAGAAAATGTAAGTTGCAAAGTTGCTTGTTTTTACAAACACTTTACAATTGTAGTCATTTATGATGATGATGACAACAAGACTGACTGGCACTTCCAAGCTAATGTGAACAGTTGCCAACTAGGAGTAACTACCTCCAGATAAAATAAACAAAAAAGGTTGCACTCTGTAGTACTAAAGCATGTCAATGTGAAATATATGAAATATGAATAGCAATACTGCTTCTTGATAATAGGAAAAAATGAGACACTTAGCACATAATTTGGCCATCTCATGCATGCCCATCACCCAACAAGGTGGTCTCAAAACTGATGGGTCCTAACATGTCTAATGTGAATACCTCTCTAAGACTGAAGTCTGAATTCCTGGGTAAATGTGAATACCTCTCTTCCAAGTCTGATTTTATGGGTAGGCAGGGCCCTGCTGCAATTAAAATCCACCACATGCTGAAGGAAGGAGTGCTCAGTCAGCAAATTGAAGCCAGCTCCACTATCCATAAGAACCAGTAACGTCTGTTTCCCCACAAACCACCACTTCAGCTGAAATGGAAAACTGAGACGTGAAGGTAGAGGAAATGTACACACCCTGGTCATCTCGGCAGCACGGTGGCATAGTGGATAGCACTGCAGCCTTGCAGCGCTGGAGTCCTGGGTTCTAATCCCACCCAGGACAACATCTGCAAAGAGTTTGTATGTTCTCTCCGTGTTTGTGTGGGTTTTCTCCGGGCACTCCGGTTTTCTCCCACATTCCAAAGACATACTGATAGGGATTCTAGATTGTGAGCCCCATCGGGGACAGCGATGATAATGTGTGCAAAACTGTAAAGCGCTGCGGAATATGTTAGCGCTATATAAAAATAAAGATTATTATTATTATCTCCCTCCACGCGACCAGGAGAATGTGGCTTTTGTAATGGAGTACATACTTAGGCGCAAGCTTGGCAGACACTGATGTAATGATCAGTCAGACCACAGGAAAAACATACACCCGTTCCACGGTGTACTGCAGGCAACCTAGTTTGAGAGAAGACTCCTCCCACCTGCATGTGTTCATCCGTCTGCACCAGTGTGTCCTCCTCCTAGAAAGAACAAAAGGGGTAAATTCGGTGTTTGTCTCTCCCTGAGGCATCTATCCACCCAGATATCAAGGGCCATGGTGGCCTCCAACGACCCAGGAGTAGCATACTGCATCAGAGTATCCAGAAGCCTAGCTGACAGACCCTGACAAAAATGGATCCTAACAGCAGGGTCATTCCACTGAGTGTCAGTGGCCCATTTCTGAAACTCTGAGCAGTACTCCTCTGCCGGCCAGCCCCCCTGCTTGATCTTACGAAGTCGAGACTCAGCCAGGGAGACGCCATCAGGATCCCCATAAACCAGCCCCAATGCCGCAAAAAAACTCGTCACCAAGATGGTGAATTGGTCGGCAGGGAGAAGGCCCAAAATTAGGGATCATCCTTGATAAGGGAGACTATAATACCTACACACAGTCCCTCACTACCTGATGAACAAGGGCGTAGCTTGAAATATAGTTTCCAAGCTTCTTTGAAGACTATAAATTTATCTCTCCCTCCAGAGAACCTGTCAGGGAGAGATATTTTGGGTTCCAGTTGAGCCTGGACATGAGCCGAGACCAAGAACCCAGATACCTGCTGAAGCTGCTGCACCACCTGACAC